>NC_091394.1:34485500-35110500 GCF_032191515.1 Phaenicophaeus curvirostris | reverse complement strand
AAAAGTGTAATTAAAAGTGATCACATTATATCTCATCATATCTCATCATTCAGTTAATTTAGTTAAGACCATCTGGTTTAACTTCTGTTGTCAGGCTTAGCTTCTAGGCTAAAATTTTTGTTTCTTGTTTTAAAGACAGACTCTTAAAATAACAGCTTCTTTGTATGTGAAAAATATATTTTGCTTTCAGAGCATAAAGGAAGTGTAGACCAGTCTCTCTTATAAACATCTGACAAGATAAACTTTGTCGATAGTCCTCTCAGACCATTATTTTACTGTGTTTAATTTAAGCAAATGGTTTGATCTTATTACTGCCTGGCATGGAACACTATCAAACAGCAGTCTCCCATATGAAAACAAGATGTTAGATGGTGTGTTTATGTAATAAAAGTACTGCCTAGTACGCTGAAGGTGTCTTTTAACAATATACTAGCCTTGTTCTAAATACTTAAGTGCATGACAAGTTCCCTTAATTTCAGCAAGGAACTTGCAGCAAGGTGCCTCTTGGTGCTATGTTCAGTGAAGAACACTATTACCAGCATTTTATAGGGTGAAGGCTGACTAGTCAAGTGGCTTATCTAAGATTTCATTGAGGAAAGCATCAGACTCAAGACTAAAATCTATCTTCTAACACCCAAGCTTTATACTTTTAAGTACACAGTCCCATCGACCTGGTATTGGAGGTTACCTTCTTATTAACTTTGCAGCTATTGTCCAGCTAATGTGAGTCACTACCAAATATTTTAACGGCAAGAAACCACCTACGTGCTTGTACAGAAGAAGCTTTAGAAGGTTTGTTTACATGCAGATGCTGCACCCCTTTTTAATAGAATTGTAGTAGGCACTCTGTAGTGTAAACAAACCTGATTTTCCCTCTGAAAGTCAGGTGAGCTGTAGGTTGTTCATCTGAAATAATGTGAAAGATTTGGGAAGTGGAAAAATAACAGCACCTAACAGAATTTTGATGGAGCAGAACAGACTTCTTAAAGCAATCATCACATGTGCCTTTTTGTTTTCAAAAATGTAGTATCTGGGTGCCTCGGAATTAATATATTCATAAAATAGTCTTGCAGTGAGATTGGACACAAAAAGGCAAGGAGCTGTTTCCAAAAGTGTGCATCAATAAGCTGGACATCTACCTACTGAGTTGCACTGAAAATAAAATTAAGGTGAACCCTAATGGTAAAAATCCTGCTTTTGTCTTACTGGCTTACTTTGGGTATCTACCAAAAGTTTAAAGAAAAAAAAAACACAACTAAACCTGACTGTTGTCTATGTTTCAAAATGCTCGGTATTACTTCCATTGATGTCTTAAATTGCCTGTGATGTTTCATATAACTGGGGAAGCAACAACATTTAAGACAGACACACATGAAACCAGGATAGCTGCAGTACTGATCATGGAAACACAGCACATGTAAATTGGGTATTTTTTTTTCATATTGACAGAATTGGAAAGTTGATAGTGTGCTGTTTAGTGTTAAAATAACTGTTTAGTTTATTTAAGTGCTGGGTTTTTTCCCTTGTCCACAACATTGCCCTAAGATGAAATAAGGTAAAAGCAAATAGTTGTGAATGCTTTGTTCATGAAGAATTGTAAGTCAACTTTGCAGATACGCCTGATTGCTTAAACCTGTGATTTATGTATTTGTGTGACTGGAATGTGATTGCATTGTTCGTAAACCAGCTTTTTATCCCATTATTAGAAAGAACTTTATGAAGTAACTAGTTACAGTAATATTTCCTTCTTGAGGAAACACAGGAGTGAGACATAATAGTTATGAAAAATGTCAGATATTTATTCTTTCTTCTCCTCATTTTTTCCCTCATTTCTTTTACATCACTTATCCAGGTTCCTCATACACTTTTTCTTAACTTCTGTCTTTCCATCTTTTTCTTCCTTTCATTTTCCTTGTCTACAGATGAGAACTTAATTATACCTATTGAAAAGCTATCATGCAAAGAGAGGTTGAATGAAAAATTAGAGGATCCAGAAGGTAATTTATAGCAATTATAGCTTGGTTATTTGTGCATCTCATATTTTGGTTTTACACTTTCTTGTAAAGATTGCATTATGCGCATTCCAGATGGTCATATATTTCATTTTCAGTTGTAATCAGTTGTGTCAAACCTAGCTGTCTTCATTGTGACTTCTTCTGGACTACTGGCACTGTGCTTTAAAAGACAGAATATTTTATTACCCTGATTATAATCCATAGCATGCCACTGCATTATTGCTGGATAGTGGTAAAGAATGTTTCCTAAAGAAGCAGCATATGCATCTTTCCTGAGCAACTACTTGTTTACCTGGGACTTGCACCATTGACAACATTATTATTCTGTTGACGCTGTTCTGCAGCGCTATGATTGCATGGATTTTGGTGGAGTTGCCTTAGCATAAGAGAGTGGAAACTCAGGTTTCCAGGCAGCCTAGTTTGTGTCTAAACACACTGTCCTCTGCGAGTATTGTAAAGCTGCTGGAATGTTTTACCCGTGTCCCAGTTTCTGTCCCCTCTGGTGCATACTGTCTGTGAGATATGCAATTGCAAATATCCATAGGCTTTTTTGAATTCACTACCCAGCTCAAACAATTCAATGACTTTATCCTTTATGAAGGACAAATTTAACATTACTGAATACAGAACCACATCACTAGAGAAAAGTATTTCTCTCTGGATATTGTGCCAGCAGTCTTAACACTGTCCCGAGTGATGACAGACATGGAGAAGGTAAGAATTTTCTTGGAGCAGAGAGATCCCTCTGCTGTTGGACAGTAATGTCTATATAAATGTCACGTGTAGATGCACAACGTTTCT
Organism: Phaenicophaeus curvirostris; assembly: GCF_032191515.1. Classification (NCBI taxonomy): domain Eukaryota; kingdom Metazoa; phylum Chordata; class Aves; order Cuculiformes; family Cuculidae; genus Phaenicophaeus; species Phaenicophaeus curvirostris. The sequence continues at coordinate 35,107,684 of NC_091394.1, read as the reverse complement.
CAGCTTCCAAAAGAGAATGGCAAGTGCTGTCTTCCCAAGATAGCACTGCTTCTAAGAAAGATCTGGACCAAAACTAGGCACAATAAAATTGTAAGAGGGCTTAGAGAAAGAGGGCAACTGTGTCTGACTTTTATAGCAGCCCTTTAACTATGATACCAGCAAAGTCGACTTCAAATGGTGCACTACTTCCCAAAAGAGAAGTTTGGTTCCATTAGTTTAGATTTAGGCTGAACATGTTGAGCACAAGAGCACTGTTGAGAGCTAGTTTTAAGTACTGAAGTGCTCAAACCAGCTTCCAGCTGTAAGTAAAAAATAAGATCCTTCCTGTCTCTAAAACTCAATGTAAACCTTTCTTTGTGGTTTAAGTTTAATGAAGTACTAAAGAAATGTTCATCCTGCTCTGTTGTCTTCATTCCTGCTGAATTGCAGATTAGATGTACTGGATCTGCAACTTAGCAAGTCTTTTAAAGTGCTGTAAAGGGTCAACTAATATACAAAGCAAAGAATGAATATATACCTTTTTCAACGGACAAGCAGTAGGAAGTTTTTAAAGATCACTCATACTTAATACTCTTGTGACACTGCAAATATGTTTTAAAGTTACTATAAAATGTAGGCAAGGTTTTCTGAATGCAGGTAAAAATACTAAAACTCCATAATGTCAACAGGAAATGCTGGCTTTGCAAGTGGTGCTGCTTACAACCCATCAGGAGTATATATCCCTTCCTTTCATAAAAAAGAAGTTGGATCAGCTGGACAACGGATACAGCTAGCTCCTATTGGTGCACCTGTGTCAGGTAAGAAAGATCCTTTTCTCATACATATCTGAGACAAAGTGAAATGTTCGTTTCCCACGGTTCCTGAAAGATAAATTAGCCCTTAGTAAGGTTTTCCTCGAATTTCATAAATAAAATTCTTGGGCATAAATTGTTCTGAACATAAGTGAATTGAATGTAGGCATCCAGAGGCAGTTCTGATAGCTAGAGAAACTACTGCTACTATTATTTGTTATGTGAAAGAGAAAATAAAGGTGCAAACCTTTTGTAATTTTAGAAGGTTTGGGCCATTTGCTCAACTGCTGTTCATAAGTGGTGAAGACCTAAGCAGAATTGTAAAAACACCTAACTCCGCAACTTTATAGTAGGTGGCCGTGGACACAAATAGAAATCCATTATTTATGTAGCTAGCAGGAAATCATACAGCCACCAACTAGTAAGTATGCAAAACAAATTCAGTTTTTTAAAAAGGCCTTATTTTTTAGTGGATTTGGAGGCATTTTCTGGACAGTGACTTTCACATAGCTTGGGGCTGCCTGGGGTGGGTCTTTACTTTAATGTCAATTAATGCAATTGAACAATGCAGATCCGTGCTTACAGTGGCCTCAACAATTTCACATAAAGTAATTCATCAAGTGACTTAGTAAATGCACAAATGATGTTACGGATAAAGTATAAGCAGTAAATTACAATTATTATCTCTCTTATTTACTGGCCTTATCTAGATAGTCTGTGGTTTCTGGGGTGGCCATGTAAGACAGTTTTTCACTGTATCTTCATCTCATTGTGGTAGCTGTGTAAGTCTGTGGATACTGAGATGACACTACTCTTGTACCCATGAAATATCACAAGAGTGCTTTGTGACATGCACCTTGCAATATTGTTATAGAAGGTAAAAGCCAAAAGAGAATGCAAATGACCAGGTTTTTAACAGTTATAATACAGTAACGGCTTAACTGTACATCACATGAACAAAAGGATTAAAGGACTGTTCCATCATCAGCTAAAGACAATATGAAAAGTGTTCTAAATATAACTGTTACCTTGGACCGTCTTAGGGCATGGATGACCTTCTGAGCCCCTTCTTTGCTGGTATGTTTCTGATTCAGAGAAGAGGAACAGAAGTGATTATTGCCCTCTGCTCTGCTCTGGTGAGACTCCACCTGAAGCACTGCATCCAGCTCTGGTCTCCCCAGCATGTTGGAGCAAGTCCAGAGGAGGGCCATGAAAATGATCAGAGGGCTGGAGCTCTTCTATGAAGACAGACAGGCTGAGCGAGTTGTGCTTCTTCAGCCTGGAGAAGATTCCAGGGAGACCATATAGCAGCCTTCCAGTACTCAAAGGGGGTCTACAAGAAAGCTGGGGAGGGACTTGGGGCATGTAGTGACAAGGGGTAATGGCTTTAAACTGAAAGAAGGTAGATTTAGATTAGATATAAGGAGTAAATTCTTCACTGTGAGGTTGGTGAGGCACTGGAACAGGTTGCCCAGAGAAGTTGTGGGTGCCCTTACCCATGGCAGAGGGGTTGGAATGAGATGATCCTTAAGGTCCCTTCCAACCCAAACCATTCTGAGAAGTAGCGACTATGAAATACAGAAAGGAGAAATCTAGGAATGCTGGAAATATAGTAGTGCATTACTACTAGTGCCTGAGACCAGGTGTTATGCCAGTATAAAGGATAAAAAAAACCCAAGGACTTGGAACAGATCCTAAAAAATTGATACAGAAATGGGAAATTGAGATGAAGATGACTCACCACCAGGTACACCAGGACTTTTCAGTTAAGCAGGAGGGGAATAAAGGCATAAAATTGCAGAAGGAACAAAAGGGTCTCCAGAAGCTGACCTTCTGTCTGGGCTGTTTGGGTTTTATTAAGTTCAGAAATGTTATAATTATATGCTTTTTCATATATTTGAGGAAAGAGCACTTTGATTCTGTAGCCAGTTTGCAATAGGACATACAGATTTGTAGACACAGACATCAGTTTTACCACTGTATTTCAGTCTCAGTGTTTCCTCAGGGGACTGTTGCAAAACAAGTATCAAGCAGAAGAGAATTACTAGTAAGATATACATGAACTATAGGAAACATTAAGCTTATCTGAAAACAAACACAGACCACGTATCAGAGACCAAAGCATTCTGCTGTGTTAGCATCCTTGCGTACCACAAGTCATCTTTAAGCTCGCAGTCTTTAATCTGCAAAGGAGTGAAATACCTGTATGAGTCATAACTAATACTGAGTTCTTGTTCCTTTCAGATTATTCCTGGAAAACCAAAGCTGCTCATGCTCAGATACCAGGTTCTACTTTCAGTTCAGCAGCAAAAAACATGACTATTTTAACTCGACCACCAGCAATTCAGCCAGTACATGGAAGAACTGACTGGGTGGCTAAATATGGTGGAAACAGATAGAAAATGCCATCCTATAGATAGTGTGAGCTATGTTCAGTTCTTCAGCACTGGAAACCTGAAAAACGTATTTGCTCTCACTTTTCCTAAGCCTATACAACCGTAAAGAAGAAAAAAAGACCTCATGTTCTATTACCTGTACAATACCTACAATACCACATAAAATACTGGCTATAAAGTAGGATTTATTGAAGTAGTGTATAAAGAATATTGCCAAAGCTACCAAGAGGTAGATTTCATTTGACATTTTTTCTATAGATGGATCTCCTATCCTTATACTTGTAAAACAACTGTTATGGTTGTTTGCCTAATGCAGTGTCCACTATTGGCATATGCTTATTTTCAAGTACAAGAGCAGCTAGAGGCATGGCTAAAACAGAGCAGCACCAAGATTTCAAGCATTCAGCTGGTTCCTTACCAGAAAGAGGAGAGTGAAAGCACAGATCGGGCTTTGTGGAGAACACCATGCTATCATACAAGGATTTCAGAACATGCTTCTACCTAAGAGTTATTTAGGGTCTGTAATATGCAACTATTCAGCAATGAGAACTTAAGTCCTTCTAGCACAACTTCAGCAGTCCGCTGATAAATACTACACAGGGAAGATCAAAAAAAATTAGGCCATAAATGGCTGTAGAATGATATGGCAATATTGGAAAATAGTTTAACAAGTACTGAATGCTAGATTTACCTCACCAGTCTGTAGAGAAGCCTAAAAATAAGATTCTACTATTATAATTAACTTATGACCATTTTTGGTTGAAGATTGAGATTTATATCTGTCCTGTCTCCTGTCGAGGGAGTGGCACAATGACAATTTAAGGAGCCTGAATTACTGCAGACTATCAGTCATTTTCAGACTGAATTAGCCAAAAAAGGTATAAATTGTCAGTAAACTCCTGTTTCTACATGTCTTAGTTTGATCACCCAGTAAAACTACTGAATTTGAATAAGCTATGTGAAGGAGGATACTGGGCTGTTCTTCAAAGTGTCCCAGTTTAGCCTCCCTGGTCCATGTCAGTAACTAAACTGGGTAGTTGTAGTCCGAGTTCTCCCCAACCCCACCAGGGAAGGGGAAATGAGGTAGAGACACTTGTGGGCTGGAAACTAAACCAGCTTTAATTAAACAATTACAATGAAAACAATATTTATAAGAAAATAATAAAATATATACAAATATATATAACACCAAATCAAACTTCCCCAATGACTCTGTCACCCCTGCTGCTGCAGGGCAGGCATGGGGAAAGTCCTCGACTGAATTCAGTGGCAGATGGGAGCTGGATTCAGGAACTGGATTCAGGAACATGCAGATCAGAAGTAGATGGACAGACGAGGACCTCACTGGACACTGGCCATCAAAGAAAAAGTTTGACCCTGATGAACCTTAGGCTTTATACTGACTATGACATATATGGAATAGAATACTCTGTTAGTCAGTTTTGGGTCACCTGTCTGCTCCTCTCTGCAGGTGTTACCCCCCCCGCTTTTCACCCTTTGACTTAAGGCATTCTACCAGTTTGAGGATGGCCTTAGTTTACATAGGAATAATTATAAGCCATGGCCTCTCTACATACCAGTGCCCTCTTACCTTGGTGATAGGCATCAGGTTTTTCACTTCTAGAGGCATACGCTGTCTGAAAAACGTGTTAACTTTCAGAAAATGAAGTTACTTGAAGAGGCTTAGCTGAAAAGTTGGATAATTGGTTCTGCTTTAGCTCAAGCCAGAACCAAACACACTGCTTTCTGGTTTAGATCTTAAAGGCCAACTTAGGTACCTGAAAACACACACCACCTTTAGTAATGCAGTACCTCACCGTTTATATGCTCATTCAGTACTTTCCCTGGCTTCCCTGCTAAGTTTTAAAATAATATCCCACAAAGAACCTTTCAATGTACAATAAGTTTGTTTTAATATATTGAGCTAGGCTACTTTTGTTAGCTGTGTTTGGAATAGATGCCTTGGACTTAGAAGTTACATTAAACCTGCTACTTTAAAGTACAAAACAAGTATGTTCTTTAAAGATGTAAAGCTATTAATGATTACTTTAAGTATTGTAAAAAAGAAATGTATTTGTATGGCTTTTGTAACTGCAAAAATTAAATTCTTGTTGTTGACCTAATGTGCCATAATATATGAGTTATGTTAACTTACTAGAAATCAATTTAATCTGTTACAAAACAGTTGTACCAAAGTCAAGTATTTTGTTATGAAAATTGCACCTAAAAAATGCTACTTTAATACCGGAAGAGCTATACAGGGGTAGGGAATATCTAATTAGTAATGCACTAGAAACTTTAATTCAATGCTGTTGGTCTAGGTTTAAGTATTTGTCATTCTCTTAGTATTAACAGATGCCCCTGTGCTTTTTAAATGCATCTTAAATTATTTGTGGAATATATCTGTAACTGGCTATTGCAATGAAGGACAACCTCAGACTTTCTATAATGGGTGTAAACACACTGATTTTATAATTAAAAAATAAAAACAAACCCATGAAAAATTTATCACTAATCTCTATTCCAAGATGCTAGTGACTTTGTTAAAATTGCAGTCTGGTCAAGGAATTAACCAATAACACGTCCGTAACTCACATGTCCATAAGTCATCTAGAGCAGAAAAAGAGATACTATTTGTGGCATTAAATGTGGCTGGAAGAAACATGCAGTCCTTACCATATGCTACTGAATATTGCAACAGCTTTGATGTAACTTTAACAGCTTTCACTTAAACATAATCAAAGGATGACAAGTGTTAAGAAATTGTTTTTGTAAACAGCAGGAAAAAACAGTAAAAAGAGGTGAATAGGGTTTGTGCAGTCACTTTAACTCCGATTCATTGACATGCATTGAACCGTTAGTGCAGAAATGCCATCTATTGCTTAATAAGTTCCAAGGTGGTAAAAAAATAGCTAAGGCTCAAGCTTTTCTCTCCTCTCTTTGTCTGGATTGCTACTGTTTCTCCTGAACATGAAAAGTGATTACGAGAGTTCTACCAGCAGTCTCAATTCAAGCTACTGCTTTCCCAAGCTCATGAAACAGCAGTCAGCCTTAACACATTGGTCTAAGAGTTTAAAAGCTTACTAGTCCAATCCCTGGATTTCTACTGTTGTTATTCCCTTGAAGGTCAATGGCAGCCCAGATTTGTGAGTTACCTGATTTGAGACCAACATATAATCAGAAGACTGCTGGATCATGGCCACTTTCCATTTACTGCAGGATATGCTTTTACGTTTGCATCTTACTTCCGTAGAAGTTAACTGCTTCAAAAACAATATGAAGAGGCAAATAATCCATTTTAAATTGTGCTGTCTGGCTTATTAACCTGTTCAAGCTAGAGTAGACAGTCGGACACCTGCCCACCAGTGCTGGAGCCACAGCCTCCAATTAGGCACTTAAAAGGATGATTATATTATTAACAAGCCATCTGCTGTCCCGTGCACCTCTTGTTTCAATGCAAGGAGGTTAAGAGAAAAAAGTAAAAATGGGCGAGCACCTGAAGCTGAACTCTGTTGATGAATAAGGGATGTAGGAAGGTGCCCTGAGTACAGTTTCCCCAACAAGAGCTCTTGCTGCCTGCACTGAAGCCAGCTCTGCCCCAGGTTGTGGAACAAGGCTGCTGGCAACAGGGCTGCAAGGAGAGGTCATCATCCATGCTGACACCCTTGCCAGAGCTGTGTGCATGCCTGGTCACGTCCCTTCTGATCTGGAACCTACCTGCAGCCTTGCCTCATCACTGCGACTTGCCTGGCAAATCACTGCACTGCTGGCAGAGCCTGGTTATTGCACCGGATTAGCTTGGCCCCTGCTGGTCACTTGCCCTGCGAGGTCACTGCCCTGCCTGTTTTGCTGCGACAAGGACAACCACAGGATGTCACCCTCCTGCCTGACAGTTAAAGAACCCTGAGCAACTCCAGACTCACCAATCTAATGGATCAACCCCACTGCTTCCATTGCTCCAGGCACCAGAGGTCAAAGAAGAAAGGTTGACATCCAGATCACGTGCAGGAAGGGACACAAATTAAATGAGACCAGAAAAGGGATACATTGCCTGCCATCAGCGTGCAACTCTCAGGATTACTTCTGTATGGCAGGTTTATATTTAGAATGATTTCAGATGTCAAGGCAATCAGCTGAGGACAAAGACTGCTCAACTGAGCCCTTCAGTCTTTAAACTTTCATAGAGAATTTTTCAAATCTAAAATAGGTGATTCTTCTCAGAAAAAAAAAATAACAAAAAACAAACACAATACTTTAATATAAGATTTGCCCGAATACATGGTCTGTATGCTTTTGTTCTCTACCACTCCCCAAGTTCATGGGATTTATTTTTATATTTACAAATCACTAGATTCAAGGAATGGAATAGAGATCATTTATACAGTTCATGTTTGCAAATATATCCAGCTACCCTGTAGGAAAGGCGCTGCACTGTATCAATCCAGATGAACAATTAGAGAACAAAATAGTTGCATAGAGCACACAAAAGTTTGTAATAATAATTTGTTGGTTTATTTAGAATAACATTTTAATTCTTGTGAAATGCAAGAGCTATGCCTACAATTCAGCATTGTCTAATACAGCGTATTTTTGATTTATGTATAATAATTTATAAAAGTGAAACAAGTGACATTTAGCTGGGCACTTCTGCTTACAAGTAATTGCAAGTAACAGGTTTGCATTCACTGCATCACAGCAGAACCTTGACAGCCTCCTCATGATTGTGTTTTGTGGGTTCAGGTTCTAACACACAGTGCTAGAACAAAGTCCCTGACTGACAAACATGATGACCAGATAAACTGGCAAAGAAAAGGAGAAGTAACTTAATAAGCATGTCTGTTATATTAATTACTAGTGAGAAAAATTGGCAACACCTCTCCTTTTGTTTTAGAGGTACAGGTGATTTTAGAATGACAAGCCCAGACGTACATTTAAGCTTCAATCCTCCAACTGTCTGCATTCAGGTGCCAAGAGGCCTTTGTCTACAGTAAGTTGCAGGAACAGGAGCTAAACTAATGCTATATATCCTCGTATTTTCTTGCTTCATACTGCAGAAAACATTAAGAGAAATACCATTTGGGAAGATACAACAAGGGCTCTCAATGTCAGTCCTTTAAAAATACAACCCATATGTGTTAGGATATGCAAATACAATGCACAGAGAGCAGTGGCTTTTCCACTTTTGTCTAGTACATGTAGGCAGTTACATTTTCAGGCTTCTCAATCACATGTCTTCGGGTGACTTGATGCAGACTTACGGCTTAAGAGGCTTTTCCATCATCTGCAATCCAAGCCGTCCAACCATCAGTAAACTGTTGAACAGAATAGTTGTTACAAAATAGAAAAGGTGTGGAGGCAAAAATCCCATGAAGAACAAGAAGGAAGAAAACATTGACATGATTTCATTTAGCTAAACTCCACCAGAAGATTTAATTTTTCACAGAATTTGCCACCTAACATTTTTAAAACAACAACAATCCACAAATAAGTTAAAAAAAATGCCTATTCAAAAATACTGACAAGAACAAAAGACGGGTGGCTACCTGGCACCAGCAATTATCCCCGGCATTGCTTTTTTGGAGTTGTAAAATCTCATTCCCATAACAGCAGACAAGGTTCCAGACGCCACTGTTGAGAAAAAGCCAAGTCAGAAACATTTGAAGCAGAAATACCAGCACAACACTGCAGTGCTTGGATGTTCAGCAGTGCCAACCAAACAGGCCTATGTCTACAGATAGGAACGCCTCCCTCCTTTCTGCAAGAATTGTATGTAAACATTTTACTCTACTTCCATTAAACAGCAGACCTGTTGCAAGCATGCTTCACTGCTCAGTAGAAATTAGTAGATCTCATCAGGGTTGAGATCACTGTCTAATTGCCCATAACCTCCAATTCTCTGGGCAGGTCACTACCTCTCCCTCAGTTTTTCCTTTATTTGCAGAAGAACTATTATTGCCTTGCATACAGATAAGCTCAAAACTGCCAGAAAACCAGGACGGTGACAAAGCTCACTATGTGGGAGGCAAATATTATTACAGTTCTCATTTCCCTGTGACATTGTCATATGCTTTGGGGACACCTTATATCAGCCTTCCAGTACTTAAAGCGACCTGTAGGAAAGCTGGGGAAGGGCTCTTTATCATGGAGTGAAGTGATAGGAGAAAAGGTAATGGTTTTAAGCTGAAAAATGGGAGATTTAGATTAGATATTAGGAAGAATTTTTTTTTACTGTGAGGGTGGTGAGGCACTGGCACAGGTTGCCCAGAGAAGTTGTGGATGCCCCATCCCTGAAAGTGTTCAAGGCCAGGCTGAGTCCCTGCCCATGGCAGGGGGATTGGAACTGGATGATCTTTAAGGTCCCTTCCAACCCAAACCATTCTACGATTCTGTGATTCTGAACTGGAAGGTGGCATTAAATACTACAACTAAAAAGAAAACAACCCCACTTGAAAATATGAACCTGCAAACAGAAAGCAATCTAGCGGGGTCAAACTGAAAGAGCAACCAACATTTTAAACATTATTGCAAATTATTTAATCTTTAGGTCTGGAAGAAAAATCCCAACCATATTCACTTAAGCATTGAAGAAACAATGGCCCTGCGAATAAGAAAAACAGGTGGAAGTGCTGTACACCTTTTTCCAACACTTGAAGTTTGTTTGCACCAGACATGGCAAAAAGTCTTCTAAAGATATTCTGTCACGGTTCTTTTCTTGTATTTCTACCCTTGACGTACTGTGACCTAAGGGCCTGTAACTGCACATTACAGCAGGGCTGAGAAGGAAAGGATATATAAAGGATTCCCCTAGACTGGGACACAATACTGCTTTCAGTAGGTCCACTGAAAGCACTAAATGCATCACATCAGGATATACAGAAGCTGCTCATCTTTGTCACAGTACTGCCTAAAAACTCGTGCTGGAGGTGCATAGCCACTCCCATGCCATTCCAGAAAGGAAGAGAGTTCACAAATGGAAACCTTGCTTCACACTTAGCTGTGATTTACATTTCATGCCTTGCTGACAAGGCAGTTTGGTCCTCTGCAGCATCTACCAGGAGCATCATAAAGCCTTTCAGAACACTGTGTGATCGAGTCCAATTGTTTTTAAATAGTCTTAAATCACTGTAATGCTACAGTATCGTAACACTAATAATACTATGGAATAGTTACAGAACTAGAACAAACCTCAAGAGGTCATCTAGGCTAACCTAGTGCCCCAAAGCATTATCAATTCCTGACGGATACTGGTCTAACCAGTTACTAATGCCCTGTAGTGATGGAAGCCTCTGAGGTTCACCTGATGTCTTCCAGTACTTCAAAATACTTTCTAATGTCATTTATCCTTCTGCTTCACCTGAAGGGTAACTGCAAGCTAAGCTCACTTATTGTCCCATCTACCATAAGCAAGGAGAACAGGTAGTTTCCTTTCTTTCGGAAGTCCTTCAAACTGTTTCTTCCACGGCATACGATGTGTTAAAACATATACTGTTCTTCTTCTGAGATGCCTGTGCAAATCAATATTCCATAAAGCCATGTACTGCCTGTCACACTGCTTTCACCATTACCCAAATGCCGATTCCATGGCCAAAGGCTAAAAACACTGCTTCACAAACCAGTATTTTTCACATGCACTCCACATGCCTAAATTAATTTAATACAGCATCTAGTCTGACAGAGGACACAGGTATTTCTCACCAACAATGGCTTAGAGAAGGACAATTTAGGTCTTAGAACCAGGTACTGGTGCTATTACACAAATACCTCCTGGCTTTGAGCAGGAGGCCTTGCAACCACTTACAACATTTGTATAAATAAAAGGGTGTCACAGATGTAGCTGAAACATGCTAGAAAAAAAAAAAAAAAAAAGGTTAGTATTACCACCTCTACCCCATGGTCCTCCATGGGCTACAGACAGTCAACCTGCTTTACCACAGCGATCACCACAAGCTGCAGGGGAATCTCTGCTCTGTTGCCTCAAACACCTAAGCACAGAATGTAGGTGCCAAGCAAACTTACCAAGAGAAAGCCACACATTCTTTGGATCTTTGGACTGCTGGTAAGCGCCTAGTCCTGCTAAGCCACCAAAGACAAGCCCAGCAGCTAGAGAAGGGACGCTTCCTTGAATAAATGAAAAAAAATCAAGCATTTAGTGAAAGAACAGATAAAGCAAGCCTGCAAACCAAACACAAGTGCTTGCAAGTTCACATTCACTAATAAAAATAATAAAAAAATCACAAACGCAATCTAAGCCAAACAAAAGAAACTGGACCAGGATGAGGTTTTTTTGGCAATAAGATGGGATGTCATCCAGAGGGACCTGGACAAGCTGGCAAAGTGGGCCTGTGTGAACTTCATGAGGTTCAACAAGGGCAAGTGCAAGGTCCTGCACCTGGGTCAGGGCAATCCCTGATTTCAGTACATGATGGGGGATGAAGACTTGGGGGGTGCTAATTGATGAGAAGCTTGATGTGAGCTGGCTTACAGCCCAGGAGGCCAACCGTATCCTGGGCTACATCAAAAGAAGCGTGGCCAGCAGGTCAAGGGAGGTGATTCTGCCCCTCTATTCCTCTCTTGTGAGACCTCATCTGGAGTATTGTGTCCAGCTCTGGAATCCTCAACATAAGGATATAGAACTGTTGGAACGGTTTGAGAGGAGGGCTACAAGGATGATCAGAAGGCTGGAGCACCTCCCATACGAGAACAGGCTGAGAGTTAAGGTTGAGAAGGCTCCAGGGAGAACTTACAGCGACCTTCCAGTATCTGAAGAGGCTACAAGAAGGCTGGGGAGGGACTGTTTACAAGAACATGGAATGACAGAACTAGGGGGAATGGCTTTCAATTGAACGGGGGAAGATTTAGAGTAAACGTTAGAAAGAAATTCATGACGCTGAGGGTGGTGAGGCGCTGGCAGTGCTTGCCCGGGGAAGCTGTGGCTGCCCCATCCCTGGAGGTGTTCAAGGCCAGGTTGGACGGGGCTTTGAGCAGCCTGATCCAGCGGGAGGTGTCCGTGCCCACGGCAGGAGGGGCTGGAACTGGATGACCGTTAAGCTCCCTTCCAGCCCACCCCACCCCAGGCTCCCCCGGCGCCCCGCGGGGCTCAGCCGAGCCGCCCTCCCACGCGAGGAGCAGCGAGCGCGGCGCTGCCCCCCCCGCACACCCACCGGCCTTGGCGTAGCCCACGACGCCGCCCGCCGCCACCAGCGCCGCGTAGCCGAAGCCCAGCCAGTCGTACTCCATCTGCGGGCGCCGCTCCGACCTTGGGCCGCCCTCCGCCGCCGCTCCCGGAGGTCCCGCCCGCCGTGACGGGCACCCGCGCCGGGACGCGGGGCGGGGCGGCTGCGGGGCTGGGGGAGGTGTCCGAGGGTTAAGTTTCCTCTAAGCGTTTGTGTTCCTGGGGAGTTAGAATGTCTGTTCTTTCAGAAAGGTGTTGTGGTTTGGGTTTTGTTGTTTTTTCCAGACACGGTTCATTCTGGTGAGGGGGCTGGAGAGAAAGTCTTACAAGGAGCGGCTGAGAGAGCTGGGGTTGTTTAGCCTGGAGAAGAGGAGGCTGAGGGGAGACCGCATTGCTCTCTACAACTACCTGAAAGGAGGTTGTGGAAAGGAGAGAGCTGGCCTCTTCTCCCAGGTGACAGGGGACAGGACAAGAGGGAATGGCCTCAAGCTCTGCCAGGGGAGGTTCAGGCTGGACATTAGGAAAAAAATTTTCACGGAAAGGGTCATTGGGCACTGGAACAGGCTGCCCAGGGAGGTGGTTGACTCGCCTTCCCTGGAGGTGTTTAAGGGACGGGTGGATGAGGTGCTGAGGGGCATGGTTTAGTGTTTGATAGGAATGGTTGGACTCGATGATCCAGTGGGTCTTTTCCAACATAATGATTCTATGATTCTTTGGGGATGATAGCATATTGTGTGAAGTTTGATTTGTGCTGAGCAGATGTGTCTTCTTCTGTAATCACCTCTGTTTGGAGTTTTCATCGTATCTCAAAGAAGTCATCCAGAGGAGGGCTGCAAGGGTGATCAGAGGCACCTTCCATGGCAGGACAGGCTGAGAGAGTTGGGGTTGTTCAGCCTGGAGAAGACAAGGCTCAGAGCAGACCTTATAGCGACCTGAAGGGGCTATGAAAAAGCTGGGAGGGACTGTTCACAAAGGCTTTTAGTGGTAGGACTGAGGGCAATAGTTATAAACTGGAGAGGGGCAGATTTAGACTAGACATAGGAGGATTTTCTTCTCGATGAGAGTGGTGAGGCACTGGCACAGGTTGCCCATGGAAGCTGTGGATGCCCCATCCCTGGAGGTGTTCCAAGACCAGGTTGGATGGGGCTTTGAGCAGCCTGATCTAGTAGGAGATGTCCCTGCCCATGGCAGGAGGGTTGGAACTGGATGATCTCTAAGGTCCATTCCAACCAAACTATTCTATGATTCTATGATTCAAAGGCAAGGTCAAGCAGAGAGCTGGAGCCAGCTCCAAATTAGCAAGAGTTTTGACTTGTAAAGTTCATAATAACATTAAAATTAGTCCTTGGAAAGTAATAGAATGTGCATAAAATTTCTGTGAAAACTTACGCGTATAAGTGGGAAATATATTCTATACCCAGTTCTTGTCTCATTGTACACGACTAATGGACATGACTCTCTCCTGTTACCCAGGCCTGATGAAGGATGCTTGCTTTCTAAAACTCCAAAATGAGTCTTAGAGAGTTTATTTGCCAGTATTTTCTGTATCGGGGGCAACACAAAGGTGGGTGGGTGCTTGGGGCTACAGTCCTGCAGTCCTGTGGGCGGTAAGATCACTCACCAGTTACCAACACAGGCAAAACAGGCTCGCCTTCAGGAGATTAAGTTGTTGCCAGTTAATAACAGAGTAAGAACTTAATATCAGAATAATTAATAATTCCGTAATTAATAACAGAAACTGAGAAATTAAATAATGTAAAACCACCTCCTACCCTTCTTGCCAAGCTCAACAGCACTCAGACTCCCCCAGGGATGGGTAATGGCGGTTTTGGTCAGTCCATAATGCCTCACCTCTGCTGTTCATCCCTCCTCATGCTCTTCCCTTGCTCCAGTGTGGACTCCCTCCCGCTGGAGACAGTCCATCACAACCTGCTCCAGCGTGGCTTCCTCCCACGGGCTGCAGTTCTTCAAGGACTGCTCCAGCATGGATCGTTTCCACAGGCTGCAGTCCTTCAGGAATAAACTGCTCCAGCATGGATCCTCCCCCAGGCCACAAGTACTGCCAGCAAACCTGATCCCACATTTGCTTCTCTTCACAGGCTGCAGCTTCCTTCAGGTCACATCCACCTTCTGCAGCGTGGGATCCACCAAGTGTGGATGTCTACTCCACTCTGTTCCTTCGCAGGTGGAGGGTGGATGTCTGCTCCCCTGTGGTCCTCCATGGGCTGCAAGGGGACAACCTGCTTCACCCTGGTCCTCTCCAGGGTCTGCAGGGGAATCCCTACTCCAGTGCCTGGAGTATTCCTCCCCTACTTCTGCTCTGAACTGGGTGGCTGCAGGGCAGTTTCTCTCACGTGTTCTCACTCCTCTCTCACAGCTGCTGCCATGCAGTGTTTTTACCCTTTCTTAAACACATTATCACAGAGGCACCACAAGCTTTGCTGATGGGCTCATCTTCGGCCAGCAGTGGGTCCTTCTTGGAGCTGGCTGGAGCTGTCTCTGTTCACCATGGGGGCAGCTCATGCTGTCTTCTCATAGAAGCCACTCCTGTAGACCCCACTACTGCAACCTTGCCTCATAACCCCAATACAAATGTCAAAAAAGAAGGCATCTGGATTCCCTGGCAGCTCTGCTGATGACCGTGTATGTGTACTGAGCAACTGTTGTGGTGCACTACGGGATACCATCTCCAGTACTACGTGCAGCAGCCATCCTGGCACTGCCTCCCAAGCTCTCCTGGTCTGGGTCTGGAGAGATGTCTGGGACTGACCTGATGGAGAGCAGCTTTGCAGGAAAGGCCTTAGGCATCCCAGGGTGTCACATGAAGTTGCCCACGAGGCAGCAACATGCCCTTGCAGCAAAGAAGGTAGACAGCACCCTGAGCTGCATTAGGCAGGTCATGGGATGTAATCCTTACCCTCTTCTCTGTGATGAGACTTCACTGGAGTGTTGTGTTCAGTTCTAGGCTCACTGGTGCAAGGCAGACATGGACACACTGAAGGAAGTCCAGCAAAGGGCTATGAAGATTGCTAACAGCTTGGAGCATCTTTCATACAAGAAGTGGCTGAGAAAGCTCAGACTGTTTAGCCTGGAGAAGAGGAGGCTCGGGGGCATCTTATCAATGTCTATAAATATCTGATGGGGAATAAAGAAGACAGAGCTAAGTTCTCCTAGTGGTACCCAGTGACAAAATAAGGGACAGTGAACACAAGGTGAAATTCTGGAAAATTCCATTTAAACTTAAGTAAGACAATTCTCACTGTGAAAGTGGCCAGACACTGGAAGAGGCACTCAGGAAGGCTGTGGAGCTGCCATCAGTTGAGATATTCAAAATCGAAGTGGACACAGCCCTGAGCAAGCTGACCCTGCTTTGAGAAATGCGTCTTGGATTTGGTGATCTCCAGAGGTCCCTTCCACCTCAGCAGGTCCATGATCCTGTGTGACGCAAGGTCCGTGATGTTTCCTCAGGTTTCCCAGCTGATATCTGCTTCCTTCCTTCCAGCTGGGCTTTGAGAACCGGCCATTGATGTTTGTGCTTGTGAACAGACCTTTTATGTATTTTACAGAAAGGAAAGTATCATGAGGCCCACCTGACACAAGATGCAAATTACCTTTTGACCTCTGGCAGAGCTTTTTCATTAATGTGTACCCAAAGATTTACTGAACTTGGCAAGTTTCAAGGCCCGCCTGTAGGACAATGCAAATGACCTGTTGATCATACTTTCTGCTTTGTCATTTGTTATGTTCCCCCCCCCCATTTGCAGTACTGATGGTAGCTATGCTTGGGCCTGGGTATATTTGCAAGGAAAAAAATCAGCTTATACAAATGAATCTTATACACTGCAAACTATGGTCAGACCAATTCCTAAGCTTTCCTCCACATTTGGTTCCATGAAAGACACAGAAGAAGAGGTGTGCAGGCGGAAGAAGAGGTGTGCAGGCTGCACCTTTATTTTTTGTAAATGAATAGTTAAGGGACTAGCACAATCATATTAAAGAAAGTTAATACAGTTGTCAGACCTTCACTAAACAAAACAAACCAAACCAAACAAGAAGGACCACCTACTGCAGTTTCATGAACTTTCTATCAAACCAGCGGTTTGGCCCAGGTTATCTGGAAAAGAGGGCTTACACTGAACGAATGACACTTAACAAAGCAGTATTTTTGTCCTATTTAGCTTATCAGCTCTTCACATTCTCAGTTCGTTCATTCATGTGCTGTGTTTTCCTTTTCTTTATTTTCTTTCTCCTACCTCCTGTCTTTTTGGTTGCTCTCCTCTTCCCCATATTCTCTGGTCCCTCTTGCTCTGAGCTCCATATATCTTCTTCAGACTTCCTCTGCTGCCCTTAATAGTGGGTGCATGGAAAAGACTAAGACTATGGATAACATGCTAAAGCTTGCCATCTTTTGTGGAGACAGCTTGATTTGCATTTTTGTGCCATCAGGCTGCAAATATTTGTGGTTTGGGCACATAGGATTTGCAGTGGAGCCTGAAGCATCTGGCCAATATAGTGCTAATGACTGTCTGCAGTGACTTGCTGATCAAAACCAGGCTGGATCCTTTGTTTAAAGCAGGACATTTGCTTTAGGTTTGACAAACGTAATCAGATCAGATAATGAGGTTTGCCTGTTACCTACTTGATGCCATTGTTTTGCCTTGAGTGCCTGCTTCCAGGCCTACTTCTAGTGCCTGTTTCCAGCCTCTTCGTGTGCCCTTCCCAAAATAACATTCACACACCAGACAGCTATTTATCATTCCTACAAGTGAACCTTCATGCTCACATAGCAAAGCACCATGGTGGCATCTTAAAATTTCTGCTGGCAGCCACCAGCCATGAGCTGGCAGGCTGTGCAAGGCAAAGACCTTTTCTCAGATGGTCCTCTTTTTGCAGAGGTCTAAATCATCCCTGGCTCTAGTGTGGGGAAGGGAAAGAGGTGGCAAGCAATGCTGTAGCTATAGCGTGGGTGTCACCGAATATGTAACAACAAAAATCCATCTTCTTTCCAATCCATTGGGAATGGATTTGTTTGCAATCAGTGTGTGCTAATGGACAGATCTTGGCATCATCCTCCACAATGTTTGCAGCCCCTGCGGCTTCTACTTCGTTCTTTATTTGGTGTTGCTGATGTCACTGCTGACTTCACAGCTCAAGGAAGTCAGGTTCATCAGAATCTTTGATACTTAACTGATACTTTTCTGACTCAGAAGCCAGTGAGAATGTAGTTCTACTGGCTACTTTAGTTCTATGCCTCCTGTGGCTATAGGATATAAATATTCATGTGCCAAAATGTTGGGTCTGTGGTAGCTGTAGTGCCCAAAAATTAAGTGAGGCAAGGCTTGCAGGGCAAGGCAGGGTGCTTTAAGAGAGGAGTGGGATATTGCAAACCAAACCCATTGAAGTGCGCTTGGCTTTAGCTCTGTTCAGTTACTTCAGTGTTACCTCTCCTTTCCTTTAAACTACTTCTGTTATTTGTTTGGAGAAGGATATCCAGTATTGGACTCATTTTAGTTGGCTACTATATGACCTCTAAGGTCATGCCTAATAGTAGTGGCAAAACTGAAAACATGAATACATCCACATTACTTTCATGCCTTAAGTGAAGTAAATAGGATATCTTCATAAACCTCTCTTTTTTCTTTCTCCTTTTATTTTTCTTTTATTTTTTATTTTTTCTGTTTTTCTTTTTTGTCACTAGACAACTTGAGCAGCTGCTTGGCTCCTAATCCTGGGATCATCTACACCACCTCTTCTTATGGGCTGGCACAAGTACTGCTTGATCTTTTGATTGAGGCCTGGGGAATTGATACAGCTAGATCGTGTACTAACCTAGCTGGAGTGGGAACAGGAGGGCTGGAAGCCTGCTGGTTTAGGCTGGCTTTTGCAGCACTGCTATGAGACATCAAGCCACAAGCTAGACCTAAGACTCACCCTTGCTTTTCTTCAAAAAATCTCGTTCATGGACCTGCTGGCAGGGAATTTAATTCAGGCCTCCAGACCAAAGCCCTAAAGCAGCATTCGTGCAGATGCCCAGTTTGCAATAGCAGGCTTGAGCCCCACTGTGAACGTGAGGAGGCACAGATCTGTGTCTTGCTGTTCTTGGACCCACTCTCATAACTGTGCTCCTGAGGACTCAGTTCCTGCAGCCTGGCACATGCTGCTGGACATTTCTGACTGCTGCACACACTTCTGATGTTGCAGGCACATACAGAATATACATCTTTGGGGTGGGGGATTTTTTGAAGTATTTGGTGTATTCAGCTGGAAAAGAAATGGTGTGAAATCTGCAAGTTATTCACAATGGAACAGCAGACCTGAGGCCATGCACATCGTGTAACTAGAGTTCCTGCTGATGTCAGCTGGTTCTGCAGATTGTATAGTCACAGGGTCTCTGTCTACAGCAGCTCTGCTTGTCACTGCGCACTGAGCACTAGCTGAACCAGCTCAGTATTATCTTCAAACCTTTCTGCAGATTTGGATCAGGCCGTGGGAGCTAACTTGTATCTCATCTCATGTATTAACTTCATGATGCTGCCCTGTAGAGAGGAAAATGAGTACCTGACAGTGCCTCCTTGACCTGAAGAAACAGTGTGTCTTAGAAAGCTAAGAGCTTAGGAAGAAATTCTTAACTCCTACATGCAACAGATATTTTAAAGCTGCTTGAGACTTAGCAAGCAACAGCCCTGTCAGGTCATATGCCCCATTGCAAACCCAAGTACTACACTGTACAGCCACATGGCAGAGTACTCCCATGTCTTGCACAACTACCCACTTGCATTAACAGAATAGTTAAATAAACCCAGATCATGAGTCCAAGATTTGTCCTAGGCTAAGATGATCGCAAATAAGGAGTGAAGCGACGGTGTCATCTCTTCCCTACCACAGAAGATGCAATGCTGCCTCCTCCAAATTTTCTCTACTCCCTACCTCCCAGATGCAGTGACAAAACAAAATGCATGCTGCTTCTGTCACTCATTTTCAATATATTGCACATCTGATATGCTAGGGAATGAAAGAAAAATGTTGCAGTATCTAGAACACACATAGAAGTTTGTAGGGTAACGGAGCTGTTGGTACAGCATCATACAGTATGTAAAAATGTCCTTAAGAATGCACAAAGGCTGAGGAAAGAGGACTGATGATTTTCATTTATGAGCATGAATCCTAACCTTCAGTCCCAAGGTGATGACAGCCTGTACAGATGTACTTGTCATGACTTCAGGGCTTTGTCCAGTGGGATCCTGAGCCCCTCCAAGGACAGAGGCTGCCCAGCCTGTTCCCATGCTCAATTCACTGTCCTTGTAGTCAGAAGACTATATGCCTTAAATCTCAGAGTGAGATTTCAGCTCCTTGAATGGTCCATATAAAAGCCTTTAGGAGCTCAATAAGCAAGCAGAAAGGCATCCAGTGGGTTGTCTAAGGAAGTCAAACTGACTTCGGTGCAAAGACTGACCTGCTGGAAATCCTCTGAGAGAGAGAGAGAGCGTGTTGTTTGCATGCACTGTCCCAGTCAGCTTCTCAGTGAGTGACTGAACAGAACTGAAAACTTTTCCCCGATTTTCGTACTGATTCAGAAAAGCAGCTACAAGTAGCACAAGGTTTACATTTTACCTTGCCATAATTGTATAAAATTAGGAGATACAGACATGAGTTTATTGAGCTAGGCTTTTGGAAGTTGTTCTGTTCTCAGGCACAAAATGAAAACAAATTAATTGACTTCTGGAAAAATGTAACATGGAGCAGCATGCATGAAAAAACCCAACCCTTTAAATCATGGATGGACAGAAATCTAGGTCTCTCAGTAGAGTAACCAGGTGTGATGTTTTTCTGGGTTCTTACCTAAACAGATAATGGTTGGACTTGATGATCTTAAAAGTCTTTGCCAACTTAAATGGTTCTATAATTCTGGGTAATATAACTCAGTTTTAATATCTGGATTTGTTCAGGCTCAGAGTACAATATATCTTTTATATCTGTAGTTTCAAAGCTTATTGCTTCTGCTGCTGGGTGATATTTTACCATTTGCCTGCAGAGTCTGAACAACAAAAAGTAATCTTATCTGTGCTAATTTAAATGTTCGCACAAAATGGTAAAAATGCCTTTATTGTATTTGGAATGTTTCAATTTAGGGTTGGGGTGTGTGTGTGTGGGGGGGGTGTTCCAGATCTCTCAAGCTAGATACCCTGAAACTCCCTCTTTAAAAGAATGACTTTCTGAAATACTTCTCTCTTCAGCTGCCAGCATGGAAGCAAGTTTTGCTAACTTGCTAACTCTCCTACTCCTCTCCCACAGAAACTGAACGAGATTTCCACCAAAATTCTCCTCCGGGGCTAAATTCTTGGTGCCTTTCTGCAAGGATCTGCATTATTAGGGTTTAGCAGCTATGAATGCCAGATAAGCTGACTGAAGCAGATGCTGCTTGTTCAGACCCTTCCCTGGAGGTTATCAGCCCTGCTTCAGGATGTGTGAATATGGTGTGCTGTCATTTCTCAACTGCTGCAGGTTGCAATCCAGTTTGCTAAAAGACCCGAAATTAGTAATGATTTAATGAAGTTGTTGATAAATTGCTGTTATTCAAGAGATACTCTTTAGGCCATCTTCGCTTGTTCAGAAGAGAGATAGGAGAGCAGCACACAGTCTTCTCAGGTTCAAACATCCCAATCTGTACTGCTTCTGTGCTGCTAAGCAGGTCACTCAACAGTGGTGCTCTAATGCCTTGTAAATACAACCATCATAGCTACAGCAAGAAGCATTTACAGCTTTCCTTCCTTGATTGTTTTTTTAGGACACAATGACCGATACCCATAACCTTTACCTTCTATTTCTCATACTAAAATATTCCCAATCACTGATTTTTTGCTCTGCAGCACACCTGGTCTGTTGAGAGTTTTAGGTAGCCTGGGAAGGGAAAATCTGCTCAAATATTTGATGGTCTCCCTCTAGTGGCTGTTATTGGTGAATAAAAATAGGGCTGCAAAGACGTGAACCCCAAGGTTAATCATAGAATCATAGAATCATAGAATAACCAGGTTGGAAGAGACCCACCGGATCATCGAGTCCAACCATTCCTATCAAACGCTAAACCATGCCCCTTAGCACCTCGTCCACCCATGCCTTAAACACCTCCAGGGAAGGTGAATCAACCACCTCCCTGGGCAGCCTGTTCCAGTGCCCAATGACCCTTTCTGTGAAAAATTTTTTCCTAATGTCCAGCCTAAATCTCCCCTGGTGGAGCTTGAGGCCATTTCCTCTTGTCCTGTCACCAGTATGTGTATTTGCCAGTATATTAAGACAAAATGAATTAAACTTGGGAAGAAGGCTCATGCCATATCAAAATATGTCACAGAATTACTGAATTATTGCAAAACCCAGTTACTACTCTTTCAATCCTGACAAAAACTTATCTTGCTACTTCCTTACCTGTTTTCCACCTCTCCCTCTGTGTCCTTACACATGATGATCTAAAGGACAGTGATAAACCAAAATCCATGTGTAGAAAGGGTTTTTTAATTTTGGTTTTTTTCTGTTCTGTTAGTTTACCAAGTAAGATAAGTATGCAAGCCCCATTTTTCAGACATGAAGAAGGGCTCCTGTGCCTGAAAGCCTATCTGATTTTTCTAACCACATCCACTGATCAACTAGAAGATGCTGTTTTCCCTTATAAACCTTGTCCTAACAGATATTTAAGAAACAGGTAAGATCTGGGAAGTGCAGCATCCTTCTTCCATTTCCAGTACTTTCCCATTGGTTCTGTGCAGTGAATACCAGTGTCTTTGACAAAACAGTATCTGTATGTACAGCCACCAGTTGTATTCATGCTTTTAAGATATTGCTGACTGTGAATTGCCATGTTTTTGTTTACCGGTGTGCACACTTGTCTTTTATACACGAGAAATGCCAGGGGTGCATGACTCTGTATATATTTTTACAGAAAATATAGGCATGACAGTGTAGCAAGACAAAAGTTGGGGCTGGAAAACAGCCCACTAGAAAAGGCAAAAGCGCAAAGCTCCTCCAGCTGCAAGAGGAGTTTTGACCTGATGTCTCTTTTCGGATCTCTGATGCTTTGGCCTCCACTTTGGCCTCCACTTAACACCAGTGAAGGTGAGGTTTGCAGACAGTGTGAACCAAGCTGACCGTGGCTGCATCTGCAGAATGTCCTAAAGAAACTCATAAGTTTATGCTTCTGGCACAGCAGAATTAAAATTGCTGCTGCTATTCCCTTGACTGCTTTCATTGACATTATAGTCTGAGGTTTTGCTAGCTAAAAATACCAGTTGGGTTCCACCTGAACCTCACTCTGGGATAAGGTTCTCTGCCGGTGTCTCAGCTCCAGGCACTCCACAGTCAGGGGATATGTTCTGAGCTCAAACTTATTTGCAAACATACAGGTGGAGTTAAAAAGCCACTTGAGGTCACCTCTTCCATAAACACAAATGCCTCTGACGTAATGGCCTTCCAAAAGAAGAAAAGCAATGTCAGTATCAAGGATCCGAATAATTATTTCTTAAGAAGTTTTATCTACAAAGCTGCCATAAATAAAATCCTCACAAAAGAAAACATGCTAAAAGGCCTACTGGATGTGCAATGGGGATGGGCATGAACAACGGGACAAAATGAAGAAAGTTACTGCAGAATAAATAATGAGCTAAATAAGGAGATAGCTCAAAAAAGAAGTGCTACTACTTGAGACTTCCTCAGACAAGGTTTAAACATAGCAAAGGGGGATTTCCTTCTGTCAGTGAAGAGAAAACAATATTATACTAGATTTTTCACTGACTAATTGTGGGTGTTATTGGTGTAATTTCACTGATTTCAATGTAGTTGCACCAATGTGAATCTGCTGTAACTGAGGCTGACTGAAATTCTCAAAATTTTTCTCCTCAACACAAACAACTATGTTATGGATTAAGAATTCTTGAAATAAAATTTAGATCCTTAGCATTTTGGCATTCTCTTTCTCATCCCACTTGAATATGTCAGAAGTAGGAGCAGCATGCAATGCACAAGCCAGTGACTGAAAAATTAAGTGTGCCATACAGATTATCTACTGCTAATGTCATGTCATGAAGTAATGCGACATAGGAAAACTCAAAGCTCAGCCATCGTAAACAGCTTGCAGCTCCTTAGATTCCTCATCAGATGTGTCTCTGGCCCACATTGGTGCCTAGCTGAGAGTTGGGATTTGTCTGAGTTGACACAGGACACCTGCCTTGCACACTGCTGCTGGCTCTGGCATATCTGAGTCCCTGTGTGGGATATACATATGAGCTATTCCCATGCTCCTGCAAGAAAATTCCCCCCAAGGCCTTCAAGAAAGTAGTCAGCTAACTCATGTGAGCCCTAAGTGCTGCCAAATACCCCCCTTTCCAAGGCTGATCTGTTCTATAAAATTCCTGATGAAGAAGTAACTGTTCCAGCTTTCTCACTGTTTATGCCTCTATTATTGTTCACATAAGGACTATGAAGGAGATTACTCCTTTTTAATGTCTTCTTTCTGATGAAGTGCTATCTAAAAAACTGTCTCACATTATGGTTAGAAGCCATAGAACCTCAGGAAAGACAGCCAAGTGTTTTTCTCTATATAAACAAGAAAGGGAGGGAAATGTACACATTACCATGGCAGCCTCCATGTCTCTCTTCCATATCAATCCATTTCACTGCTTTCAGGTCACCTTCCCATGATGCGTTGGGCATGGAGCCTGGGACGCCTGCAATTAGGTAACAGAAAATCAAATAATTAGTCCTTTTAACATCTATGTGTTCAGTTTTATGCCCACTCTCCGGGTCCTTTCTTCACAGAACTGAGATGAAATATCTAGGAATATGCATCAAAAGATACCTGGCTGCTAATCTTGTTGTTACGTTTCTTCATTGAAAGCAGCTTTCATGACGTTAACAAGATGTCAGTTCAAGAGACCTAAATATTTCATTTGAGAAATAAAATTTCTCTTTCGCAACAGCTTCACTATGATACTGTGTGCATGTATAATCAATCATGTCACATTCCCAGCCAGCACTACCCTCCAGGGGCTATCTGAATACTGGGCTACCAACACCTAATACCTTCATATGAAATTAAAGGTAAACGTTTACCATTTTTGTTTGTTTTCAAAGAAAAGAGACTAAAATAACAAGCATAGATGGAGTTACTGAAACTCAATTATAGCCCATAATATAATATAATAATATATGTATAAGTCTAGGCAGATCGCAGGACATATCTAGGAGAAAAACCAGTAAAAGGATCTCTCCCTATCAGTAAACAATCAAGTTCTGCTGTAACCTGGTGAATGTGCTTTTGAAGATTAAGGGAGAAATGCTGAACACTCAGTGTTTGGAATTTGCTGAAGAGTAAACAGGCAGCATGCACGTAATGCATAGCCAACTGCTGTGAGTCAAGGGAGTTTCACTATTTTCAGCACAAGCCAGTAGCTAAACCAGACCATTGTCATGGGATGAAGCCTTGGCCTTTGAAAGCAAGAGCTGATCAATACAGAGAGAGAAACCTCCATGCCTGATCTGTACTTCAGTATTGTATTTAGTTCTGTGAAAGAAGTTTATTGAAGTATTGAAGTACATCCTGAAACTGTCTTAAGAATTAAAAAAAAAGGAAAAAAAGAAAAAAATTATAAAATAATAAAGTTTTCTATGAACTCATCCCTTTAAACAAATTTTGCTTTTCTTACTGGCTTAATTGGTTGTTGAAGAACAAACCAATGATACAGACAGTGTAACTGCCACCCAATGTACAAACCACCTCCCTAAGAAAGCAGGAAAAGCCCCAGATTCTCACTCTAGCACAAACACTTATATATAACCTATTTACCTACTTGGAAAACACTAACCATCTATTATTCTTTCCTGCCCAGTAAGCAATGACCAGTGCAGTACCTGAGCTATCAAAGGACAGAATAGGCAACGTGTGGAGAGCCAACATGCATGCCAGCAGGTACAAGAGTGAAGGTGTTAATTCTGCTTTCTCCCAATGAAACCAAAAGCAAAGGAAAAGACTGACTTGCTCAAAAGCAAAGAATTACTGCAGTGTTACAGATGAGGCGTACTGGGACTCAGGCTTTTTAACAAACACAACAGAAGCACCAGCACTGACTGGTAGCAGTGGCTGGGGAGGAGAGGATTTGTACCAACCCGGCCACTCCCCGGTGCCCTGACACAGCAGGAGGCTGAGGCAAAGTGGTGATGGGGTAAGCTGGGGCACCACCACTCCATGCTGCTCATGCATCGCAGAACCTAAGCCCCTAGCCCCTAGCCCACCATAGCAGATAGTCCTCCTCGCTAGCAAAACTATAACATTTTTGTCACTGTATTGTACACACAGAGGATGGAGAGTCCAGTAGTGATGACAGTATTAAGTATTATTACTATTAATCAATACTAACAAACCCTGAAAATAATCATAGCTTAAGGTGTTAAAACAACTAAACATTTTTAAATGTTTTTCTTCCAGATTTTTAGTAGGGATATTTGAAGGCTGTTATTTCTACTTCTTCTTGTTTTCCTTTCAAAGGAAACAATTGTATCAGTGGCAGGGAGGGAACTATGCAGTTTTTAGGAAAACGTCTTTGTAACTTTTGTATTACTATCTGTCCTTTGTACTAACTCTGTGTGCTGGAAAGACAGCATTTTTCCTCAATGTACAATGAGATGAGAACGAAGCCTTTTAGAGTTTGTACAAAATGCATTATAGCACTAGTTAGGCGTTGTAGGATCTGTGCTTTAAACATAGGGAACTCAAGCTTTTTAGATATGATTTTAAATACACCCTTAAATACACCCTTAACAAGTTTGCAGATGACACTAAGCTGGGTGGAAGTGTCGACCTGCTGGAGGGTAGGGAGGCTCTGCAAAGGGATCTGAACAGGCTGGACCGCTGGGATGAGTCCAGTGGGATGAGGTTTAACAAGGCCAAGTGCCGGGTCCTGCACTTGGGACACAACAACCCTGTGCAGTGCTACAGACTAGGAGAAGTCTGTCTAGAAAGCTGCCTGGAGGAGAGGGACCTGGGGGTGTTGGTTGACAGCGACTGAACATGAGCCAGCAGTGTGCCCAGGTGGCCAAGAAGGCCAATGGCATCTTGGCTTGTATCAGAAACGGCGTGACCAGCAGGTCCAGGGAGGTTATTCTCCCTCTGTACTCGGCACTGGTGAGACCGCTCCTCGAATCCTGTGTTCAGTTCTGGGCCCCTCACCACAAGTAGGATGTTGAGGCTCTGGAGCGAGTCCAGAGAAGAGAAACGAAGCTGGGGAAGGGACTGGAGAACAGGCCTTATGAGGAGCGGCTGAGAGAGCTGGGGTTGTTTAGCCTGGAGAAGAGGAGGCTGAGGGGAGACCTCATTGCTCTCTACAACTACCTGAAAGGAGGTCCTTTCTCCTCTTCTCCCAAGTGACAGGGGACAGGACAAGAGGGAATGGCCTCAAGCTCTGCCAGGGGAGGTTTAGGCTGGACATTAGGAAAAAATTCTTCACAGAAAGGGTCATTGGGCACTGGAACAGGCTGCCCAGGGAGGTGGTTGATTCACCTTCCCTGGAGGTGTTTAAGGCACGGGTGGACGAGGTGCTAAGGGACATGGTTTAGTGTTTGATAGGAATGGTTGGACTCGATGATCCGGTGGGTCTCTTCCAACTTGGTTATTCTATGATTCTATGATTCTATGAAAACAGACATTTTAATCTTGAGGTTTAACCTATCTCTTTCTTTAGAAAAGGCAAATCAGCCCACTTTCCTGATTGTCATAGCTTCTTTTAAAAGCTGTATTACTATAGACTATTTTGCTGGTTAACTACAATCCAAAAAGGGATGATTTGTCAGCAGGTCTGTAAAGCACAATGTCAGCTGGTGACTGCAGAAACCAGAAGAAAACCTCAGTTCCAAAACAATAGGTAAGAGAGTGTCATTGCCCCAGCTTTGGTGTTTTCTAAAAACTAAAGGCGAGAGCAAAGTAAGATTTTGTTACTCTTGTGGGTTTTTTTGTTCCCTTCCTGGATGGTAACATGTGCAGTACCTTTATAGTTACTGTAACCCAACAAATGTTTCTCTTGTAAAGGACAAACCAGAATCTAGATACACTACATAAAGTCCTGGGGGTTTGGTTCAAGGGTTGGATTTTTAAAAAATTTGGATGGGAGAAAGGTTAAACTTTTTTTTTTTTCCTGTTTGCTTGCTTTGCTCTGTGTTTTTAAGGCTAGCCTGTTCCTGGTGAGTAAGGATGGTTATTTGCAAATACATAGTCATGACTTTTGTATCAGATGCAAAAGGACTATACGACCCAACAGCAGAACTGACATAGTACCTTGCCATAAGCAGAGATTCATGGCTGCTCTAACCAAAACTTCAAAACCTTCTTTCTCCCCCTCTATATATTGAGCTGTTATCAAATAAAATAACATGCCAAAAAGCATGGGTTTGTCCTGGGGAAAATTCAGAAAATGTTATTCTTAGCATAGAAAGCATTAAGCTAAACATAACACTTTATAAAAGACAAATAGAGGCAGTGGTGGCAGGGGATATGCATTTTAAATAGCCTGGGAAGTGCATTACCATCCCAAATTAAAAATCTTTTCAGAACAGATGGCAGTAGATGTGGTGTGTAGAAAGACTTGGATAATGCTGACTAGGTGGGAAAGCAGGATACCTAACAAAACAGGAACATCCCCAGGACATCCATAAAAACACTGGAAGGCACTGCCTTCCAGGAATACAAAATTACTGACTTCACATTTTTCACACTCTCACAAATTGAGTAAACCAGGCATTTTTGTAAGTTAATTAACGAGTACGGGGAAGTATAGCTCAGCACTGCAAAAAAAATAATTTACCACAATTTACCTTTAAATATTTGTATGATCAACTGATTTCAGATTCAGAAGCTATGCTGAGGGCCTGTTTTTACATATACAGTTTGTCTGAAAAGTGATGCTGCTGCTGAAAGTTAATACAAGTTTTGGCATGAGTTGTTCATTCTGCTTTTGTCCAGCTCTCATCTCCCACCCCATTGAGGTTAGCAGAGTTTTGTTCCTGAAAACATGGAGGAGGGAAAAGCCACCTTGTAGACAGCAGTACTGAGCAGTGCCCTAGAAACGAGTTTGCCACCACCAGGTCTTAAAAACAACTACTGCCAGAACTGCACTTGACTGTGAAGATAGCCACAAGTTACTGGTAAGAAAGGCCAGCCCCCCAGCGCCTTCAATTTCATTTCCACTAAGCTTTTCCTGCTTTTTTTTTGCCATTGAAATTCCAGTGAGAGCTGATTTGCATGTGTTGGCCCCAAGAGGCAGCCCACTTTTATCCTCCTTGCGTGTGTTATCAAGGCAGACCTACAAAAGATGAATCTCTGAGCTGACATTTTTGTAATGTGCACATAAACTGACATTGAGATGGAAGTGTCACCACATACAATGCTGCCTGATTTGCCTTGAACTTCCCAGTACTACACCTGTGATCCCAGAATCAAATCAATGCAATGGTTAAATCTCACCTAGTCTCCACCAGCCACCTGAAGCAGTCTGCGCTTCCTAATCAGTGTCTCTCTATAGAGAAGGGGACAAATTCTTTACACTTCTGTGCCACCAACTGATCAGAGTTTTTCTCCTGCAACTTATAAGCTGGTGCACTAGAAATTTTACTTCAGAAACCTTCCCAAAATGGCGTACACATCACCCTCAGGGTAGACAGAGAATATTATTATGCAAGGCATGTTGAAATCTACCAGAAATTTTACTGGACTGTGAGGCCGTGTATTCATGTTTTGCAAACAGGCAGGGCTTGGGGTGAGCCAGGTATAGGTGGGCAAATGCGTACTCTCTCTGCTATGACTGAAGACATGCAGCCCACCAGTGTGTGAGAGGGATCTGGAAATTCACAAACCCCTTTGGTGGCTTTTGGAGAAGCAAGATAGTATAAGAAAGTACATGTAGGACTAGTGAGATAGTATGGCTGTAGTGGGTGGAAGCCAAGTGGATGCCAAGCTGAGTCCCCAGGTCTTCATGGGGACAGGGTGTACATGTCCCTGGACCCACCACAATGAAAAGCTCACTGCCTCTGGGGACCACTCTTACCACCTGCCTGATCATGGGTACTCTTTCCACTAGAAGGCAGCTTAACCAAGTGGGTAGATATGCAAGACAGCAAACTCAATACACCTTCCAACTTGGGTTATCACCTGCCTGTTTGTCTGTGTGAAACAAAAGAAGTGGTGGCAACCCACTAGTAGGCACCGCTGAGAGCCACAGATGGGAGCAGCTCCACAGAGAAGTGAGCTGTGCTGACCACCACAAAGAGCTGGCACCACACAACAGTCAAGCAGTGCCAGCTACCGAGACCTTCTATGGAGGCAGCTGGTGCCAGGGCTGGAACACCTGTGTCCTCTCCGGACCAAGCATCCAATCTGGGATTCCGTTGAGCATCACCCAGGAGTGCTCATTGGGGCTGTAGGTGTCCTTAGACCACACCAGCAGAACTGATGGCACATGGGTCCCTCAGCACAAACTCCACAAAGGTTTGGGTGGTGGACACATACATGGTGCTGATATGGAGAGTGATGTTAGTGGGCAGGGGTGTCTTGCACAGCCAGGGGCTGACCAGCCCCAAGGTGCTGTGCACAGATCCCTCACTGTGCACAGAGTGGGTGCAAGTGGGGATGGGGGGGGCAGCACCCCAGGGGTGACATTATTCTCCTCAAGGGGAAGTTCCAGACACAGTGGCCCACCTTGCAGGCAGGGGACCTGCTCTGTCAGCAGTGTGCACAGGCCCATTCCAGTGCCATGGCCTCTGAGAAGACCCCACCGCTCACTTACCCACCATCCCACATGCCTTTAACGTGGCACCACCCAGCAGTGTCATGGTGGCCACCAGCAGTCCCACCACCATAGCTCACACTATCAGCCTCAGCTCATACATGGCTTCCCGGTACTTCCCAGGCAGTTCCGTGCCTAGAAGACACAAATGTGAGACTAACCTGAGAAACACACCGCTTGCAAGCTGCCTCCCACACTTGGGAAGGGTGGCCTCACCACCATCCACAGCTGGCCCAGTGCCCCAGGGTGCTCCCTGCACCCACCACCTTCATGGTACGTTTCCATACAGAGATCCCAGGCTGGTGTTGACAGGACTGGGGGCAAGGGCACATGCGCCCTGCAGGCCAGTCCTGCCTTCTGGTGGTGGACAGTGCACTTGGAACCCTCCTATCTGCAGGAGAAGTCCCAGTGGTGGTCACAGGGCTTCACTCCAAGGTTCATCCACTCTGTTTTAGTCCCTTCCAAATTCTCCAGAAGTAAATTAGGTCGGGTGTGGGGGGATGGGTTCCAACTTTTCTCGTGTTACAGAATTACAATAAGGAGAAATCAAGGAATTAAGCTGTCAGTGTTGGGAAGGTGGAGAGAAGCTGATGAGCAAATGCAGGTAGAATGAAAATGGTCATCTCTTAACTCTGTACAGCAATAAGAACTTGTCTGACTGGATTACTAAGACAGGAGGCAAGAACATTTTGCTCTTAAAAGCTGGTTTGACTGTTTTCTTGCTTGCAAGACAAGTTCTCCCACCTGTCCATGGGAGAGACATGGCTGGAAAAGATATGGGGGAGTCACTAGAGGAAGAGATTTTCTTTCAAAATGAGATTGAAACAACGGAGCGAAAAAAAACCACACCACCCTTCTTAAAAATGTACAAAGGCTCATTTTGCCACCATACATTTTCATTTCAGTGGAGTGTGTGGGGAGTATGTGAATGCATAAATGTGTATGTTTGCAGATGAGGGTATAACTAAAATAAACTCATGAGTGGCAAGCTTTAAAGCAGACCTCAGAACCTGAAGAGAAGGAAATAAAACTCATGGGAAAACAAAGCAGCTTATTTAAAATTACTTCGTTCAAGACAGAGGTCTGAATTAAGGCAATGCATTCCGTTTCCTTGAGCTGTCAGGCTGTTGACAGTCATAAGAGAGCTAAACTGTACCTCCTGTGTTGAATCATGAGATGGATAACAAGGGAAGAGTCTCAAATCTAGTAGCTTCATTTGAGTATATATTTCAAAGGAGGTTTTCTGAGATGTTATCAACCCATAAACTACCTCAGGTGTCTTTGGCAGGGTTGCAGTTCTGCATTAGATGAGCTGAACTCTACAGTGCTGTTCAGAAAACACCTGCTTCTCAGAGCAGGAGAGAACTGGACCTGTGGGGACTTGCTGGGTGCCAAAGACAGCAAATGGGAGAGCCACTCTGCAGCAACCGCTGGTGGCCACCCTGACACCTGTTCAGACATGGCTCTTCCAACTTCCACACTATCTACCCAGGTGGGTGCTGGCATCAGGGTTCATCTCTCAACATGTGTAACGCGGCTTTAGGTGTGGTCTCATTCATTTGCTTGTAGGTAAAAGGTTGGGATGGGTTCTGATGGCCTGACTGGAGTTCCCCCTAACAAAAAGAAGGTCTGTTGGCAGCTTAGAATCTGAGAACATAAATAAAAGTCTCCATTACTGCAGCTGGACTGAAGTTTAGCTGATTACATGCATGAGCTGTGACAGACATTACTTGATGCCAGAATTTAGACAGAAAAACATTTTTCCTTAAGTTACTCTCATCGAATTCTGTTCTTCAAGGGGTTGTGTTGTTTGAAGACTATTACACTGAAGTCTGATAATTGTGATGATGAAGGAGAATCAAGGGAAGGACTGCAAGTCTATTTGTTAGCTGTGGATTGTCAAAAGGACTTCTGGAAGACATACCTTTCCTCATCTCATCATCATTAAGCAGTGTTTTAGGGAGAAGCAAGCAATTGATTGTGAAGCACAGTACTGCTCCTATTGAAAGCAGTACTTAAATTCCAATGATTGGGGATTGCACAGACTAAACCCTATTTTAACATATCTTCTCAGATAAGCCATGGTGTCGGAATGGTGGTAAAGGACAAGAGTGATTTTACAGGAAATTCTGCCATTAATAAGGTGTATTTGTGATTGTTTCAACTGCGCTGACACACCTTCCCTTAAGCAGGTTTTGCAAAAAGAGGTTTTTGATTGTGAGATTACAGCAGCTTTGTGAGCATGAGACTCAATAACAATTGCAGGAAAATCCCTATTTTTTAATAGTTTATTCCTATGAGAAGTTCTTGCTCAATCAGGAAGTCTCAACAAAATAACGGAGGATAGGAACAAGAGAACAAGCATTAGTTATATGAGTAATAACAAAGAGATAGGTAGAAAGCACTCTTCTAGAACAAGGAAAAGAAAAACTTTGGCAGGCAGAACAGAAATGCAGAAGTGTATATTAATATAATGCATGTGCTGCACTCGTCCTGTCACTGCCCTACCTGATAAAGAGCTCCTCCCCAGCTTTCCTGTACACCTCCCTTAAGCATTGAAAGGCTGCTATAAGATGTCCCTTGAGCCTTCTCTTCTCCAGGCTAAACAACCCCAGCTCCTTCAGTCCGTCCTTATATGGGAGGTGTTCCAGCTCTCTGATCGTCTTTGTATCCTTCCTGTGCTGAGGACTCCAGAGCTGAACACAGTACTTCAGGTGAGGTCTCACCAGAGCAGAATATAGGGGGAGAATCACCTCCCTTGACCTGCTGGTCACACTTCTGATGCAGCCCAGGATACAGTTGGCTTTCTGGACTGCAAGCACACATTGCCAGTTCATGTTGAGCTTCTCATCCTCAAACACCCCCAAGTCCTTCTCTGCGGGGCTACTCTCAATCCGGTCCCTGCCCAGCCTGTATTTGTGCTTGGGATTGCCCTGACTCAGGTGCAGGACCTTGCACTTGGCTTTGTTGAACTTCATGAGGTTTGCACAGGCCCACCTTTCAAGTCTGTCAAGGTCCCTCTGGATGGCATCCCTTCCCTCCACCGTGTCGACCAGACCACACAGCTTGGTGGCATCAGCAGACTTGTGGAGAAGGTACTCAAGCCTGCTTTCCATGTTTCTGACAAATATGTTAAGCAACACTGGTCCCAGTATTGACCCTTGAGTAATGCCACTCATTGTGGGCATAAGATTCCAGTATTGCATGTATGCCGGGGCAAGTGGCCGATGCCTTGATGTACCTGCAATACTAGCAGCAAGCACAGAACAAACGGCCAATGTTCTCATGCTTGCCAGCTTGTTGAGACCTTGGAATCTTTATTAAGACCCGTGGGTTAATAGGAAAGGAATGCACGAGGCGGGAAACATGAAGATAAGGGGCACATCTGTGGAAAAGAGGGGGGTTGCACTCTGTTGCTGTATTGCGGGATTCTCACGGGTGGAAATTCACTGGAATAGCTGTTACTGGATACAAAGGCACTATATAAGGTTTGCACCCTCTCAATAAAGTTGATCTCAATTGTTGCCCCCATCGATAAGGTCTGTGCCTTAATTGCTACAACTCATCACCAGTTTCCACTTGGACACTGACCCACTGACCACAACTCTTTGAGTTGTGACCATCCTGCCAATTTCTTATTCACTAAGTTGTCCATCCGTCAAATCCATGTCTCAAATTTAGAGACATTAATGTCATGTGGGACAGTGACTAATGCTTTGCACAAATCCATGTAGGTAATCTCAGCGACTTTTCCCTTATCCAGCAATGTTGTAGCCCCATCATAGAAGGCCACCAAATCTGTCGAAATCCAGGAAGCAAGGTTTCTGGATGAGTGCCAGAACCTGCAGCCTCCTGCACTTACTATGAAACAAGAAAAGCAATAGGAAAGGGGAACATTGGAAAACAAGTAAGAACTGATCAAAGAAGTTAAGCATGGGAGAAATAGCAAAAGACAGAGAGTGAGGAAAAATTTTTGAGGCAGGAGAAATGCTGTAGGGATAAGGAAGAATCAACCACACTAGCGTGCTGGTGGGAGACAATAGCAGTGGAAGACAAGACATCATCTAGTTACTTATGCAACATGAGACGTTGGTATTACGGAGTCTTCTACTGGCACTTTCTTGGCCAGTGCATGCTTTAGGATGAGAACTGTGTTTGGCGGTGGTGCACACTGTTCCTGATCCAGATCCCTGTGTCCCCCTTAGTGTTGCATTGCACCAGATGTACTGCTGTTGCACATCATCTGGTTTGGTTCCACCAGAAAAGGAATCCAGCCCTCACACACTAGGATCATTATCTGAGTAATAAAACTAGTATGCAGTAGGGAGGAACAGTTGGAGGGAAAGTACTTCAGAAGCACACTCCTAGTCCCAACTAAAACATTAATTATGAAACCACAATAAGCAAAGCAAATGCGTCCATACAAAGTCTGAATCCAGTGTGCTCTGTCTGTGCAGCAATGCAGAGACTTTTGGAGGCACACCAGCTAATTGTGTGGCAGTGATTCCTTGTCTGTTTCCCTTAGTGACGATGCCAGCTGAAGCACATTCCAGAAGTTCTCTGTCCTCATGTTCATAGCTCTGCACAGGCCTCTCGGTTGTGCTGATGCAATTTCCATGGAGTCACACAGTGAACCCTGGGAGCACAGCACCCTGCTAGGAATAATCCTTCCCCAAAAGCAACAGAGTGAAGGTGCAAGACCCAGTTTCTCCTGATGATAGCTGGGTTTCTTGTTATGCCTACGTTGCTCGTATTATTTGGCCAGCTTGGATATCACAATGCAACACTCCACTGTGCCTCTCCAGTGTGCTCCCAGAAGAGCCATTCCCAAACTTCTCTGCTTCATCATTCAATTTCTTGACTGCAGTTCACTTCTAAACACAGCTATAGCCATGGTCTCAGCTGTAGCAACTCCTGCTGCTGAGAACGGAGAGGTCTTTCATAGCTGCTAGTGAACAGTGTGAAGGGAACATCAGGGCTAGCTCTGGTCAGGCCCTGTGGAGAAGAGAATGCTCTGCCAGCAACTGTTGATGACTGAATAGTGAAGACTTAATTTGGTTTTCAGTGGTACAGCATCTCCATGCATGTTGGTTACGTTTTGAAGCTAAAGATGGCATCTTTAAACACTGCTGTCCCCATCACAAGGCAGAAGCTGTTGCACATACCCCTATAAAGCAAGTCACCCTGACTACAGCTGCCACCCAAAGTAGCTGGGCAAGGGAAGGAATAGAAGAGTAGAAGAGACGTTGCCTTGTCTGGAGGTCCCAGGTTGCAGTAACAACAGTTCTACTCTCTTGGTAACAGGGCAGAGAGGACAGAGTCCAATTTGACAAGACGTTGTCCAGAGGGACTGCAGGAAAGGCCTCACATAGAAACAGCAGCATGATGAGCCCTCTGGTCTGGATAAAATAGGACCTTCTTGGCTTGTCTGGATTTGGAAGACTTTCCCTAAAACAAAACCTGAACAAGAAACTTAGAAACCAGGTGCAGCAAAGTAGGGAAGAAACTTGCTTTGCAGGTGCACAAGTGCCTTGAGTAGCAGCGTTGAGAGAAGGAATGAGGGTGGTGGCTTTGAGAGATGAGCCTCTTACCTAAATACCTAATGCTGGCCTCTGCAGATTTATTCCCTGTCCCTGAAACAGCCTGGCTATTCATTCCCAGAACAACCAAGCCCCTTCAGTCCTGCCAGTGCAGCCATTTATAGGACTACATAGTGATCCAGGGCAAGGATTGATTGCAAATAAACCCTTTTATGTTTTCCAGGCTAGAGTTAGCCCAGGTCATTTAAGACAGAAGAATTGTCTGTACAGATGAACCCAGTGCTAGCAGCACCAAGCAAAAAGGTTAAACAGATGCTATTTTTACAGGATATTGCAGTAAGCTACCTGTGGCACACAGATGACATTTGTCCTTCAGAATAGTATGGGCTGGCCCTTTTAATGTATTTATTTTGGCTTTGAGGATGCACTTTTGAATATTTCCTTACAGTTTATTTGTTAGTTGGTGTGCATGGTATAATCTTGAAGATTAAAGCAGACAAAGCTATGACTTGTTTCATTGTGATAAATGTGAGAGGACTTCCTATAGGTAAAAGTTTTCACACAAAGTCCTGAGCATGTGAGTTTTAGACAGGCAAGATTTGTAAGAGTGATATAACCCATAGGACTTAAAAGTTTACGTCTCCATGTCATCATTTCCTATAAATATGTCTTAAACAAAATAACAAAACCATGTTCTACTATCACTGTTGGATTCTCCAAATACATCTCTTGTCTGTATTAGGATGAAAAATGTACATACACTGATAAAACATGGGTAATACCTTTAAATAATTATGCCCTGCCCTTCCAAGTTCAGATGTTAAAAAAATGCCTGTATGCATTGTGGCATTGTGGAAGGTGGCTCACGGCTCACCATCACTGAAAGGGGAAGGTCTGGCTCCTGTTCCTCCTCTCATTCCCATTTTCCTCTCCTTTTCACTCACATCTGCATCTTCACAGGAGAGAAAATTTCCTATCTTGGCAGCGATGAGCTTGTAGAGCTCAGCTGTCTTGTGCACCCTCATCCTTAGTGAAGAAATGGGGCTGGTGCAGAAACGACAGTGCAACCATATTCCATTATTCTGCAGGACAGCCAATTCAGAAAAAGCAGTTTGATCCAGTGCATGAGACAGGAAATCAGGTAACAGCAGTCCAGTGCTGTTTGCCCATGGTCTAGTTTAAGACACTGAGAATATAATTCTGCCCCTTTCTGTTGGTGTTTCTGGGTAAGAAGTGCTGCTATTACTTCTCCTGACCTTTATTTTCCTGTTTGAACAATGTATGGGTTACTAGTGGACCAATGTATGAGTATGTGAGTCCACATACTGGTATGTACCCTGTGGGATTATCACCTGAGTTTGCCTGTATCCCAAGTCATACCTATGCTGTAACTCTATTGCATGAAAGCTGGGACAGGACTTTGGCTTGGAAGAGAATTCAGTAAGACTGTTTTGAAGGACTCAGTAGCATGGACTGTAGCACATCTCTCCCATGAGAATCAGAACTTGTTTTCTTCTCTGTGTGAGCAGAGAGGGGAAGGGTGGCACAGTAGTTACACCTCTGGCCTGGGACACAGCCACTAGCCTGCACTGTGGTGGTATGTGCTTTTTGTGCAACCTGGGGGAAGCCGTTTAGAGTCAATCACCTCAGGTCTACATACTTTGCAAATACTTTCTCTTAAATTCCCCATGATTCTCTTCTTTATCTGAAAAGTGGAATTTTCAAGAATTTTCTGTCACACAGGAGTCAGGTGGGAGAAACGTGGCCTGAGATAAATGCCAAAGATAAGTTAATACTGTTATTTGAAAACAAACTGAATGGGAATTGAAAGTCTCTAACCTTCAGGGGATTAAAAAGAATTCTTGTTCTTTACTACGTGGCTCTGGGGAGTAAGGATGCTATTTTAAGATTTGGGGACCAAACAGTCAAATTTTTACTCTTTTATCTGAGCTGAGATTATCATAACTGTCTGAAATTACAAATATCTTTTTGGTTTAGTTCTTTCATGATATGTTGTACATCCAAACTGGTCCTCAAATGATCTCCCTGTTTGCCTGGATGCCTCCAATTATATGTATGCATGAAAAGATAAAAGGAAGTGGCTTGGCCAAACTTGGACAAGAGGTTTACATTAGAGCCAGGAACCAAGGCCCAGACTAAAACCCCATGCACTGAGAGGAATGACTTTTTACTCCAGAGTTGCTCAGAGCTTTGGATCTGACTCAGATGTGTTCAGGCGAGACTACATTTACAAGTTTGGATCCAAAATCTTGGACAAGAGCAGCCCCGAGTCCTGAGAACATCTGTCAGAACTGGATAGCTGCTGTTGTCACCCTAAAGTGATGGTAGGAATAAAGGAAGAGGAAGGAAACATATCTGCTATGGAAATATTTCATCTTTTTTGGACTTCTCTTACAGATGCAAAGAGAACAAGCACAAAAAAAAAAATGTGAGACCAATACACAACACTGGAAAGCATATGGTGACAATCATGGAAATAAACAATGAAATTTGCAGCCTACATAAGCTACACAGTGCAGAATAAAAATGGCAACCACCTAAAGCTTTCTGATTATGGAGAACACATATGGCCCCAGTTTTGATGCTTCTGAGGCAAAGGACTATAATGAGATCACAGGAACCAGCTTCCTGGGAAAGTCAGTTAGCTTTAAATAATATATGCTGAGCATTATAACATAAATATTTTTAACAGTAACCATTTGTGAATCTTGTACATACCAGTTGTAAAATATAGTTATTGGAAGATCAAGCACTATTCTCAGAGGGAGTTATGCAATAATTTGAAATCAGGCTGGCCTGGCAAAGTGGCCCTGTGGTCTGCTGCTTTGGTCAAAGTAGAGATGTTCTGCCTTTCTGTTAATGCTCCCTATTTGCATTTCCTACAAGATACAGTAGGGAGAGGGTGGAAATAATAAAAAAAAGACAGGAGAGGAAATTTGTCCTTGCTTCCATTCCCCATATCCTAGCTTTGGGCTACAGTGAAGCTCTAAGGAGTTGGGAGCAGTAAAGTCCTACTGGGTGCTTCAGTGTGTGTGGGGAGAAGTTCTGTGCATCTTCTGACCCTTTCCCATTTCTATGAATGAGGTATAACTAATTGTAAGAACATAAGGTAAAGATGAAAATACTGGTTCCAATTCTCTTCCTCTGAACAAATCCTTGATCCAGTACAATGGAGTTTAGGTAATAGCTATGAGTACATGTTTTTTTGCAGGTATTTCAGGAGAGCTGATGTGTGTGCATGTCTGTGCGCCCACAAGAAGAGTGCATGAAGACTAGAAACAGACTGTAGCCTGAACTCAATTTTTTTGGTTCTGTAGTAATAGATAGAGAGGGACAAATTGACTTCTATTGTGGAAAAATAAAATTTCCCCTGGAAATATGAATGTGTTATAGAAAACACTTTCACCACAATGCTTACATAGCTTACATATTTTAAACTTCATTTCTTCCCTTTACTTCATCTCAATTTTTACAGGCCAAAAGCTTAAAATCAGCTGAAATGTCCAAGGGTTTCAATTTGAACTTAGATCCCCTAGGCTTCTTTCTGCTCAGCCGCAGAACAGTAATGAACACCTTGCATGATACAGCCACCTCTTCTTCAATGGTCAGAAAAGGTAAGTAAGCTTATTTGATAGATCAGTCTTTTACATCAATTGTGATCTGTAGTGATTGAGGCACGGACATCGTCAATGGGGGCGACAATCAAGATCAACTTTATTGAGAAGGTGCAAACCTTATATAGTGCCTTTGTATCCAGTAACAGCTATTCCAGTGAATTTCCACCCATGAGAATTCCACAATACAGCGACAGAGTGCAACCCCCCTCTTTTCCGCAGATGTGCCCCTTATCTTCATGTTTCCCGCCTCGTGCATTCCTTTCCTATTAACCCATGGGTCTTAATAAAGATTCCAAGGCCTCAACAAGCTGACAAGCATGAGAACATTGGCCATTTGTTCTGTGCTTGCTGCTAGTATTGCAGGTACACCAAGGCATCGGCCACTTGCCCCGGCATACATGCAATACTGGAATTTTTATGCCCACAGTCATCCAATTAAATTTTCCACCTGGGCTTTGTCAAAATCAGCCTCAGATATACATTTCTCTGTGTGTGCATGTGTGTATCTACAGAAAACAAAACTGAACGTGTACTCACCTGGGATCCTGTTGAGCGTCACCCAGAAGTGCTCATCAGGGCTATAGGTGTCCTCAGACCACGCCAGCAGATCGATGGCACGCTGGTCCTGCAGCATGAACTCCACAAAGGGACGGGTGACGGCCACATATGCAGAGCCAAAGTAGATGGTCATATTGTGTGGTGGGGGTGCCTTGCGCACAAATGTCCACAGCATGAAAGAAAACAAAGAGTACAATTGCTCCCTGTGCACATATTTGGTGCGCGCAGTAGCATGAGGGGGTGGCAGCACCCCTGGGGTGACATTCTTCCCCTTGAGGCCCTTCAGCCATCGGACAATCTCCCAGTTGGTCTTCAAGGGGAACTCCTGGCCACAGGTGTTGAGAAGGTAGTGCCAGGGCTTGGCCGAGGCCAGCAGGTCTCTCATGCAGTGAAGGTCAGCCCTCAGGCGGGAGGCACCACCATAGACCACCCGCTCCATGCGGGAGGCAAGGAAGGCATTGGGGAAGCAGCCCACCAGGCGCCGCACCGCCTGCTGGAAGGAGGCCGGAGCCTTGGCATCTATGTGGATGCAGTAGATGTTTTGGGGCATGTACACTGCCCTGAAGAGCCGCTCAAAGGTCTCAAACTCCTTGTGCAGGGTCATGACATAGGCAATTGGGAAGGCAGCTTCTTCAGCCGAGAGAGGACGGGTGATGTAGTGGTTCATTGTGATGTACTCTCTGCAACTAGATTCTCTGAAGGATATCTTTAA
This sequence comes from Phaenicophaeus curvirostris, assembly GCF_032191515.1. Lineage (NCBI taxonomy): Eukaryota > Metazoa > Chordata > Aves > Cuculiformes > Cuculidae > Phaenicophaeus > Phaenicophaeus curvirostris. The sequence continues at coordinate 35,067,064 of NC_091394.1, read as the reverse complement.
AGTGTTTTCCTTCAGAAAGGGAGCCTTATCTTCAATAACAGCTTTACAGGCTTCTGCTAAAGTTGAACTCTCGGAGAAGTTCAGCCTCCTAAGAGGTTTTTGTGCAAACAAATTAGCAGAATAGAAAACAAATGAAAGTGAAACACTGAGAATCAGAACAGCAAAGAAACAATATCTGAGTGTATTCATTGCTGCTCAGAAAAAGGGTCTCACATGAAGTATTGCAAAGAGGTCAGATAAAACACCACAAGCAACTTGTTTTTCTGGCTGAGCTTGCTTCCTCCTGGAGAATGTGTGTGTTCATCTGATGCGTAGCATGCAGCTGCTGTCCTTTCTTTTATAATCATTGTTGATGCGGAAACAGCATAAGTAGCAAACAACTTGCAGATGGAAGCTGCTCCATGGCACCCTGAAGATTAAACAGGCACATTACATTATTACTGGCTTGACAATGAACAGCTGGCACTACGTATTTCAATGTCCCTAAATTCAATTTATGGATATGTTCTTAACTGCTCCCTCTCCACTCCCCCTGTACATATCATATAGCTGTAAAACATCCTGTGTGTCCACCTGTGACAGGAAAACCTCGTATTTACCTCTTGTATAGTTCTTTTTACCTGTAGGAACTTCTTTTGGAACCACTCCAGTGTATCAGTCATTGATGCTTCAGAATTATGAAAGACTTGTTCAGCACACTGTGCTACCATCTAAGGCCACCAACACTCACATGTAAGAAGCAGCAGAATCTTTTCTGCCTCTGTAGAATTACATCAGAGCCAGCAGGTTTTTGCAGCAACGTTTTCTTCATTTGTAAATTTGAAGTCTGCCAAACAGTTTCTGCTAAGTGTCATGGATGAGTTGTGATGAGCTCCAGGCTTACATCCATCACAAGGAACTGGGTTAGTGAAACCTGCTATTTAAAATACTTAAGCTGACCCCAGGCTTTCTGATGAGACATTTTTGTGTCTAAGAGCTGTGCAAGCATTTGGTTTAACAACATGGTTAAGCAATGAGAGCTTGTAGCATGGCTCTGACTGAAGTGAAATACTTGGTAATTCTTCCTTTTCTAACTGTGAATCTTTTTATGTGTATATCCTGCACACTTGGGGCACATAAATGTTTTCCAACAACATGTCCTTTTGCTCCAGCATGAGGTAATGTTGAGGCAGTATCAAATGATCTGAGATTATGCCAACAGTGTTTTGATTGGGCAGTCCAGTGTGCTACAGAGGCAGAAATACCATCACCTACCTTCCAACTCACACAGAGAAGCCACCTCAGGCACTGGCAGGTCCCTCCCAGAAGATGCACTTTCCCCTTATTCTGACCCCAAACAGTCTCCAGTATTCTCTGTTCAAACAGATTGAAGACTGCAGGCTGGATTCAGCCCAACAGGTACAGTCACAAGCTGTGATGAGGAGAGGAGCAGTGGAGAAACTTTCCAAGGACTTGTAGCCCGACTTGTAGCCCCAAGTGAGGTTCTGGTGCAGGATGCAGGACAGACCTGACAGTCAAGCTTGCCTAGTGACAGCAAGCAGCAGAGCAGCTCTTCACCAGTGAGTCAGCAGGGACAGGTAATGATAGCCTGGGTCATGCTGGAGATCCAGTGCAGCCTTCTTTGTGGACACCAGTGACTTTGGGAGGATAACAGCACCAGTGGAGCTGAGGGGCTGGAACGGAGGTGTGCAAAGCCCCAGGGGGTAATGGAGACTCACCTGGTGCTGCTGAGAAGTCATCTGGAAAATGCTGCCTCAGCCCAACAGCACAGCTGTTTAAAAGAGAATTCAAAGAGATGAGCAGATGCTGAGCTGAGACCACTGTCCAAGTCTAGCAAAGGCATGCACAGCAAACACTGCCATGAGGGTAAAGCATTTCCCAGCTCAGTAACCAGTGAATGCTGTCCTAGGGAGAACATACGTGTGCAGAATGCTTCAAAACGCTGCTCCTTCCTAATTTGATGGTTACAGTCAAATATATCCAGGAGCGAGCACCATCCAACTGCCTAACACCTCAGTAACACAAACTTCCATGACCACAGGTGACCATAAGTCCAGCAGCCTCTTCCTTTCCTCTGTGCTCTCCACAGACCATTGAAATCAACATCTTCTCACCTACTCACTGGGCCAGCCGGCTGCAATGCCATTTCTTCCCTTGTCCCATGGTCTTAACATGAGACTTCCATCCAGCTGGAGTTAGGAAAACGTGGAAGGAAGAAAACTAGGGGCAGATGCCAGCATTCCTGCAGGAGCCAGAATTACCTCAGAGAAGTCTCAGCTGGGGGCAGAAAGCACAGGCAGCTTTTCTGAAGTACCAAAGGCTGAGATCCTCCAAGGCATTTAGATACCTTTGAAACTGTCTGCTCAGATGCTTTTAAAACTATTTTAGGCACCATGAAACCTGCTATACAGCTAGGAATGCTTTTAAGATCTTAAATAATATATAATATAATTTATATAATATAAAAGATATATGTATATAACTCCCTATGGAGACTGTTTTGTCTTAGGTGTTGAAATGTCAATTACTAGTGCGGTCCATAGTGAACAAGTAAGCTACATGCAGAAAACAAGAGATAGGCCTGCTCACCGTAGGAGTGAAATGCAAAATTTAAATTTTCTTTGATGGTGTTTTTTACTTTCACAGACATTGCTGCAACACCCTTGCTGCAATCCAGACTAACCTTGATACCTTGGTATTACTAGCATTTGGGAAAAGAAGGCTGCATGCTTGGTATTGCTTCTTAATCCTGATGCCTCAGTTCTCTCGCACAGCTGGTACTTAAAAATCTGAAAACATATATAGAAATGATTGCTGCAAGTTATCAAACCCTTTGGGGTTTTGTGGTTGTTTTTTTTAACTATTTCTACTATTTCTGATCTTTATGAAATAAGATCTGTGGTTTGGACTATAGGTGGAAATCACACACAAAACACGGAGCAGTGAAACAAAGAAGTAGAGTGTACAACTCACATAAGCCACCTCAGTGGAAAAACTCTGTTAGGTATTGCTGAGCTGTCAATTTTACAGACTCATCTGAAGTTCAGATGCAAGGAACTGCCAAATCTAGATGTAAATCTTAACCATATTATGAAAAATGTCAGTGAAAAAGTAGCAAGGTGACATGAGACCTCATAATGCCTGTGGCTTCTCCTGTTGTGGACTGTATTGGACCTCATCATATTTTTGGGTACAAAACCAGAGTTACTGGACCGAAAGATGACAGAAGATCAAATTTACCATGCTATTCAACAGAGGCAGTGTTAAAGGGGAGACTGTGATGGTAAAACTAAAACTGTTGCTGACTGAAACTTGCAGTGCCACTCCTTTCTGTTGTTCCCTGGTCTCGCAAGGTAGCAATTCTCCTTTTAGCAGGAGCAGAGCTTTTGATGTGGTTTCTGCAGTGAAAACACTCCCTAGTAGGATTAGCAATTGAAATGGCTTCCCTGTGGATGAATGGAAACAGACCTTTGCCAAACAACAAGGATATTATCTTAGTAATATTGTCAGCATTCAGTAAACGCTCCTGACATCTAAGTTGTTATAAAAATCAAGATGCACAGGCTTTGCACATCAGTTTGGAGTTCCTGCTTGTCCTCAGTAGTGGCAAATGTTACACATTTCATGTATTCTTGGAGTCTCTTGGTATTTTCTATTCTATTGTTAGGACAAAATCATCAGTATCATGACATTCCTTTTCACAATGCTCACATACAAAGCTGTTAGTTTGAATTGGCACTGTTGTTAAAATCACAGCAAGGCTGTTGTAAGCAAACAATTTCTCCACGGTGTGTTTTTTGCTATTTAGGAAACACAGGTAGCCACAGTCCACTGTTTTACACCCAAATGAAGAATCTTCTCATCCCTCACACCTTCTCATACAAAGATAAAACTTCCTTAGAATTGCACAGCTCTCAGATGTTGTGCAATGGGTATGGTCTCCCCAAAACTCTCCTCTTGGAGCAGCCTTGTCTGGCATCAACCTTCCTTAATATGTGACTTAACATGCCCCACCTGAGCTGGAAGGTACATAGGCACAGTATAATATAGGGAAGGACAAAGCAGAGTCTGAGCACAGGAGCAGTTACAGCTTATTCCTCTCTCTTTTCCTCTGCTCTCTCTTTTTTCCTGTTCAGAGCAGTCTCTGGCATTCCTGCACTTTCCAGCCGGCAATCATCTGACTCTTCAAAGAGAAGAAAATACAAGCCTACCTGAAACAGGAGCTCCCAGGCAGATGTGCAGGCACTGAACAGTCACAACACAGCAGCACTCGCTGCAAATGGGAGGAGAGATGAAACAACACATGAAGGCGAACACTAGCTCAGCTCACGTGGTCCAGTAAAATCACTGAGTAATCTAATTTTACGCAGTCACTGAGCACATCTGTCTGCACAAACAGCAGGGGCCAGGCAATGCACCGTCTCATCCTAAAGGATAAACCATGAAGGTTTCAGGAATAACTAAGATGCCTAGTCTCTAGCAGAGTGCATTTTGCAAGAGAGACTTGCTGCTCATCCAAAGAAGAGCACTTTGCTTCCTACTTCAATTAATTTCCAGCAGGGAAAAACTACAACTACTCCTCATCAGCTGCTCAGTAGCAACAGCACAGCATTCTTTTCCTTGCTCATTTATCCTCCTGTGCAGAGAAAGCAAGACATAATTAAACATGTCCTAGTAGAGGACAGGCAGGCTGCGGTGGTGAAGTTGCTTTTCTTCTGTTCAATATAACTAGATTTTATAGGTGACATTGGTGTAGTCAAGGTATGGAGAGAGAGAGATACATTTTCTTACTGCAGATTAATGTACACATTATTGTAGGATACAAACGTGCACATACAGCTATTATTTGCAATGGAGGAGTATCCAAAGGTAGCTTACACTGGATTTTGCAAACATTTGGGCATTTTCTAACTTTATGAACATGAACCCAAGGTGTTCCCTCCAGTAGGTGAAGTGTGGCAGCTAGTGTCAGATCGTTAGGGACGTATCAGGTCAGAGCAGTGTCCCTGCAGCCTGGTCTCTGCATAGCCATGGGTCCCTTGCCAGCTATAGGTGCCTTAGCGGCTGGAGGAATGAAGCAACTCCATCTGCAAGTTTCTATGCCAGAGAGGAAGCAGCTACATGGATCACTCCTTTTATTTCTGATGGCTCTACTAAACATTTACAATTATCATGCTCTTTATTCTGGCAGTATAATTTATTGCCATATATGAAATGAGCAGAGAGTCTCTAGGGATCTAGAAAATGTCACCTGTTGGGAATCACTGAAAAATATATGTTTATTTTGCACTAATATAAACCAAAAATAGGCAGAAATAGCCTAAAGGGCGTAGCTGATTCTTCAGGTTCTCTGTGAACAGAACAAGAACTAATCATCTTAGATAGCATCAGGATAGGTGAAGATCAGACATTAGGGGAGCTTTGTAGTGATAAATAGTTAAATGTGGATTAGATTGTCTAGAGAGGCTGGAATTTTCCTGCTGATGGTTTCCAGGAGTAGGTTAGGCATTGCTTTTTCAGCAGTTTTGTAGGTCATATTGGTCCAGACCTGGTAATTTTCTAGGTCTTCTCCAACTCTCTTTGCTTTGACTGTTTGTATTACCCCATGTCTTAGCTTGTCTGTAGCCCGGCTGAGGATCTTGTTACATCTAGTAACTGTTAACAAAATAACTTCAGTATCACTCCAAATATACTCATCATCTCTACTACTTACCATTAACATTACAATTTTGGAAAGCTCAGAGTATTCCTGGACCACACTAGAAGGAAAAGCAATTGTATGATTCTTCATGAACACAAAAAGAAAATTTAATAAATGATAAATCTGTAACTGTTTACCTACTGGCAGGTTATTTCACCTCACGTCTTTTCTCATCAGAAAATGGATAAGCTTTATGCCTGTTCCATCTCTTTGCTTAGTTTTCTCTCAGGGAATTATCAGGACTATCTTTCAGAGGGCTCTGGTAGGTATCTGTCTTAAAGTCTTCCTGTCTGGGACAGACTTTTTATTAGGTTTGAGTAGAACCAAGCCAGGACTTCCCTTGAAAAAGTCTCTTTCCAACCCCACCAAGCTGTGAGCAGCAGTGAGGTGCCACCTCATTTGCAGGGCTCCAGAATATTCCAGAGGACTTTAGGATTGACAGTATCCCCATCACACTGCACTCCAGTGTGATGGGGATCTCTGTTTGTGTGATAATGTTAAGACATCCATGGCCACTAGAGCCTGCCAGGTTCTCAGTGAGAAATGATAGGCCTCTAGCAGAAGTTAACTTGTAACCAATGACAAATGCTGGTTGCCAGACTGGGGAAGAATCTGTGCAGCTGCAGTTTTCTTCCTGCCAGCAGAAGTGTTGCTTTTTGCAACCCCAAGCACAATGTTTTCCTTAGGGTTTAGCCTAAGATTAGCTTCCACTGCCTCGTTTTTCTCTGTGGAGGCTTTGGTCTATGCCAAGGTCTCCTCTTTGTATAACCAACAGTCTGGGCAAAGCAACCTGTGTAGATGACCCATCTGCCTCACACTGTGTAAAACTCAAACTCACGCTTAAAATCACCATTGCCATGCTGTGAAGACAGTCCTTTTCTCCTGTCCTTGCCAGCTACACCAATTAACCAGTATCACACTTCTGAGAACCAGCCCTGCTGTCATGCTGTATTAAGTTTTCACATCCATCTCTACATGTTTTTCCTAACTATCTTCTAGAGATGCTGATGAATGCATACCCACAACAGCACCCAACAAAACCCCTAAACTCTGTTTCAAATTGCTACACACCTTCCTGTTTGCTTTTGGTTTGGGTGCAGCCTCATGCTTGTGTCTTGGTCTCTTATTTTACTGCTTACAGAAAAACCTTTTATGGCTCTCTTACAGGAAGGGCAGGGGCTGCAATCACCAGTCACCATGAGGTTGAAGACAGACCCTGGCATTACCATAGCTGGGACAGTCTAGTCTCCCCATATCAGGTCACTGGCAGGTTGTAAAGAGGCTAGAAAAATACTGGAAATCTCCTGCCTTGCACAACATCACATTCCTCAGTTCCTCCAGCCAGCTTCATCTTGTCTGGTCCCTTCCTGCTAAGCAGCTTCTCCCAGGCTATGGTTTTCTTACTGGGTTTCCAGATTACCATATATAATTGGCAGCTGGTACCCTGGCATGGCTTTTCTGTCCCATGACGGGTTATTTCACAGGGGCTTTCTGGGACCTTCCTCTTGCACCATGACCAGATCCTTCCTTGAACTGCAATCCCACTCTGCAGTCTCAAAATTTTGCAAGTATCTTTTTGTTTCCTTCCACTTTGGCTCAATTCCTCTGTTTGGGAGCTACTTACAGCTTCCCGCCTGTTGCTCACAGTGATAACACTCCTTGGCCAAAACCCCAAGCCTATATTTAGATTAGTTTCTGCTGTAATCCTTTTTATTTGCAAAGAATGTGCACAAATACCCCTTTCCCCCATACCTACTGCAAGCAGAAAAAAAACCAGGCTGCTTTACTCCTAAAACTCTGCTCACTCCATCTCTCTGCGGTCTCTGTTCAAGAAGTGGCTGGTTAAGTTCACAAGAGAGAGGACGATTCTTGGACACACAGCAACCACACCCATCTTAGGAAGACCCTGATCTGCAAATGATTGGAGCCTGGAACATGCCACATTTATTTGGCTTGTTCCTTTGCTTGTCCATAAGCCTCAGCTTCTGGCACCTGCTGGGGACACAACACTGGGCTGGGATGTTATGACACTCCTAAGTTCCTGCTCCCTCTCTGAAGTGCACAAATGGTTGTTTTCTCACTCTCAGCTCCTTTTCGTATACATGCACATAGTTCAAGACAGCCACAAACACTGCCTTGCTCCAGGCAGTGGGTTGTCAGTGGATACTGAGGTTTCTCCAAGTCAGGTCTTGCTCAGGATGTTACACGCAGTCAATGTCTCAAACAGTGGCTTCTGTTGTTTTGGTGATGACTAAAACAGTGTGGGAATTTAAGTTGCTGCTGGTGGTTAGTCTGAACAGACCACAGAGAGGCACATTGCATCCCTCATTATGCTCTGAAGTTTCTTACATACCCAGCTTGTCATGTCTAGCATGAGGCCACCACATCCTCTAATCAATGCATCAGTTTCTGACTGAGTTGGCTTCTCTGTCAGAAAACAGTGGCTGAATTCATGTACCCGTATTCAAATAGTCCCATCTCAAAAATTTCAGCTGAGCCATCTTATAGTGGAAGTTAAGACTTTTTCCAGGGGCATTAGCTGTGGGATCTCCTGAGTTATAGCCACATTAATCATGAATTCCCCAAGAAACTGCCCTACCCCATTAAATACACTGGCATATTTTTTAATAAGGTCACCTGCCTTGTGTCAGCTGAGATGGAGTAATTCCCACTTTCATTACCAGTTTGATCAATTTAATATCCAGCCTGCTCAGGGACTGAGCACTAGCAATGCCAGCATGTGTACAGCATGAAATTTGTGATGTTTTACATACTATTCAATTGGGTTTAAAAGCACACCATGCCTGACGATGTCCTCCTGCTTTACCTTTCTGTAGCAAAGGTGGGTTCTTGCTCTCTGTTCCTTCAGTCAGTCCTTGCTGCATCAAATGGAAAACTGCACAGCCAGCTGGGAAGCTATGGATGAAGCCTTGACAAGTTCTCACTTTCTACTGGGATCGGACTGCTTCTGTGGGGACACTAGGAGAGTGGTCCTCTTTCTTTTGGCTGCCTGATCATAAGTATCTCATATTCAACCCTAGTTCAGGTTGCATAGATGCTGGGATTGTGTATCAGCTCTTTGGGGCAAAACTGTTGCAGGCCACCATACCACCCCCAGAGAGTCTGTCCTCAGTGTTCAGCACCTTCTGTTCTGTGGTGATTATCTCCACTGATGAAGCAGGACATGCTTCACAACACGGGGCCAGCAGCTTGTGAAGTAACCCCTGAGCCGTCTTGTCCACCCAGTTTTGCAAAAAGAACAGTTCTTCTGACTCTTCTTATAGAGCCACCTAAACCCAAGCAGTTGTTTTGGGGTTTTTTTCCTCCAATTAGTAGTGGAAAATGCTCATTTGCTCCTTTGGGTTGGGCTTTGGTCCTTTGCAACCCAGCTGATTCAGAGGGTTTCCCTCTGGGCGAGAAGAAATGGCAGCATGGCCAAGCAGAGAAGAGCAGGTGTGTGATAGATACATTCCAAAGCTCAGACCAGATGAATGTAAATATTACAAGATTTATTGGGGAAAAAAAATGACCCTATATTATTTGTAGATAATTTTTACAAAGTCTTCTGCGCTGATTACTTAATACTTGAGGGTTTGGGGAGCATCCTGGCTAGCAGCATCTCAGGAAAAAAAAACAAAAACCACCTCTATGACCAGGTGAGTTTACTAGAGAGACCATTTGTAATTTACTCAGCTCTATAATCTATAAAGCAAACTTCCTCCCACTAAAGCACAAAAATCTATGTCAGAAACAAACAACTCACACACACACACAAAAAAAAACCAAAACAAAACAAAACCACCAAAAACCCCTGCAAAATACCCTCCCAAGAAACTCCCAAATCCAAGCAGGATTTAGGATCCACTGGCTGCCACTCTCTGAAAGAGGTCAATTACTGTTTTAATCCACTGGTTACATCGAATGTTTCCTCCCTTCTCCACATCACCCCGATTAACAGCAAGCTAGCAATAAACGATGTATTCTCTCCATCCATCCACCCATCCATCCATCCAGCCAGCCAGCCGGCTGCTGTCCTAGTTTGGGGCAGCCTATCGAGCCACGTCATCGCCGGGAACAGCGATTAAACGGAGGAAGAAGCCTCTCCGCTGTCCTTTGTCCCCTGTGCCACTGGATGGCAATGCTGACTAAAGGATCGCGGAGGCTGGAGGTGGAGAAGGGAGGTGGGGAAAGAGGTGGGTAGGCAGAGCCGGCAGGCGAGTCCGTGGGAAACGCGTCCCGCTGGAACATCGTGTCACTTCCAACCTGACAGCAGATGCACGACTCGCAGAGAGTGATTCCTTCCTCAGGACCCCCGGATCTGAAGGACTTGAATCATGGAAAACTAGTGTTTGGTATCGAGGGGTTCCCGGCAGGAGTGAGTAAGAGTCACACATTGGCACCGCTTGCTAGAAATTGCCCAATTCTTTATACTTAAAAACTCGACTTTGTAAAAACGACTTTGTAAGCATGGCATTGCCGGGCTCAATGACTATTCAGTGAACTCATTTGAATGTGCATAGACAGGGATTGCTTGAACTGCTGCATCAAAGAGAAATGCTGAAATGAGTCATTTGTGAATCATGGCTTATTTTCTGTTGTTAGCTCATCTGGAATCCCATGGTGATCAAACAGCCTTTTACAATGTGTTAATACATCGCTACTCCATGTGTTTAGCAACAGCTCAGCTCCAATAAATTGTAGGTAGTCACCCATTATAAAGACGTAGTGTTTTCTGCTGTGTGTAAAGAGAACTTGGAGATGAAAACACATGCAAAAACTCACGCTGTTCCAAACACTCTTCAACGCTGCTTGCACTCTGATTTCACACATGCTTTTCTGTCTCCTTGCTTGCAGGACAAAGTCCAGCCAGAAGAGCTTGTCTGCAAGGGGGAGTGCTCCCATCCTACAGGAGAGCTGCAGGCAGACCCGCCACTAGGAGTCAGGTCGCTTTCCAGGCACAGGAATGAAAGGAAGGCAGGAGAAAAACACCTTCGGCAGCAGTTTAAGGTAAGGCCCTCGTTTCCAAATTGGTGGCTGCCCTCAGCAACGCTGGTTGTCCCTGTCCTACACCTTTGGCTCCATGGACTGGAGAGCTTTGGCCAGACTGTTATCTTGTTATCAGGAACTGATCTGCTTAAATTTGGAGGAGAGGGTAATCACCTCCCTTTTTAATTTATTTTATTTTTTCGTTAATGACCTGAATCAGTCCAGCAGGTCTGCAAAAAGTTGACAGGAGACTGAGGAAGAGGGTGTGAATCCCCTAAGGCTCCTATTGTCATTGAACTCTCCGTGGTATGAAACCGCAGCCCGAGGTGCTGAGCTTCTCCCCCAAGCGACTGAGGCTCAGGAACCAACTCGCTTCTGCCAGCTCTTTTATTGGAGTGAGCGGCTGGAGATGGCAACATCTTCAACCAGCACAGCAAGCTTCACCACAACCCGTCTGTCAGTGCCCTAAGCCCTGTCTGCTTGTATATGAGTTACATGGCCGTAAAGTCCAAATACTCTCTGCCATCAGCTACTCAGGCTTCTTCTGTCACACATAATTGTAGCTCAAAGGTCCTGAATAATTGCAGTCATATTGGGCCTGATCCAGCCCCAATAATAATCTTAATAATGCTGCTCTTAACCAGCCACATGAATCTCTTTCAATCCCCAACGCAGGCTCCGTCATGCTGTAATTCAGTAGAGGAGGCCATTCACTGTTGGGCTAATTTAGTTTAAAATGCAGACAGCCTATTTATGGGACAATTTTTTGTTCCTGCTCTAAATTCTTATGCTCAATCAACAGCCTGTAAACCGGGTCAAGCCAACACATGACCCATTAGTGTAGGCAGTTGGGGCTTACAGCTCCCTCATAAGTGGGATAGATCCCCTATTTAGCTAATGGGTCCCGTTGAGTGGAAAAAAAAAAAAACACAGAAACCCTTTTCCTGCACTGGAAATCAATTTCATATGATCAGAGTTGAGTTTGACCCCCATACTCACCCAGCTGAGTAGCCGCCAGCTTTTGCAACCAACACGGGCCTTCCAAAATGAAGCAGCACCCTCTGAGCAGGCAGAGCACAAAACGGAGGTAAGAAAAGAGCTTCACCCACTGAGATTAAGACTATCCTCCCACTGTTCATGCTGTGGTAGTGGGATTCACAGGAATGTGGGGAAAGGCTTTCCTCCTGAGGAGGGCCCACATGAACACAGGACTGTAAATGAAGCTCAGATAGGTCCAAGATGGGTCTAAAAGACTATTAAGTAGTTTATTCACAAGTTTTGAAACCTCAACATGTTGCAAGACGAAGCATGGATTAAGCAGCTGGAAGGTGGGCAGCAAGGCAGGTGTCTTGGGTCCTTACCCAGGACAAGTCTCCTGATTTAAGCACTCCCTTCCCTTTTCTCTTCAAGATTATTTTAAGCTGACTGGCTGACTTCAGCAGCGTGCTTTACCAAGAGCTTTGGTGGTGCAACCCGATACTGTGTGAAGGGAGGGGAAGGGTGGAAACGGAACAAGAAATGAGGGGGAGGGAGGTGAGAGATGCCTTTTGGGACAGCTTCTTCCAGTGTGAGGAGCTGTGGCCTTAGGGGCCAGATTTATCTGCGACAAGGGAGGCTGTCGTGGAAGAGCTGCTGAAAGCAGTAATAAGCACTCCAGGTGGGAAACAAAGGCAGGGCAACCACCCACCCATAAATATAGGCAGGGCAGGTCTACATCTACATTGCCTACAGCTGGGGCCATCTGTCTAAAGGCTTGGGAAGGGTAAAATAGGCGTCAGGAGAGGAAGAGTGAGCTAGGTTAAGTGTGAAGCAGGTGATACTGATTCTGGGGCAAGTGATAGCCTGTCTCCATTTGCATGCCATATTTTTGCAGTGACATTTAGCAGAGTGTGTGTGTGTGTGTGTGTGTGTTTCCTGAGTAGCCCCAAACAAACACCACACCCCTCAGACGATCACATCTCTTACACATTTTGAAATAAATACTGACAACTAGAAGGCGGGAAAAGAGGCAAGGACTTAGGAGACTCGCTTCTGCAAAGCCCATTCATACTGAGATCTCCACCAGAATAAATCTCACCAGAACTCAGGGTGGATGTGTTTTCTCTTTGGCTAGTTCCCTCACCTTGTCCCTGTACCCTTAGATGACTCACTTCATTCCTCTGTGTCCCAGTTATCTTGAACATACAGGATAAATAATGCCACCTACATCAGAGAAAATATTTACAGTATTTTCTATGTTTTTATGCTGAATTTCCTCTGCTTCTGCCTTTGCCTTTGAAGAACACAGGGACTTAAATTGCAGTCCCGTGGCAGAGATAGAGACATGTATTTCCCACAAGGACAGTATTGACTGTCCAGTTTGTAAATCTCTCCCCATGAGAACATGAAACACTTCAAATGTTTTATTTTTGCTTATTTATTTAAGGCTTTTTCCAATCTGCACCTCATGCATACTGGGAGATACAAAGATGTAGAAAAGATGATTGATAAGTGTCGTGACTTCAGGAAGTGGCACTTTAAAAACATTAGTCACTTTGGATAAAGTTGCCAAAGAGGGCAATTCCAGCATCTCGAGGAGGAGGAGTAAGGAGAGGAAAATCGCATACCTCATCTTAGGATCAGGCTGGTGGGTAGCATTATTCAGGCTGTCCTTGCAGAGCAATCCCACATTCAAGCGTGGTGTTTCTGGTGCTATGTTGAAGAAGGAAAAGTCTAAGGTTGTTCTGCCACTGGATTTCCCAAAAAGGAGACACACAGGGGCGCCAAAGACTTAAGAAAAGAAATCTAAGCCAGAGCCTTTTCCTGCACAGCTCTTTCCTGGGCACCCGGTGAAGTCAGAGAACAAGAAGGGCTCTGCTCCAGAGCGGGTAATGTTAACGGAGCAGTTTATCAGCCTGGGCCTGATTTCATCTGCAAACGCGCTGGGGCTTCGCAATCGCTTAAACTTGCCTGGTGTAAGCAGGCCAGGTAGCTGCTGGCTGCTAAAAAACTTCATGCCTCCTGCAACTTGAGTCCTAAGGAGCCGCTGCAGAAGGAGGGACGGTGTTGGGTGCCCAACGCCTGTGGAAGGCTGATGCATCACTTTGTCATCCTTGCACAGCACTCGCAAGCACAGTCCCAAAGTCGCTTTGAACGGATTTCCCAGCTAATTTTGCTCCAGTATGGTAATACCACCCTTCAGAAAATAGGAAGTTTTCTGTCTGGTCCCCAAGTAATTATTTGCTTTCATGAGTGTGATGATGATGATGATGATGGTCCAAATCTCTGTCCAGTAGGTTTGCCCTTACGAGCTGAATCTAGCGTGGTGGTGTCTGCATCTGCTGTAGTGGACACCAAGGTAAAAATCCCCAGGATGGCTCTTAAACAGATACAGGCCAGCTGTAATCTCTGTCTTCCAACCACACCCTCATTTTCACTTGACATAGAGAGTTGTTTAGTGTAAGGCTGATTACATCAGCGTTTGACTGCCATTAGATTATGCATATAGCAGGTTGGTATTCCTTCAGCAGCTATACAAAACTCTTATTCCAGATTACCCAGTGCATGGCCTTCTCTTTGACTCACTTCCAGAGGTTTTACTCCATTGTTGTCAAAGGGGAAAGCAGGACATGTTGGTATAAAACACAAACGCAACTGAGCCAAGTAAACTACACCCATAGTATAGGCTGCCACAAAAAAAAAAAAAGCCATGTTTTTCAATATTTTGTTTTGTTTTGCTCTCCACCAAGTGATATATCTTACTGACAACTTGCTCTAGCCATTCAGCATTGTTTTTTAATTCCATAAAGTGTCATGGGGTGTAGGCACGTACTAGGACAATGGCTAGAGCTAATGTTAAAGGCTAAATGTATTGCAGCTGCACTCAAGCTGGGCTAGATTAAAGACTACAGCTTTGGAAGTTTGAAAACAAAAATCACTTAAGAGTGGTTTTGTGCAGATTAATATTGTTTCAGACATCAGAGCCTCCAACAGTCATTTTCCAGTAATATGGCTTTTTGTAATTATTCAACACTTCAAAATATATGCCTTATAGAAGGCAGTTCTAATGTTAGCATAGACATATCAAAAAAGATTTTATTTAAACTCTGCTATGGGTAATACCAACCTTTTTTTTAAAAAAACATGTCTTGGAGTTATTAGTGTGTTTTATTCAATGCACTAAAGAATTATATTCTTCTTCCAATATATCATATCATGCTGGGATGGATACAACACCAAAGTACCATTAGAGAATCCGAGAGTTTAAAACATGAGTGATCAAGTTGAGCTATCAAAGAGTACAATTAGGCACCTGTCTGGAAGTGACCTGTTTTATAGAGTGCCTGATTACCTGCTGCTCCTCTTGATATTGCTTTCCTGGCTATGGGACACATTGTCACCAGCAGTAGGAGGAGCAAGTACTGGTCTGGTAGTTAGTTCAGTCCCAATTCTTGGCTTCCTTTTCTTCCCTTGATCTCCAGGAAACCAGCTGCAAGACCTTGGGGAAATTCCTTATCTTCCTCTTACATCAGTTTACTTATCTATAAAGCAGATAAACTAATAACAGTGTACCTCTTGAGGGTTTGTTGAGGCTTATTATACAGTAGTGAGTGCTTTGCGAGGGAAGTCATTATAAAAACGACACTGTTAACATGACATGAAGGTAACATGAAGGAGCCCTGTTCTGCCCCACGCAGTTAGCGGAGCTCTGTTATTTGCTTTAGCAGAAACAGGGATTTGGCCTATGCTTAAATGACTTGCATTTGTTTTTCTTCTTGAATGCTAATATATAGTTAAGAGATGGCTTTACAAGGAAAGCTCATTCCTGCCTATATGTAAATATTTAGCAGCTGAATAGACATTAATTTACAGGGCACAGTTTCTGCTTCTTCACCATGGATGTTAGTACAGACTCATTTTAAGCTGCTACAGATCAGAAGATACACCAAAATTACCAGATCAAAACCCTTCCCATATAAGTGTAGACACACAGAATTTATTTTACTGGGCAATTAAATGTGTAAGATAAATATCCCTGGGGGAGAAGGGTTGTTTGAGGTTTTATGGCATATCTTATTATGGGCTCAGTTTCGAAATCTTTATCCAAGCAAAACTCTCCATGTAGAAACTTAATGCCAGAGCATAACTTTGTTTCATACTCAAGATGTGTGCAGTTGGGTGGATATGTGCAGTTTCATCAGTGGATTTTGGAGCAGAGGGGGCTGGAGGCAGTGAAGCTTCACCTGAAGAAAAGCAGCCCCTTCTGGAACGTTTGTATTGGCAATAACACTTTGATCAGGCATTTTGCTTTGAAGGACCTTAGGCAGCATACTGGATTTTATCTGACAGTTTTTATTGTTGAAAAATTAAAAATAAGAGTGAAATAAAACCTGTTTGTAATTATTTTTGAATGGCATGGTCAGTAAAACTGCAATCTACGGTAGCTATGAGATTGTTGGCAAAAGTTGCCTGTGTTTCAAAAGCAAAAGCTTTTTTTGAGGACACGTGAGCAGTCAGAATAGCCCAGAAAATACTCCAATTTTGTATCACAGCTGCAAATGCAACTATTTTCTTAAAAATGGGTGGAGTTTTTCTATTTAGGAAATTGAATGTACAACAGAAAAAGGTGCCAGATGGGAGTAAGCAAATAACCAGATCTTGACATGCTTATAGTAGATATACTTCTCTTATAAAGACGAAAGTGCTTGGTGTCTTTAGGGTGAATTTATTCTGCTTTACAAAAAAAAGAAAAAAAAAGAAAAAAAAAAGAAAAAAAAAAAGATAAGTTCCTCATAAGCATTTATATCTGAAACCATACAACTGCTCCCTGAGCAATCAAAAAAAGCTGAAGCACTAAGTTTTCTCCCATCAATGCTTGATTCATAGAGATAGTCTTTTTAGGACTTCATTTTCTGGACATGTCAACGACAGTACCTAGCCTGAAAGGGCCTAGGTTGGGAAAGAGTTATCTGCTGAAACAGACTGTACCTGCTACATTTCCATAGGACGTCTATTGCATGGGAATTTGTACCATGTGGTTGCTCATGCAAACACCATCTAGTCCCCAGCAGATGAATTCTATTGGTACCGCAGTGTGCACTCAGGTTTAACTCTTGATTACTTCCCGGTTTTACTTGTTTAGTTGCTTTAGCGCAGTTAGTTTGGCAAATAAATATTAAAGAAGCAGGGGAGACACACGTGCTCCTTGGAAAAACTTAGCTTTTTCTCTTCCAAAACCAAAATTTTTGTCTCCCGTTCAAAAAGTTGCACGCAGGTGTCCCCCCGCCCCCCCAGCCTTTTCATTTGGCGCTGGAAAATAAACAACCCACAACTATTTATATGCAGAACTAATACCCGAATTGATCACTCCCTGACGATACTCTGGGGCTTCAGAGGGCCGGGCCGGGTGCCCAAGGAAGGAGAGGGCAGCAGGGGACGCCCCGAGAGGCGCCGAACCCAGGGGCGCAGCATCCTCATCTTCATCATCCTCGGCGGGGGCCGCGCAGGGAAGCCCGCTCCGCTCCCTCTGGTTGCCCCACGCCTGAAGGGACACCCAGCACTCCTCTCCAAAGCGCGTCCTGCAGCAAATCCCTGACGGAGGAAGCGGGAGGGAGAAGGGGAGGGAAGGATGCGCCGGTTTCCTTGAGCTCCCGGGAGCGGATGGAGCGACCTGTTGCGCGCAGGCGGTGAGCTCCCCTCCCGTGGGAAACGGCCTTACAGGGAAACAAACTCTGCTAAAAGGAGCAGCCGGGAAGACGGCACCGTGGGCAGGCCAGTCGCAGGTGGAAGCGGATGGATTCCTCTTCTTAACTTTTCTTTCCTCTCCTTCACACCATCCCCAAGCCGCGCATGGAAAAGAACCTCCCCGGACGCGCCGGGGAGAGAGTTGAAGCTGCTCCTCCCCGAGAGCCGGCTTTCCCGCAGCAAGGCATAAAAGCGAGGCGCAAACCCCTAGATTAACTGAGGAAAAACCGCTAACAGCACCCTTCCTCCCTCCTTCTTCGGCACCAGCCTCCCAAAATTAATTGAATTATACCGGACCGCAAAGTACGAGGCGAGGAAGGGTGGAGGTGTCTATTTTCTTCTTATTTTATTTTTTTGTTTGTTTTAATCTTTGTTTTGCAGGGTTTAGGGTGGTTTGGGTTTTGGTTGTTTGTTGCTTGTTGTTGTTTTTCTTTTCTTTTTGTTAATGCGCTGCAAGCTTTTGCCTCTTTCCCTCCGCGCCCCGCTCTGCTCAAAGATGCCCCCAGGAAGACGCCTCGGTCCCCGAGGCAGATGCGACCCTCATCCCGGAGTGCCCCCCGACCCCCCTAAAGCCGAGGCAGACCCACACCGACCTTAACCTCTCCTTTCTCCCTCCGAAAACACCGACTCCGGGAATTCAGCCTGGGGAGAGGACCCGGGAAGCTCCCTCCTGACCCCGACGAGAAGGGACCCCTCTCCGCTGCCCCGGAACGGGCTGCAAGCGGTCCCACGGGCACAGGCCACTGCCAAAAGATGAAATATTTTTATATTTTCTTTTTAAAAGAGCTATAATGCGTCAGCGAGCTGGTGGAAATCAGCCGCGGTGAGCCTCTCCTCATATGAGGCGGGGAGGAGGGAAAAGCAACAGTGGTGAGGGATAACCAACCCTAAATTCCCCGCAGAGCACGGTTTATCCCACCGCTCTTGCGGGCTCACCCGGGGGGGGCAGGCAGCGTAAGCAGGAGGGAGAAGGAAAGATGTGGCTGGGAGCTGGAAGCCGGGGACAGTCCAGACTCGGGGGTGCAAGGACCGTCGGTAACTCAAACCTCGGCGCCGGGCAGGGGAAAGCTCCCCGAGAGTTTCTCTTCCCTCCCCCCCGGCAATTCCTGGCGGAACGGGGGCAGGCAGGGCTTTGTCCTGCCACCCGCGCTGTGACACACGGGGAGGGACCCGTCGCGTCCATCGGAAATAAATCAGAGGGGATGGAGCTTAGCGGTGACTCCGATCCACCTGCCAAAATCGCTCCCAGCCTGGAACGAGACGGTGTGAAAAAGGAAAAAAAACGAAGAAAGAAAGGAAAAAAAAAAGATGCATTATGTCTTTGCTTTAAAAGAGATTATTTTGTCTGAGGAGAAAAGTTTCGGCAGCCTCCCATATCCTCTGCGCGGGGAGGAGGCAGCGGCAGGGCAGACAGGACGAAGAAGACACCCAGAATTGGCCCCTAGAGGATGACAGCAGCCCGGGATGGGGTGGGTTCAGACTCCTGCACCTTTACGTGGCGGATTTGCCCTCCAGGCTGCCAGGGAAAGGAGTCTCCTAAAGCCCTGGGCCAGGGAAGCCGAATTAATACCCGAAGTGCGGTCACCGAACGCCCCGGGGAGGGGAAAAGGAGCGCCCCACAACCCCTGGGGGTTTGTTGTCTCATGCCCAGGCCTTGCCCTTCTCCCCAGGGCTTAAAAAAAAAAAAAAAAGGGCAGAAATGAGCCCGGTGCGAGCAAGGGCTGCCCCACAGCCCTAAGAGTCCTGCAAGAGCTGGGCTGCGGGACCTGGGGAGATATTCCTCGGCCTAGGGAGTCGTGGAGGCAGGGAGAAGGGCAAGATCCCAGCGGGATTCCAACAGAAATGTGGCATCCGAGTTTACCGGCAACACTTCGCCGAAGGCCAACTTCGAAGTAGATTAATTTCCCTCCGCCCGAAAAAAAAAAACCCAAACCAAAGAACCAATAAATAACAAGTAGTATTTTTGATAATCATAACGAGGCCAAAATCCTGGAGAAGGCTCGGAGGGGCAGGGCGGCCGGGACGAGGGGAAAGGAGAGGAGGCAAGTCCCACAGCCCCCAAACCTTCTTGTTACCTGCCCCATCCCTTCTCCCATTCCGCACGGGGCAGCCTGCGCTCCGCATCTTCCCGGCCAGGAGCCTCCCCGGGACCAGAGGCGGGGGTAAGGGGCAGGGCTGGGTAATTAAATTCCGGTGCCCGGCTAATTGCTGTAATTCGACGCTAACAGTACGCGGCGGGCAGGCGGCGCGGAGCGCGCCTCGCACGGCCCATCGCCCGCACCCCGTCCCGCAGGAGCCCGCTCCCTGCCCATCCCCGTGGGAAGCGGAGCCCCGCGGCGCTGCGGGAGCCGGGGCTTCGAGTGCCGGCGGCTGAGGGGGCCGCCTCTCGCCTCCTCCTTCTCACCTGCCCGGGGACAGGGCCTGACGCTCCTTCTGCAAGATCCTTCTCCTCAAGCTCTTAGGGCGAGGGCAAGAGGGTGCGTTCCTCTTCCCTCAGCTGGAGAGCGAGACCAGCCCAGGATCCTAAGACCCGAGCTGGGGTGGCTTTTAAGAGGCCTCGAAGTGACCCACACCTGGGACACGACGCCGCTTTCCTGTCTCTGAAACGCGAAGAGCTCGCTATGCAACTGCAGAGTGGAAATTAATTGCGCCTCTCCCCAAAATCCTATTGCTGTAGTACTGCTTGCCCCGACTCCCCCTGCACCGAGACTCTGGATGCGGCACAGGGGCTCCGCTCCCTGCCATGTGGATGTGAAATCAGACCCGGCAACCACTGCTTGGCAACTTCTCAGGGCCCTGTGACACTTGAATCCCCGAGGCGAGGAAAACCAGGCAGGAACACCGTGATGTCCCAGGGCCACAGACTGTCCCGGGCCGCCTTCTCTTAGGAGGTAGCAGCATCTATCACCCCGCATTGCTCCTGCGCAGCCCGCGGGGTGCTGCACCCCCTTGATCCCCCTCCTGGCCCACGTACCACGGGCTGGGAAAGACCGTCTGACCCTGGGGGCTGTTTTATTTCCCCTTGGGCACCCCGGCTACTTGCATGTCCTCCATCGCCCTCTTGGGCTACTTCTTCAGCCCCCCTGGTGCTTTGACTTTTGAGATATTAATTATTATTATTATTATTATTATTATCATTATTATTATTACTGCTGCGAGCACGCACTCGCTGGCAACTTGCTCCCGAGGAAACCTACCGGACCCCCGGGGGGGAGGCGAGGATTGGGGGCTCCCCCACCCGGGAGGGAAGAGCTGCCCCCGTGGAGAAATGGCCGGGGGGGTCTCCCAGGGGACTGGGGACAGTGCAGCCCCGGGGGGGGCCGGGCTGGGAGCCGTGGGAGCGCGGAGGCAGCGCGCAGGCGCAGGGCAGAGAGCACCCAGCTCTTTATGGCCAGGTGAGAGAGTCCCGGCGCAGGTAAGGGGAGGATTTACCTACAGGCGTCCCGAGCGGGTGGCTCGCCCTCGCAGTCCATGACCAGCAGGAACCTGGGGATCCGGAGCTCCCAGCCAGGATGTCTATCCTTGCCAAAATGGGGGACTGGCAGGTAAGGGGGGGATTTATCGTTATTTTGGGGCGGGAGGGAGCAAGCGAGGGCGAGCGTGGTTCGGAGATTTCGCGGCTCCCCGCACCGGGAGCTGCTCCGGCCGCCGGCAACAGGTAGAGAGCGGCGGGCCGGGGGGCGTCCTGCCGTCCTTCTGCTCGCTCCGGACCTCGGGGGCGAATCCCACGCGGGGCAGGGACCCCGGAGGCTGAAACGTGGCTGCGGGCTCCCCCCCGAGCGAGAAATATCGCTGCCGGGAGCCGCACGGCAGGAGACGCGCCCGGGGCGGGGGAAAGCGGCGCCCACCGGCCAGCGCGGACACGCGTGGGAAACGCGGCCCGGGGGGACCCAGCCGCGCCTTGGGCCCGCGGCAAGCGTGGGGTTACCTGGGGAGATCCGCGCATCCCAGCGCGGGCCGCACCGCCGCGTTTTGCCGGCGGATAAAAGGGAAGAGGAGCCGTCCTGTTCAAACAGCCGGGCTTTTAGTACTCAAAACGCCTTTCCTTTTTTTTTTCCTTTTTTTTCTTTTTTTCCTTCTTTTTTTTTCCTTCTTTTTTTTCCTTCTTTTTTTTTCTTTTTCCCCAGGCCAGTCCAGTTCAAAACGGGAGCCTAGGTTCTTTTTTTTTGCTCCGAACTTTTCAAATCTCTCTACTAAGTCTTTCTCCCGACTGCTTTATTTCATTTAATTTTCTCGGGGTAGCAGTATGTCGTCTTAAAAAAAAAAAATGTAATAAACAAAACCACCTTTTTAATTCTTTCTACAGTTAGAAGTGGAGTCTTTTTATCAGGTCGGGGTAGACGCGATCAAAAGGGAACTTTTTGAAGTTGGTTTTTTTTTTTTTGCACTGAAGTCAGCTCTTATGTAACCGCACATACAGGCTATCTGCCTTGAAATCTATTCCCGACTCTTCCTCACGCCCCAGCCCTCCTTGCTCCTGGGTGCTGCGTGCACTCCCCCCACCCGGCAGGGCCCGGCCGCGAGCTGCCCCGTGGGGGTCTCCTGGGGAAAACCGCCCCTCCCCTCCAGACCCCACGGCCCAGTCTGCCCGGGGCTGCGGGAGAGGGGGACCGAGGGCCAGTTCTTTGGCCCCCGGGAGTCCCGGGCGGCAGCTGGTGGGGGCTCTCCCGGGTGAGAGTCTCTCCCGGCCAGCCCGACTCCGCCAGGACGGCGCTAAGGGGCGATGGGCCCCTTCGTTACCCTCCTCCCCTCCTCTTTTTCTCATCCTCCCCGCCTGGGGCATTAACTGGGCTTAATCTGCCAGCTCCATTTGAACCTCAATGGGAGTAAAAACAACAATTTACTCTCCTGCCACTTGCAGACAAAAGCGCTGGTGAAAAAGAGCATCGGGGGGCGGGGGAGGAGGGGAAGGGGAAAGGGGGGGGGGGGGGAAAGAATCCGTTTTGGGGATGTAGATGAACGTGTGAAGGAGAAGGCCTAGGAGCCCGGAGGCTTTGCCGCCCTTCCCGGCGTGGGGACGCGTGTGCCGGGCCCCCCTCGAGGGCTCACGGGGCCTCTCCCAGGGAACCCAGGGGTCGTTCGCTCCTCGAGGCAGCAAATTTTCCCCCTACGTCGGGGAGCGGCCCTGGGATGGTCTCCCAGGCCGCCAAAGGCAGGTTGTGCGGCTGGCAGAGGGAAGTTTCGGGGAGCGCCGGGGGGCAGAGACTCCAGCAGGGATGCAGGGATGCTCGGCTCCGAGGGAGCCCGGGGGCGGCGGGCGAGGAGCCCCACGGTGGGGAGGGGGCCTCGCCGTTCGGAGGGAGCAGCGCGAGAAAAACGAAGAAAATCGGGGGAAACGAAGCCTTTGGGTGGATGGAGCAAGGCCGGGCACCTGGGGAAATAAAAGAGGAGAAGGATGGAAAAGCAACTGCCGAGGAGGGTGGGCTGAGCGCTCGCTTAGCGGCTAATTGTTAAGCAAACGAAGCGCTCCACCTAAGAAAGTACCAAAGTTTTACTACGGTCATTGTTCCGTCCCTTTGTTCAAGCGCTTGCAAAAGACTTTTTGGCTCCTGCCTGCATCCACCGGTACCGCTCGTCCAATTCTATCTGGGAGGTTATGTTGAAGTTGCTTTGTTTGTTTTTTTTTTTAAGAAGAAACCAACAGCCGACAGAGCCGAAAGGAACAAAATAGTTTACAAAAGAAAGAAGCTTTTCAAATATCCACCAAAGAGATCAAATCAAATCTAAAGGGCAATAGAAGCCTCCGCAGACAATAACCTCGTTAGAGGAAGACCCGAGTTTCGCTTCTCCTCGCTTTGGTTTCTTTATATCCCATAGGAGAGGAAAAAGAAAAAAAATGGAAGGAGAGAAATAAAAAAAAAAGCGGGTGGCTTAATGGCTAGCCCCAAACTCTCTGCAGATGAAGGGACGGTCGCCTGTTTGATTTCTTTGGCCGCTTCCCTTCCCTCTGGCAGGCAGAGGAGGGGAGTTGCTTGTCCTCTCGCAGGCGGGCAGGGACCGCTGCCCCGCCCCGGTTTGGAAAAAGCCTTTTTTAAAAAATTTATTATTATTATTATTAATTTTTATTTTTATTCGCTCGTGGGTCCTTTCTACCTGTGTCCATCGCTGCAGGTTGTTGTGCTGGCGAGCAATTGGGCTGTTGTTGATATGCTAATGAGGCGATTAGGCTGCGGGTAAAGAGCTGGAAAAGGGAAAAGTTTCCACCATTAGAGGGAGATCTCCGAGCGCGAACGGGAGCGCCGCAGAGCCTCCGCCAGCCCCGCTCCCCACGCCGCCCCGGCACCGCCACCGTAGGGAAAGGCAGGGAGAGCTCAATCCTCTCTCTCGCGCCAATCCATGAAAATGCTTTGGAAACTGACGGATAATATCAAGTATGAGGAATGTGAGGTAAGCGCTTCCCCCGGCCGGGGTAGAGTCCCCGGCCTCGCAGCTGCGAGCATCCTTCCGTCTCTCAATTTCGTTTAGGAAAACTTCTGCTCCTTCGCCAGGGTTCCTGGCGGTCCTGCAGCTGGAGAAGGAATGGGGTCCTTCCCCAGGAACTTTGGGGCTTGTGGAAGCCCAGCTTGGTCGGAAGCGTATGAGGAAAGGCGAACAGGAGCCAGCAGCAGCCTGGTCTATAGGTAGATCCTCTGTAGATAAGGCTCTGTAGGATGCTACGCTCATCCATATGGATGGATGGATGGCTAGATGGATGGACGGCCGGATGAATGGACGGATGGATGAATGAATGAATGAAAGGGCAAAGAGACAAAGGGAAGAGAATAATTCTTACACGCCAGGTACCCGAGGCATCCCAATAAATTGGCTCAGGATCGACGCTTAAATTCAGCCTTTTCGAAGCAGCTGTGGGTTGATTACACGGAGCTGCACAAATTTGCAGGGGTTAGCTGCCGAAGTGAAATCACAGGTTTGGGAGTGCTGCTGCCCAAACATCCTGATTTTCAGGGCCATGCTCCCACGGCTTTGAGCAATAATATTTTAACCGCTTGCAAAAAAAATAAATTCCACCTAATCTGGTTTTGGAGCCTTTCAGCACAGTCTGTTTGCGCTCATCTCTGTATATGCCTGTGTGTGCATCTATCCATATTTTCAGAAACAGGCAAGTGTCTTTTAATCTGACAAAAAGGAGAAGAAGAGGAAAAAGAAGAGTGATGCCCAGCACTCATGCTTAGTCTCAACCCAACGAATACTATTGTCACCCCTTTCGCAAATGTTGCCTGTGCAGAGCGTTTAAACCGCGCAATAAAGGACTCCACTTAGCAAATGAACGTAGTTATTTTGGTCGTGACCCACGCGGAAGGTCCCCTCATCCTCGGCAGAGCCTTGCGGACATGGGCGATGGGAGAGTGGGGGGTGTATGCTCTTATCCGACCCCACGCTGTAGCTTAGGAAAGGGACCGAGCACTCACCAGACTCACCGACGACTAAATTATTTGGTGGTTTAGCCCCAGATCGCCGAGTTTGGGATAAAGCTGTCTCCCGGTGCGGGAGCTGAGCTCTTAGATCCACTCGCTGGCGGATGCTTGATTTCTAGGAAAGAAGTGTCGGGGTGTTGGTGTTTGGGTTTTTTTTTTCCTTTAAGACGGAAAAAATATAAACCAACATATGTATATATACCTATATATTCCTCAGCTGGATTTCGGGAGAAAAGTGTGTCTCCGCCAGGATCGGTGTTCCAAGCGCGCACACGTGCGGGCGTGTGGGTTTCATCGGGAATGGCTTTTGTTGCCTTGTGCTAATGGGAATTTGCACCGAGGTGACACGGAGCACGGGGGGAGCAGCGGCCGCTCCGCCGGCTTCTGTGCGTGCGGTCGGATGCCAGGTGACTTGGAGAGAGAGAGAGAGGATGGGAAGGAGGGTGGCTTCCCATCCCGGCGGGGAGAGGACCTGCCTTGAAAAGACAAAAAAGGAAAGCGGAATGGGTGCCCGGCGAGGTGCCCGGGGGGCCGGCAGCGGCGGGCGGAGCGCGGGGCCGGGAGGCAGCGGCGGCGAGCGGAGCGGAGCCTGTCGGAGGGAGGGAGTTGTTAGCGACTCGTACAGCCAGTCCGACGGGTTGCGCCGGAGCCCCGGCTTGTCTGGGCCGGGAGAAGCGCACGCCTTGCCTCTTTTTCCCGGCTCCCTCTCTCTCTCTTTCTCCCCCGCGTCCCTCCCGCCCTCCTTCCCTCCCCGCCTCGCCGCCTCCTGCCTTTTCTCCCCTCCGTCTTTTCCCGGATCCTCCGAGAGGGGGGCCGCGGGGAGCCCGGCGGATGCTCCTTGGGCTCCCCAGCCCCCCCAACCCCGGGCGCTCGGAGGAGGAGAAGGAGGAGGAGGAGGGCTGACACCCCGAAGGGGAGCCACCCAAAAGAAAAAAAAAAAAAATCTAAAACAACTTTCCGAGCCGGTTTCCTGGACGCGGGGCACGGCGGCGAGCGCGGGGAGCCCCTCGGCGGGGGCGCCGTCGAGGCATGGACGGGGCGGCGGGCGGCCCCGCGGAGCCCACCCCGCGCAAAGGCGGCGGCGGCGCGGCTGAGGGAGGCAAGAGCCGAGCGGGGAGTCAGCAGCCGCTCTTCTCCGTGGGCTTCGAGGCCGGCTACGCGCAGCAGCCGCAGCCCGAGGTGCGCCCGCGCCGGCCCGCGGAGCTGGGGGCAGGGGGGAGGCGGCGGGAGGGGGAGGAAGGGGAAGAGAGGTGGGGGGGGTTGTCCCCGCGCCCCCTCCCCTCTCTCCTTCTGCCTGTCTCTACCCCTCCACGCCCGCCTCCTCCGCACCCCCCTCTCCTGGCTCCCACCCTCTGCTTCTCTCCGGATCTCTTTCTCTTTCACTTTTGCATGCCCTGCAACCTTTTAAAATGTTGCCCCTTTCCTGTGATTCGTCAGACGCGGCAGCATGTCCCCCCTCTCTCTCTCCCGCTCCCTCTCTCTCCCTTTTTGTCTCTCTCTCCCTCTCCCTCTCCCCCATCTCTGATTAGATACACTGATTCTTCATTCAATGGACGTCATTTAGAACAGGCTCTGCCTTGAGTTGCCTTCTCGCTTCACGCTCGATTTCCAGCCATTCTTCCCTTATTAAGTATTCGTGTAATATTAATAGTCATGAATATCTGCTATTAGGAGTCTCCAGGAAGGCAGCAGATCTGTTATTAGGAGCTCAAGTGAAGCAGCAGCTAAGTCAAAGGAGAAAAAGAAAGAGACAGAGGAAAAAAAAAAAAAGGATTAAGAAACACACATACGCTAAAACCAAACCAAACCAAAGGAGGAAAAAAAACCCGCAAAACAAACAAAAAAAAAAAGACAAAAAAAAAAAAAGAAAAAGCGACCAACTTTGACTCCTCACACCACGCCAGGATAGAGAGCTCGCTTTGGCAACACCCGATGAAGGGCAGCAGAGATCGGTGCAAGTTCTGATGGATTATAGTGTCGTGGCCGCGGTGCAGGAGCAGCCCCGGCGCGCCGGTCCCACCGCCCGCTCCTAGCGCGGCTCCGGCCGCGCTCCCTCCGCGCCCGCGGGCTCCGCCGGGGGCTGCGCGCTTCGACGCTCCTTTTCTCTGCCTTATTTTTTGGTTGTTGTTTTGTTTTGTTGGTTTTATTTTTTTTCTCTACCTTGACCTGTAACTCACGACTCTTCGCAGATGTTAGTGCACAGTTTCTCGGCTATGGTGAGTTGCTTCACGTTTCTCTCGGAGGGGGTTTGGTGTGCGCTGGGTGTTGCTATTGTTGTCGGCGGTGGCAGTGGTGGTCGGGTTTTCGCACGCAGCTTTCCGGAGAGGGCTTTTTTTTCTCCTTTCCTTCATTTTTATAAATTCGGTGGCTTACCTCCCCCCTCTTCTCTTTTTTTTCTCTCCTTTTTTTTTTTTTTTGTCCCACTCCCCCCTTTTTTTTTTATTTTTTCCTGGTTCGAGCGAGAGGCAAAAGCCTTTGCTTGGACCCTACCGCTTCGTTTTCTTCACCTTGCCACCTGCAAACGGGGTATTTTCCGCTTTCTCGTTTCCCTTTTTCGGGATCGGGGCTCTTTCCCTCGAATCCTCCTCCTACCCCGCGGAGGCCATGCCCTTTTCCCGGGACGTACCCCCGGGCTCCTCGGCCGCAGAGCCGAGCCGGGAGCATCCCGGTGCCGCTCGGTGCCCGTCGGTGCGGGGCTGCCCCTCGGCGCATTCCTCCGCTTCCCCGGCTCGCCCTTCCGCTCCCAAACCGGGAGCTCGGCCGGGCTCCCGGGCGGCTCTCCCCGCGGGGTGGGGACCCTGGCGGCGCCTTCGCCCCGAAACATTTGTAAAACTCGCCGGGGGGACGACTGGTTTATTTTAGAGCCTATTCCGGCGTCTCCTGCTAACAAAATGGCAGTGGGCTTGGATTTTCCAGGGTTTTCTTGGGATGCGTTATCGGTAATGCCAGCGACAAGTATTTGTTTCGGTTCCGTTCAGGGCCGGCGGGAGGATTTGGGGCCGTGATAGAATAATTGTTTTAACAATACCCGCTTGTGAATTATTCTTATTTGCGGGAAATACCTGCTTCTGAAACGCCGGGGCGCGATCCGTTGGGAATCCACGCTGTACGGCCGCAATGTTTTTATTAATTATTGTAAGCAGCCCTGTTATAATTATTACTATTACCGTTGTTATCATTATTGCCGTTATTATTATTTAAAAAGCGAGACTGCCTCTTAATTGTGAGCGAGGGGAAATCGGAGGCGGGGAAATCTTCCCAGATCTGCTCTTTTCTCTCGCCCGGAGCGGACGAGTTGCCCATCTTTCCCCCATAGGGGAAATTCTCAAGCCGATTTTGAGGAGAAACAGTTTGATTTTGATCTTTGTTTTTCTTCTCTTCCCCTTCTTTCCCCTCCTCTCCCCTCCCCCTCTCCCCCCCCCCCCCCTTTCCCTTGCCGCCACCCCCACCCCCCCAGGAGCGCCACGACAGTACCAGCAACGGGACAGCCCGGCTACCCCAGTTGGGGACCGTGGGTCAGTCTCCCTACACCAGCGCCCCGCCGCTCTCCCACACCCCCAACGCCGACTTCCAGCCCCCCTACTTCCCCCCTCCTTACCAGCCCATCTACCCCCAGTCTCAGGACCCCTACTCCCACGTGAACGACCCCTACAGCCTCAACCCGCTCCACGCCCAGCCGCAGCCCCAGCACCCGGGATGGCCGGGACAGAGGCAGAGCCAGGACACGGGATTGCTCCACACGCACCGGGGGTTGCCCCACCAGCTCTCCGGGCTCGACCCACGCAGGGACTACCGGCGGCACGACGACCTGCTGCACGCCCCGCACGGGCTGGGCTCGGGGCTGGCCGACCTGCCCCTCCACTCCATCCCCCACGCCATCGAGGACGTGCCGGTAAGCCGAGGGACACGCTCGACCCCCTTTTCTCCATCCTCCTCCCCGCGGGAGACCAACTTCGGGCACACCTCTCCGCCCTGACCCCCCCTCCCCCCCAAAAAAAAGGGGCTCTGCCCTTCCCTCTGTGTGTGTCTCTCTCTCTCTTCTTCCCTCCCTGCTTTTTTTTTTTTTTGGGAAGAGACACCCCCCCTCCCAGGGAAAGGCAGAGCCCCCACCTAGAACAATAGGTTCTCGCAGCTCGTCCCCGCGCGACTCCTTCCTGCTAACGCACCCGCTAAAATATAAATAAATCAAATTACTGTCATCGTTAACAATATCTTTCCTTCTCAATGACAATAAGCTGTTACGATTGGAAGACTATATAATATTACCACAGGGCCGTGCATTTGGGGATTTCTTGCTGCCTTGGGAAAAACATGAGTCTGAAACGCGAGATCTCATTAAATGTCCTCCCAGGCACACGGAAAGGGGGAAGGAAAAAAAAAAAGTGGGTGAAAGTGGCCTAAGAAGAAAAAATCCGTTTCCCGTGATTACAGAATTGGCATTTGGGATAACGACATCTGAAGTTGTAAGAGGATACGGGCAGATCCTCTTCTCCAAAGGAATTAATTGACAAATCAGGGAAGAGGTATATTAAAACGCTGCCTTATTCTTTTAGCAGCAGTGCAAAGGGGTGACCTCATAAATCATTAGCTATAGGTTATCAAATTGAAGCCAGACCTGCTACATCCTATATTAAATTAAATGTTGGAAGCCTATTGGAGGATGTATTATTTGGGGGACCTAATTCTGTTATCGATAAATACAGATTAAAAAAATGATTTCTAATTAAGCATGACATTAGCACACAGGCTATTTACAGAGCAAGCCAGGGCTATTGTTCAGTTAGGAAAGTGCCCTTATGCAGTGTGATAGGTCGTGATCAAAGTTCATCTTTCTGGGTTTTCCCCCAAAATGGAATTAGAACATGCCAATAAATTTATTAAAGCCCACAGCGCTCGCGCAAAGGGACTGAAGCTACTCGACTTGCAGGAGGAAAAAGGAGGAGGGAGCTGTGGTATCTGGATGTGATTTTTGCTGAAATGCCATCCCAAATTACAGGATCAAATATTACAACAATATATTCGCTGACAGTTTAATGAGTACAGTTTCATGTTGCAAGGATAATGTTCAGATGAACTTACCTATTTTTGAGGGTCATTTTGAAATCTTTTGTAAATTATACTCAGGGAAAATAGTGAATTTATTACAGTCCTCTTCTGGCTAAATTAGCCACAGAAAATTGCTGGTTATGTTTAGCAGTTTTGCAATAAACGCGTACATTTCCCAAAGTGGAGGATTTAGTAAGCAATTTGGATCTGTTAAAAGCAGGTCGATTCTTTAAACTTGATATAAAATAACATGGAGGCAATGGTAAGAATAAACTAATTTGTTGACTGCAAGCCCCTGATTACTGTAGGAGGAACATGACCTAAAATGTTCTGTTGAATTCTTCCTCTCCTCAGTGGTGCTCTGTGGCAGTCGGCTGATTCGGGAAGCCTCCTCTGCAGATATTTTAAGTACAAATCATTTGATTTGCCTTTCAGGGATCTATGAATTAATAGCATTGCTATACTTCATGAGAACCAAATGCCATCTGGTTTAAATCCTTAAACCAGCCCAGCCAATTTTTTTCTTTCTGTAAAACCAATTCACCAGGCTGCATGAAAGAAAACATAAAAATAAGAGGATGTATCTCTTAAGAGTGTTTTATCTAGTTATTAAAAAAAAAGAAAAAAATAATCTGCTGCAGGAATCTGTGTTGGGAAGGGATTGTTTTTTATTTTTTCTGTTGCCGCAACAGTTAACCTTTAATAAAAACGACCACTAAATATTTAAGAAAATCAAGTAGATGGTGAAAATTATTTAATCATAAATATCTCTGTGGGATTTTAAACTTAACAGTCCTCCCTGTATGGAATATGTGTAGAAATAACACAAATAAAAGTATTATGCCACACTACATTTACTTTATGGGTTTAGGGTGCATGCATAAAGGGATCATATTTCCCCATATAGTTAAAACACAAGAACTGCAGCAGTAGTCATTTCTGAACATTTCTCAATTTAATTATACTTAAATCCAGAAGCACTTTAGGCAAGTTACAAATGAGAGCATTGAGTATAATAAAACCTGTAATAAAGCAACTTAGTACCATCCACCCGGAATCATTGAGATCAGGCACAATTAACAGGAGCATAAATCCAAGACAGAATGGAAAATGTTAGAATCAGTATTATTGTTGGACAAAGACTAGAGAAGGAAGTAATAGTTTTTTAAATGGTAATGCCTGGGTTTTGTAACGATTGTGAAATCTTCTATCTCAGCAGCACTGGTGTTAATTTGTAAACACAGCCAGACATTATATTGCCTGTCAGTTTTTGGAATTAGAAAACATGATTTCATTTGACTTTCTAATCACGTCGTGACTCTGCCGCGCGAACCCCAGCTGTAGCCGTGGAACACGCGAGGGGACAATAGTGGGGGACCCCGAGGGGACAATAGTGGGGGACCCCGGGATGCGTGCGTGTGTGTCCCCCTCCGGCACCGCACTGCTTGCCTCTCCTTTGTGCTTCCCCTCCCGCGGGCTCGGTGGCAGGGAAGGGCCGAGGAATGCTTCCCCGGGAGAAAGGAAGGCAACGGAAGGGAAGAGAGGAGGAAGCCCGCAGAAGCTGGAGGGCAATTGCACGTCGGGTTCGGCCGGCAAGCCCTGGAGCTGTGGGGGTCATTTATTATTTTCTTTCTTCTCCTCCTTCTTGTGGAACGAGGGAAGAGCGGGCAGGAATGCGGGATTATGATTCTATGATTTCTCCTGATTAAGGAAATCCTCCCCAAATTCTGTGCTGTGCCTCTCCCTCCTCCCCTCATCCCACTACCGGATCTATTATTTCCCTTCTCCACACAGTGCCCAGGGATGAGGGGCACACACTCCCACCCCCTAGCCTTCCTTGCTTTTAGTTGCGGTTGTACATTTACATCCCTGCTTATTCCTTTTCTTGCAGCACGTAGAAGACCCCGGTATTAACATCCCAGATCAAACTGTAATTAAGAAAGGTAAGCGGCTTCCTTGCACATACCGAACATGTCGTCACAGGCTGGGGACTATGCGCAGGGAGGACTCATCTGGCCTCCCCCCACCCCACCCCCGCCTCCCCCCTCGGTCCCCCAGCCCCGGGCTCCTTTCTCTGGAACGAAAGGTTGGAGGCAGAGAAACACAACTGGGCGCTGCGGATTGAAATCTCTTCAACCCGCTTCTTAAGCAGCCACGTTCGTGTGTATTTTAATTATTGTTGTCATTAAGGAGGAAAAAAAATGTTAGCAGATGATCTAGAAAATCCGAGACGGTTTTTTAGTGCATTGGCAAACAATTTGGTTTCATAGTGCGCCCCGAGCATCTGGCTGAGGTCGTTGTTGGTAAAATGGGATATGAAAGAGGAAACGCTGTTTCCCCCCCCTCCTCGGGTTTTCTCGTTTAAATCACGGCGGCGATGAGATGGGCAGTTAGAGAGCAAGCGGTGAATTTCTGGAAACTGCTGTCTGTAGCCAAGGCAGTTTGGTTTTCGTTGGCTTTGTGTGCTTGTTTCACTTGGAATCAAATTGCTTGGAAGCCGGTCCCCAAATCGTGCAAAATATTTATGGCGTGTTTTCACTCAGCTCTCTTTTCCCATCTGTCTGGATGACCGAGGGATCGGGGAAGGTGGCACAGGGCAGTCTGCAAAGGAGGAATCTCTCGGTGGAAAGCGAGCGGTTTGCGTTCGGGTCCGGCGTAGGGAGATGTTGTTGGAGTAAAACTCGCGGGGCTGAACGTGTAGCCCGCTCCGAGGGGTGCCAGGGCTGGGCAGCCGCTTGGGATTGGGGCACTGCGGCTGGCACCGGAGCGAGGTGCCGTACGGAGCCACTCTCCCCTCCGACCCTAATCCTCCGCGCAGCCGGCGAGCTCAAAGTTTCACCAAGCCCCCCCGCGCCCGTGAAGCTTTTGTCACGTCAAATTAGATGTGCAAGGGATAAATCTTAAGAGATGCTCTTTCCAAGTCGACATGATAATTGGCTCTTTTATTAGTAATCTCAAGAGTTCGTTTAACTCCAGTTGTATCTATTAGCCTTCCCAGAGCTATTAATGTCACAAGCGATCTATCCAAAACGGAGAGAGCCCCCCGCTCGGCTGGCCTGCGCCCGAGAAAAAGAGTGGGGAAGGAGGGAGGGGAGGCGGCCGCGACCCGGGGCTGGCGGGCACCGCATCCCGAGCGGCGGCGCGGTCCTTCCCTGCCACCCGGGGAAGGAGGGAGCAGGAGAGGTTTTTTGGGAAGAGACCGGTG
Organism: Phaenicophaeus curvirostris; assembly: GCF_032191515.1. Taxonomy (NCBI): domain Eukaryota; kingdom Metazoa; phylum Chordata; class Aves; order Cuculiformes; family Cuculidae; genus Phaenicophaeus; species Phaenicophaeus curvirostris. Next base: position 35,033,988 of record NC_091394.1, on the reverse strand, counting down.
CCGCGTTACGGCTTTTTTTCCCAGCTCCAAAGTTGCGGGGCGGGGGAACCCGTCTCAGCCCCGCAGGGCCCGGTAGGGATGCGCCGTGGCAAACACCCCCCCGTGTGCCCCCCCAGCCCCGACGGCTGAAGCGTCCCGGGGAGCATCCAGCGCGGGGGGCGAGGGGGAGGCACCCGGTTGTTCTTTACCGCCTTTGCTGCGGGGTCGAGGGTCGCTCCCCTCTCCGGCCAGCGAGCGCAGGGATGCTCCCGCCGCTCCCCGCCCGCCCCCGCTCCCCCCATCCCGGGGCCGGCGCGGGGTGCCCGGCGGTGGCTTTTCTCCCCGATCCCCGGCTCACCCCGCCCCCCGCCCCTTCCCGCTCCTCACCTCCCTCACCTCCCTGCTCCTCCCTCCCTGCAGGCCCCGTGTCCCTCTCCAAGTCTAACAACAACGCCGTCTCCTCCATCCCCATCAACAAGGACACGCTCTTCGGCGGGGTGGTGAACCCCAACGAGGTCTTCTGCTCGGTGCCGGGCCGCCTCTCGCTGCTCAGCTCCACCTCCAAGTACAAGGTCACGGTGGCGGAAGTGCAGAGACGCCTCTCACCGCCCGAGTGCCTCAACGCCTCCCTGCTGGGCGGAGTGCTCCGGAGGTGAGTGGCGGGATGGGACCGGGGGAGGGAGGGAGGGAGGGGTGGAAAAGGATCGGGGTGGGGGGAGTGGGATGGAGCTCGGTGGAGGCGGGGCTGGCGGCGCTCGCCGCTAGGGGGCGTGGCGCGCGCGGTGATACTGCGGGGGGGGTGGGATACAGGGGGCACGCAGCGTTGCCATGGCAACGCACAGCCTTGTGTGTACCCCTCCATCACCGCCTCACAGCCCCCATCGCGCCACGGAAACACCCCCGCACCCCTTCCCCAAGAGCAGGGATTCCCACCCTGCTGCCCCGAGCCCTGTGGACTCGCCCTGGGGCAGCCACCAGTGCCCAGGCAGGGAATAACATCCAGGGTTACCTCCAGGATTTTAGCCTGGAGAAGAAGAGGCTTAGGGGAGACCATAGCGCACTCCACATCTACCTGAAAGGAGGTTGTAGGGAGGTGGGTGTTGGTCTCTTCTCCTGGGTGGCAGGACGGGTGGGAACGGCCTCAAGCTGCACCAAGGGAGGTTCAGATTCGATGTTAGGAAAAAATTCTTCACCAAAAGAGTTGTCAAACCCTTGAAATGGCTGCCCAGGGAGGTAGTTGTGTCACCATCCCTGGAGATATTTAAAAGACTGGTAGATGAAGTGCTCAGGGATGTGATTTAATAGTGGACAGGTATTGTCAGGCTTGATGATCTCAAAGGTTTTTCCAAACCTAGTGATTCTATGATTACTTAAGCCAGCTCCCACCTCCATAGCCTGACTTGGTCCAGCTCTGCCGAAAAGCTGCAGATGGGTGACACGGGGATTAGAGTGAGGGCAGAGATGCTCCATGGTGGCAATGGGGTCTGCTGACCTTAGAGATTAGCCTTCTCGCATAACACCTGGGGTGCTGCCCAAGGGCTGTGGGAGAAGCTGTCCCCAGGTCCGTGGCACCTTGGGAGCTCTGGTGGATGCCTCAGGCTTTCAGCCCTGGCCATGATGTGCCCAGAGCTCCCTACCAGACTAGAGGCTGATCTGGACCTTGGTGAGGACCCCAGTTTCCTAGACATGCAACCATCCAAAGCCTCATCCCTATGCCTGAGACTCAGTTTTCAACGCTTCTTAAGCTCCCTACCAACCACTCCTCCACCTGCTCTCAAACCTTTTACTCTCCTCCACAGGAGAGTGATGTTCCCAGGGCAATTAAGGGGTAGAAGCCGAAGCGGGAGTTGGTGCCCCCTGCCAGCCCCATTTCTCAGTGTGTTTTTATGTGTGGAGCAGGGCGAAGTCTAAAAATGGAGGGAGATCTCTGAGGGAGAAACTGGACAAAATAGGATTAAACCTGCCAGCCGGGAGGCGTAAAGCTGCTAACGTTACCCTGCTCACATCGCTGGTGGAGGGTAAGTGAAAAAGCCAGGAGGGATTGTTTGAAAAACATCCCTGTTGCTTTTGCCTAGCAGGAGAAGTCTTCGTGGTGGGTTGGGGATTTTTTTATCCTGAGTCAGTGCTGCTTGTTGGAAATTGGAAAGTCATTATTTGCTATGCCCCAGAAAAAGAATATTAATTGTGTGCCTTTGCCTTTTGTTTTAACCTGAAATGGACTTGGTGAGTCCTGCAGACTGAGTATCCCATTCCACCATATAATTGTTTGTAAGTCTCTAAACTAAACATTTTCAGGGCCCCGTCTTGCTCCCATGTTCGAGTGAGCAATCCCTCCTCAGAGGAACTGAGTCTCACTGAAAGAGGCATGGGAAGGATCCCTGCAAACAGGGGCTGTAGGCCCAGCTGCTTAACTGACCTCTAGAGTGTCGAGTTGGAAGTGACGTGGAACAGAGCCTCTAGTGCTTCGCTGCTGTCCGTCTGCCACAGGTGGACAGCCAAGCAATTTTAAATGTCAGAGGCTGCAGCTACTTTAAGTTTGTTCTCCCTCCCAGTCTGTTGCCACGCAACAGTAAATCATTTTAGTTTTCTGACATCTGCATTTGAGAAATGCGTGACCATTACTTCCTGAATTAATTTGGGAATCCTTGACCTCAGCCATGAATTAATGGTGTCCTGAAAGCCTCAAAGTTGCACCACCGCCACCCCTCACTCCCTTTTGGTTCTCATTTTCAGAACACGTGTTCTCTTGGCTATACTGTTCTCCTCTGCTTTGCTCTGGCCAGAAAAGGTGCAACTTACTTTTAGTGCCTTGAGGTGTCCTGTGTTGTCAGAACCAGGAGCTCAAGAGTTTATAGGAATTTACTTTTGAAGCAGTTGCTGTGTCAGACTGACTGGCACAAAGTAAGCCCAAGGCCAGCAAACAGATCCTCCTCCTTTCCCTCTTTAGACCGGTTCAGTCTGCAAAGTGCTTTTAAGCTCTGCCCGGGCTGCACAGGTTTAGCTTAAGTTTGGTTGTGTAGGAGGGAATTTTGTTGCTTTGTTTTGTTGTCACTTTGCATTCTGTGAGAAATGTTTCATGTTCAAAGGAACAGGGAAGAGAAGCACTGCGTGACGCCAGACTTCATTTTTTTTTTTAAATGTTGGGATTGGTTGTTGCACTATATTTACATTGTGTGAAAATGACTGTCTTCATGTTTTTTATAAGGCTTTGCAATTGCATCAATGGGCCTGTAGTAAAAAATCACAAGGGGAAAACTTGCAAAAAGTCTAGATTTGGTAGATGCTTCACATTATTTGTGATGTTAATGAATATGGAGAGGGTTTTATTGTAATCTATTGTTCTGTTTGGCTTTCACATACAATGCCTTTAAAAGAATGATTTTTAAAAAAAACAAAACCAGAGGCCTGATCTCCAGATAACTCAGTGATGGTGGCTAGTTTGGGGGTGTGGGGGGTGGGGTGTGATGATATAAACATTGCTGGGGCTTTATGTCCTGTAGTGATGAGGCAGTTTCTAGAGTACTGTTATTGTTTATGATCCGCTCCATTTTATGGAAACAAGCTCACTGGACTGAGGCTTTGAAGCTCTAATTGGCGCATGCGTTCTTCCGGAGCTAGAGCTAATGGCAGGAAGCCCTGCAGTAAAAACCAACTGGTTCAGGAAATTAAAACCAAAGATTTGAAAATCAACAAAACAGACAGGCTCAGTGGAATGACCCTAAAATTCTCATGGTTAATCGTTTGGGGGTGAACATATAATTATATGTGATCAAGTTAAATTTTAAACACTTAGCTGTTTAATGCATTTTATTTAGAAGAGCTCTAGGAGTAATTATGATCAATATTAATCATTGATGCATTGCAAGAGAATATAGAGAAGGGGCTGAGGCAAACAAACATTTCCAGAGTAAATAGCTGAGAATGAAATGTATGTAAATGGCTGTGTATAGGTATGGATATGTAAATCTAAGCACACATTCTAGGTAGATGGAGCCTGTCTGTCTGAAAGTCTCTGTTAGTCAATGTAAACTTCAAAAAATTCTTATGCAAGATTTCACTTGTAACGATTGTCATGAAAATACGCATTTGCATTGCCTGAACTGAAGCAAAGAAAACTCCTGCAAGATAAGATTCGATTAGCATTTCTTACCCTACCTTTTTCAAAGATAAAAAGTCCAAGCATTTTAGAAGAAAGGCCCAAGTAGAATGTAGTGCTGCTTTTTTTTTTTTCTCTAATGGATTTTTGCCTCTCTCCGATGTGTACTGATGAGCTGTGTATTTCCCTCCCATCCCCATCCGTGCCTCCCTTTTCAGGAGAAGCAGTACATCTAGCTAGAGATTTTGGGTACGTTTGTGAGACAGAATTTCCTGCCAAAGCAGTAGCTGAATTTCTCAACCGACAACATTCCGATCCAAACGAGCAAGTCACAAGAAAAAACATGCTTCTAGCTACAAAGTAAGACATTTACCTTTCTGGCAGGTTGCTCAAAAGTGAGGGGAGGGCGATGAACCTGGGTTTGGCGCTTTTATTTGTGAGCCGCTTTTATTTGTGAGCATCTGCCACATATCCAGTGGCCGATGGTTTTGTAAATTATAAGGGGGTGTGTTTACTCTCCTCTACTGGACAACTCTGCAACCTGTCTTGGTTTCCATCAAGTCAGTTTGTGCAGATTACCTTGAAAGCAAGTTGTGAAAATCGTGGGTGGATCTTTAGATAAATGAAAAGCAGTAATTCTTCAGAGCAAAACATTTCCAGGGCCTTTCCACTTAGCTTATCAATTTAGGTAGAAGGGGAAGGCTTTCCATTGCCAGTAAAATCAAACTGGCGCATTAAACTGATTTCAGTTCATTAAAATCTGCAATGGTTCTTTCTGCCTAAGCAGCTCTGTTACTTAGTGAATTTAAGGATATTAAAAATATATTTTAAATGACAATCTGTACGCAGTTAAAATGCTAGTGGAGTTTATCATTGGTGGGGCTGCCTAGACTTCCAGGTGGTGTGTGAAAAGAAAATGATCATTTTGATATGTTTGCTGGAAATTAAAAGGGTTCTTTAGTAGCCCTTAATTACCAATGGAGGTGTCACCAAAGGGCACAGTGCCAGAGGGCGCAGGCAGAAGATGGGAGCTGCTTTATAGCTGCAAGACATTAACGAGGGTTTTAGAATACAAACTGTTTCAACACGCCTCTGAGCTCTCTTGCTATAAGGTGTGTTATTTCCCCAACCATTTGTGCAGTGAGTGGATGATATAACCTAACTTCTGCACCGTGCCCTTGTAGTCTCTCTTACCACCTCCCTGGAAGGAAATTTCCAGACCCCAGTTAGCGTCAGCATTCCCCTCTGTGGGAAGGTCCCTTTGGATTTGGAGATATAGATGTACATATATAAATGTTTCAGAACACCCTCATTTAAAGCCTAGATTCCCCTCTTTGCCCTTGCTCATTTTTCCCAACACGCAAGCATGTTTTAGCCTTGTGAAGGAAGAGGCCCATGCCTCTCTCCAGTTCCAAACCAAAAATCGATCTTCCAAGATGCAGAAAAATCCCCTTCGGGTATCATACCCCATCTATTCCCTTACGGTTTGCTAGGGAACTTTAAACTGCCTGTCTGCTCCAAAAACCGTCTGGGCAGGAATACGTATTTGCAGGGAGGGTGTTGGGGGCCTTGATATGGGGACCAGCAGGGGTACGCAGGAGGTGCATGTGTACCCGTGTGCCTGTTATTTATCTGAGTGTTGGCTGGCGTTGGGGCGTGATGTGTGTGCTCAGCCATGTGTGCGTGCAAGGTGAAGGGAAGAGGTTTGTGCGTGTTGGGAAAGGGTGAGAATTGCGGGGAGGGATGTGCAGAGGAGAGGGAGAGGCAAGAGAAGCGCGTGTGCCCCCCTTGATCCAAGGGCTTGTGTAATCTAGCAGGGAGCACGCACAGGCTTTGCTGCCGCCAGTGATGGTTCATTTGTCTCCCTCTCCCTTCCCCTCCCTCCCTCTGTCTCTATGCTCCATTTGTGCTACAGACAGATCTGTAAAGAGTTCACCGACCTGCTGGCTCAGGACCGATCTCCCCTGGGGAACTCACGGCCCAACCCCATTTTGGAGCCGGGCATCCAGAGCTGCCTGACCCACTTCAACCTCATCTCGCACGGCTTCGGGAGCCCAGCGGTGTGTGCTGCTGTCACTGCCCTGCAGAACTATCTCACCGAGGCGCTCAAGGCCATGGACAAAATGTACCTCAGCAACAATCCCAACAGCCACACAGACAACAGCACCAAAAGCGGTGACAAAGAAGAGAAGCACCGAAAGTGAGGACCTCCCTCCTCCACTCCTCTCCCTTCCCCCACGTAAGCCCATCGATCCATTCATCTCCCTCCTCCCTCTCCCCTGCACCCAGCACCCCAGGCTACAGCAACAGAATGAGCGTCCTTCTGCCAGTCCTGTTCTCTGACTCCGCAGGACGGCTCTGCCCTCTCCCTACACCCCTTCCCAGCATCCACTGTTTCCATTTGTTCTCTCTTAACTTCCCCCTGTCTGCCCACTGCCACCATCGGTTTATCCCAGTTTGGAGCCTAAGAGAACAGAACAGGGGGACGGAGCCAGCAAAGGAAAAAAGTTCTGTCTTGAGTTTGTGAACTTTTTTTTTTAAATAAAACAAAAGAAGAAAAAAAACCACAAAAAAACCCCAAAACAAAAAAAAGAAAAGGACTTCTTTTTTCCTAAAAAAATATATAAAAAACGATAATTAAAAAAAAAAACAAAACAAAAAAGAAATAAATAATACTTTAAAAATTCTATGAGCTTCACCGGACTGAATCACCACCTTCCCTTACATAAACTTCTGTTAAGATTGTAGCCATATTAGAAACGAAACAAGCGAAAAAATTGCAACAGCAGCAGAAACGGCAAACAAACAAAAGGCAAAAAGGACTGATGACATTTTATCAGTATTGTGAATAAACTTGAACACAAAACACAAGCAGTTCCATGTCATATCTTCAGTTGTAGAACTTTTTCCTGTCCAAGGTAAAGCGACCAACTTGAACTTTATATTGCAACACGATTCACGGTTATTATATAAGGGAATCAGTGTTCATGTATGTATATATTTATTTATGTGTAATTTAATGGGAATTGTAAATATGGTGAGTCTGTTTTAAGCCTTTTTTTATTTATCTGGTGATCTCGTTTACCTCTTGTTTAGTGGGTTTTAAATCTTCCCCTCTTAGTTCATCATGTGGTTCATGGTACTTATTTAGATATCAGAGGTTTTTTGGGGGTTTTTCTCTGGGATTCATCATTTTTAGCCCTGTTGTAGCATGTTAAAGGCGACAATGAAGCAGCTGAACAAATTAAAAAACATGAATTTTTATATATAATTAGTATGACATTTAGTTTCTCATTGAAGATAAAATAAAGTGATGTTGGACCCTGACAAAGTTTTTAAACATGTTAGTGGTTTTACAACCCTTATGTGTTGTGGAAAATGAAAGAAGTTATTTTCATCCACTGTCCTTCTCCTGAAAGCACCATCGGAGCAATAAATTAATATTGTCTTTTAAAACAAGATTTAGCTTTTCTTTCCTTTTTTCCTCCTCTTTTTCATTTTCTTTTTTTTTTTACCTCCCTTTCTTTTGATTTTCTTTTTCTCCCTTTTTCTTTTTTTTTCCAAAGAACTTCAAACATTCGGGACCACCTGGTATCCTGTATTTCCACTGGCCATATTGGAAGCAGTTATAGTTGTATTGTATTGAGTTGTGCCGGCAGTAGTTTCCATGCCTGTCAATGTATCATAGTCCTTTGTTGCCCAGATAAATAAATATTTGATACGCTTTATGTCGATTTTTTTATTCAGTGGCTGTCTTTACCCAGGCGTATTTTTGTTCTTGGCAGTATTTTTTATTCAGTATGGTTACAGTAATTGAGTTTAACTCTCCCTTGACAATTGCTCCTTGCAATAAGCAGCTGAACCCATTGTTTCCCTCAAGTATAATAAAAACTTACTTTCAACTTGGAGTTCAGAGCAGGGTATCATTTAGATATTCCACTGAGTCTGTATTCAGACAAATGACACAATAAAGCACAATGTATTCTTTTGGATAAAAAATTGTCTGTACTACTAACAAAATGACACACTATCTTTTCTTTAACCAAAACATAATTTTATTTAAAAAATAAAGTTTTATTTTATTTATGTTGACCTCTAGGTTTTTATTTATGTTTACATATAGCATGCAGAATTATAAGCCTATAAAATTTCGTACGTGTAGTTGTCGTAACAGAGCAGAGATTAAAAAAACCACAAACATTGTCTCAAGAAGGACATTTTAAAAGAGAAGCTTTACTGAGCAAATACCAAAAATTAGACGCTATGAAAAAAAATTATATACTGGTGAATCAGTGCCGGGTGCTCCCTCCCCCTCCAGGAAAAAAAAGCTCCATAGTCGATGCCAACAAAATCATCTCATGGTTGTGAACTTCAGTGAAATCTTGCAGGAGACAGATTATTTCTGATTGATGGTTCATGTTTGAGTGGAATGCACAGACTGACATTTTGAGATCGTTGTGTCATTTTATAAGGGACTGAAATTTTTATCTTGAGTTTCTTCTTGTGGAAACCAGTTGTAAAATAGGGAAGTTTGCTTTAAAAAAAAATGGAGTGTACATCTTGAAGATAGGCTGTAGAAACATGTGAGAATTCAGACTTTGAATCTATTTTCTTTGGCCCAGGGGGTAGGTGAAGTCAGGATCAGGCTGGATTATATTATATCATAGGGAGGGAGGCTAATGCAGTTTAGAATGTAAAGGCATTTTAAAGAGATGGTCTCCTTTAAGTGCTGATGGTATTTGGTGGTGGCGGCTGATTTTCCTCTCTTTCCTTCACTCCCTGACTCTGTCTCTCTCTTTTTTTTTTTTCCATTTTTGCTCAGGCAGAAATTGAAGAGGTTAAGAGGGAGGTGTTTACAATAAAGCTGCAAAGAGAATTAACATTTGCTCATATATTTTGACGTTTGGTAGGGCTGGTGAAGCAAAGCATTAGATAAAGCCCAAGATGTTTCATTTTGCTTTCGTAATCTACTTATGGAAGGCAGTGTAAAATCAATCTTGCCAAGCAGAAAGAGAGTTGGTGGAGTCTAAATTCTATTTTCGAGAGCCAGCCAGTTTATAAAAATGGTGAATATTTTTTCCTATAAATTGAAAGTGGATCTTTTAAATGCAAAGCTGCAATTGTTTTAAAAACAGTTATTTATTATTTCCAAGAGAGGCTGGTTAACTGTAAAGTAGATGTAACAAAATAATGAGGTGAATGAACCCTAACTGTACATATTCTTGACATAAATGAAATGCACAGTATTGTAGCAGGTGAAGTGAAGCATTGTCTATCAGGGCTGTTTTTCTTGGCTGCATCTCAGATTGTGTGTGGGATCCTAACCTCAGGCACAATAGCATTCATAAACAGCAATACATTGCTGCTCTTTCTACAGCAACACATAAATACTCATTTTTAAACGAAAACAATCTTATTAAATACCATTCATTCATATCTGGATTTACAGATGCTTACTTTTTGAAACCTGTACCCAATATAATCGTTTTATACTGGGCAATGTATAAAGCAGTCTTATGCTAGAACATTATAAGGTCATAATAAATAATGTTTTAAAGATATAATTAGCTACTTTATGCTAGGAGAGCGTATTTTAAGTATCCTGCTGCTGCAGTAGCAAGCCACCAGAAAACAGAAATGAAATGACCTTGCGTAGATTTCTTTATTGCTATTATTTCTAAGGAAGGATTTTACAGGCGATAATGGAAATCAGACTAGCCTTGGTTCAGCCTTTTTTGCTGTGACCAATACGCAGTTTCTAAAACGTGCTAATTACTTTAGCATTCTTTGGATGCGTTTTTAACATTGTGATCAATGTGCAGCAGTAAAATTCTAGGTCGTGCTTTTTATACACTAAACAAAAATCTGCTGTTATTTTTTTTTCCCCAGACTGGCTGAAATGAGTGTGAGTGGTGGCTGAACGTTAGACCATTGCTGCCACGCTAAGCTAATTCCTACATGTGAACCAAAATACAGCTCGGTGCTCTTTCACCGTGAACAAGGACAGCCCTCCTCTTTGTACCATAATTTACCCCACCCTCCAAAAATCGAATATTAATATAATTTGAGATTTAACTGGTGGAACAGCCATCAGGACAGCAATGCCCTGCAGCTGAAATAATATTTAAAATAGAAGGGATTTGACATTTGAGAAGTCAGTGGCTCGAAATACCCAGTTGTACTTAGCTAATTCAGTCCTTAACCTCTGGTTTCAAATAAATCAATTACAGTCGATTCCACTTCAGTTCAGAAGTGCACAAGGTTTTTAGCTAATTGAATACATTTTATTCACTTGCTAGGAGTATTCATTTATCCAAACCCTTACATTTAGAGATGATTTCTTTATTGTCCATGATAAATTCTACTGTGTAATCAGATCATCTCCTTGTTTGTTTACTCCTCTTCATTTAAATTCCAGAATGTGCACTTCCCTTTCCCTCCTTGGTATGTGCATGTCTCAGCCCAGACTAGGTTCCCAGAGTGTTGGCCCTTGCCTTCATACAGTGCAGCTAAAATCACAAGTGCACTTCTGACGGGGAGCAAAGTGAAGCCCATCCTAGCTAGTGAGGGCAGAGTGATTTAAAACAGCTTGATAATCAAACATGAAAGGTCAGTAGTGTAAAAAATAAATGGTGCCTCTGGTTCTGTCCTGTGCACCTTTTCTGAATCAAAGGACTATGTCTCTGTTCCCTGCCCTGTAAGCGGCAGAAGCTGTTAACTTTTAGAGCAGATTTGGAGTCGGCTCGGTGTTGGAGGGAGATTTTTGTTGAGCGCTGGGCAGTTAAAGCGTGTTACTGATCCACTTCGAAAGGATATTGGTATACACTATACTTGGTGTGTGTTGTTTGCAGAGTCCTGCTGACGTTAGTTTGCTGTTTCGGAAAGGAAAGGGGTTAATTACCATCATTATCAATCACTAATGCTTGTTTAACGTGTCCAAAAAATAATCAAGTTAGGGGACTGCATGAAGCTAACATCTGCTTCATTCCAGCTGAAGATTTTTTCCTCTATCGTTCAATTATTGGAAGTCCACACCAGTTTCAGGCTTTGTCAAGGCCATAAAACAGGGTCAGATCGTTAGAAACCAAGAATGAAGGGGAAAGTGTAATATAAATAACAAATGGCTTCATTATTTGAGTTACAGGTGCAAGAATGGTTGTGTAAATGAGCAGGGATTACTAGAATGTGTTCTTTCTTTTTATCTCCAATACAGAGGGAAAAAGAAATCAGCCAAGCCTGGTTCTTAAATCATCTATTCTGCATAGGTTGCAGCCTCTCTGTTTGAAATATTTAGTTTAGTCACCCCAAACCCCCCAAATTTAGAAGCTTAAAGCGAGTGTTTGGAAAGAGAGGAAAAATAAAAGTCTTTCATGACCCGTTACTAGTGGAGCCTTACTGGCTTTTGAAGAGGAAAATAGCCTGGTTTCTCTTCTTCTAGTTGAAGTTTCTAGGCTTTCCTGGCTGGCTGACGCAGATGATATTTTGAGCAGGGTAAATAGGAATATAGCTTACGACAGCAGCAAGGATTTGTGCCCTTGAACTGTTACTCCTCTGTTTTAGTGCCTGGTGCTGTAGATGATACAAAGGTGGCAGATCCAGTCTTGTATTCCCTCTTACAACCACTGTAATCGCGTCTCTCTGAGGCTAGGTTCAACTTTGGGCCAAAATTTCTTATCTAACCAAGGGAGTAGTTAGAACACCTTCACTGGGTGAGCACAGTGTAGAAATGAGACTAAGGCCAATGACAGCTTTCTAGCAGAGTAAGGAGTGACCCATTGGTTCCCAGCGGCACTTTTATTTCAGGCCCTGATTTTGCAAGGCAGGTGCCATCACTCAAAACCTACATTTTCCCTGTACAAGTATGTGAGTCCCTTCCTCTCAAAACCAGGGCCCCAAAGTTATTCCAAATTCTCTGGTTATTTTCCTGTTCATAGTTACAGAGCTTGTTTGCACTGATACCTTCAAACCAGTGTAAGGAGGGTAAACTGGAAAAGCATAGCCTCGGTCAGGAAGAAATTGTCTTGTGTTTGGGGCAGGATGGTGAAGAACTGCTTACTGTGAAGCGTGAGATATTTCACCATGTCATTGCTTGAGTGTGCTTTGCACACCACCTCGCACCCCCTAGTTTGTATAGGAGATCTGCAGCATTTATGTGAAGACCTTCCTCATCTAAGAGGTGCTCTCATGCTCCATTGCTGTTGTTGCCTGTGGTATAGTTAATTCACCTTGTAATACTCTATTGAAAGCAGACGCAGGCACTCAAAATAGAGACTTGTTTTCTAGCAGAAGTGTAGGCTGTGCAGTTGTATTTGTAGGCTGAGGGGTGTATATTGCTTCTACTAGATGATTTTGTTATGTTCCTACCTGCTTGTTCCTCCTGCAAAGCTTCCTGCCACAGTGCCGCTTTGGGCACAGCCGGCCCCTCCTCCCTGAGTGCGACCCACCCTGATCCTCAAAGCTGAGTATGAAAAGTAGAGGTGCAAAGTATTTGGGGCAGGTTTCTGATTGTAAGGCAGAGTGGTTTTTGGAGCTCCCAGGAGAAAGGGGAGAGCTGCATTCCCTTTCCTTCTCTCTTTCTTTTCCCCTTCACTCTAAGGCTATTGACAATCTCTCCTCCCTCCAGCAGGTCCTCCTTGCCCTCTCCCTTGTTACTGGGTGCTTGTCCTGTCTTTTCTCTAATGCTGTGGTCATTCCTCTCCTGTGATGCAGGTTTTCATGCTGGGACGATAGATGGGGAGACACCGCATGCTGTGGCACATACTGATGTGCTCAGGCAGGGGAAGCACTGGGGGGAAAATAGGGTTTGCTCCTGGCCTCAGCACTCCTTTTTCTGTTAGGTCCGATGAACTACACTTACAGCGTAGTGCTAAATTGATGCTCCTGCCATCCCTGCCTGCATGTTAGAGCCGGTAGCTCTTAGTAGGGGTGTAGATGATGCAGGCCAGAAGCTGATGGGTGTCCCATTGCCGCAGAGCCTGGATGCAGGCTGCTCCTGGGGTGCTGCTGTTTGGGGTGGGGGCTGGCAGGCTGGCTGCTGGGGCTTCTCCCCACACCCTTGTGAGGGCTTGCACCCACCCCTCTGGAAAGGAGTAAGTTTTGCAGGGAGCTGGGAAAAGGGAGAGAAAGCAGGAGGTGGATGTGGCCTGGAAGAAAACCGCGTGGAAAAGGGGCAATTGAGGGGGTTCCCCTGTGTCTCCAGGGAAGCCTGGACTGAGACCTTGAGAGGAGGAACAGAAATTCCCCCCATCCCTCGCCACAGCTGCTTTTGGAAAGTTTCTTGGAAAAAGGCTGAGGAAACAGGAGCCACCAGCAGAAGTGGCTGCTGCTACGACCCTCTCAGGGGCTGGCTGTTTGTTTGTTCACATTGTCATACCCAAGGAGGTTTTCCACCTAGGGTGCCTCTTTTTCCTTGCCTATCCGTGTGTGGACATGTGTATGTGTGTGGCTGTATGTGGAGGTGAGCACGCATCTGCCTTGATGGGTGTTCGTGCGTGCACATGTATTTATCTGTTTATCTTTATGGGCGTGTGTATTTATCTCTCCATCCCAGAGACTTTTGGAGAGGCTGGGAGAAGAGGGGGTGGGGTGGGTTGTCTCCCGGATAGTTGATATTCTAGGTTCAGCCTCTTTCTCCGCTCTCATTCTCTAAACCCAGCCAGGGGGAGTGTCGCCCCAGGCCGAACATATGCTTCTTTCCATTGCGCTAATCCACCTTCAGCGTGGAGGAATAATTGCTCGAGTGTCCATGGCTCCTCGGCGCTTTGTCCCTCGCTGGCTCCCATCAGCTTGGCACACGCCATTTCAATCAAATCCTTTCAGAGCCCTGTCTCCTTTTATCACGTCCCCGCTCCGGCGAGAGGAGGGAGGGGAGGACCGGGCTCCCCGGCGGGGCTGAGCTGGGCAGGTTCCCCCTTCCCTCGGGGTGTCGCCCCACCGGGAACAAAAGGGCGACCGAGCAACACCAGGCTGAGTTTGCTCTGTCGGCTGTGGCGTTTTAGTATTTTGCTGTTGTTGCTGGGGAAAAAAAAAAAAGAAAAAAAAGGAAAAAGAGAAAGAAAAGAAAGAAAAAAAGGGGAAAAAAAAAAGAAAGAAAAAGAAAAAAAAAAAAGGAAGAAAAAAGAAAAACCATCCCGCTGGGTGGTGAAGAGGGGGCAGGTCCAGTTGTCATCCCGGCCAGCCAAACTGTGCAAGGAGAGGGGCTGGAAATGCGTATATGCACGCGAAATCTCCACCTCTTGGTAACTGTGCTGCTGGTGATGGGGCAAGAGGTGGAATTAGCGGCTGGAAAACTCCCCTCGGCCGGGAGAAAGGGGGTGGCTGCAAGAAGCTGCCCTCCTCTCAGCTTTTTCCCTCTGCCCCGGCGGGACGGAGCGGCTGGACAAAGGAGAGGTGCAGGGATGCTCCTGCCGGGGGGCAGCGCGGGGCAATCTCTGCCCGGTGGGGGAGAAGCCCTCCGACTTTTATTTCTTTATTTTTCCTCCCGTCGCCTTCAGGCGAGGGGGTGGTGATTGTTGCGAAGGGGGTTAAGAATTCCTGTTAGCAGCCCTGAGGCTGAGGGGTAAGACGAGAGGCAAAGCAAAATGTTTACCCAAGGGAGATGTAAAATTTGGGAGATGTAAAATTGGGGGGGGGGGGCGGAAGGAGAGAGAGGGATGTGCAAGATCTTTACGTCCTTGTGGGACTCTTGGGATCTTTCTCACCTCTTGCTTTTGTGAGGCTGCTTGGGACGTCTGATGAGGGCCAGGCACCTGGGGTGCCTCCCCCATCAGCTCTTTGGGGTCGCCGCAGGCGAGGACCGAGGCTTTCCCAAGAGAGCGGGGTGTCGGGGCATCCCTTCGCCCCTCCATCCTCCTCGCCCCGGAGCTCCCGCGGAGCCCCAGTCCGGGGGAAGCTGCCGGGACACCTCGGCTGCGGATGAGGGGCAAGAGCACCGGAGAAGAGGGGAGATAGACATGCGGCGGCTCAGGAGCGCGCCGGCGTTTTTCCCCTAACAGTGTTTGCCCCGTGAGTCCCTGAATAGTTTTTAACTAAAGCGTGAGTCTTTCCTGCTGCTGAGAAAAATCGCCTTGAAAAAAAAAATAAAAAAAAAATAAAAAACCCTTTTCCACTAGGTTTGGATTTAACCGCAACACCCACAGAAACTGCCTTATGAAAACCAGACTTTTCTATGAAAAGACTCTTCTGGCAGCAATTAGTCTGGCTTTCTTTAACAAAATTCTTTGTAATGTCATTCGGGGGGGGGGGGGAAGGCTGGGGGGAATCTCAGGATAAGTTTGATTATCCAGTAAAATATAAAATGGTAAAATTAAAAAAATAGTGTCGTGTTTGCACTGGAAAAAAAAGTTTATAATTCCCATTGATGGGAAAAAACCGCTGAAATTTTGCGAGGATGGGCTGTCACGGGAAATAGGCTCGTTGAGTTCCCGTGTGATGAGCGTAAGAGGCATTAATAGACACGGTCGTTACCGCCTTGTTTCAGGGGCTTTGCCCAAGCCTCTCAGCCTCCCCTCATCCGGGAAGCGACAGGCGGGCGGGATTGTAGCAGCTTCCAGAGGGAAGCTCGTGTCAGGCCCCACGCAGCTGCGCCCGCCCCCCGGCAGGCAGCGCTCGGCTGAAAATTCCGCGCAGGGGGAAGCGCATCCCTGTCCTTACACCCACCCCCCCATCCCCGGGAGCTGCGTGTCCCGGCATGGGTCCCGCGGCAAGGGCAGGAGGGGGAAAAGTGCGGGATATCGCTCCAGGAGGCACAGGAGGGTGAGGGGAGCTGCCTACCTGGAAGCCTGTCGCGGATGCTCGGGGAAAGCCAGTCCCTCCACCTCATCCGCGGGTTTTTGCTAATTTGCCCCCCTCCTTTCCTCTCCCTCCGTGCTTTGGTGAAAGGTTGCGAGTTCCAGCCCAGAGATTCAAACGTTAAATTGCTAAACCAGAGTGGGAAAGGAGGGGGGAGGAAAAAAAAAAAAAAGGAAAGAAAGGCGTGTTTATATTTCAGATCTTTTAAAAGGTCGGCTTTAATTAGGTTAAATACAAGCATTATTGGCCCAGAAACACATACTGCAATAAGCTCGTTACAAGCCTAATTGCAACGCAAAAAAAAAAAAAAATGTGCGTGGGAAGAGAGAAGAGCCGTACCCTTTGGCAAGACCCATCTCCCCCAGTGCGTGCGTGGGAAGGCGGGGCGCATGGAGCCCGGTCCCTCTCGACCCTCCAAACCATCTCCTCTCCCCAGCTGGTCCTACTCTCCCAACCCCTTGGCAACGCAACTTGGTGAGGGAATAAAGGGGGAACCATTTACCCTGAATCACAAATTTTCATGGCTTGGAAAGAAAAAGGTAACCTTCGTGTCTAGCTCAATTAATAAACATGGTAATTTCACACCCAAAAGGAGGACATTATTTCACGGGAGCGCTATCGGCTCCATCACAAAGGGTCACAGCGCAGCTGTGGCGAGCCTGGGGTTATTATGCAGCCTGATGATAGGATACCGCTTGCCATCCCGGCTTCTTCCTCGGGGCGACCAATAGCCCCCGGCAGGGCTTGTGCCACCTCATGATAAAGGACTTACCCGATGCGTGAGGAAATAGAGCAGCTTTCAGATGAGAGGTAATCAGCTTGCAAGCGCAGCCCCAGCCCCTCGCTCCCCGTCACCGCATCTCCTGCCTTTCCACCTAACTTATTTCTACCACCCCCCGCCCCCCAAACAGCAGCAACAACAAGTTATTTATTTATTTATTTGAACGGAAACTTCGCCTTCCCTGGCACTCGGGAGCAGCGGGGGAGGGAGAACCCCCCCTGCCAGCCGGTGTCAGGAGGAGCCACCTCCCCGCACCGAGGGGACAGTTGTGGCTGATAGATCTCTGGTGTCAGGAATTGGGTCCAGAAGCTGCGAGGCAAGGCATTAACTGCGATCCCATAATCTCTTAATCACATTACATTTTAAGTGAGCATGTGTAATTTCACCCATCGATGATTTATTTAAGCAAGGGAGCGCAATTACTCGCCTCGCACACAAACGCTGGCTGGGGGAAGCTTTGTTTGCCAGAAATAAAACCTGCGGTTTCAGTGACTCTCCCTTTCGCCTTGCTGAGGAGCCCCAGACCCAGCTCCTGAGGACAGGAGTTGCCGCGGCTGATCCTCCTACCCAGGCGAGGCGAGGGTGAGATTTTCCACCCTGTCTATCTGTCCCTTTGGAAAAAAATCAGCCCGGCAGCGGTATTTGGTGCGGTGGGAAGCGCCTTCAGCTGCCCGGTGCTTTCCTCAAGGGAAGGTTCGCTGGGGCGCGGGGGATTTGACCCTTCCGCAGCGTTTTAAACCAAAGCGGGTGTCATTGATGGGGAGAACGGATTTTACACGGTTTCACCCTTCCCGGATCCTACATTAAAGAAGAAGGGAAAGCGAGTAACCTCTCCTTGCGCACCACTCCGGGCGTTTTACTCCTCCGGCTCTCGCCAGGACATCTCCAGCATTGCGAGAGCCGGAGGATGCTCTGCATTTTGACACTCCAGCCTCTTCCCCCTCTGCCTCCTCTCTCCTCCGGACCGACCCTTCAAAGTTGCCCCAAGAAGAGCAACGCGACCTTTCGCCAGCGTCCTCCCCCTTTCCCTTCTCCTCCACCCGGGAGTCAAACTCGCCACCGATGCCGGGGCGGGGACCCGTTTTCTTGGCTGCTGGGCGGCTTCCTCGCCCATCCCCGCCGCCTCCCGCCTACGGCGAGGGGAGGGTGACACGCAGGGACAGACCCTCCTCTCGCATGCATGCATGCATCCATCCATCGCTATTATTATTGTTGTTATTGATATTACCCCCCCTTCACAGATCGCTCTGTGCGGAATCGCCGCCCTCCCCGGCGAAGAGGCAAAAAAACCCACAAACCAACCCGAGAAAGGCGTGGGGCTACCCGGGAGCCGACGCTTTCCTCACACCGGGCTGAGCGTTCCCAAATATTTTGTTCGACAGGTGCTGGTATTTTTATTAAACGATCGATTCAAGAAGATGCCTCAGAGAGAAAAATCTTTGGCTGAAGGGAGAGAAAGAGACCTCCTCCCCTTTCATTAATTACCCTCTTAAATTATTATTATTATTATATTTTTCTCATTTTATTTATTTCTGAGCTGCCTTAATCAGGCGTTTGGCAGATTTAACGTTGCACGGGAAACAAAAGGGGGGGAGAAAAGTAATTACATTTTTGGAAAACAAACAATAATTACACGATACAATCGGTATAACAGTAAGCGAAACACAGCAGCGGGAGTTAGAAACAATATTCTAGCCATGGAGATGGGCTCCGTTGCTGACTCAGCGCTTTTAAATACTCCAAATTATCCTTACATCGGATTTCTGTAGCGTAGTTCAGCTGCACTCTATTGGCTTTTAAATTAAAACAAATCTCGCTGATTAGGCACGTATTAGCGTTAAAAAAAAAGAGAAAAAAGAAAAAAAAAAAGAAAAAAAAAGGAAGCAAGTTTCCCAAGATAAAAATAATTCTGGTGGATCTGGAATATTTTATGACCCTTTTGCTTTCCTGCTTGCATGTAAAGCAGAGGAGCCGCGATTGCAGGGGCGGCCCCCGCTCCCCGTTATTGATGCCTTCGGAGGGGGTGGTGGGGTGGGAGGGGGAGGGAGAGGCTCCTTCGCATCTGAATTGCTGCAGCACCTGTCACCTGGAGAAGTTGTGACTTCACATGCCCCGCGGCTGTGACTTCACGTTGGGGCGCATTATTCCATCACCGAGCAGTGTTGACATAAACACCCTCTCCCTCCTGACCTTCTACCCCTCTCCCCGGTTTGCCCGACTTTCACAAGAATATTTGGGATCATCTCTAGGATGACAGAAAAGTTGTATGTGTGTATTTGGGATTTTTTTCTACTAAACTATATTTTCCTATTTTTTCCAATTGACTGATTTTTTTTTGTTGTGTTTGGTTTTTTTAAAATTTTTTTCTTTATTAAGAGCTCTTAGAATTAGTTGTAATAATACGAATGGTTAAAGTGGGAAGGGCTCAAGGCTGGAAGACGTTCTCTCCTCAAAAGAAAATATCAGAGATACAGCAGAAATAACTACGCAGAGTGTAGGTTTTATGTAGATGGAAAGAAATCACAGGGCTGTCGGTAGAACATAAAGCGTCCATGAAATGTAGCGTTTGTTCAGTCCAGCCTTCGTTCTGCTTCCCATTAACTGCCAAATCAAGAAGAAAAAGGGAAAAAAATGACAAAAACAAAAGAAGAAACAGGGAAAAAAACCAAACCCTCTGATAGCCCCAAAATGCTGATTACCTTAACTAAAGCATGTGTATCCTAGAAAAAAGTTTCAGGTTGTGCCACTTCTCAGCTCGGGTTCTGCTCTGAGAACTCTTGAATTCCCAGGGAACAGACAGGGTGACAACGATGATGACAACAACAGCAGCAGCAAAGAGGAGGCTCCTTGTCGCCTGCTCCTTTGAAAACAAACCCCATCTATTTTTGGTCAGGCAACCCCAGACAGAAGTGGCAACTAAAGCTTAAACCCTTTGGAAATTCCTTTCTAATTTAAAGAGAGAGCCAGGGGGCTTTCGTCCTCTCCCGGCCGTTGGTTTTGAGGAAGGGCAACAAAAGAGGTAAAATGCCTTCTCCAGCTAACTGGCTCAGCGTTTCACATGCATCAAAGGGAAAGCAAGAGCTAATCCGAAAATGACCACTTTAATGTACACAAAACCGTTGCGAACCCGTGGCTACAGCAGCAGAATCGAGGGGGATTTTAAACTCGTCACCACAACAAAACCCCACACTTAATGTCATAATAACAGATATTAAACAAAGGGAAATGAAAGGATCTCACGCTGGTTTTTCTGCATTCTTGAGTCTAATTAAAAATATACAGAAAGAAGACATAGTTTGGGTCAAAATGGCATGAGAGCCGCCTTGTGCCAGTGAAGGAGCTGCAATTATCAGCTTAGAGGCCATATCCAAGAGGTCTTACTCGGTCTCCAGCGCCAGGGGAGCCAAAAGCCCGTGCAGGGGTGACAGGGATGGATGCTTTCCCGGCCAGGGCTAGAAGGGCTGGGAGAAGTGGGCTGAGAGGCCCTTGTCCTCTCCTTTGCCCTCACCCTGGACAGTAAAAGGGGACTAGAACAAATACAGCAGAGCCCTGCAAGCATTTTTTTCCTCCCTTTTTTTATTTTTTTCCTTTCCCTTCGAGGCGACTTGGACAGCCCTTCCGTTCAAATGGAGCCAGGGTGTTTACTTAGTGTCAGGTTGTGACTTGCTGCTGCCTTTGGGGCTGGTGCCGCAGGCTGGGAGGGGAAGCCTGCAGTGAGCAACAAGTATCCTGCATGACAATACCTCCTTAGCGAGAAAATACCAGGCACAGAAGGGACCTTCTCCAAAACTGGGGGCCAGAAGCTGGAGCCAGACAAATGCAAATGTGAGATAAGGCACATGCAGGCAATTAACCTCTTGAATAAGCTAGTGAGGGCAGCAGCAGGTCCCACCCCTCACTGTATTTTGGCAAAGGACTGGATGTCTGCAGAAGACTCGACTGAATCCAGTCACGTTTCGATATATTGGACTCAATACAGAGCTAACATGACTGCAGGATCAGAGAGATCAGATGAAGCCCTTGCAGCCATAACTCATGGATGACTTCAAGACTTTTTGATTTGGCCTCTCATAAATATCTGTAGCGGTGTTCTGCTGGTATTGGTGTTTGGCTAGTCTTACTGGTATTTAAAAGTAGGCAAACTGTCTTTACCTTGGCTCATACGGAAGACAATCCCTTTTACTGCTTGTTTATTTTATTTTCAGAGGAGAAAGACTTGGCCAGGTGTCAAGAAGATGGATCTTCTGTGAAGAGTCACCAGCGTTGCTGCTCTCCATAGACTCTTATCCGTCTTTGCAGGAGAATTTCTTGGAGCCTTCAGGCATCTTGGGCTGCACCCAAGGTATTCCCATCCACCAGTGAGGCGAGCAATGGGAAGGGTCTCTTTCAGCCAAAGCAGCTGAAGAGACCTATGGTTGGACCCACTCCAGAGAAGGGACAAAATTGGTCTGGAAGTCAAAATGGAGGGAGAGGGGAGCAGTGCTTCTCCCATCCCACAGCATTCACAGGAAGCGAAGTACATCTGAGCTCAATTATCATTTATCCCCTCTCCACTGGCCTAATAGACAAACTCAGAGTGCTTGAAGGTATTGAATGTATCTTTCAGTGTACAAAAACACAGCAGAGAGCACCTATCACTCTTGCTCCCAGCGCTACATTGGTGGCCTGATGGATCCTTCTTTCTTAGGTGCTGTCTATGCCTTGTCCTCAGAGGCTTCAGCTGCCTAGGCCAACCTGGCCTTAAAGTTTGTATTACAGGATGAAGAAGGGTCTTCCCAGCTTGCCTAGTTGAGGCCTTCCTAACCTGAGGGTCTTTGCAAGAGGCCCAGGAAACCTTCCTCATAATTGTAGGGTGGCTCAACTCGGGGCTGTATGTGCAGTGCAATTATTGTTTACCAATGTGGTGACTCCTGCTAACCTTGCAGCACAGCTGCTTCACTGGAGGTAAAGGTTAAATATTAATTACTGCCCATAAATCTAATAAGTCTTCTCTAGGCAGCGTTGCTTACACTTCTGAGAGTGGTTTTATGCTGAGTTTTTGAAGGAAAGCTGTCAATGGATGTTTCAGCTAACATCACTCCACAGCCTGTAAAATCACACAGGAGGGAGAAGAATATCTGATATTTGAGGGCTTGAGCTGGGGCTCTCCACCTATTTTCTTTATGGCTTTGGAGTGACACCTATAAAGTGGCGTTTGAAACATTTATGTGCTGTTTTCAGTGAACACCTGCAGACAGATCCTGCTGCCCTTGCGGGGCGTGCTGGCAGGACTGAAGAGGGAGGGCCGCCGTGTCTCATTTCCCTGTTTGCAGGTGTAGGTTTGTGCTACTTAATCCTGCAGTGGTCTTTGCCTAGTGCACCCAGGGGAGCTGAACCCTGATATTTGGCACTGCAGGGGTGCTCCCCACATACTCCCTGAGATGGATGCTGCTCTGTGTCCCCCCTGGGTGTGCAGGCTCCTGCACCAGGCTGACTGAAGATGCATTAGCAGGTCTCACAAGAGGAGAAGCCCTACTTCAAGTAGGGCGTAAAGCATCCCTCTGTGAGGCAGCTCAAACCCTGCCATGCTAGGAGGGTGCTCACAGTGCTCTGCCTATATCTGAAAGACAGGCTTTAAATGAAACTCACAGCCTGGAATACAGATTTTGGAGAAGCTGTGGAGTTTTCTTGACTCCCCTTTGCATGAGACATGGTCTGTCACGGGTGAAGTTATTCACTGGGATAATTACCTTAAAAATAGCAATAGGCAGACAGATTTAAAAATAAAAGCAATTCAATGCAGTAGCAGCTTTGTACACAATTAACTCCTTGAGAGAGGGACTTTAGTAACTACACTATTGTAAAGCCAGTTGGACTCTCGACTGGAGAAGTTGGAATCTAATAAATTACGGTCATCATCACCTTAAAGGAAGTGGTACATGAGAGCCGGAAGGATTTTGTCCGTCTTTCCCAGGTTAACACAATAATCTCGTTGTTCATCTTGCTTATTGACTAAGATTGTGTCTAATTGCCATGTCAGTTGCAGTTCCATTGCCAGTATAATCTTGAAGTTCTTTACTATTTTTCAGTAAAAATTTGCTCTCATATACATTCTTCAACGGGAAGTGTTGATTTTCTTAACAAAAATTGCACATGATGATTGGTTAAGCCGTAAGAATAAACACTGACATGCTTAGGGTCCAAACTAATGAACATTTCACTCTTATTAGTGTGAACACTGATAGCGTGTGCTATATAGGCACATTTTTAGTGGGGCTGCTCATTCACCTCATGGCCAGCTTGATAGCTTGGTGGGTGTTCTTGGATGGGATGGAGGTGATGGTGGTGGGGAGACTGGAAGGCAGACAGGGACCTGGAAGACCTACACTCTCTTCTGTTACTTCTGTTATGGGGGATAGATAGGACTAGATTGGATCATAACGCAGTACACACGTACCACGCTTCTGTTGTCTGTTTGAGGAATACAATAGATTACAACTGATTAGCACAGGCTCCTGCACTAATACTGTCTCCAACCTGCAGGTGTGGATTAAGCTGCAAAACATGACATGCAAGCTGTCAACGATTCAGAGAAGCAAAAGGCACCATATCCCTTCTGTAAGCTACACTTTGTTCTTCACATTTTTCTAGTGTAGAGGTACTAGGATTAAATTCACTAGTCTGTGCCCAGTTCTGCACTGACAGCTATGGGAAACAGCTAGGTGTCTCTCTGCACTTTCAGGTGCTTCAGTGCTTTAAAAATCTGATCTCTGTGTATCTGCGTCCTTATCTTAAGATCAGCCTAACTGACTTGGAAGCAGGAGAAAACATTGCCAAAAATACTCACTGGTCTGTTTCTAAGTGCAAGTTAGAAAATAAAGACAAAAAAGTTACTTTGAGCCTATGCTATTCAAGCTTACATTTGCCAGATGGAGAGCCGAATCCTGCAGATAATGATACATGGGACAGTCTGCATCCTTTGAGTTCAGGGGGACTCCTTACTATAGGAAAGATGCTTCCATGCCTCAGCATTTGGAGAACTGGACAAAGAGGTTGAGCAGCAGAGGCATCGTGTCATCCCTCACGCCCTTACCAACAGATCCGTCTTTCTGGCTTTACTGATAAAATTAATGAGAAGGAAACATTCTCAAAGAAATGAAGCGAACCCCATAACCCTGCTTATAAATAACACCAAGGTTTGAACACAAAGTGATGGGGAAGTCACATTTTGAGCTGTGCCTATGTCCTGGATTCACCCCATTGAGCAAGAAAGCAATACTGTCACTTCAGATTCTCTCCTTGGTGCTGCCCAGGCAGTGTCCAGGGTGGGAATAGTTGCATGCATTTACCACCGCATTTCTTCTGCATCTGTGTCACATTTCCCTGACTGCTCCTCAAAGCAGTGGTTTGTCCCTAAACTCAATGGCCTCCCCCAGACCAGTCTTTGGTATTCAACGTGAATCTTGCTGGCAGAATGTGTCCTGGCAGACTTTTCCGTAGGGCACTCTGAGTGATGGACAGACCTGTGGCTCCTCAACTGTTGCCCTTCATCCTGTCCCTAAGCGCCTCCTGTGAACTTCCACAAAAGGACTCTGAACATAGCTGAGCTACGTGATATGTCTTGGCATCCCTGCCTAGGCCTCTTCAAGATGTGCTTCCCCTTGTTCATAGCAATCAGGCCATTTCCGATGATGGTTCAGCAATGCCTCCCAGGCAAGTGAGGGCACGATCAGACCTTCTTCTCCAAATTTTGTTCTGAGTGAGTCAGATAAGTCAACTAGGCAAGGAGAGGTTCTGTAAGTCAGGAGGGAGCGGTGGCTTGCAGTGTTTGCATGCCCTTTACAGCACTGCTTGGTGAGACAAAATTGCTTTTGGAGCCACTCAGCCAGGAGTTGTGTGGTTTTGGTACAGGGGGGTATATTGCCAGCACCCCAGCATCTGAAGCCATAACTTGTGGAACATAAGGTAGCCAAGCTCGGTAATTGTTCCTGTTTCCTTTCCAGTGTGTCTCCAAGGAAACTAGCTAAGTGGCCACCCTGATGTCAGGGGACTCTCACTACCAGACTTCGCTACTTACTGGGTTTACCTAAAGCTGATTGTAAAGTGGGTGGTGCAAATACCTGTTCCTTTTAAACGGGTCTATGTGTATCTCTCTGTGTTGGTCAAGGGTTATATGCTGGTGTTCCTGGCCCTAGGACTTTGGATATCTTGGGGCTAGGAGACTGGCAGGTGATAAATTTAGGGATTTTCAGGGGGTCCTTGTCTGTAAAAGTAAAGCTGTTGTTGCATCAAGCTGCACCTTCTGCAACAGTGCAGATATCTGGAGATATGGCCATGTGTTACTAGCAGTATGATGAAATTGAGAAGTGACCCCTCTGTCAATTATAGTGAAGTGCCACCAAGGAAGGAGGAGTTTTTATTCTAAAAATGTAATTTCACTTTCCATTGTTAGTTGATGTTTCGGTCAATCCATTAGTTTTTCATGAGGAATCCTGTTAAGATGGGGCTTTTTAAAAAATCCTCTTTTAAGCACAGAACAGGAAATTGTATGAAATGAAAATGGGGGAACAAAAAGGTCTTCCATATTTATTTACTTTTGAAGCAGCAGAAGGCGCACACAATAAATCCTCTCCTAAAAAAAAAAAAAGATCTAGCTAGGCATATTGTATAGTTACTGAGCAGAGATTTTTGATGGTAAGTGTCCAGTGAGATACTTGATTGACCCCAACTACAGCCAAGCATGTTACTCCTCCTCCTCCTTCTCCTCCCACTGTAATAATAGATATTAGACAGGAGAGCTGATAAACTTCAGCAGTGCAGGGGCTTGCAAAGACAGAAGCAATTTCCCTAGGAAATGCATAGCACACAGGCCCCACTCAGGAGGCTTACTCCTAAATTAGCTTCTATTTGGGCAGTTCTTGTTAGCAGGAAAAGGCCTTGGGATCAGGCTGTCTGGGATCTGGGGCGAGGAGCAGTCTTGAACAGAGGAAGTGGGAGCTTTTGCTGTTTCACTCATCAGTACAGCAGTTCCAGCAGGAATGAAAGCCATATGAGTGCTGTGCGTTTACAGTGGATGACATCTCTGTGTCACGCTTGTAGGACAGTGCCAGTGTTAGCCCTTTAGTGAGGGAAATCAAAGCACAGAGTTGTTAAGGAAATTGTTCAAGGCCAAACATCCCGCCCCATGCAGAGCTGGAAGTAAATGCAAGCCTCTTGCTCTTCAAACTCTGTTGTAAACCACTTTTCTCTGCGCCTCCCCTTAGAGCCATGTGGGATTTCTTGTGCAACAGGGAAAATAAGCATCGTATAGATGTACAGAATAAAAGAAAGATAGGAAAGAGTTTACATCAGAGCATGAATTTTCAGGAAGCAAACTACAAGCGCCTTGTAATTGCTTTCTTAGATTATTGGGTGCAAAGAAGGATTAGGCCTGTATCCATGGAAGGAATCATGAGTAAAATTTGCTTTAACTAAATCCCATTGATGTGCCAGTCTTGTGTGCTTGCATTACTTATATCAGGCAGAAGACTATAGCTATAAACTCACTGCTGGAGGTATGCAGAAGTTAAATGTAAGGATATTGCAAAAGAAGAATGTGAGCATAGAAGTTTTCCATTCAACTTTAATTCCTATTTGATGTGTGAATTTGCAGTGCCTACATGGTGGCGGTGGTATTTTTCTTTTGCACTGTTTGCTTTTTAAAGATGCAATTCAAAAGCCATTTTAAAAGATCCTGTGTTTTATTCCAAATTCACCCAGCAGCAAAAAAAAGTAGGAATATGCACAGAAACAGGTATCCACTGCGAGGCTTGCATTATTTGAAGCGTGTGGAGCACTGGTCACCTTTGTTACACAAAACACAAGTCTGGCCTTGTAGTTAGTGCCAGTGCTGCTAATGAGAGGGTGGCAGGTGAGTACCCTCCTGCATGTCCAAGTGCTCCCTTTGCAAAGGGCTGGCATAGCATTTGGCAGCCTTGGCCCCCTTGTGTGAGCTGTGGATTAGGTTGTCTGTGATGATCTCCTACCTCGCTATATCTCTCAATCAAAACTCTTGGCAGAGCATGTAAAATCTTCAATTTACACCACTTCACCCAGCTCTTTTTATTTCCTCAGCATCTGCCACTGCTGTTCCCCAGCCTCGTCTGCTGCCTGGGCTACAGTAAATGCTTTGTTAACACCAGGATAAATTAAAATGCCTACAGAACCCAGGAGAAAGCCTGCCTACATTTAGTTGTTCCTCTGTTGCAGTGGGCAACTCTGCCTTGCTGATGAGGCAACGTCCCCTTGGTCCTGGAGCAGGAGCCCGGGGATGGGAGCCAAACCTGGCCGCAGCTAAGAAACCATCATAAGTGAATCAGGTGGAGCTCAAGGTAGAACCCCTCCTTCCTGAAAGTGAAGTCTGGAGCATTATTGTAAAAAGTATATGGGCACAAGGGGCTGTTCTCTCTGCTGCATTTATGTTGATCTCCTGTTCCTGCTAACAGCAGTGATGTTTGTATGTTCTGTGCAGTGGGAACAAACTTCTTCGTGAATAATGTCGTGTTAAGTTCTGGGTAAGACATCAAAGTGCCAGTTAAACTAGTGCTCTAAAATTACCTCTGGCAGCTTGAGCTTGTGACCAAACTATTTTTAATATTACAAAATCTGTTGCTTCCCTCCCATGAATAGGCATACTGTATTTTACTCTTTCAAGTCAGAACTTGCTTGTGAATCTTTATCTTTTCTTATTTATTTATTTATGTGTGTATGTATGTATGTATTTATCAATACTCTCTACTGTCCTCCCAGGAGGACAGTAAAACTGAGAGTTCTAATTTTCAGGGAAATTATTACATTCATGTTTTAATTTGTGATAGAGACCGCAATACTGTTTTTGAAGGTGGGCTGGGAGTTTGATGTAAACCAAGATAAAGTGTGTGTCTAGGTGTGCTTGTACATACAATACCCACAAATAACATGTACTTATTGGTCTGGGGTCTCAGCATACTAAGCATATGGAGAATACAAGAACCATGAGAAAAGGCTACGGGAACAGGAAAAGCCCTTTTAATTTCACCTTCCTGCTTTTCCGTCCTCCTCCCCCATCCCCTCCTTCTCCAGCAGCAAACATAGGTGTCTGTGGAACTCATTTACATGCTTTGCTTCCACTGCCTACTCTCCTAATTTATTCCATATGTTAATTGCCCTTTGTGTGCAATACTCTTTCCTGTGTTCCTTATTTGCTTATAATTTCCTAATTTTTCAGGTTCTACCTCCTGTTTTTTGAGGGGGTTTTTTTTGAACCTGACCATCTATGTGAAATGTCTCTGTGAAATTTCAGCTTAAACCGAAGCTAGCAGCAGTGCTACTTGGAGCCTCAGCAAAGCAGTGCCTTGTTCAGAAGTCCTATGCTGAGACTACAGACAGGATGAGACCTACTGGGAGATCCAATTAGTACAAGCCCTGCTCCAGCGAGTCAACACTCCCGTTCTCCTCTGCTGTTTCGGGAGCCACAGCTTTCTAGAATGGGCCCATAAGGAGAGGAAATATCAAGACAACTCTCAGTACGTGGCTTGGTTTAACAAAATGCTGAGCTGTGCACAACAGCTCTGACTCAACAGAAAAATCCTTGGAGTCTGAGAGAGGAATCTTGAGCTTGAGATTTGTTTTCAAAAGTATTAGTTGTCCTGTTTTCAAGAAAACTGTGGTAGTTGCTACTGATGCAGTTCTTTTATGCTCTGATAGCTATAAATTAATTTTTGTTCATGAGCAGGGACTAGGAATCATCTACACTACAACTTGTGTATTCCCCTCAAACCAGGTGTGTCGATGGAGGCCATGTAAGCATGATCTACAAGACTTTCAAATACGTGGGCATCTAGATGACCTCTACACAAAATCTGGTGAATTCACAAGTTCTACACATAGGAATGCAGTATGTGATAGTGGCCACTGTCTTCAGTAAATACAACTTCTGAGCATTCAGCCCGTTTATGCCAAGGCATGAGCTGCCCACGAGGCTAATGAGAGAGCAGGTGGATTGTGGGGTGTGAAACACCTCTGTGGCTCTCACACATGGCTTGAGCTGCTTGGCCCCTAAGGGTCTGTGACGTGTCTCAGCAGCCACAAAGTTTGGCAAGCAAAGAGCTGCTGCTAAGTTTAGTTAGCAATGCCTGTAACTCAAGGCTGGTAAAATAGCATCGGTTAAGTCTGGTTTTTTTTTAAGCTATGGTAAAACAAACAATAAGTTTTGTGTGTGCACGTGTGCACATATTAGCAAATTACTAGCTAGTTGCTTAGACATCATCCTTGTTTCTTTTTTATTCCCAGTAAGGCAATAGTACAAGTCTTTGTGGTTCTTTTTTTCAAGTTTTCTTCAGGGACTGTATTTCTAAAGATATGGAGATGATTGCCTCAGAGATGACTGAATTCTTTATGCAGAAATACTTAAAATTGTCCTTAGCTTTAAAATTGGGATTTATCTGTTCAGGTGTGGGGTCAGCCCATGAATTTTGGATGTGCACACATGGCATCATCTGTTGCAGTGTTGGGTAACCTCTTCATAGGTTTCTTCTATCTATACCTACATCTCTGTTGAGATCTAGATCTATTCATTGTGTTATTCCCAAAGATATAGCATTATACACAAACAGATAAAAGGACAGACACAGACACATAAATAAAACCAAAGTATACAAACATAATTTTTTGGAGAATTCAGGCTGTAAAAAGTCTTACAGAAACCAAGTACCACCATCTGCAAGGGCATATTCTGTGAGCAAATCACGTCATTATTTCTGGCCACTGAGCAGTGCATATGCCCTTAGTACTGAAGCAGAGTTTCACTTGGCTCAGTTCCCTCTGAGCAGATCTTTGCTGTAGCTGTAGTCTTGAAGGCCAGTAACCACTACACTATGTGTTGCTATTTGCATTTACTGGTGGCTGTCCAACCCAGATGACCTCTTGTTGTCTCATGGAAGGTATCGGGTGCCACATTTCATAAACACAGATTTTCCTGGAATTATTAACATAAGTCATTATTGGCACACTTGTGCCTAAAGCAAGATGCCAATTTCTGACATTGCACCTATTCCACCTTCTTGATACTCTGGAGAAACTAGATGACTGAATATTCTGAACCTGCTTGATGAAGGAGTGACAAAGGCAAAGAGAGAGAATGGTTGTCCCTCTTGGTCCTTTTTGATTCCTGAAGCTTCAATTCGTCAGCAGCAGGAATGTCTAGGGGGTGCCCAGACAGGGCAAGAGTGTGGGGGTGAATGGAGGGCACCCATAGGGAAGGGAGGAAGGGAGATACAGCAGGGGAGATGAGTCTAAGATGCATATGAGCATATGAGAACCACCGCATTGCTCTAAGTGAGAGAAACCCAGGTGAGATACCAGTCCTGCAGAACTCCAGGGGAGTTTTTGATTTCCCTTCACTGAAGCCAGGGTCCTAGTCCTTGCTCTTAATACAACAGATGTTTATATCTAAATTGTGCTTTATATTTTTTTACCTAGGATGGAAATGTATCCTTCTTGGCCAATGCTACATGGATACTATTGAGAACAGTCTCCACAACATTACTATGGATTTTGGTTTAAGGACTGCACCTCTTTAATAATCCAATTGCATCTCATTTGAGCTTAAATCCCTGTGAGGAGAAGGAAGGTGTTTTGTGATCACATTGGTGTCAACCTTTACCTTCCAGTACAGACTGGCAGCTCCCATCAGGAGTGTCTTGTGTGCCTGAGGACTCATCCTTTGAGGGTGCCTTGTGTTAAAAGAGGCGTAAGCACGCATGTAAAAGATAATACCATGGCTGTGTAAGATAACATGTAGAAATGCGCTTTCCTGGGTAGTGTAAAGGGATAAGGGGTGTGCATGTGGGGCACATCATGCTTTTGTGATGTCAGTGGGGATAAGCCTGGTTCCAGTTTGCATAACATTGAAAATTCTGACCGGGCTGGGGCTCTGCCACCTGCCACTCCTCACAGCCAGCGTTACACATATGCGAGTCGTATTTTAACACCTGCTTCTCCATTCTGGGAGCAGAAACCATCCCCTTCCCCTGAAGAGCAAGGCTCTTCCTTGTGCTGTCCTGCCCTTCTTCTGGGGCAGAGCACACTGCCTGGGCTGTGCTGGGGCACAGGGCATTGCCTCAGAGGACACAATCTACCCTGGCTACTACTACTTCCTACACCTGCCACTGCTCCTCAAATTTTCTGCTTAACACAAATGCTAGGGTTGCCCATGCGCTGTGGGGAGCAGCCAGACCAGCTCTCTCTTACCTCCTCATTCCCTGTGGTGGAACAATTAAATCCACTGTTACTTTTTTTGTTTCCCTGCAGAGTTACTCTGATCTACACAGGAAAAATCTGACCTGCTGTTCAGATGCTTGTCTACAAACCCACCTTGGTAATTTTTCCTTCATTTCATTTAACACATCAAATTGAGGCTAAGGTTTTCACTCTTCTGATATTTTTTCTTAACAGTTACTGATTTTACCATGTTTAGTTTGGCAGTTTAAAATAAAAAAATCACCAGAAGGATTACATTTCAATGGCACAACACCATAATCCTCAGGCAAATGATTTGTCCAAGCTTAATATGAAGTACTTAGGATGTATTATTTGATGTAAACACTAGTTCTAATAAAATGGTGCCTGAGGTACAGTTCTTCAACTTGTAATACCCTGTTTGTGTTGGCCTGTACACACTGGATTTGAAACCATTATGATAAAATATATCCTCTTTAGCCTGATAAAAAAAAAACCTAACAAAAAAATCACTGTGTAGGGACTACTCTCCAAGGAAGGACATCGAGTGTAGTGAGAAGTCTCCTGTGCATAGTGGAAGTGATGTGTGCCATTCATGGGTCACATTTAGGGAAGAAATTGTCCCTCTCTGGGCAGAATTATCAGCCTTGATACGTTTTTTAGCATCCTGGGGAAAGTGGCATCCCTTCCCCACAGCTCCATACTGGTATTTTGGAGTCCATTTGAAGTTCTTCCTCAGTCATTCCATCTATTTGAAATTATTTGTGTTTGGCAATACAAATAAGCTCCAGGTATGACCAAGGGTCTTACTAAAAAGCTGGATTTTAAGGAATCTGTATGGGGGACTGGACAACTGACTAGGGAGGGGTTGAGGGCACAGTGCCAGAAACACAGTGCAGCAGGCATCCCTGCTCAAGTCAAGCCCCATTGAAGAGCAGACAGCTTAACACCAGGAGGCAAAAACATTCAGCATGTCAAGACATTATATTTGTCTTACCTCTTCATTAATAAACGTGTCCAGAGAAGAGTGATGAAGCTAGTGAAGGGGCTGGAGAACAAGTCTTATGAGGAACAGCTGAGAGAGCTGGGGTTGTTTAGCTTGGAGAAGAGAAGGCTGAGAGGAGACCTTATTGCTCTCTACAATTACCTGAAAGGAAGTTGTGGAAAGGAGGGAGTTGGCCTCTTCTCCCAAGTGACAGGGGACAGGAGAAGGGGGAATGGGCTCAAGCTCCACCAGGGGAGGTTCAGGCTGGACATCAGAAAGAAATTTTTCATGGAAAGGGTCATTGGACACAGGAACAGGCTGCCCAGGTGGTTTAGTCCCCATCCCTAGAGGTTTTTTAAAAGACGGGTGGATGAGGTGCTGAGGAGCATGGCTTACTGGGTGATAGGAATGGTTGGGCTCGATGATCCTGGGGAGTCTTTTCCAACCTAGTGATTCTGTGATTCTGTAAACAAGTGACAGAAAGTCACTTCCATCCACCTCCCATTACTCCACTGCTGCCTGAGTGCCTTTTGCAAGGGGGTAAATATCAACGTTTTGGGTAGACTTCCTTGTTCATACCCAGCTATACGTTGTTTGAAATAATGCTATCTTTATGTCAACTTTTAACTCCTTTTACAAAATAAACAGGTTAATGCAAGTATATTCCTTTCATGGTGATTCTCTGTAGGGGAAAAGAAGATTGAGAGAAAAGTGATTTAAAAGACAAGAGGAGGAGAAGAAATGTCCAGAGACAAGAAGCAGGTAAAAAATTTACAGGCATGGATGCTAGAGACTAAACACACCTATTTTCAGCCTGTACAAAATGTTGAGTATCTCCCTATTAAGCAACACAAGCAGGCTATGCTTTAGTCAAGAGAATATAGAAATGGGCTTTACATGGCTCTGCGGCAGAAATTCCCAAATTGTTACAGAAAGATCCTTCTGCAAACTCTGCTTTGTTTCCCCTTCCTGGAGGGTAGCTCTGCTTAGCTGCAGGGCTTGCCCTGCTGCTGCTTCTGCCCCACTCCTGCTCCTGCTCCCACTCTCAGTGGACTGTCCATCACCAGAGCTAGCCTAGATGTGGAGAGCTGGCTAGCCTAGATGTGGAGAGTTGCTTTCATGATTCATGGAGAAATGTTTTAATTCATCACAATCGTGGTGGGTTGACTCTGGATGGATGCCAGGTGCCCACCAAAGTCATTCTATCACTCACTTTGTCACCTAGACAGGGGAGAGAAAACGTAAGGAAAGGCCTGTGGGTGAGACAAGGTCATGGGGATCACTCAGAAATTACCGTCATGGGTAAAAAAGGCTTAACTTGGGGAAAATTAATTTAAATTATTGCTAATCAAATCAGAGTAGGGCAATGAGAAAATAAAAAAAAACAGGTCTCAAAATACCTTCCTCTCATCTTTCCCTCCTTGCTGGGCTTACCTTTATTCCTGAATTCTCTATTTCCTCCTCCCCAGTGCCACAAGGGGAGGGGGAATGGGTGTTACCGGTTGTTTCTGCTGCTCCTTTGACCTCAGAGGGAGGACTCCTCAACCTCTTCCCCTGCTCCAGCGTGGGGTCCCTCCCCATAGGAAACAGTCCTCCACAAACTTCTCCAATATCAGACCTTCCTATGGGAGGCAGTTCTTCATTAATTTCTCCAGCATGGGTACCCCACAGGGTCACAAGACCTGCCAGCAAACCTGCTCCTGTGTGTGCTTCTCTCTCCATGGGTTCATAGGTATTGTAAGAAGCCTGTTCCAGCATGGGTTCCTCCACAGGCTGCAGGTGGATCTCTGCTCCATTGTTAAGATCCATGGGTTGCAGGAGGACAGCCTGCCTCACAATGTTCTTCACCATGGGCTGCCAGGAAATCACCGCTCCAGCACTTTGGATCACCTCCTCACCCTCCTTCTTCACTGACCTTGGTTTCTGTACAGTTATTTCACCCACATATTCTCACTCTTGTTTCCATCTGCATTTGCTATTACACAGTTGTTTTCCTTTGTTCTTAAATATGTTATCACAGAGGCACTACCACCATTGCTGATGGGCTCAGCCTTGGCCCGCAGTGGATCTATGTTGAAGATGGCTGGCACTGGCTCTATCAGACACAGGGGGAGATTCTAGAAGCTTCTCACAGAAGCCACCCCTGTAGCCCCATTGCTACCAAAACCTGGCCATGCAAACCCAATACAGCACTCTCAAAGCACCCAGCAAGCAGAACCTTTTGATGCTGCCAGAATAGCTCCATAGGGTCTGGACCTGACTTGACCAAGCAGGCAGGGACCTGGGGCATCCTGAAGAAGGGTGCTGAGCCAAGTAATGGAGGCTGAGAGAGAAAAGTTTAATGCTGCAGCTGATAGGATGCCACTGAGAAGAAGTTACAGTGGTTCCTAAGTCAGCTTTCCAACTGCAGCACGGTTCATTTAAGGACAGAGATGGTGCTTTCACTTTAATAATGATAACCCTACCCCACAGGGCCAACAGATACCTCTGCCATTTTGGGCTTCCCTTTTCTCTTCAGCCTTTCTTGTGTTTCTAGTATTGCATAGCAGGCAATGTGGGCCCCATGTTTCTGTTCATTAAGGACTGGCTTGTGCCTTTCAGCCCCTTGCAAACTGAAGCTGAGAGTTATTCCAGCCTGCCTTGCAGTCTGTCTGAGGCACCAGTGATGAGGGACAGAGGGATCTCACTTGACACTTGCTTGGTGTTTTGGATTTGATGGGAGACGAGTGGTACCACACACATTTGTAACATTTCTATTTTCCCCAAGGAGAGATACAGAAGCATTTGTTGTGTACTGAGAAAACGTTCAGCTTTCTTGCTCAAGCTCATGAAATTGGAGCATAAGCAGACATTTCAATTGACTCACTCAGTATCTACTGCTTCATGCAATTAGCTAAGACTTTGTAGAGGGGAGAGGAGGAAAAGCCATCTAATACTTCCAGGGGTCCCTGTACCTGGTAACACATTAAAAGGGGCCTGATTTGTCCTAACTAAAACGTACAGTTGAAAAAAGAAAAGGCAAAAGAACTTAGCTTCCCTCCCCACCACTTCAGGCTGACCTTTGTGGAAGCTGAACAGATTCCTGTCATGCAAGAGCTGGAGAGCTAAAAAACACGAATAGTGTCTATCCCTTCCTCCCTTTCTGGAGGCTGGTTTCACAATCAGCTTTCCAGTGAAAACAGAAAAGTGTCTGAGTGAAAATTCAAGCAGTAATAACACCAGAAGCTGAATTTCTACTCTTTCCCCAGCAGACATCACTCAAGTCATGACCAGCCCCTGATGCCATTCTCAACTTTCAATTTTGCCTGCTGCAGCTATTCATAAATGAGTCTTTTTGGAAGTCCCTTTTTTGATCATACAGTGTGACCAATATGGTTTCAGAAGGGATTAGGCAGAGTGTTTTGAGAAGGTGACTGGACATCAGAATCTCCTAAGCTATGTGGAGACACCCTCTCCTGGCTCCAGTGGGAACAGAAACAGCTATTTGGACCACTGTACTGGCAGAGCCTAGGCACTCCCAAAGCAACCCAGGCCAACAACATTAAGCACTAGTGGCTGTGCAGCTGCCATCACCTCTTTTTGCTCCAACTACCATGTGCCCACAGTCTGAAGTCCCGCTCCTGAGCCTGTTGTTGTCTTGCCGTGACCTGGAGCGGGTTGCAATCTCTTCATATCCACTTAGTCATTATTAAAATCAGCACAGCAATGCTTAGCCCCAAACCTAGTAGGGAATTACACACAGAAGCTGATCAGATAAAAACTGTGCCTTCCACTCCAGGAGCAGGGGCTGAAATTACACTCGGTAATTATAATGTATTTAACCTGTGACTGCACTTTATGTATTTTTTTCCCTTCAAGCCAATTATTGCTAAAACTGTAAACTCAGTATGACTGAGTTGTTTATCGCTGCCCCAAGAGGAAACCATCATTTGGCTTCACAGTCCTCAGAAGCCAGGTACACTACTTACCTTATATTTACACAGTCATTAAGAGAACATTATTATTAATACTGCTATTTTTCTTGTGTTAGTGCAATATTGTTGGTATTAATAATACTTAATTCAGGTCTTCAGTTCCTTAGGAGGAATCGCAGCCCATGGTTATTATTAAGCTTGCAACTGGGAAATAAGCAGTTTGTCCCAGCAAAATCGTGGTCTTACAGCAAGCTGGCAATTGACCATGGGAACCTCACCTGCTTGCTGAAACTGATTGAAAAATACTCCCCTGGGCTCAATGAGCTTTGGACCCAGCTCCCTGTGACTGGAAAGAGCCAGAAGAGAGCACAGGATTGACAGCTTTGCTATCACCAGGGTTTCAGCAGCCCCAGGTGTGGGCTGTGATTGTGACTGATGTGCCATAGCAAAGGTGGTCCTGGTGAGGGGCTGACAACAAGGAGTGAAGACTTTGCTGTCATTAACTCATGGGATAGTGGGTGGGAAAGGGAAAAACAAAGTGTACTGTCAGGGTTTCTGATGGCTCCTGAAAGGCTGTTCCTGGCATCAGAGCAGCATATTTGAGAGGCTGCTATGATGGGGTTAATAAGGTGTTCCTGTCACATGCAGTCTCTGCGCATGTTCACATGAAGCAGCAGTGTGGTAGAATACTAGGGTTTGGCACTGGGAATAAAACGGTTTGTCTTGATCCCTCAAAAAATTTCTCATGGGTTATCCTTTGAATCTGCACATTGAGAGATTATCTTATCTGCAGAGGCATAAAACTTACTCTGGTCCTGCAGGAGTTTTTGTGGAGTACTTTTCTCCTGGCTGAATTTAAAAATGTCAGTGGATTACTGGGGGTGCTCTAAGTTCCCAAGGAAGGAGACAAGGTTGTCTTCAACTGGGCCACACTGGGAGGCATGGCTGTGCATTCAGAAATCTTACATTACAATTTATGGCCAAGGTGACCTGAGAAAAAGAGCCTCCTCCCTCTCTTCTTTTTTTTTGAACTCCTCAGTCTGCAGAGAAAGGGGTCTGCTGCCAGCTAAATAAGCACACAACAGAAGTTTATGAAAACGTTAATTTTTGCTAATTTGTATTTTTCAGCCTTTCTAAACATAACATTTCCCCCCAAACAATTCTGCTTGAAATCTCATGTAATAAATCACAGATATCCTTTCCTCTATGCCACCAGGCACATACCCACACTTTCCTCTCCCATGCTGTTAAAAAACTATTTTGCTCTCACTAGCTATTTACTTGCCCATGTCCAAGTAAATTTTGTTTTCTTATACATAAACCAGCTTTTGCTTCACTCCAAAATGTTCAGGGTGAGCACAGGGTTCTGTGCAGGGTTTATTAATAAAACACCCCTTTCATCACTATGCTGAAGCTTTGCAAACCCAGCAGTGGGCAGAATGTGATCAAGGAAGATTGCATCAATAGATGCATTTTACCAGAAAGCTTCCATATAATTAACAACATTTCAGTTCATAGCTTTATGTTGGAGAACCCTTTAGAAGCAGTGTGGGTATATGGCTTTCTGATTTCATGAGTCCGACTGATCTTAACTGGCCTGACTTTCAGTATTACAAACTTTGTCAATGATGAAAAAAAAAATAATTGTGATAGCTTGTTTTAATAAGAATTGTATTCTTTTTTTTAATGTATGTGGAGAAAGAACATATTGCGATGCTGTTATCAGCTAAATTGCTCCATGTCTTTGTTCATGGAATAGCTTCTGTGCACCTAAATCTCTGGCAGCACAAGAGATAGAGGTCAGATCACTGTCCCCTGGCTCAGGTTGGCAAGCTGTTACTTTCACAAGTAGATGCCTTGCAGCCAAAATGATTTACTCATTTGAGTAGCTGATCTTCGTGGTGTGGGCAAAGGAGGCACAAGCAACCTGGCCTACTGCAAATCTCACGTACCAGCCTTGTCATAACCAAAGTCAGAGAGATCCAGCAACTAGCTCAGCCTCTCTGCTAGCATCCACTGGTTACATTGAGATCATTAAGAAAATATTGATAGCGCATAAGTTTATTCAATGCGTGATCCAGCTCACTTCCTTTGAAGCTGCACAGATCTTGGACAGCTTGCTAGAGAAGGAGAGGGGAGCATGCGCGTGCATAGATGAGAGAGAGAGAGGGAAATCAAACGCTCTGAATGAAGAAATCTTGCCAAAAATCTCTGAGTCGGCTTTGGGCTGAGAATATAAGCATCAGATAAAAATAACAAGTCACACGGTAGAGGACAGAGCGCAGGGCTCCTCTCTTGCCTGGGGCAGCGCATGCCTCCTGAGCCTCTCCGTGGCTAAGGGAGCCCAGCAGCCTCCTCCAGCAGAAGGCTGGAGTAAAGAGGGTCTGTGTTTGATGTATGAGCTTTGGCTTGCCATTGTGAGTCACCCCAGAACTAGCTGTAGGCAAAACAAAAATCTTTTGTGATTAATTAGAAAAACTGGACAATTATGAATTGACTGTGCAGAGCCAGTGTACGGTAATATAAATAGTAATGAAGCTGGCTGGATGTGGTGAACACATTGTGTTTATGTGAGATCACAGAAGAAAGGATCCGATTTAGGTGGTGTCAGTTTAAATAACATAATTTCTGCTCTCTGACTCTTTGTTTGGTCTTTACCCAGGATTAGATCTGAAACTTTAAAACTGAGTTTTACTTGTCTTATCTAAATGCCTGGTTGTTCTTTTGATGTCTGCCTGAAACATATGCTTCTCTTCAACAACCATCTAAAATTATTATGTTACGATGAATGAATAAGTCTAGCGGTGCTGTAAGTGGTGTGCAGTTATTGTTGCTCCTTTGTGTTTGTCAGTAGCCCTTGCACAGGGTCTGACAGGCTCCATCTACACACAGGGATGGATTATTTGAATTCTCCAGGTTCTTGGTAGTTTTCAGAGAGGGAGGGGAGGAAAAAAAAGATCTATAGGCAGCTCTCCACAGCACAATGGGTAATTATATTCACAATGCTCTACATCACTCTTTATTTAGCTGCCATGTAATTAAGAAAATAAAATATTTTGGTTCTAAGATGACACCAGTCCAGAATTTGCCTCTGATTTTGGGGAAATGGCACGCCTTGCCTGAATACAGGCTTTTGAGTAACAAGAGGGAAATGGGTATGTTTAATTTGGGGGCGATCATTTTGCTTAGCCCCTTTGGCTGTGCATGCTTTTGCCATGGGAAAACAAGTAAATTCTTCCCTGCCTGTAGGTGGTGAGCAGATTGTGACAGTCATGACAGAGGATTAAATCGCAGCGTCCTGTCTCTCCCCCCACCCCCATTCTCGCCAAAGGACACCACACTTTCCTCCTGACCCTGGCAGGGATTTGGTCCTCTCAGGGCAATGACCTCCGTCCCTGATGGGGCTGATGCCTGCACCGGTCCTCCTCCCACCCATCCTCTTTACCCCCCAGCCCTTCTTGATCCCCTAAACCCCTCCTGACCCCCCCAAATCCTCCTGAACCCCCCAACTCCCTTTGCCCCCCAAATCTCCCTGACCCCTCCAAAAGCTCCCGAGCCCCCAAGCCTCTGATCCCTGCAACCACCTGCCCCGACCTCTCATATCCCACCAAATCCCCCCTACTACTGTCCCGTCAACCCACCCCCCGAGCCTCAGAATCCCCCAACCCCCTTAACCCGCTCTGACCCCCACTTTTTGCCCCTCCTGAGGAGCCTCCCTCACCGGAACCCCCCTCCTCAATGTCCCCCTCAACACCCTGCTCCCCATACCTGTTTGCCACCTTCGCACCTGAATTTTTTTTCCCTTAATCTTGCTACTTTATACTCACAAATATATACAGGCTGAAACCATTTTTGTTGTGTTACATCTCTATTAAGCATGCACAAGTATCTATGGATGTATTTCTAGACAGAGCTCTTGGAGCAGAAATACTCCACTCTTCCAAGCTGAGAAATAGCGATGGTGGTAATGAAAACAAGGTCTTTAATTAGCACTGTAGTCCTGCAACAAAAAATGCAACACTGTAAGATGAAGGCATATCTGCTGTAGTTTGCTGTGTTTTTATTGCCTCTGAGACAAAGAACAAATGTTCTACGGGGCAGGTGGGAGAGGCAAGACAGTAAAAAACTTAAAGTTTCTTTAAAATTACTGTCACTCTCTCAGTAGATACTGTTGACAGAAGATAACATCATGCAAAACAGAGTGAATGGCTCATGATGGTATTAAGTATTCTCAGATAGTATTCATTGTGGGGAAAGGGCGGTCTTTTCTTTTTACACTTTGGGCCCTGCCTGCATTAATAGAGCACTGATTGAAGGCTTTGAGTACAGCTGCAAACTGCTGCAAATAATAGCCTAAGAACTGTGGGCCTTATGGGATGAAGTGTCCCACCTACATGCAGAGATATGCAGGGTGACACTGAGCTGTATTTTTTGCCAACACATTAGCTCTAATGTTAAATTTAATGAAACTGTGCAGTGGCCCAGACCATTAGTGTAATGTTCCAGTCTCAAAAGGTCTTAGTCATACATGTCTTTCAACATTTGCAGAATCACAGCCTAGAACTTTGGCTGAAAAATCACTCTAGGAAGATGTCAGACCATACTTTTTTTGAATTCCAGCTACAAGTGTAGGGAAACTAGGACAGCAATATTAGCCACATTATCTTTTCTTGCATCTCTACTACCTCATCTAGCCCAAAAGAGAACCTAGGTCTTTATCCTGGAAATCCTCCATGCACAAAATTTTCATTGCAGTCAATGATTTCTGACTTAGCAATTGATTTTCCCATTATTGTTCCCATGTCAATTATTTCCCTGGTATGAGTCAGAGTACATCTGCATTGCAACTAGGAATATGACCTCAGTGCAGGTACTGCGTGTTAGTTTTTAATCTAGTGAGCTGGAGTGTTCCTAACTGCCAAGGCATGGCAACAGCAAGGGCATCAACCACCCAGTCACGTGCCCTGCACCTACTGGGTTTTTCATTTCTCTTTGCACGATATATTCTGATCACAGCATAGGCAACCCTTATGTGCTTCACTCTGCACGACGTGTCAGGATTCTGGTGTGCTCTCTCGGCTGGATGCCTCAAAAAGCTCACCCTTGCAATGCTCTGCAGCTGCTCTTCCTGCAGGACTCTATATAATCATGTCTCTGTCTGCTCTTCCTTCCCTGAGCAACCCAATTCTTCATAAATCTCCAGAAAGATAACTCAAAGTGATTTACAATACACTTGGTATTTTTCTGGGTGCAGCTGTGCAGACCTGGCTTCAGCCTGTGTGTCTCATGTCCGTGACATGGCCAATAGTAAGAGCACTGTCCTCAGTCTGTGCCTGGGACATACTTATCATAGAATCATAGAATCATAGAATCATAGAATAACCAGGTTGGAAGAGACCCACCGGATCATCGAGTCCAACCATTCCTATCAAACACTAAACCATGCCCCTTAGCACCTCGTCCACCTGTGCCTTAGACACCTCCAGGGAAGGTGACTCAACCACCTCCCTGGGCAGCCTGTTCCAGTGCCCAATGACCCTTTCTGTGAAGAATTTTTTCCTAATGTCCAGCCTAAACCTCCCCTGGCGGAGCTTGAGGCCATTCCCTCTTGTCCTGCCCCTGTCACTTGGGAGAAGAGGCCAGCACCCTCCTCTCTACAACCTCCTTTCAGGTAGTTGTAGAGAGCTATGAGGTCTCCCCTCAGCCTCCTCTTCTCCAGGCTAAACACCTAAACACCCCCAGCTCTCTCATCCGCTTCTTGTAAGACTTTCTCTCCAGCCCCCTCACCAGCTTTGTTGCTCTTCTCTGGACTCGTTCCAGAGCCTCAACATCCTTCTTGTGGTGAGGGGCCCAGAACTGAACTTGTCCAGTTGTGGGACAGATCCAATAGGCTGCCATAATGTTTCCTTCTCAGGGTCCTTTTTTCTAAAAAAAAACTTATCATAGAATTGTAGAATCATAGAACCACCAGGTTGGAAAAGACCTCTTGGATCATTGAGTCAAACTGTTCCCATCTGCCCCTAAACCATGTCCCTGAGCACCTTGTCTACCTGTCTTTTAAATACCTCCAGGGATGGTGACTTGACCACCTTATGTTTTGCTTTTCATGATATCATTTCATTTATTTATGAATACTTATATTTGATATATTAATTTCAGATGTCATAGTACAAGGAAGTCCTTTAAAATAATAATTACTGAGAGCTGAATACTTTGGCTGTTTTTCACCTAGTAGCAATAGCTAATCACTATTGCTGTCTGTTTTGTCTGGGAATAAAGTTTTTTTTTCAGGCCTTGAACGACTGCACTGCCACTTCTGCCATCTGAGCTATGCCTTTCATCATCCTTTGGAGGATGCCACTCTTTATATCTTTGACAGAGAGGAGCTCTTCTAAGCTTGTGCCCTGAGCTCCTGCAGCGGGCCAGGGAGGGGAAGACTATGTCCTTGCCACAAGGCAAGGGTTACTGTCTGTTCACTCCAGTGACTGCTGTTAAACCATACTTCTTAAAAGAGGAAAAAGAAATTGAAAGCAAACATGACAAAATAGCATCAGGCGTTTCCCCTGCTACCCTTAAAACAGGTGCTCAAGCAAATGCACATATTGTGCATGTGGGAATGGGATGAGGGAGAACACCAGAAACCTCTTGATGCAGAGAGGATGTTCAGCTTCACGGGGCTTGGGTTAGCAACCATATCCTGAGCACCTCCGGGACTTTCCCATCATGTGCTCTGTTCCTCATCCTCAGCATCTGTTCAGCAACACCTGGCATCTGTGTCGCCTTCACATTTTATTTTTTGTCATCAGTAGCGGGGTGGGCATGTGTTGCTTCTGCCAGCACAGAAACCATGCCAACTGCTTTTGGATGTCCTCAAGGTACATCTGGCAGCTCCAGGTCCACCTGCAGGCCTTCCTGTAGTGCAGGCTTCTCATATTTGACTTTGGCACAGCCACAATAGTTATAAGTATGTCAGGTTCCCAAATACTTACTCATTGAAATTTCTCCTATTTAGATAGCAGCTACTTGGCAACTTTGGATGTTGTTCTTGTCCTGGCATAACCTTCTTCTGTAACTATACGTCAGGATTAATTGTATTTGCTCAAGAAGTTGGCAGGATTGTGGTTTGCTTTCTGCCTACTTGCCCCAAACTGGTGAGCCTAATAAAGTGTTGTGAGGTGCGTTATGATATTTTAATGATGACAAATATCAACCTTTTTAATCAACCAAGATTTTTTGTTATCAAGTTCTTTATCATTTGCCATCTGCCATGCTGCTTGACATTGCATAGCGTAGGCTTGGCATGGTGCTCCTGACTGATAAATTAAAGAGAATTGATCAGACAAATGACTTGTAATCTATGCTAGTTGTTTCTAAATTAACTAGAAATGCATGCAAAGCAAACTATGATTTATTATTTTTTAGTTAATCCATTGCCATGGGCTGTGCAACACCTTATCAAAACACCAAAAACTGAGTCAGAAGACAGCAAATAAGAGGCAGCTTACTCAGTCACCTTTCTGGTTTAACTCACATAGATATCCATCAGTCGTGTACCAAAAATTTTCAGGAATATCTTCTTCTTTCATTGATTCTGTTGTATGTTCCTCTCATGAGTTATTACAGAATCATTCACTCAGTTATCTTATCTCTGGTGGGTGCACTGCTATCTACAAAGGAATATCTTCAGCTCTGTTTTTATAGCTCAGCTGAACACTGAAGACTGTGATTAAGACTTCTGACTGTTTTAGGATGACATGCTAGTCAGTGCCTTTACATTCTGTTAGCCCAGGAAAGATTTTTATCTGGAAGTACCTAGACCCTGTGTGCTGGCTACTCATCTGCAGCCATGCTTTCAAAATTTATTCAAGTTGGGTCAAGTTCTGAGTTTGCCTGAACAGAGACACAAGTTGACTTTGGTTCAAGGAGGACATGAGGAAATGCAGGAATAACATTTGCTTCATATTAGACTTCTGAAATGCCTTCTTCCCTTTATATTGAGTATGAGACAATTTTGCAATTTTCTGGACAGATTTGTGCATTTTGGGCAGAATATGATAAATGACATCCTTAATATGATTTCCAATGTTTTATGGGCTTACTAATTTCTGCCCATGTTCATGAATCCAAGAGTTTCTTCAGCAGGTTTTTTTCCTTCTGTTTTATAAATTTCTCAGTTTTTCCATTGGAGTGCAGTTCTATTGTGCTTCAGGCTGTGCCCTGCTGAGAAGCAGTCTTCAAAACCAGGTGAAGTTTTTATTTATGTTTCATTAGGGATATTTAGATGTTTCATTAGGGCAGTTTCTGTGACTCTTGCTTAATTCCCAGAAACTTTTCACTGCCAGGCATCCTAGTGGTACTCTGAATTATCCCAAGGACCTCTGAATAGAGCACTTAACTGAAGCCAAATTACAGGATGAATTTGCTTAAGTATGTTAACTTGCCTGTGAATGTATAGGGGACTGCCTTGTTTTGGTATCTTTCCATTATACAATCTACAATTTGCTCAGATCCTGCCAAATTCCTTTTCCACTCAATTCCTGCTTTATAAGTTAATGGCATAATTTAGTTTTTTTTTTCTCTCTTCTTATATTTTCAGTTCCATACTGATACTCACTCCTTTTTCTACATCTAATGACCTCAGTTCAAGAGATCATTCAAAATTGTGTCAGCTCATCTGAAACCTCCAAGACGTGAAACATAGTGTTTCTACACTTAGGTTGAAAAAACTTTGCATTGGCTCTATAGATCATTTGCTATATAGATTACAGCAGTAGGGATCTAGTGTTTCAGTATTACTCCAATGCAAATAATCATAATT
Organism: Phaenicophaeus curvirostris; assembly: GCF_032191515.1. Classification (NCBI taxonomy): domain Eukaryota; kingdom Metazoa; phylum Chordata; class Aves; order Cuculiformes; family Cuculidae; genus Phaenicophaeus; species Phaenicophaeus curvirostris. The sequence continues at coordinate 34,989,390 of NC_091394.1, read as the reverse complement.
ACCAGTTTGCCCATCTCCAAAAGAAGCTACTTGCCCACATACCATACCTACCATTAAAGGAAGAAGCAATGGTATGCTTTTCCTGTAGCAAATCAGATTGGCTGAAGGCCTTTGCTGGCCTCCAGCAGTGGAGGTACTGCTCTTCAGTGCAGCTTTGGCATGGGTTCCTCTGCTGTTTTTCACCATTCTAGATAGAAAGATGCAAATGGTTTAATTTGGTCTTCTGGGAACAAGGCAGTAAGAAAGTGTCAGTCTGGAGAGACTCCAGGAACTAACCATGCCTCCAGTCTTCTGGTATGGGGCAGGGTTAGAGATTATGTTTTATTACATGACAGGGATCAGGAACGCACAGCAGTCAAGACTAATGTTATGCAAGGGAGACAGTTCATATTACCACTCCTTCTGGCTAACATTGGTAATTAGCCCACCCAAAATTCTTGCCGTTGACTCCAGCCAAAAAGAGGGAAGTAGAGCCCTCATACTGCAGTGGAAACTCTTAATGTCTGCTGATGTTCAAAATATTAATGGCTAAGGTTTGGTATTGAGCCTCAGCATTAGGGAGGATTAAGTGAAGAGCAGTAGGGACAGCGTGCTGTAAGTTAGAGATGTTGTGTGGCCTCAGTTCAGCTCACCCTAAGGTTAAGCTTGAGCTTAAGATCTCACTGACTTCAATAGTATCTAAACTATTTGGAAATGGTCTGAAATCATGATGGGCAGGAGTACACATGGAGTCAAGAGCATCATACAATCTGGCTTTGTATTATGAGGTTTGGGAGCATTTCCCAGTCCCTTGTCTGGGTGAGCTTCCTTGCCCTGTTATGCCCTTGGACCAGTGTGCTAATAGAAATAACTCCATAAAAATGCTTTTCTGAATTTGGTGGTGGTTTCTGTAGCACTCACAGGAATGTGTTTTGCCAGCACCTTCACAGTTCAAGGAGGAATTGAATACCATCTCTGAGACCTTGCTGGGGAAGGACATGGTTACTACAGTGGACATGAAGCTGATGCAATTCTGGTATCCACTAAGCACAGCATAAAGATAAGAAGGAAACATATTTTGTTTTCTGCTTTCGTTGTGGTTATGAAGAAGCAACCACAACCCATACTGTATAAAGTTGAAGAGAAAAAAAACACGTTTAAAGCAGTCGTGTACAATGACTGGATTGTAAAAATGTTACTCCTCCCCTAGTGCAGTGTCTTCCCTTCCCACATCACCTTTGCTATAGCCTCCAGGTGCAAGGAGTGTCATGATTGAGGGATTGTAAAGATTTCTCCCCTTTAGAAGACAAGTTTATGAATTAGGGCACTTGAAGAAGCTGATTTTTTTCTCTCTACTATGCCCCAGGCTCCTCCTGTACCTCCCAGTCAGTGACTTGGTCGGTTTTTTGGTGAGGAGGATGTGCCTAACTGCTACCACTTGCAAAACTTACATTCTCAAGCACCTCGCTGAGTTGCCACCTGACTTGGAGACAATAGAAATCTGAAAGCACACAAGGTAGCATTTAGTATAACTGCTGCAGGTTGGACACCTCAGTGCATGCAAGGTGGATGCTACAGGAGCACAAGGCTCAAAGCAGCCCCTGGATTCAGGTGAGGGGCTGCGCAACCCACTTCAGGCTGCTGCAGCTGTGCAACTAGCAGTCTCTGTGGGGAGAACGGGATAATCTTACATAAACCTGCTGTGCAAAAAAACCCTTTGATTTTGGTGGGTTCTTGAGCACCAAGAAATCAGCTTCTGGGTGTCCCTCCAAAACATACACCTGGAGGAACAACTCAAATTCCTGCAGGTTTGACCTGCTCAGTGTATTCTTATTATGGACAACCGATAGTAACTGTTTTCAGGCAGAGTATAGGAAAAGAGGTGAGTCTGGAGCAAGCCTTTGCCTGCTCTGTTCTCCCCTAGATGTTGGTGTTCCTGTCCTTTAAGGCTAAGATTTACACCTCAGCACAGGACCATGGGGCTCCATCCCTTGCAGTGTGCTGGCAGCCAAGTCTTTCTGCTGGCTAGTCTCATCATTTGCATAATTTGGCTAGCAGTGCCAGTGGTGTCTCTGAGGGTCTCAGCTTCTGCATCTGCCTTGCATTGGTCAACAGAAAGTTCTGAAAACCTCACCGCTGGGGTGCATAATTTCATTTGTGGATCTTCCCAGTAGTTGTGCTTGCCCTGTTCTCTCTCCGCAAAATGAAATCACGATAATCCTCTATGCTGGCTCGAGTGCCGTGAAAACAAACAAAAGATTGCAAAATGCAAATATTAGAGCAATGGAAAGCATGTAAGTGCCTCAAATAGGTGGCCCAAGTGCTGTGTATGCCCTGTTATGTCATATGCTTTATTTTCTCTGGAAAAAAAGGAGGGCTCAAATCATTGTTTACAAATTGGCAGTCAGGCTTGTGTAGTGCTGTCAAATCCCAAAGTTACACCACAACTGGGTCTGGCTCAATAGTCTCTTATGAATTTGTTAATGATGCCTGACAGGCTGTCTGTATTTTAGGATGTTCAGTTATTAGTCACAAAATTAAACTTATAGCTGTGTCACACATATGAAAAGAATACAGAAAAGTATATCTAAAAGGAACAACAAAGAACCAAAAATCAATATTGCAGGGGTAACGGCGTGTTTGTTAATACTCAGTTGCTCAGAAAATTTGGCAGCTTTTCCTTGAAAATTAATGTCTTGTTGCTTGTTTATTAGTTTGGCTAAACCCAGTTGAGTTGCCTTTGTTTTGGGACAATAAGACTAAAGTCCATCAAGAAAAGTATAAGTTCTGGTTTTATGTTGTCAATTTCTTTCTCCCCTTATTCCATAGAAATACTGTGGCTCCATGAGTCCCACCTTCCCCCCAGTGAAAACAAACCTAATTTTGTCCTGGAGCAGCTTCCAGCCTCATGAAACCTCCAGCCATGGTTCCACCAGCTCCTTCCACTCCTACTGCTCAAGTGCCACCAGCTTTGATGGGAACCTGTGTCCCTAAGAAACTGCACCCTGGTTTCCAAAGTGCTGAAAAATACAGACAATAAGAAGTAGATAACGCAGAGGATGTTATTGACTGCATGTTTGCCATCCAAGGGTAGATTCTGACAGTGGATTTCTAAAGTGGTGGGCAAAGAGTGCTTGTTTCTGGTAAAACAGAAGAGGCCAATGTGTGGGGTTTTTACTGCCTCAATTTCCCAAGGAATTTCTAATGACTCAGAGTTAACTCTAGTATTTAAAAGTAAAATATGGTTATGGCTCTCAGATGCAAGCTACACTTAACAACCATATATTGATTTCCCCCGCCCCCAGTAATTTTATTTCCATGAACATTTCTGTTTTCTTAATTAGTAGCTTTTTAAAGAGAGATTTAACAATTTCACTATCAGAGGGTAAGTTATTAAGCAGTTGTATGGAGAGAGAGGGAGAGGGAGAGATAGAGAGGGTGGGAGAAAAAAAGAGCATCAGTGGAAGACTTTCTATCTGTACTTCAAGGGGAAATGTGTGTGCACATGCATAAGCATATGGACAAACTGACCCTGACATTACAATTAAGACAAAATAGTAGTGGCAAAGCTGGTGACAAAACTCAGCGATTTCCAATTGCACAGTCACCCTGTAACGGGAAGAACTGTTTACCCCATGTTCCTTATTAAACTGAAGTATTTTATTTAATGAGCATGACTCATGCAAGGTGTTCCCATAAATCATCAGCTGGTTTACAAACTCAATAACTAGGCTTCCTGCTATAACTAGGCTGTGCACACCTTAAATTATTAACACGCCAGGGCCTTAAGGCAGATCTTTGATGATGATGATATAAACACTGTGAGGACAAGGTGCTCTCTCAGCAAAAGATTATTGACTCTAATTACCATTTACCACAGGAAAAAGAAAAGAAAAGACAATAAAATATGAGGGAGAATTTAAATCTCAGATTTAATTTTATGAGGAGTTTTAAACCCCCAAACTTTTTGTTGTTGTTTTTTGCCACCGCTGCTGTCGGCTGCTGCTGTTGCATGATACTCTATAGCTGGCTGGTCTTGAAAGCATGACAGTTGTGAAGAAGAAAAGAAACAAAAAATAAAACATAAGCGAATGTTCAGTTGATGCTACGTACATTCTTTGAAATGGATGGAAAAGGGCCAGAGGGAGCAGAAAATGATAATATATTGGAAAGAATCCCAGCCTTAATTGTTTTCATGTATGTAATGTAATAAAAAGGTTAAAGCACTAATATGCCTGACTACAGTTTGTTAACCAGGACTGCAGGTCAGCCTTAAAAAAAAGGAATAGTATACTGTTATTATAGGCTTCAATTTTACCCAAACCTTATTATAAGAATGCTGGAAGTAATAGTATAGGAGTTGAAATACAGCTAACAGGAGAGCTTTATTTTTATTTCTGTCCAGGTGAAAGATCAGAGACAGTCCCATGTACAACACACCTTTATTTCTGCGAGTTCAAATTCCATTAAAGAGCAGAATGGTGAGGAAGCAGAAGCTGGATTCAGCATAGTGACATCCTAATAGATGAAAATAAACCATGTGTATCACTACAAGAGGAAATGGCTTTCATTTTAACGGCATGTTTTCAATGTTGTTGCTTTTCAACCTAATTTTTGAACCTGTGTTTTTATTAATGTAAACAGCAACTTCTTACATTTTTAATGATCCTTCCATGCTGTCAGATCCCAAAGTACTTGGCAGATGGTACAGTGAGGGCTCATTTTATGTCCACTGCTGAAATAAACCATTTGGTGTTGGAATAAGGCTATCATCCTGCTTTATTATGATAATAGGATCGTGTCTGTAAGTTTATTGGAAAGAATTTTCTCCTTCTCAACTCCAGTTCACCAAAATCCTCCCATTTCTTAATTTTAGTTGTTTTATCTGTCTGCCATTTGTGGGCGGCAACAATAGTGTGCTTAAGTTTACTCCTTATCTGACAGTACTTCACAGCTACTAATGGAGTTTTCATGTACTGATTCTGTGAACTACACATGGCAATGCAATTGATGCCAAGCTCTGTGCAAAAATGGAAGCAATTTATTACTATTTGTCTTAAAAAAAAGTTGGAGTTGTGATTTATTTTTCTTTTAAAGACTAGCCCCTTCATCAACACCATTGTGTCAGGGATGGAGTACTGGTTCAATATTAAGCATCAGGAATATGCACTGTGTAGTGAGCCACTAAAACCATGTTCTGCTGTATTGAAGCTTTCCTTGGAGGTCCTCTATCCAAGCTCTGACCAGTCCCACTTCTACTAAGTATGTCATATATGGCACAATCGGAGCCAAAGTTTGTAAGCTACAGGCAGTCATAGGGTGTTTTAGTGTGGAAAGCTTTTAAGTACTAGTGCTGCTTATATCTTCCTAGCAAGAGATGTTGCTCTTGCAAATACAGATGTATTTTGTTATAAATATACTCCTTTGGCATTGTATATGACAGAAAGATAAGTGCATGATGCATGACACCGAGCAACACTGAGTCCTCAGGTTTATGCGTGCCATTTAATCTGGATCTTAGCACCCTGTCTTTGTTCCAGTACTGAGAAAAATGAATTTAATGCAGTGCTTTCACACTCTCTGAGGTTTATTGTCTCAGCAACGAATGGGAGATTTACATGAGTAATTCTTTGTTAATATTATTGGGAGTTAGGAAAGGTACACAGTGCACTTTATATATAAAACATATATAATGTAAAAAACTCTGCATGTGTGAGAGAGATGAAGAGAAAAAAGAAAGATAACTGAAAATGTTTGCATATAATAAAGTTAAAAAAGAATAAATTAACATTTCTTTGTCCCCACAACTCCATTAACAAGGGATGTAGTTACTTTTAACTATACAAGTCAGGAATTCTGAGTTTCCATAGAACCCCCAACTCTGTTCCTCTTTGTGCATGTATTTCTACCTTATATTTACTTGTTCACAGAACATAAGTACAGTCATACGGCACAAATGCTCTCTCATAACAGAAGCAAGTACTCTTCCATTGTGTTGTCTCATGACCACACTGTGGGCTGAATATGCAACTCTGGTTTTACATGTGACAAGATTCTTTTCAACAGAGTTGCTGTAGAGTGAAACTGCAATGATGGAGCTGTGAATCTGGCGTGCCTTTGTGTTTATGGCATTGCTGTGTTATTTAACTCACATCATGTCACATTGCCCACTAATGGCATCTTGAGAAAGTCACAAAGTGATGAAAACCAGTCCAATGCTGTGCTGGAATAGGAGCTATGTCAGTCAGAGATGAGAATTAACCAACTAATTATCTCCTGGGACGTATAGAAAACAGAGCCGACCGCTGACAGAGCTGCCAAAGTTGCTGTAATCAGAAAGGCAGCCTGCTGAAAGCACAGAGAGTGAAGGGTAGCAAGTTGTACGGAGGCAGTTGAAGAAAAGCTGGTCCCCAGGTACGTTCTAGGCCTCTTGTGTTAGTGGTTTATTTATGAAAGAGAAGGCTGAAAGAAGACTTCCCTGCAGCAAAGAGACTTACTCAGGCCTGTAGAGACAGCCACTAAACTAATTTCTAAGCTTCAGTGCTGCTGCTACATTATCCCCTCCTTCCTGCTGCTGAAATGACCTGCCTCGTTTTCCTTCTGTTTTCTGTTCTCGGCTGCCCCAGTGGCTGGGCTGGGAAGAACACACTGTTTATTTTATAATGTTCTTTGGCAGCAGCGCATTGTCTCCTTCCTACCTCCTGCCCCATGCAAGCCCTGCCATACAAGCATGCACCTGCCAACTCATCCCTAAAGCTGAGATTATTACATTAGAGGTGCAGCTACACCTTCAGAAGGAAAGAGATGTCTTGCTAATATTTGATTTCTGTGCAAAAATTAAACTTCACTTGGGGCCTGCCTACAAGCTGGCAAGGCTCCAGATTATTAAGACACTTGAACACTCATATTTTAAACAAAAAACTCAAAAGCATTTGCTCTGCCTTTTTTTTTTTTTTTTTAAAGGATGCTCAAAAAACAACGGCAAAAAAAATTCAAAGGGCCTATCTTGTTCTTGTTGGCTCTTATGGAAGGTCTTGCTGAGGAGAAAGTGTGTTATGCTCAGATGTGTCATGTAGAGCTATAGATGCATGTTCATGCAGCAGATGGCCACTGAATTAGGTGTTAAGGTATCACTGAAGAGTGTTAACTTGCTACTAGTCTTGTCCCTGAAGTGTCTTTCAGTGAAACATGCCAAATAGTAAACTAGTCATGATAACTAGACTTTCTAGCTCTTGCCAGAGAAGCCTAGCTCTTATGCAGTGGCAGAGAAAGCATTTTTACACTGAAGATGTCAAAAGTTAAAATATCACTGGGTTTGTGATATTTTTTTTTATGCCAAGGATAGAAATCAAATGAGACATTAAGTTCCTGATAAGTAATATGTTCATGTTGTGTTTAAATACATTCACAAAACAAGCCTTTCCCTCTGTCGTGACTCTCTCCCATGATGAGAAGTTCAGAGTCCTTCTCTGACAGTAAAGCTGTTACATCTGGAAAATGAACTCAGCAAAGATGACGCAGCATCTCCTACTGTCCTCCAAGGCTTTTCCTTGAGTGTGTCAGGGGATGTGTCACAAGATGACAGGGGAAATTAATCCAAGGAAACACTATGTCCTTGCAGGTATTTTCTGGCTGGCATAACTATACATTGATGGAAACCGGGATTCTGATTCATTGCATATATTTACATGAGTGCAGCTGGGTCAAAGTCAATGGATTAAATTCTTTAACATTGATGCATGGGCTTTGAGAGATTACTTTGAGACTTTGTGGTCTGATTTTTTCCAAATAGTAGAAAATCTTCTGTTCAGTTATGGTGAATGGAATGCTTTCATGTTACTGGAAATTAAGCCCTTTGGTGTGTCAAGAAAAACACTAAAATAAGTCCCTAAAACACTGAAGCACTAAAGCATCTTCTCACTTCTGAACATTTTAACACCAAAATAATGATTGGGCCCAAATCAAAGCCAACACTAGAAAACTGTGCTAAATGCTGGGAGAGGTTGCAATTCAAGCCCTATTCAACAACAGAATTGATCTTGTCTCTTAAAATAAGATAGTGATGAGCTATTCACCAAAGAGGCCACTACCACTGAATTTCAGTAGACTTGTCAAGTGTTTGTATCCCAACGTAAACTGCCCTTTTATTCTTCATGGCTGGGAATGATGTGGTGATCACATGAAGTCCTGGTGCTGGCTCACCTGTATGTTTATCTGAAAGTTCACAAGCTCTGGCTGAGGCCATATTTACTCTCATAGGTCCTATTAGTACCAAGTGAAGTACTCAAGTGATATTTGGATGCCTAATGCAACTTAGTGCGCTCCTACCTCTAACTTGCCATGGTGCTTTTCCAAATGATTGACAAAATATCTGGATCTATCCACTCCATGAGAAAAATAGCCCTTCTTCATGGCCTTACTATATGATAAACCCTTGCTCCTTAAGGGTTTTGTATAACACAGATTTAATATAGCATGTGTTTATTTTGAGCAGACTCTACATTATGATGCAGCAGTGTAATAGAACTCTTCTGCTTGACAAACACTCTGGTGTAAATGATTTAATTTACTAGCTGAAGCATGAGTCTACATATTATTGTACTGATCAGTCATTGCATACTAAAATCACTCATCCTTAATGTAATGATTTGGTATCCCTACAGAGAATTTGAGTCATCAGAAAGTCATTAGATACAGTAAAAAATGAAAATTACTATTACACAGCAGTAAACACTATTAACTGTTAGTTAAAGCAGCATTTAATTTAGCAATGCAACAGTTTACAAATTTATGCAGTTTACTTAGTTCTTATATAATTGTGACTACAAAGCTAATGTTACCAGGGCCAATAGCATGACAGAAATATGGAGTGAAGGGAAATATGACCAACTATCTCAGCTCAGACAAAACATCACATTGACCTTTATCTTAATGGTTTAGCCGTATGAAGTGGAAGACATCACTGAGTGTAGAGAAGGCAAGGAAGAACAGTATGGTTCTTTAAGGAATCCAGGTAAACTGTCCCTCCATGGCAGGGATGGTGTGTTATTTATCCTCCTGTGGTAAATGGAAAGTTTGCAAAGAAGTGTAAAGGAAAGTAGAACACAAGAAAGTTCAGAGCTCTGTTATGGTCTCCAGGCTTAGAGAGTCTTGTATCTGGGTGCCTGTGGTGGCTGGTTCACATTGGTTCAAAGCAATAAGATAATATTCTTAGGCAACAGTGAGGTTGTTGAACACTTCTTAATATGAACACGCATCTCCTTGTGTCTGTGATTTATGCAAAATTAAGGGGTCCCATGCTGCTGAAAGTTTGATTTCATCAAAGGGGACGTTTTCAGTAATGCCATGGTAGGTTTAATTGCCAGGGACAAAGTCTGAAAAAAGGCCATTCAGTTCTTATGTGTGACATACAAGATTCACACAGGTTTAATATGCACTCCTGGTGCATTCAGCATGACTGACACTTCCACTATGACTGTGTCATGCCTACAGCTAAATGTTATGACATTGCTGTAAACACAGACTAGTGTACAGCAAATGTGGCTTACTGGGAAAATGTGTAGTGTGTGGTGGGGAATGTTTACTAGGCTTTTACTCCCTGTGTTAGTTAGAGGTCCAACAGACATCTGAGGATGTAAGCATATATTTGCTGAGGGACGTACTTAGCCTGGTGTCAGTAGCAGCTGAAAACCTGATGAATGTTTGCTTAGCAATAAAACACTCCTTTGAAGCATCATCTGCTTTTACACTTGGGAAATTCAAATACAGTTTCTATGGGAAGGCAACATTCACATGCATTTCAGTTCTGGCATACCAGTCCAGACGAATGATGTGAGATGTCATCCTTCCATCAAGAGGCAGTGGAGCTGGTACAAGGGGACAGGAGGTTCAATGGTTCCTCTCCGTTCACTGCCTGGTTTTGCTGAAACCCCTAACCAGAGGCTTGCCAGCACACCCACTCAACCAGTGGGCAGCTGCCCTAATCAAGGGAAGAAGAATCCCAAGACAGGTGTGCTTTCTAAAGCTAGAGCTGTCACGACCCTTCAAATAGCTTTTTTTTTAAGACTAGCACTATTAATCACTTAGTGAAGGCACCTTCCTCTGATACACCTAGTCCCATTTCACATTTAAGTTTAAGTAGAAATTAAAGGGCATTTAGGCTAGGCGAATGCAGCCTGTGGAAAATCATATTTTTTACTGGTAAGGTCTCCTCTTGCAGACAAAGCACACAATAAAGGTCTCCTTTCTTTTCCCCTTTTCCTCCTGCTTCTCCTTTTCCTTAACCCCTTTTCCCCTTTTTCTTTTCTGTCTCCTTCCTCTTTCCCCTTTTTCTGTTTCCTTCTTATTTCCCCCTTTTCTGTCTCTTTCTCTTTCCTCCCTTTTCCTCATCTTCTTTTTCCATCTCTTTTTCTTTCTTTTTATTTTCTTTTTTCTACTCTTTTTCTCTTGTTTTTCATAGATGAAACTTGTGGAAAACCTCTGAGTAGAAATTGTATCTCCCAAGTCCAGGATTAACTTCTAACCACAGGACTGTGGTTCTTTTCATGTTCTTTTATTTTTGTCAAGCAGTGTTCTATAAATGTTGTGGGCCAGTGCTCGTTCTTCCAGCCATAATACACACAGGCTGAATAATGGACTGTCTTCTGCTGTGCTATAATTCAGCTGAAGTTGCTGGAATAAAAGCAGAAGTGAAGCTGGTCCTTCTCTTTGCATATGTGTGTGTATTCTTTGTGGTTTCTGTGATCTATAAGCCTGGGAAGTATTCATTTGATATGCAGAAAATCAGATGTATGTGCCTAGACTTTACTGATAAGATAGAATTGTGGAAATTCTCTCATTTTCATATGTTTGAATGAAGAATTGACTGGAGGGGCATTTTTTGTTGGTATCATATGAATGTCTGGTGATACTTTCCAGTTAGCAATAATTACATTACATCTGCTGTGTACATAACAGGAAATTAATTCTTCTTATGAAGCTACAGTACATGGATATAGATTTTGAGTTTTGTACTGTTACATTTACTAACCACATAATTGCATATTTAGTTCTATTACACTATATCCTGAAATGTTATGGTTCAGGGTATAATTATATCATTTACTCTTCAAGAAACCCTCAAGATATAATATAAATAATAGGATTGCAGATTCATAGAAATTAGAGATGGGAAAAGAGCCTATTAGGTCATCTGCAACCCAGTGAGAAAAATTACAAACAGTTTGCTAGAGAGCATCTTATCATAGCCATTGATTGACCTTTCTACCTCCTTGTGCTAGAATTCCCCTAGATCACCACAGAAGAGCTGCTTGCTGGCAAATGTGAATCAGTGTCTCTGCATTGCCTGACAGCAGTGGAAGAGAACTGGCAAAAGCACACTGGTTTCCTGTGGCAGTAGAAATTCTGCCCAGAAATCCATGCAAATGTGTCTTCTTTTCTCCAGAGACATCAAATCTAGGGGCTGCATGGGTCATTGGCAGATGTAGGGATGAGGGCTTTTATATGTCCTGAGCTACTCTTGGCATAGGACCTGCATTGAGGTTTATGCTGCCCATTTCATTCAGCTCACCCTTAATTTAGACCCTGATATTTTCCTCCATGTAGTTATTTAACTGGAGTTTAACTAGTAATTATAAAGTAACCACAAATATTAACAGCAGCTCTTATCTGAAACATCTATCTCCCCTCTTTTCCTCCATAACGGACAGCAGCTTTCTAAGAGCTACAAAGAATAGGGAGATGGCCATAAGCTGATGCAGATGTTGTCCAGGTTACTTCTCAGTTTGATACACTTTTCCATCACTCTCTGCTCTCTTCTTGTAGGCACAACTTGCTCCATCTTTTGTTTTCTTATTTAGTGGGTTTTGTTTTTCTCTTTCTCCCTTCACTTTCTTGTTATTAGAGAAGCTGGTTCTCCTTTTTCTTCCCTTCTTGTTCCCTTCCTATGCACAGGAGAGCCCGGCCTCAATGAGAGAGCATGTGGGTGAAACCACCTTCTGAACATGTTCACCCACTGTGCATACAGATACAAACAGAAAGAAGATAATTGTAATTTGAGTTTTACGGCTTCAGCCAGCTTCATCTTCATTAATTCTTACCTTAGGTACATGAGGAAGAAGGTACTGCTGTCATCCCTCTGCATTCTCCCTCCCTGTTTCTAGACAGGTATCTGATAATGTGTTTTTCAGTCCCATGCTGTTTTCATTAGCTTTTGGTACTGGCAGTCTGCTAGTGGGTTCACTACTTAAGGTTTCGCCTTCCTAGGCAGGGATGACTGTAAGCCTTGAAGGGCTCTGTGGCATCTGACAAGGTGGAAAGTGGTTCTGCCATGATGCAGCATCCCCCATCACAGGGACATCTGCAGAAGGCATGCCTCAGAGAAACTAATCCTTTACCTAATATAAAACAATTGGTGGACTGGGGGCTCCCACAGTGCACCCTTGCCCACCTCCACATGCTGGGGTGGTGGTGGCTGATGACACCTCTCCCTCTTCTTCTTCTCTGGGTGTCAGAGCCTGAACTGATGCAAAGTTCTGTGATTTTGTTCACTTCAGGTGATCTCTGCTGGTGATCCTGCTGCCCTGTGATTTTGTTCACTTCAGGTGATCTCTGCTGGTGATCTGCTGCCCTTCCTTACTTTATCTTGAACCAGCAGCGCAGCATTCCTGAAAGATGACTGCAATGATGAGGCAATTAATTACAAAGCTGACTTAACTGTGTGCTCAGGTTTAAACAAGTTTACATCAGTAACATTCCCTCAGTAATTACTTTAAAAGGAGCAGAATGCACTGTAAAGCAAAAAACACTTGGGCAGATGTGGCTGTATAAAGCCATAAGGGTGGCAGGGGAAGGGAAAGCTGAGCGCAAGGACTCCATTCCCCATAAGCAGGGCAGCTCGAGGGAGGCTTCAGGGCTTAGTGGTCGTGCTGTGACCTGTACAGCTGATTCTGTGGAGAACAGGGTCTGATTTGGTATGAGAAGCCTCAAAACCCCAGTAGACCTGGTGTCATACCAATAACAGAACAACTGCAAAGATGCTTTGGGAAGACTGCTTCTTCCTGATGCCTTCTAGCTTGAAAAGCCAGATAAGTTTAACTCTCAATAGCTCAATGAGGTCAATAATGGATGCTAATAATGGATGATTACATTCAAACTCGGAAACATGCAGGTACCCCTCACCTGTGGCAGTCAGCCCTTTTAATATCACTGACATTTCTGCTACCACAAAATTATTTAGATTGTCATGCATATATGACAGTTAATAGTGATCTTTTTACAAAAAAGTAGCGAAAGCAAAATGCACTAGCAAGAAAAAAGGCATCTGGAGGCACAGGAAGCATTGTTTGAATTATTCTATGCCATTGTATCCAGTACCTTCTGCTCTGTTGTTTGGACTTTCTGACCTTCACTTGAAAGCTTGTGAGTGTTTCTGTGCAGCCTTTGCAACAGTACGTCTCCTTTAGCTTGCAGAAGTTGATCACATCACTGAGAACTGCATGTCCATATCTGAGAAAAGTTAGGGTCCTGTAAAAGCAACAACAAAAAAATTTACTTTGTGCCAACATCTGCCCTTCATGGTTTTCAGACTCTAGGTAGAGTAAAAAGCATTGTTCCAGATATCCAAATGTAACAAAAAGCAGGTTAGATCCATACCATCCATTAAGATTAGAATGCTCTGTCATTCTAATTTCAAGCTGTGTTTTTATTTAGACCCTATCCATAGGTGTTTCTAATAAACACTAGTGGAAACTAATTTACATTCAAAAATGCGTTCATTTATTCATACTCTTTTTGTCAACCATTAAATAGCAAGTAAAGCAGGCAAAGCAAAACAACGAAATAGGCTTAGCAATCTAACTTAAAGAATGACAAGCACTGCAAGCTACAGCAAAAAAAAAGTTAAAAAAATGCTGCAAGTTAACACTTTAGCAGCATTTGCCATTTCGTCCAATAAGCATACAATGCACTCCAGTGTCTTAGGTGTTTCATACCTGGTGTGATGAAAGTGTGGGGTGAATGAAACCAAGTCCTTATGGACAAAATTCAACCATGCATGGAAAGGCTGGAAAAAATCTTCCCCATTCTTTCAGTCCTATGGAAAGGGAAAGTAGAAGAGCCACTGGGTAGAAAATATGTGTTTCTCCAAGGCAAAGAGGGATGTTAAAACCATGGGGCCTGGGAATGAGTCCAGACACAGTATGTCAACACATTGATATGGTGCTGTAGTGATCCATGAGACTGGAAGAGCCGCTGTTTCAAAGCTTCACAGCCTGCCTGTGGAGAGGAACATCTCTGCAGTTTTCAAATGGAGGCATTCACCCCACAGAAAGAATAACCTGCTACTAGCGGCAGAGGATAAGAGTTTAGCAAATCTGTGTTTTGGTCCTTTTACCCAAAAGGACTCTTTCTGATAAGAAATGTCAGCTGGGCTAAAGCTTTTTCTAGAGCCTAAATGTAATTGCAGTGCTAGTGGTTTTGGAGATACCACTCCACAGAGGCCAAGGTGACTCTAATCATATGACAAAGCTGCAATCTGGTGCTGGCTCTCTTATTTGATTGTCATTGTTGGTGGTGAGGACGCTGGTGAGATAAGAATGGAGATCCTGGCCTCTTTTGAAGAAACTTTCCAGTAGTGGAGTGCCTTACATGAAAGAATAACAAGAATTTACAGTTAACACTTATGTATGTTTAAGGATCATACCTTTCAAACACATCAGATTGCTGTTGTCTGCTCCTCACTCCAGCCCTGCTTAACAAGCAGTGGTGGCCCCTTTGGCCTCTGCAAGCAACTCTATGTCCTTCAACAGCAGCATCTTCTCCATGTGTCATAGACAAGGCACAGTCCACAGTACATCCTCTGATGGTTAAGCAAAGGACTAAAGGACTCTGCTCCCAAGGGTTATACAGCCCTTGGAGTTCTTTCCAAGCTGTGTCTATGGTTTACAGAATTTCTCCTTAACATTTCTCTCTGAGACTCTCACTCCAACTTCCTTGTTTCCAAAAATCAATCAAGTCCCAAGTTCTATGACTCCTCCCTGAGGGAGGAGATTTATTGTTTTGGTGAGAATGGCAAGAAGCACTTGCATAGGTCAATTCCTGAGTGGTAAAACCTATAAATAAGTTCATGTAGAGATTTAGCAATGCCCCTGGGAAACTTTACATCAACACATCTGTGTAGAGGCTGCTCCAGGCCTCCTGTGACTCTCCCATTCTGGTTTTCTTTTCTTTTTTTTTTTTAGAGTCTTATTTTCAAGAACAGCAGACTTCTTTCTTGGGGCCATATTTTTTAAAGTGGTCCTATCTCTGCAACCAACTGTGAAACTATAATAATAATAATAATAATAACAACAACAGCAACAACTAATGATGATGATAAGAGCAATACCTTTCACTTATGTGTTTCTCATTGCTATGATTTGCATTACATCAGAAATGTACAATAGGGGCTCCCTGCCAAGTAGATAACCAGTGTTGACCTGAAGAAGCTATGCTCCAAGACATATGCAAGCTCCAAATAAAAATACACATGCAAAATTATATACACTTACATATATGGACTCAGTCTAATTCATCAAAATGGATGAAAGCAGTTGGCAAACAGCAATTAACTCATTTTCATGGAATAGATAAGCATCATCTTTCTATCTGATGGATGAGCAAGACAAGTTAAATGACTTGCCCAAGGTTACACAATGCATCAGGGCAGAGCTTGGAAGCAGTATAAAGGAGTCCTCATTCCCTGATCTAACCTTCTTCTTCTTGACTTTCATCTGAATTTTCAGCGTACAGAACAGACTTTCAGAAATGTGCACGCATATACACATATGCTTTTAAACCTGGAAGATAAAAAGACATTAAGGTTGGGCTTTAACTACATATGGTTAGCAAACTCCCCTTGAAGATCTGAATGTTCTCCATGGTCTCTTAGCTTGCTTAGTTCAAAAGGCTAGAGCTAATTAGCATTTGATTTTGAGTAACAGATTTTCTGTTCCAACAGAAATTACATCTGTATCTCCCTTGTTGTTAGAATTCTCAGTTTTAATGTCACTGGATTTTGGCTTTGGGTAAGGAGGAAGCAAGACTGGTGAACTGTGAAGTGATACTTCTCTTAACAGCAGAGATACTGCAACTGTTTAAGTTGCTTCCTTTTTTGGTCTCTACCTGAGAGGAAAGAAGGCACTATTAATCTCATAGCAGAAAATTACAGAGAATTCTCTCACTTCCGTAACTTTTACTACTCAAAGTTCTTTAGGAAAATTATGCACTAATTCAGTATGACAGCACTACTACAAAGGTATAGAGGGCTTCTCCACATTTTACAGTGAAAAAAATTGTAGAAAGAAATTTGAAGGCCTGCTTGTTAGCAATGGTGCTGTGTGAATGGCATGCGTGGATGTGAGGAGCCAGGCATCTAAATGTAGTAGTCCACTTCCAGGGACAAATTGAAATACGTATATGAGGCAAAAGTTTTGTACCCAATAGCTGTGAAATTTAATATCACACAAGTAAGTGACTTACCCAAGATCTCAAAGGAAATCTGTGGCAGCATTGGGAAAGCGTCCCACTCTTGTTCTTGAGCCACAAAACCACTCTTCCCTTTGAACCTCCAATCAGTCTTTTCTTTGATTTAAGGTTGACTGAGATGAGCTTATTAAGTTTCCATGTATCATCTGGAAGCTTCAGAACAGGCTTGTTTTGCTAGACATTCCCATCAACCCCCATAGTTTCAGGCCTTTTGATTATAAAATGCTTTTTACGTTAGTCCTCATGGAAACTCCCTTTTTCTTTTGTTTTAATCATTTACAAGCTGGAGCCTTGCCAATTTATGTAACATGGTCTCATCCTACTCATTATTTCATCATACTCCTGCCAGATCTTTATTAAATATATTTCTCCCCCCTTTAGTAAAAAAGGGATGGGTGCCTGGGAACCTGGATATGCAAAATGAGTGGGAATTCAGATTCTTATGTTTCTCTGGGTTTTTCACCTTTTTTCTTTCCAGACTTAGAAATATCAGTGAGAAGTGTTATCTTCCCCAGCTGTGCGAGTGCAGTGCCTGTCAAGATTAGGTAGGTTATTAGAGAGAGGGCAGGGACCTTATCCACCCAAACTCCATGGTTCCCACTAAGAGGAAGACAAACCACAGACTTTGATTTCTTATTCACAGGCCTAGCACACAGAGAATCTGTATGTAAGATTTGCTCTCTAGGTCAATGGAGTGAGATTTTAGCTTTCCCAAATACCTGCCAAGCCTAAGTACTTCCCATACTTTTGTACTTGAAATTGAGGTACTCTTGGTTTTCCCATCTCCTTTCAACATCCAAGTACTTTCCTTTCCTTCCCATAAAATCTCTTATTTTTAAGGCATATGCCTTGGGAACTGAAAAAGTTGTGTAACTCCCTGTGATTTTTCACTGCCCACATTAATCCCTTCGGATGCCATGAGTACAACATCTATAATGTGATACTAAGAACTATGCCCAAGACATGCTCAGGGGAGATAGTGGTCTTTTTGACTTGGCCATACAGTTCAGAAAGCAAATGCATGGGTCACAACTGAATCCTGATGGTGAAGCTGGACTATGGTAGTTGCCATCTGTAAAGATTTGTTTGAGGACTTCTTTTGTCTTATAAAGACTCATCCTGTGAGGAAGTAGTCACAAGAGGTTAGTCCAGGGCTGTAGGCTGTATTGCTTATAGCTGATAAAGCCACATTTCTCTTTTGGGCCTTTTTTAGACTCAAAGACATCGAAAGACACAATACCAAGCAATTCCAAAATGCTGGAAGTCAAGCAGGTGAGACAGAAGGCTAGCCTGGCTGAGCAAGTATCATCTACTGGAACTGAGGCAGAAAAGGAAGGTAGATGTCCAGTGGAAACAAAGGCGATTGTCATGGGAGGACTATGGGGATGCTGTTCACCACTGTAGGGCAGAAATTTGTGTGGCCAAAGCTCAACTAGAGTTGAAGCTGTCCAGCACTATGAAGGATAATAAAAAGGGCTTTTTAAAATACCTTAAAAGCAAAAGGCAGGCCAGAAATAACATTGTCCCATTACTTGATGAGCATGGACACCTCCTAAACAGGTATTTAGACAAAGCAGAGACATTTAATGCATTTTTTGCCTCTGTCTTCAACATCAATGTTGGGATCGGGCACACCCAGAACCCTGGGCTAGAGGACCAAGACTGTGCAAATGATAAACTCTCAATCAGCCTTGAACTTGTTTTTCCTTCTAAACAAAGTGTCCAGCATACAGCTGTATGGAAAAACAATGCAATGGGTTAACTCATTGGGCTCAAAGGATCATAGTAAATGGGATTACACTGGGCTGGTGACAAGTGAGTGGTAGGGTTTGGCAGGGATCAGTCTTTAATATCTTCATAAATGACCTGGATGCAGGATTTGAAGGTTTACTAACCAAGTTTTCTGATGACACAAAATTGGGGGAAGCTGTTGAAACTCTTGAGGACAAAGAGGCCCTGCAGAGGGATCTAGACAAATTGGAGAGCTGGGCAATCACCAACTGCATGAAATTTAAGAAGGGCAAGTGCTGGATTTTGCACCTGGGACACAGCAACCCTGGATATACATTCAGAGCAGGGCATGGGAGACTGGAGAGCAGCCCTGTGGAAAGGGATCTGGGGAATCTGGTCAATGACAAGTTGAACATGAGGCAACAGTGTGCCCTGGCAGCCAAGAGGGCCAACTGTGTTCTGGGGTGCATCAAGCACAGCATTGCTAGCCAGTCAAGGGAGGTGATTGTCCGACTCCACTCTGCACTGGTGTGCCCTCACCTCCAGTATTTTGTGCAGTTTTGGGTGCCACAGTAGAAAAAGGATATCAAGCTACTGGAGAGCATCTAGAAAAGGGCTGCAGAATTGATGAAGGGCCTAGAGATGAAGTCGTATGAAGAGTAGCGAAAGTCACTTGGTCTGTTTGGCTTGGAGAAGAGGAGGCAGAAGGGAGATCTTGTCTTGGTCTACAGCTTCCTTACAAGGAAAGGAGGAGGAGCAGGGACTAATCTCTTCTCTCTGATGACCAATGATAGGACCCGAGGAAACGGCTGGAAGATGTGCCAGGGGAGGTTTAGGTTAGAATATTGGCAAAAGGTTCTCCACCCAGAGGGTGGTGGGGCACTAAAACGGGCTCCCCAGAGAAGTATTCATGGCTCCAAGCCTGACAATGTTCAAAAAACATTTGGACAATGTCCTGAGACACATAGTGTGGATTTGGATGTTGTCCTGTGCAAGGACAGGAGGGTAGAAGGATAGGAGTTGGACTAGACCTTTCCAAGTTGAGTGATTCTATGATTCTATGATTTTATGATGCCATTATTGACAGAGCAGTTCTCGGACCAGGCAATTTCCTGCTGATCCTGTCCTCGAGCAGATCACAGGTCCCAGTCTGCCCCTCTGACTGTTCCATCACCCCCTTCATTCAGAGATAAACATATGTGGCTGCTGCTGGATCCTTTAACAACTCCCTGGTGACAGCTGCTGACAAATGATGAGGCCACTAGACTTCCCTAGACATTTTTCTCTGCTGTAGCCCTTGTCCATGAGAGGCTTTCCCCCCTGTGCTTGCCTCCCATGGGTGTAAAGTGTTTAGCTTGTTCCCAGGATAGGATGAGAGGTTTCTGATGCATTTTGCATATATTTTGAACTATGAGCTTTTGTGCAGTTACACTAGTTTGTGGTTTCCTATGCATGTGAGGTTCTGCTTATCCCCAGTGGTTTTCCTAACCTTCTATTGGTGATAACTATCAGCTTTTCATGTTTTGAAGAAAACAGTGGCTCCCATTACTTAAACCTTCTGCTGTGCTGCAAACATTTTTAACAAGCAACTCACACAAACTTTTTTTCCCTTACTTGATGGACACTAATTTCGTGTTCGGAAGGGATCTTGGCACAAGGGAATCCCACCTTGCCTTATTAGTGTAGGCATTGTACAAGACTTCCTGAGAAACGTGCTGTGTGTATGTATAGTACTGCATGGTGATGTACTTGTGTCTTTGGAAATGTATTGCCAGCTGAGATGAGAGCCCTGGGTTGGTGTTTCAGTGGTATTCTTTTCTGGTCTCCTCCCACTACCCCTCACACATGGCTTATTTCCGTGCATTTCAAGTACAAACACGACTGCTCTTCAGACGTACTTTTATGAGCCTCGAGGATAAGTCATCTCTGGCAGGGATGATTTAGCAGTATGCCTTTGAGAAGGTGAACTCTAGCAGAGGCAGGGAAATGACCCCAAATGTCTCATGAAGGTGATGGCAGACCTTTTAACTGAGATCCCGAGAACATCTTCTTGCCCATCTCCAATACAGCCAGAACCAGGAGATCTACTTCAGGCCTCTTTAGCCCACATTGTACTGGAGACTTGTAAAAGTAAAGTTTAATGTGTTGTGTGCTAGAACTAAGCGCCTATTACTGCTGGTTGAAAGCATCAAACCTTGGATGCTTCATCCGCATTCAGGAGGACAGGGCAGACTTAAGTTTAACTTGGATGGCAGGAAGGCGATGGGGGGGACACAACGAAACAGTTGAATTGGATGGAAGGAGGAGAGTGAATGTAGGGCTTCAGTGTTGTCAGATGTGGGAACATTTTACAGAGAACAAGGCCTGGATGCTGTGATACTGAACAATTCTAACAAGGCCTTGAAACAGAGAGCCGAAAGATAAACAAAGGCCAGCTGAAAGGAATACAACAGCTAGTTCAGTGGGAACGAGTACTAGCTGGAAGAAAAACAATTAAAGAGAACTATCAACATAGTTAATTTTAGTGTAACTTGGTTTCTTAGCATGTGCAGTAGTTTAGCCAATAATATGTTAGTAATATCCTTATGGACAGCTACCTTTAACCAATAATACACTGTAGATACCCTTGTGGGCACACAGTTATGTAATGAAAAGAAGAAACAGCTAAGCTCAATAAATGGAACACTCGCTGATCATATTGATCTCTGTGTTTGATTCCGTGATGCTCCTGTCAACAGTCAGAGATAGTCCTAAAATTATCATCAAACTGGTACCATATGCGAGTTGGCTTCTGTCTCAGTACAGAAGTGTTTCAGGAAACAAGAAAATATATTTGGATTGCAAAGGTACCACTGCTCTTCATTTTCACTTGCCTTCTACTTGGCGCTATGGTAATTGCTGAATTTGTGCTCCAATTTTGTCTTAATTTATGGAATTAATGGTGTGGAAAATGTGAATTTCTGAGGATATGTAGCAAACTTACATAGGAAGTAACTGTTTTCCCAAGCCAGCTTTGCATCAGCCAATTTATCAAACTGAACCAAATTGCTTCCAGCTCAGCCTTGGGTAGGAAGAGTTTGTTTGAATGGGGTAGATATGTTGAAGAGATACCTCGGCACTCTTGAACCAGGTGTGTTTTGGCTAGAAATACATCCTGAAGCCACAGGTCTGGTTCGTCCTATCCCCTTTGCTATAGCATCCCAGAACCCATGATCTCAGTGCAGGCTCAGTGCTTGCTCTTCGACAAGTGGTAGTCTGCAAAAATTCATCTAGTAATTTTAATATTTTCATTTTTATTTCACAGTGTGGCTCTTGAGGTTTGTGGCCATCTTTCAGGAGGCTCCAGATCAAGTTGTAGTTGTTAGTTACGCTGTGCAGTGGAGCAGCACTCACACAAAACCAACATGGCAGCTGGTGCTGGGGTTTCATGGACACATAAGAGCCCAAATGCCAAAAAGACGAGGGGAAAAAAAATCTATTTAAGCAATTTTTTCCTCTCTATAGGAACTTAGTCTGTCAGCAGCATAAACACTTGCAATCATGCACTTCCTAGGATGCATGTGCTATCGAAAAGGGAGGTGTTAATTGCTGTGCTAATTACAACATGATTGCTTTGCACTTGTTTTGCACTTGCAGGTGATTAAATTTTTAACGAAGCATATTACTTGGCACTGTTAGCACAGTTAACACATTTCCCTCTCTCTCTCTCTCCCCCTCTCTGTTTTTTTTTTGGTTTTTTTTTTGGGTTTTTTTTTTATGCCTTGGGAGAAGTCCCGCATCGTAGACCCTTTGCTGGCTGCGATGTGCTGTTTTGCTTGGAACAAGCCTCTGTTTAGGCTGTCGGTAGCAGTACCCCGGCTTCCTGCTCGGAAAGAGCAGCAGCCTGTTATCATCAGGCTCAGCATGATGGCGCCGGCCAGATGCGAATGCGGAAACCACCAAGGTATTAGCTAAAAATTAGGCAAGGCTGTTGATGCTAGTCTCCCAGATTTCATTTAAAAACTACGCCAGCTCAAGCCAGGCAGGCGGCAGTGGTGGAGGATGTGCAGGAAGGTGGAGAAATGACAGCAAGTTCCCTGTGATTTATTTCTGCTTTGCGGAGCGGGTTCCCAGCTGAACAAGAGCAAGGGAAACTTGCATCTGTTCGACGGGCAGGCTTGAATCTCTCTGATAAGGCAGCAATTACACGGCCCAGCGAAGCTGCATGGCCAAAGGAAAGCTGGATGAACCAGCCTATTGGATTTATCGATGGGCATAAATGGCTTTACCTTTCTGGCTGCTTCCTTTGCAAGTTCCCTGCAAACTTGTTGACTCTGATGGGTTTGAGCTCATCAATCCCAAATGAACACTGATGTATCCTCAGTGGATGTTGTCCAGCTTGGTGGATTGCTTTTGAATTTCTTGGCTCTGCAGGCCTTTGCCTTTGGAGACTCTCTGATCTATTTGTCTAATTTGTCTGGTCTAATGGAAACTTTTTGAGGCTCTTGGAATCAGGCTGCATGAATGGACTGGATAGTTGCTACTCTTATATGTTAAAAGGGGTGTGATCTAATCCTGGATAGACCCCTTCAAAGACGAGGACAAAAGGTGCCTACTGTTTCTGTTTAGGGATGATATAAGTAAAAGGATGGATGCTGGGCAGACAATGAGAAATACTGAAAAGGTTAGAAAAGATGATCTCATTTAAAGAGTTTTTTAAAATTCATGAGAAAGAATTGCTCAACAAGGAAGCACAAAAGGAAAAAAGATTTGAAACTGATAAGGAAATATTTTTAGACAACACTTAATTAACCCTGGGAACTTACTGTCACAAAATACTACCAAGCCCAAGGGATTAGCAGGTTCCAAACCAGCCTAGACATTTGTATGGATAAAGAGAACCACAGTAGACTAGATAAAAAAAAAAAAAAAAAAAAAAAAAAAGCATGCAAACTCTCATACTTCACGGCATTGGATAATAGCTAACTGATGGGAAGTAACAAAAACCTTCCCTTATGGGCATCATCCCATGATGGTTCATTAGAAGGTTTCTCGAGGTTTCCTGGGAGGTAGCTGGTCATGGCCCCTGGCAAGGATGGGCATCAGGCTCAGCAGAACAATGGCCTGATCCGGCACCGGGCCATTCCTTTGTTCCCGCGCAGCATTGTTCTGCATTTGGGTGAGGCCAGGGATACTTTTACAAATAGAAGGGGAGAAAGCAAAGAAATTGCAAGAAGACTATGTGAACACTCCTGACAAATCTTTGCCTCTTGAGCACGCAGCCAGTGCATTAATAGTAACAAAGGGAAAAGTCACTGCTGAGATTGTTTACATAATATGAATTTAAAAGCACCTGGGAACACCTTCAGCATGAATTAGCTGAATTTATTTTGACTAAATGTTTGTGAACTGTTTTAGCCACATGTGTTGAATTTTACCAGGTGCAAGCACATGCAAGCATATCTCGATGAGGAGTGAAATCCTGAAGGATTAAGGACAACAGGTCTGATCCTTGGGGAGCTGAGAAATAAAACTGAGTGGTGGCACCCAGAGTGTCAGAGAGCCCTCTGCCCTGTAGCTGAATTTTCTTTAGCATTATGTGTTAAAATGTGGTCTTATAAATTGCTGTGAGGTGATAGCCTTACCGTACTGTCATGACTTGGCAAGCTCAGTCTAGAAGTTCATGGACACTGACCCTTAAATATTAAATATAGATAATGTAAATAGATTTGCCCACTGGCATTAAGGGGCCAAACTTAAGTACCTAAGCCTCACACATTTTGTGCCATGTAATTGTTCACGTGTGACTGGAGGACAAACAGGCCAAGAGGGAATGAAAATGACAATGAGAATATGGTTTCTGCAAAGCTGGAGAGTTTGCATTAAAAATTTAGAATGCCAGGGAGGCTTTCTTTAATGCTTTATGAATTCCTTTGGCTCACAAATCACAGGCCTTCACCTTGCCCACTTGGCCATGCAGGAAGGTCCATTGTCCAGGAGTGAAATGTGAGCAGTGGGAGAAAATCCTGCATGCCTGAGACTTTCCTGGGGGGAGGCAGTGCCTGTGTGTCCCATCCACGGGGGCTGGGGATGTGGGGAGCAAGGAAGGGGTGGCTGCAGAGCCCTGGGGACTTCAGAAAAATGTCTTCAATCACATGATTGGTTTTTGCTTGACTTTTCTGTGCCAACTTTAATAGATGTGAATTGATACCGCTTTTAACTGGCAGGTTTCATTATCTGCAATTTCATTAAGAGCGATATCTGCTAAAGGACCACTGACTGTTTTTTTTATTTTTTGCTTAATGGGTTCAATTATATCTGTAGCAAACCTTGCCATTTTTCCCCCACCAAACTTCATATTCAAGTCTATTACTCACTGTCTGTCTGGCCCCCATCGTGCTTTCACTGCAGATGTCATAATAGAAAAGAGATGAACAGGCAGCTCTTACTTCACGATAAATTAATGTGCTGCAGTCTAATCCATATCCCAAATGATAAAGTTAACAACAGTTTGCAAGCCTGTCACATAATCTAAAAAATTCAGATGGATATTTTTCCCCCTCAAGTGGGAGGAAAAAGCTGTTTCGGGGATGAACAGTTATTAATATGTTTAAGCCGCAGCAGAATGTCATGGAAATGGCACAATTAATTCAGCCACTGTCTCAATCCAGTGGCGAAGCACTTTTATTGGGAGCAACCGGTTCGGCAGGCTGCTGGCTGTGGTGTGGTTCCTGGGGCTTCTGCAGCCCATCCTCCTTCCTTCGTCTGCTTGTTCCAGCTGGGCTACAGACCCACTCAGCTGCCAGCCTTTCAGGGAGAATTTCTGCTGCACCCTTCAGGGTCAGTCACCTGTGGCTCTCCCACACTTCTCAGCATGTGGTTCCTAGGACATGGAAATGGGGGCTTAGTGAAGCCTGTGCGAAATCTGCCACGCCGCTCCAGAAACTGCCGCGTGCAGCAGACTCAGCAGCACACATTCATTTGCAAGAGGCAAATTAATTTGCAGATCCAAACGATAGATATCCGCAGATCTGCCACTGTGTGACAGGAGGGGAAGGGTGTGCTTCCCGGTGTCTGC
Source organism: Phaenicophaeus curvirostris (assembly GCF_032191515.1). Taxonomy (NCBI): domain Eukaryota; kingdom Metazoa; phylum Chordata; class Aves; order Cuculiformes; family Cuculidae; genus Phaenicophaeus; species Phaenicophaeus curvirostris. The sequence continues at coordinate 34,964,099 of NC_091394.1, read as the reverse complement.
CTCCTGTGTGGTTTCACTGGGGAAAATGGTGCACAGAGCCTCTCTGTTCTTGCAGAGCCCCTCAGGTACATGGGATGAGCATCTAAGGGATGGATCCTCAGCCGATGGGAACTGGATTAGCTTCTTAAAAATTCAAAGAGTTAAGCCAGTTCACACCACCTGACAATCAGGTGATTTACAGCATAAGTGCCTGTGGGAACTAGAGGTGCAAAAATGGATTGTTTTTATAAACTCTCAAAAAATAGGAAATTACCTTAATTTCTCGGTCTGGAATTCTTAAAAGAAGAGTGTTTCCTGCAAGACTTTCCCTGTGCCTTTCTCCAGCTGTACCAGATATAATGGGAAAAGGCTTTTATCCTAACATTTTTCAGTGATATTAATCACAATGCAGATAGGTGGAAGAACGAAGGAAAAGAAAAATAAAGGCAATAATGAAAACTCTGCAAGCTTTCTGTTCTGCAGAGTCATCAGCTGAGGGAGGTATAATGGCATGGAGAAGGCATGATGGATGGAAAAATCTTTATACCAAAACTAAGTTGCATATCTTTGACTTTCAGAGCTTTGTTTTACTCTTCTTGGCAATTCCATGAGTTTTTGGTTTTTTTTTTCTGATGGCAAGCATGGCTGACATGAGACTTAGATCTAAATTTCGCCTTGCTGGTGTGACACTGTAGCTCCCATTTATTTCAGCCTGCAACTCCACTTCAAAATCTGGGTTAAGCACACTGTCAAGGTACAAATATGAGGTGGGTAAAGAGTCGGGGGAGGTGGCCAGCCTTGGGGTGTTATCTGCAGTTACTAAGCTGGTAGATTGAGAAATTCAGAAGAAAATGAGATGGCAGCTTGCTGCAGGACTCACTTGGGAAGCTGGAGAACACTGCAAAGGGCAACAGCTTTTTCAATGCCCTGGCTCTTGAATGGAGCAGGCACACCATGCTGCAGCCCACAGAGCCGGCTGCCGAGTGTGTGGACAGTATGGGCCAAAATAGCCTCCTCGAGTTTATTTTTCCACTTCAGAATCACCTTTGATGGACGTGGTGAAGGTAAGGCCATGTGCAGGCTCTACCTCTCTTGCTCCCATTTTTGCACATCTGGCATCAACACTACCCTCATGCTCCCTCAACATGGGAGTTTCCATTCAAAAAGTGAAAAGAAGTAGAGATGGTGATGAGGGGCAGATATTGCTTAAGTGAACTGCTACCCATGAATGACCAACAAATGTCTCCCTTGCCCAGAGCATAATGAATTCTGTAGGCAATGAGCAAGTGCAAATGCAGGAAATCTCACCACTATGGGATACGTACCTAAATCCAATGCAATGAAAACCTCAGGTGCTGACTTTGAGTGTGTTTCCCTCTTTAGGAAACACTGTCAGAGGCAACCCATTGTTTAGGAGTTTAATGGTCCTTGGACAAGGACCCTGCAAGCAGCCCCTTTTCCTCTTGAGTGATTCTCATGCCAAATAGGGGAAGGCAAAGCTTAGTCCTGAGGCTGACCTATTTCTGTGGAGCAGCTGCAAGCCAGGGTAATAATCCACTTATCTAGTGAGAAACCCAGAGCAGCACCTTAACAGGCAGGCACCATGTCACAGAGCTCTGGTTCAGCAGGCCGTGGGTGGGCACTGATGGCCTCCCACAGCAGCTCCCCTCAAGTACTTACGGTGCCCAAGATGAAGGTTGGTCCAAAAGGAAAGCCAGTGTGGACTGCCAAAGCTTTTGCTTGAAATTTTAACCTGGTAGTGACTTTTACAGAAAGCCTTACAAAATACCCAGGACTGCAAAACTAACAGAAACTAGAATATAGAGGAATTGATGATGGCAATGGCTGAGGACTGAGTGGTCTCCACAGTTACAACTTGCAGCCTTTCTAGGTGAAAGGTGGGGGAGCACACACCAACCCTGGGGCCCAAATGCTGCTGCTGAGCTGCAACAGTGTCACCAGCTCTGATATCATGACAAAAACATGGTGCTGAAAGGTGAGATCTCTGCATCTCCGTACAATATCACTAAGCTCTTTAGTCAGGTACCACCCCGCTGCATTGCTTTCTCAGTTGGTATCCTCACAAACCTCACATTAGGGATGCTTCTGAGGTCAGGGCAGGTAATAGTTCTTCCTACTATTAGGTGGGAAGAGCAGGGAGGTGGAGACCTGTGGTTTATGTGCTACTGGAGGCTGCAGTGAGTAAGCTGTTCCCTACTGACAAGGGCATGTATATAAGCAAGGGTCCTGCTCAAGCTCACCAAGATATCTTGTTGCTATCACCACATAATTCACATTGTTTTCCACTTATTAGCAAATCTTTCCCATATCAGGAATGAGTTAACTCTCACTCATCCAGTTAAACATGTCTTCCAAGAGCCTTCCAGGCAAAGAGCAAGGTTCTCCACTGGGCAGGTCTGCGCTATTTGAATACATTTGCTGAATTTTCCCTGGCTAAAAATTGTCTTATCCCAGGGCACTTTGTGCCTGAAGGATTGCATAGTGTTCTGATGGGCATGCCAGTCAATGTGCTGACAGAGGGCTAAGACCAACAACTCTTATGGGGTTGGTGAGCTACGTAGAAGAAAGCTGATGTATCTGAAAACAGTGTGGAGTTTGTTACATTTTATATTTCAAGAACCATGCCACTATTTATTCAACACACACTTCTACCTCTTACCTGTCTTTTGTAAAAAATGACCCAACAATTTTGTAGAGTAAGAAAATGTCACAGGTTTTGGCCATTCATATTTTACTAAGCACTTTAGGCGAAGACATTCCTGTGCCTTCTGGGAATCATCTCACAGAGAACAGCTGATCTTCAGGTCCGTCCTTCTTGCCCAGAAAATCCCTTCAAGCACTGTGGGATACTAGGACTTAATAGGCAGAGATAAGCACTCTACTGTCTTTTCCTTTTCTGTGTCAGAGCATTTCACCCTTCTAGAAAGAAGTGGAATGGGGTAATAGATGGGCCATCTATGTTATTAGGATATTAGGATTTTGTGGTATGCTCATTTCCTGTACTTATGCCTAATATAGGTTTGGATTTTCTCTATGTTCTTGATAATAAAAAAAGAGGAAATTCAGGATTAGAAATGTCCTCTGTTCCCCCTTCATCCCTGACTGTGGATGGCAATGTTGTTTGGTAAATTTCAGTGTTTAGAATGGATCCAGTTGTTAATGCTGAAATCACAAACACCTAAGTAGGGACAACTGCTTCAGACAGCTGATGATTCAGCAACGGTCAAAGCTAAAAAGCTACAAGTTGCCAGACTGATGGGAAGATATTACACGTAGCATCCAAAACTGTCGAATGCGAGTCAAATAATACAACCAGGCATTGTGACGATTTCATGAAGATGGACATATTGGAAAAGAAGGATTGCTTTGCTGTTTGTCTTTTTGCATAGAAATACTTTATTAATGCAGAACAGGATTAAACAAATAGTTCCATGAGCATCACAAATAATGAAACCTGGTTTTCAATAACTCCTTCCTGTGTGGATCTTCTGCTGCCTGAGAGACAGATCTCATTAGCTTTTCCCTCAGTGGGCACAAGCAGGTTTAGTAGGTTCTTGCATCTTTCTGTCCACCTCTTTTTGTAAAACATACGGGGCCATTTTTATTCTACCTTTTAATTGCGATAGGCTGAACCCAGGCAATAAGTTCAAAAGGGACTGGGAAATACGAGGAGAGAGAGTGGTTTAATCACAGCATGCCCTCATGTCCCTCACAGCATGCCCTCATGTCCCGAAGAAAACAGAGCTATGGACTGACCATCAATAGGGATGCCCTCACCACGCTTCACTGTTTCTGCACTGTGCTATCTCCTGGGCCATTGCAGAGTGAACAGGGTGTGAAGTGGTGACAAAACCTTGCAACGTGTCCCTGTCCTATTGTTGCATGTAAAGTGAATATGTCTTTGTACATAAATGGTGTTCATACTGTCAGTTTCTGAGACATTTAGAAAAATCCTCAGTGTGGGGCCTAGCCCAGAGATAGGTATCCCTTTAGGTCAGTTTTTTTAGGAGCATCAGTTGATATTTCATCCCCCTCACCTCCCACTGACTGAGAGCCATAGTGCATATAACTACCCAGCAGGTTCAACCTGGCTGCCCTTTTGTCTGCATGACCCTGCATGGAAAGAACCTTTCTGTAACAAATTCACATCATGCTCCAGCAGAGGAGAAAGAAGTAGGTTTCCTTTGTTTCTTGAAGCCAATAGGAGAGGCATACCAATATCAGAGGAGAAATCCATTTTGTGAGCTTTCTGCAGGGTACTCCTCCAAATGCAGGAGGCTGCTGAGCTGCAGAAGTTCTTCATCTTGCAGCAGCCCTGAGGAGCCCTTAGAGATCCTCTGGGGGCTCTGAAGGTTGCCTAGATTTCCCAGGGTGGGAAGTCAGGAAGTGGAGCTGGCCTTTTAATCTTGTTTTTTTAATTAAACTGGTTGATGACATAAGCTATTCTGGTTGCCAGTTGTGAGTTGTGGGCCAGCGAAAGTCTGGATTCAAATTTGAGTCCTTTACATCTCAGACCTATCTTTCCGGTCTCTGAAACGGCATGTGTATTTTTATTTCTCACTTTCTCCAGGCACATAAAAGCATTTCAGGCTGGAACACAGCAAGTACAATGTGATGACACCACATTGTTTCATCAGATGGAAACCTGTGTAATCTCAAGTGATTCCCACTGATGTTAGAACAGACACAGAAGACTCCATTTTCATTAATTTGCGAATATACACGTATTTTGCAATAGCAGTTTGAGTTTGGAAGCGAGTGCCATCTGCAGTGTGGGGGCATCTTATTAGCAGATGTTATTTGTCTGGGAGGTTGAACTTACTCTTAATTACAGTTTTATTTACTTTTTTTTTACATTTCTAAGACAGTGAAGAAACATAAAGACACAGCTACTACTCTACAAGCAGTAAATCGGTTTCTAGTTGAAAATACTGTATAGAGGAAAATTGTTATTTTTACTTTGTGGACAAATTTGCCCACAAAAGTGTGTGTGGTTGCAAGGTGATATTTGGAACCTCTTTATATAAGTAGCTTTTTCCTAGTGTTCTATGGAATTTATGCATACAAAGCATATAGATAAGGTGCCACTCTGTGTGGGTGCATTACTTGAGCAAAGTTGTCAGATGTCTGTTAAAAGGAAATAACACTTGTATAGCAGGTTTTCACAGTTGTAGCATGTGAAAATTATTACTAAAGCATTTCTAAGATATTTCCAGCAGAATGAATAAGCTGTGATTTGTGAAATTATTATTCTGTAGCCAAAGCACAAAGTCTGAGTTTGAATTCAGCTGTATACGTGATTTTCTTTCTGTGAGGCTTTTAGATTGTTCACTGTGCAGAAAATTATTTCAGGATGTTTGTCTTGATAGTTGACTGCAGTAATCCATGGAAGTAAGCAACAAACCCCTGCAGTGATGTGGGACCACCATGGTCACTCCCAGTGGAAAACAGTTCTGTTTTGGGGAGCTGTTTCCATTTCTCTGTGTCAGGCTAAACCCACTCTTCCTCCCATTTGGCTCAGACTGCTGGAACACTTATTTTTTCCTATGTTGGATATTTTTTGCTGGGGAAAGGAGAGAGTCTATAGAGTGCTCCAGAGGCAGAAGCGGTTTGAGAGGGCTCTCTGCATACTGCCACTCTTTTGTTTCCCACGGAAATGGGAAGATGAACAGGACAGAAGACTGAAACTCCTCCTCTGATGAAGACCAGCAGTTGGGGATTTTCCTGATTTAAAGCTAAGCAAATAGGCTCTTTACATTGCTGAAATCTACCTTCAGACAGGTAATGTAGAGCACTGTTGGCAGAATACTGGCTTTGAACTCTGGGACTACAATAACCTTTGGGGGACCTTCTGGGCATGAATCAGGAGGTGTCTCTTAAAGGTAATATTGCCATCACTCTCATACGCTTTTCTTGCTGTAGTCGAAGTTTTAATTACCACTCCTGCTCACGAAGAATTTATTGGCTTAAACTTCAGAGTCTGTGTTTTTTATTGGGGGGTGGAGGTGAACATGTTGGTTTCTATTATTTTCAGTGATGAAGAAAGAGCTCTGAACTTAACCCAAATGCATCCTAAGGATGAAAAGAACAGTAAGACCATGGTGTGAAAAACAACATGTTTTTTTTTAAGCCAGTGCTGTGACTTTGCCTTGATTGATATTTTTGAATGCCGGAAGTTGTAAACAGGAGTCAATCTGAATAAATATATAAAATAAATACAGTAAGCCTAATTAATACCCAAAGCGTTTGTATTCCCAGATATAAGCATAAACCAGCTTCAACCTGATTAATCAGGTCTGACTGTACTGCATAATACTTACAATTTTATAATTAAAATTGAGAGCTCTAGCTGTACAGAGTGCTACATGTGTGTTCTCTGAAAAATTACAGCACAAGCAGAAGTCGTTTTTTTCCTACTCCTGCTACAAATTTCATACTGAACTTTAAAGGCAATTTCAGGTGCAGCTGAATACCATCCATTATCTTTGCTTGTACTCATAATCAGAGTAGCACAATCTGCCTCCAAAAACATTTGTTCTGAATGGCTGCTGTTTCTGAAAGCAGATGCTCTTGGAAACGTAGCTGTCAATAGCTCCACTTATCAGTGTTCTCTCACAAAGAAATATTCCAGTTAAGGTTTACTTGGATTTAACTACATGCTTATGATCATGCTTGTGAGATATAATATTTTTGCCTGTGTGCATAGAACAAATCAATAAGCCTTGTCTTCATGACCCTGGTTTTACTTTTGCTTCTGCCTGTTTAAATCAGGAAGATCTCTGCTCAGATGAGTAGTTACACCTGGCTAAAACTGCGGGAGATGAGACTCGATTCCTTTGTTTGAAGTAGAAGCAGGTTTTTGTATGGGGAGAAAATAAACAAGTATTTCATGGTTGCCTTCTCTCTGTGCTCTGTTTTTTCTCCTGTTTTATTATTTGAACAAATAAGATTTTACTCATATATTATGCCAAACCAATGACTCCATCTAGCTTCCCACAACACACTTTTAATAGCAGAGAATACTCCTTTTTTTGTCTTGCCGAAGCACATATTTTCACATGATTTGCACTGATAATATAACTCCACAGAGTAGCTTGATAGAATATATCACTCTTCACAGTCTAGCAATCCCCCTCCTTAAATAATGAAACTGGTAGACTCCTGGTAGGCTTGATTTTAAACATTTAAAATATATATAATGGTTTGCATACTGTGCAGTGATTTGTAAAATGTGAATGCCTACAAAAACCATGGTTACCAAGCATAACATTATCTTATATTTACTTACACAACCAGTAAAACAGCTGGAGGTCTAAAATCATGGCCTGGCATTAAATGCATTACTACATTTTAACCATGCAGGATGAGGCTATCCTTCCAATTGGGAGATACAAAGAGAAAGAAAGTGTAGTGATTACTGGAAAATTAACACCTCGTATTTTAATAGACTGATTATACCAACACTATTTAAATAGAAACCCTTCAACCTGAAATGAATTGGAATTTTATCTGTCTGTCTAAAGCGCGAGAAAGGCACAAGTGGCTTTGAGCTACACGAATCATAGTATCAATCTTCAGAGTGGAAATGGAGTATTAGTGGAAATGGAGTATTTTACTAATGGAAATTATATCTTGTTTTAATAGCCACCTGTATGACACTGTCTAAATTTCTTTCTTTTTATTCCCGTCCTTGAAAAAGATCTATATCAACAGTGCTTCTTTAGTTTCTCTTTTCAAATCTTTTTAACATCCATAATTGTAATCTACTTGCAATGAATTAAGCTGTAAGCCAGAAAACCCAGGTCACTGCAGCATGCTTACAAGGTGTAGGACTTGGTTTCCTCACCTGAAGTAGTATTACCAAGCCATATCTGTAAATCTGCACAAAAGTGGTGTCACAGGAGAACAATTTTGCTACTGCATTTCATGCCTCAGAAATAACAACTACATTGTTCTTCCAAAAATATGGCCCCACGAGCCTTGTGGAGATGTTCAAGCTCTCCTAAGATGTAGCTTCAGTGTGGGTTGTTATCTAGTGAGAGGCTGATGGGAGGCAAGGTGCTGAGCCCCTGTGGGACAAGGGATTTACCCTACTCCTGAAGAACAATGAACCAGTGGACAGGATGCCTGGAAGATTGTTATTACTCTTGAGCAATGTGGCACAGCTCAAATTCAAAGTTTTTCATAGTTAAAAAGATGTCCTTAAATGTGTTCATTCATGAAAAGGGCCCAGAAGCAAATGTTTCTCTTCATTTCATCTGCTCTCATACATCATGGTACGTCTTAGGCAGATTGTCCCCATTTGGATTCAGAAGAACATTCCACCAAAATTGCCTCACAGAATTCCTGAAATCCTCTGATTTCAGGAGCTGAGGACCATCAGCAGTGCAAAGAGGTTACTTTGCATCTGTTCAGTGTGAATCCAATAATCGGTCAGCAATCTAGTTGCAGTGAAAAACCACCAGCCCTTCCAAAATCAGCCTCAAGCAGCTGTACGCTCTTGCCTGAGGCAGGTCTTCCAAATATAAGCCCATTCATGGCATGCAGTGGCTGTGCTGAAAATAACTGACATCCCAGTGTCTCCTCCAACTCCATCAAAAGTATAAAAAAGGGTGGCTGGGAGCTGATATACTACTGTCTTGTTCTGACCACACTGGGGAACAGCAGAAGACTTGGCAAAATCTTACACTTGTGATATTAGGAGACTGAGGTTTGATTCATCTGCCTGATAAAGCTTTGAACAAGGTACAGGGGAATAAAAAGAGTTTGATTTTTGCCTCATGACATGAGTTTTACATGAGTGGTATTACTGGCAGTGTTTACACAGGCAGCTGAGCCAGCTCACAGGCTCCACACCGTCCATTAAAACCAGCTTGTACATTCCCCTGCACTGCCTCCTAACTCACTTGCCTCACTTGCTCAAAGACCTGTACTGGTTGCATGCTCCCCACCTCCCTGAGTACCAGCATCCTCCAGGCATGAGCCCCGTGGCCCCAGATTCCCAGACCTAGGGTCCTTAGAAGGGGAGGAGAGACGTTCCCTTCTCCCATGTTTCTAAACAAAAGGCTGGGATGCAAGTCCATCCTCTGGTGTGGCTACGGTCATCCTGGGCACTGAGACCTCCACCATGTGCTTAACAAGCCAAGGTAGGAGCTTAGCCAGGGTAAACAGCAGCGCTATGACTCCCTAAGAACAAAGCCAAACTACTCCCACCGAAAAGGGTCTCCTCTTGGAGACCTGACAGTGCCTTTTTTTATGGCGCAGATATCACAAAGGGAAGGTTGTGGCAGTGATGGCACAGTGTCCTGGAATAAAAAATAACTTCTTTACTTTGGAGAGCGTCGGAGAAAGACACAAATTGTATAACCAAAAGGAAAAATGCAGCTAGTTAATAGTGCTGGCAAATAATGGAGGAAAAAAATCTGCACTTTTATTCAAAGAAGAAAATGAGCATTGTAGTAAATATGCAGACAATCCACAGAAAGTACAAATCTGGTTTATGTACATAAATATGTGGTCTAACTGCAATCTTTATGGAAGCTGTTTCAGCTTCAAATGAATGTAGTAGTTTTGAAATAGTTTAAATGGATGTGATCTGTCTATGAGAGAAAATAATGAATGTAGTAAACAAGCAAACATATTGTCAATAGCTGAGCAAGAATGATACTGCATATTCATCAGAGCGGGACTAAACACGGGATTTCTGACATTACACCTGTCTAGTACTTGTTGTTGGTGGGTACGGGGGTAGGTTTGCAGCTCATGGAGAACACATCAGCCTTACACACTCCAAAGTCAGGGGATGGACACCTGCTATTAGCAATTTCCAGCAATACCAGTGGGAATGTGTTCAAAAGTAAGGATCAGCTGCAAGCCTTAAAACATAAAAAGTCTATAGATTCAATGTGGTTCAGATGTGGTTTCACATTTTTAGCACTTGGCCCTTTTCCTTACCAGACCCTGCCTAAAAATGACAAGGTAGCAATCTGTGTGACAGAAGAGTTTGATAGGGTGGCCTGGCTCTCCTGCCCTGGCTCTTCCCTTTTGGCGTTTGCGTGTGCTGTGAGTAGGTATGGCACACCACAGGGAAGAAAGCTGCCCTTGCATGGTTCAAACTGAACCCAGTGCTACCATTGATAGTACCTGGGGTTTGTGCCATTTCCTCGGCTGCCAGCTCCCTTGAGTATGGGCTCAAACCTGCAGTTGTGGCAAAGTTTAAGCTGCTTTTCTTAATTGTGCCCAAATTTGCACTCTGCAGTCTAGCACCATATGAGGAAGGGAAAGTAGTATAGCATCTCATCCAGCCTGCTTCTTCTGCACCATCTTCCATGTGGAAGTCAGTGATTGCTCCTGGAGTGACTATAGTGGTCCAGATGTTAACTGCTGCTCCCTCACTGTCTGCGTTCTGCCAGAGGAACCAGAGCATCCTCCTGCTCCTTGAAATACACTTCCAGCAGCAGGAAATCCCAGGGGCTAGCACCTTCGGCACAGCTGCATGGGAAGTGAAGCCAGCACAGTAAACAAAGCATAACAAAGACACACTGTGGTATCGTTAATGTTGCAGGACTTGTTAATTACTTACAAGTTCCTAACTTACGAGCATGTGCGTTTTTGTAGCCTTCGCTTTTCACTGATGTTATTTTTGCACTTTCAGGTTGACAAAGAATGTCAGCTTACTGCCTGCTGCTAATTAGATGTTTAGTCTTTGACCCACAATTGAAAGGCTTGTGCGACTTAGAAACTCCCACAGACATTGCCAGAGGAACTTCAACTGTTTCTCTCTCCACAACTAGTGGGGATGTAGATTTACAAGCACACTTTAAGGAGTTTAGTCTGAGACTGAGCAGCGGGCTGTATTTAAAAGCTCTACTCACTGCTCTGTAAATCCAAAAGATTTCATAGGTTCCTTCTTCTCAAGTTTCCATAGAAGAGCTTGTAAATGCCTTGGACCAAATAGTGGTGCAGTTAATGAACTGTGCATACACAGGCACTATGTCCAGCTATGAATTTACACTTAATAGTTTAACAAAGATGTCTGGCTTCATATGTTTTTCATTCTTTTTTAAAATAGTGATAGACTTGTCAATTAAATCCATCTTTAAAATAGTTTTTACCAAACATATGTACTGCCCATTGAGATTCATTTAACATTATCTTTCCAACATGCTTTTCCAAGAGAAATAAATGACCCAAAATTCTATTATAATCAATGTGCTTTTTTTTTTTTTTTCCCCCCAACCTCCTTAAGTGCCACACATCTGACAGGATACTGTAAAACCCTCTGGAGAATTTTTTCTTTTATGGACAGACCAGTGTGAAAATTTTCAGTCTGAAATGTACATACGGTTAGATTTTCAAAAGCATATGCTGCTGCCTCCATTTGTGGATTTCAACCAAAGATACCCGAAGTATGATTTTTTTCAAGGATGCTGAGCAAACATAACTCCTACGGACTCCAGCCAGAATTTTTCCTGTTCACCAGTGCTGCAAATCAAGCTCTGCATTGCTAAGGGAACCAGAGAGCATTTCTTGAACAGTTTTTATTTCCAACATTTCCTTACGGTGGAAACAGGCTTAAGTGATACTTGATGGCATTCAGTCACAGATGACACAGCTCATAAAGCTGAAAAAAGAAGCTAAACTCAGGTGGTGAAAATTCACCTCAGTGTGTGAGAAAGAGAAGTGGGGGAGAATTTTTGAGTGAAAGCTTGACTGTTTGAAAAGGAGACATATGGTTTGCATCTGCCAGCATGAATATTACGAGTTTCAGGTGTCACAAAATTCTGTGAAAAGCAACATTAGAAATTGGTGGCAAACAATATGTCCAATGGTATCCAGGAAAGCAATGGCTTTTGCCTCTGTTACAGGTAATTTGGACGTTCCTTCCCAAACTTCTTTTTTTAAGAATAAACTCTTCACTGAGTTTGAGCAGCATGAAGAGAAGCTGGTCCCATTATAAAGTGCTACACATCTGAAAGTATTTTTACTGTTTATTTTCAATATGGCTGGATTATGCCCCTCTTAGCACCCCCCCTAGATCTGCCCTCCTCCCTTCACTCTTTTTATAACTTTTAATCAGATCCTTCATTTCCACAAGCAGGCAGTCCTTAATTACATTTTACAGACAAAGCAATGTAGCACAAGCTGGTCAAAACAGCTGTGGGAAAATTTCTACTTTGAAGGAAATATTACTAGCGAGGATAATTTTGCGGCCAAATGGAGTTTTCCTTCATTTGTATTAACATAGTATCTTCTATCTCTTCCCAGCCAGTTTCCATATGTACAAGTAGGCAGTGTTTCCTTGTAGACACATAGTGGTTTCTGCTGTGGTTTTCTGCATTTTGAATTTTGTGAGCCAGTGTTCAAACATGGATGTTTATTATGAAGATCATGGTGGGATGTTTCATTCCCAAATAGCACTGAAAGGTCTCTGTGAAGCCTCTTGAATTTACTAATATATATTCTTCTATGGGATATAGGACAAAAAATTCACAAAAATAGAACTTTATAAATTTTATTAATATTTTTCATAAGCTTATGACACCCAGTGACTCTCACTTGGGGCAAAGAAAATACCAAGAGTCCTACACGCTTGCAAGGCAATTTATGGCCATATTTCACTGTGGTCTTGGTCAGGGTTCCCCAGTCTATCATCTGATCTGTTACTGTTTTTTTTAAGTACTGCTACTAGCTGACTCATGTCTAAATGGGCTTTACGACAGTTCATTCTAGTTAGTCTTGGAAACCTGTTTGGCCTAAGCTTATCCAACAAGCTAGAGGTGGTGCTGGCTTGTATTTGCTGTGTTATGAGTCTGACTCAGAAGACACCCAGGGTATGTCTGTAAACATTTTCCCAGCAAACAATCTAAGATGTGATTATCCTCTCATGCCGGCTTTACCATGGTCTGAATCTATTTACTTGCATGGGATTATTTGTCATTTACATTGCTACAAGAGAGTGTACTGCAAAACTCTAAAGGTTAAGGGTCCATGAGAGAATGCAGAATAAATTTCTTGCCTTGAATCACAGGAGTGTGACTGCTGATCTGATATTTGCAAAGCATCCTTTGTTAGCAAAACCAATTTTTTCTCTCTATCAAATAATTTTCTACAGCAGAACTCTGATATGTAATGAAATTTATTCCATAATTTGCGTTTATTAAAATGTTCTTTCCACATTTCTTTTATGTTTCTGTTATTAGATCTTTTATCGGATGTTAATGGATGTTTTTCAGCTCTCAAGGGATCTTGGACATTTTGTCAAGTAACTTACTGTAATATCTGAATTCTGCAGATCCTGATTTGTTCTTATGATGCTCAATTTTTATTGTTCTTTTTCACTTTTTATCATGTTACATTGTAAGTACATTAAATTAGTAATGAAAAATGAAACCACAGGAGTTCACTGCATTCTAGATAATGACTGATACAACTTCTTACTTGCCTGTGTTACATTATAGTGTCATAACTTTCCTTTATATCTAATAATATTTTTCATTATTGCACCATCCACAGCACAAAACTGTAGGGGTTTGTTTGGATTCTAACAATATTTTCCTTAAGTAAATCCATATGCAATACAACATTTGTTTTCTCTTTATTTTCTTGCTGTGTAGTGGAGAGTAACACAGATTTCTCTTAGACATATTGGCTTCACAGGTGTTCAAAGATGCCATAAACACATATTAAAGAAGATACATCAGGAAATTGAAGAGGCTGAGGTGCAGTTACACTCAAGGGCTACAAAAAGTTTAGCTCTTGGCCCTGCTGTCAAGGGGAGTAAATGTGAATTTGTTATTAAAGACTGGACAGGGAGTCAGTGGGTTTGAGCTGAGATGTTCCCCAGGTGAGTGTGTGGAGACTGCCAGGTAACAGGCACAGCTGCCTCCCATCTGCTCCAATCAGCTGCTGTACTTAAGGCAAGAACCGGTGACTAATTAGTAGTGCTTTTTCCTTTCTCTTTGGGTCTGGTTGTTGGCTAGAGTGTGGCTTGATGCAGGGTTGCTTCTCTCTTCTCTCTAGTGCATCTAATTGCCTAAGTTACCTTTGCTTAGGTGGCTTGCAGCACAACTGAGTTGAACTCTGCAGCAGAACTCTGTGGTGGCTTTGTATCGTGGATGCATGGTTATTGGAAGCAAACGTGTTCCTTGTTATTGTGTGTTTTGAGAGACTCTCGTAGTTATGTGAGTGGACAGGAGTCCTTGAAGTCTCAAGACGTTCTCCCTGTCTCAAAGCTGTGTATTAAAAGTGATATGGTGACGCACAAGAATGTTCTTCAGCAGTCGGCTTGCTGCAGCTTCGAAGTTTCGTGGTGGATAAGTTTTTTATTTCTTGTACTGTGATAGTAGCACGTGTGCCTGCACAGGTAGCTTGTGAAGGCTGCGTATTTCCTCCTGCAGAGGTGAACAGTGAGAGATCTACCTTCCCCAAACTGGAGGCATGGAAAGGATAAATTTCTTAATAACTAAAAAAGTATTTAGTAGTTGAAGGAACTTGCTTAATGCATTCATTCTTGAATGTTTTTATTTCTGACAATCTCTGTTCCTCCTCCTAACTAAATTTTATACTGTAAAGTGGAAAAATCTAGAACTGCTTTTAAAGGTGTTTCTTTAGCCCTTCAGGTCATCCCTTCAGGGATTCCTTTCTTCCTGGGGCCTATATGTAGCCCCTGCGTGCATGGATAACGTGGAGGTAGGTGGTGTGAGATATCTTTTCTTCAAGCCTCAAAAGCCCTGGACAAAATTTCCACTTTTGGGCAATCACGATGCTAATAAGTAGCAGCTTTAAAACCAAACAACAACCCCCTGCCTCCCTGCCCCCTAAATACCCCACAACCCTGACTGGCTTACTTTACAAAGGGGTGCATCAAAGCAGAGGGCAGTAGTTGGTGGCTTAAGACTTCTGCTTGTTGTACACAAGACACAAAGACCTAAATGTAGTTTCTGTAAGTTTCTGCCATTGCTTATGTTTATGTAAAGTAAGCATGAATACCTAAACCCAGGACCAAAAACCTCCTACACATGAATGAGCTCATTAAGAGGAAAAGAAAACAAGGAAGAGCTGTGCCAGTGAAAGCATGGATCGCTTCACATTTTGGTTTGTGGAAGAGCTGAAAGTAATGATAAACAATGAAAATATATGGTATTTCTCAACCACCAGGTCGGTGGGGAAAGTAAATGTAGAAGACAAGATTCCCTTTCTTCTCTCCACACATGTGGGAACAGAAAAAAAACTACTTAACTACAGGAAGATGCTAGGCATGATTTTGAGGATTGTTTTAATGAAAGAGAGAGAAAAACTATTATTTAGTGGGCAGTGACTCAAGTTGCCTAAGCACACACATGTGCTGCAGGCAGCAGCTGAAAGGACAAGTGGTCTGTTTTATCCCTCCTATAGCAAGGTTGGCTCCAGTCCTGCTGGACTGAATCAGAATCATAGAATAGTCAGGGTTGGAAGGGACCTTAAAGATCATCTAGTTCCAACCACCCTGCCATGGGTAGGGACACCTTCCACTAGATCAGGCTGCCTTGAACACCTCCAGGGATGGGGCAGCCACAGCTTCGCTGGGCAACCTCTGCCAGTGCCTCACCACTCTCAAGGTGAAGAAATTCTTCCTAATGTCTAGTCTAAATCTGCCCCTTTACAGTTTACACCCATTCCTCCTTGTCCTATCACCACATGCCTTTATGAATAGTCTCTCTCCAGCTTTCTTGTAGGCCCCTTTCAGGTACTGGAAAGTTGCTAAGAATGAAAAATATGAGTTCATTATTTGAAGGGGAAAACCCCTCCTCTGGAAGAATTTGTATTCTTGGAATGCCTCCAGTGGCTTCAGATGGTATGGGGGTCAAAACTTCTGTGCTTAGAAAAAGTCCTTGGCATGTATATTGCAGCAGGTGCGGGTTATCTGTTTTGTCTTGAAGAGGTAGCATGGGACAGAGCCTGACTCAAGGGGCTAGCATCTGCTCCTGCCCCTTATAAGACAGAGAGCAGTGAGACGCATTTTTATTTTATGCAGGTATTTCTTCCTCTTCTCACCGAAAGGATTTGTAGGGGTAATTGGTGATGGTGTTGCAAAACTTTCACAACAAAATGCTGTCTTTGTCTCAAGTGGTGCATGTATGCCTGACTCCATGCTGTAACCTGGGTAATGGCTCACCACCTGCCCAGAAGTGACTCTTGTATGCTTGCAGATGGAAAAATACTGCTGTTGGTGCACTATGTTTAGAGGGTATGAATGGCTAAGTATTGTATAAGAAGGAGGAGCTGAGACCTCAATAATTTATGAGTCCATAAAGAAAAATGGATGTAGGATGTGCAAGTCACTTCTTTTTACAGTGCTAGTAGTCATGGATTATAGTTGAGCCCCCCTAGTGCTGGCTGTTGTCCACACAAAGCAGATAAGATGTCAGGGTAATTCTCGTTATGTGGCAAGTGTGTGCTTTCTCATTGCTACCCTACACAACTGGCTGCATTTGCTCTCCAAGCTGATTTGCACCTCTGCATCCTCCCTGAGCTGCCATCCTGTGCAGCACTTTTCTTTCTGCACCTTCCCTGAGGAACTTCATCTCCCAACAGTGATGGAGACCTCAGTTATGAGGAAGCTAGGATTTCTGTGCATTTACTGTGAAGGCCAG
Source organism: Phaenicophaeus curvirostris (assembly GCF_032191515.1). Lineage (NCBI taxonomy): Eukaryota > Metazoa > Chordata > Aves > Cuculiformes > Cuculidae > Phaenicophaeus > Phaenicophaeus curvirostris. The sequence continues at coordinate 34,947,465 of NC_091394.1, read as the reverse complement.
AAGCCATCCAAATTACTAAACTTTTCTGATATAGCCCCTCTAATAGCATTTATACACAGTAAAATTCCTTATTACAAATTAAGATTTTAATTCAAAGCTTGGCTTGATAGAATGTAATTTAAAACCATTTAGGATGGCTTAGCCTTCAAAGCAAACTCAAGATTGTTTAATTAGTCATGCAAGACACTGAACGCTACCCATAACACAAAACAACTAAAGTATTTATTAGTTTTAGAGCTAAGTTAAGCCTTGCTTGTTCTAAATTTTCAATAAAGTGCATCAAGTGTTAAGCACATCTTGCTTTTTCCTAATCTTCCAATGCTCAGTAAGTTTTATTTGAGAATAAACGCATAGCCCAAGTGTTGCAAGACATAGAAAGAGAACCAAATTGAATCAGTTCTTCCATGTGTTAGAGGCAGTAGCAGTGCTCGGGATGCTTTGATTTTTTTTTTTAAAGTTTTTTAACCTGTCTTCAAAACAAAACCATACCAGAATTTGTGTTGTGGTTTCTGAACATCTTTTTTCTGTTCCCTAAACTTTCTGAAACAAGGTGTGCTATGAAGCCAAGTCCTGGTAAGAAGCTCTGTAGAAGCTGTGAAATGCAGCAAGGAAGTAGTGAATAAATTTGTGTGATACAGTAAAAAAAATGACCTCTGTTCAAGGTTTCTTTTAAGAAGGGGCTGGCGTGGGCAACAACAGGGTTTCATGGTTTAAACTGGAATTGTCCAGTACAGTCACTGCATAGACTGTTCAGGGTTGTGGAGTTTCTTATAGCTTGCTTGTATTGTTTGGATCCATGAATGTCTGCCTGGGATCAGGAGTGTTGCTCAAAATTGAGTTATCCCTAGCTTATAGAAGCAACAGCCCAGCACTCTGACTTGAGGTGCTGGGGTATAAGCTGACTTGTGCATTAAGAAGGGCTGTTGTTGGGCTTGATCTAGGGTATTAGAAGCCTGCTGTGGGGTAGTGTCTGGAGAGTTGTCTGGGATTTGTTAAGAGGACAGATGCTCTTAATCATGACTCCAACACTAACCAGCCTTAAAACATGCCCCAGCCAGAAGCCTCTCACAAATAACAATGTTTTGTGTCTAGACGCGAAGCTAGATACCCATTAATATCAGATGGCAAGCAGAAAAAGACCAGGGAAAGCCAAACTGAGAACTACTGTGAGCATGTGTATCTCTAGATAGGGCATGCAGTGTTCAGTAATCACTCTTCATGCAGAATTGAGGTGATTAGATTGGTTTAGATCCATTAGAAGGGTTTGACTTTTCTGCCTCCATGGACTCCTACCTTGCAGGAGAACTTGTGTGGTGCTGGGAATGCAAAGGGTTTCAACTTGTGTTATGCTGAAGTAGGATTTAGCTGTTGTATATCCATTTGATTGGTCAAATGCTTGACTTGCTGCTTGAATCTGGGCCGTAGTATGTCTCTGTATTTGTTTTTGTAGAGAGAAATCTCTCTCCCTTCAAATTCAAGAGAAATCTTCCCAGCAGAGCTGGGTACAAAGTTTCAGCCACGTGACCTCTATTCCAAGGTGTCTCAAATTAACTGGCTAACTGAAATAATTGCTGTAATGCTTTTCAAATATTCTGCAACTCATAGGAAGAAAAAAAGAGGGTTACTTATATTACTAAATACTCTTGATTTTTTTTTTCAATGTCTTGAATGTTTTCTTGGTCACAGTAGCCAGCTTTTCACAGGTGAATTGTTTTGTTCTGTTGATATTTACAACATGTTATGTTCCCACCACCAGAAACAACATCAGAAAATGCATTACTCCATGAAAATCAAGCTTAAAATAACAAATATCCTGTAACAGATTAGCTGCATCATTGAGAGTGGATTCATATGTCTGTTATTTGGAAGCAGTTGTTTTGCTTTTATGGCTTTATTTTTTTTCAGGGTAGTGATAAAACACGATCACAAGTCAACTGTTGCTAGTATTTGTTCCCTGCTTCTATGACTATGCTCCTTTAATTCCTCTTCTTTCTATAGTAAAACCCCCCTCTGATTGGTCTATGGAAAGAGGGAGTTTAAAAGAGCAGTTGTAGAAGAAACTAATGTTATATAAAGAAAAATTCACCTATGGGAAGAAACAAGTACAGCCTTAAGTAGCAGGCTGTATTCAGAAATAGGGTGCTAATGTATGGAAAAGGCACTTGGCTCACTGGGCTGCTTGTGCAGGCTTGTTCTGGCCAGCATTTGGGCAGGGCCAAAAGCTCAGGGTTTTTCCTGTATTTGTAGGCATACAGGGCATGCCTCCAATGCTTGGGGGGCTTTTAGAGCCATTGGATTGTGAAAGAGGAACTAGAAGTGCAAGACATTCCTGGTAAGGTTGTCTGAGAGTGGTAGCACAGAATACCTGCCCATGTAGTTGAGCATCCTGCCCGAGAAAAGAGAGCCTAGCTAGGATCATGCCTGCAACCAGACTTTTGTTGTGCCTGTGACATTCCATGGAAACTGTCACATCTGATGAAGTGGAGTTTTCTGACACAAGTGATTGGAAAATCCACTGTTGCCTCTGCCTTGGAGGGATAACTGCAAAACAAAGGCTTGGGAGGCTGTTGGGTATCTTTTGATAAGGTGTTCCTATATAAGGACAAAATGTTATAACTCTATTGCTTGTTGATTTCCTGTCATGTGAAATGTTAGTTTCTGTGGTGAATGAGAGAAACTCTTACACGTTATCAGTCTTTAAGTTACTCTGCCCTAAGGCTTTGGTAATTTAACTTCATCCCCTTTTAAAGATTTTTTTTTTTCCTTCTTGTTTTTTAAACTTGAGAGTTAAGGGGAGGAAAAAAAAAACCCCAAAACCTTTCCAACTCTGCCCTGACTCCCTTAGGTGATGTTCTTCTGAAGTGTAAATGCTCATTTATGCAAAGATAAGAATATGAGAAACTTTGGAAAGCAAAAAAAGGTTACTTTGATTAATGAGTAAAGCTGTGTTAATAATGGATTTTTAGTCTCATGGCCAAACCAAGGAAGGGATGGGGGAAGGGAGATAATCTAATCTAACTGGAAGTAGCGCTTTCACAAAGCCGGAAGTAACACCAAGGACATAAGAGAAATTCATGTGGCTGGGAACCTTCCTCATATCTAAAGACTCTGCTGGCCTCTTCCCATCTTTCCTGTGGCAAGAGGGATTCAGTGATAACAGACGCGTGCAAGTATCTGATGCAATCACTCTTGGGACAGGAGGTTGGATAGGGAAGTTATCCTTTCCTGCTAGGAGCTGTGGAGGAGCTCTAGGAACTGCAGCCAATTTCTATACCAAATACTGTGCACAATATTAGGTTGAGGTGTGCCTGTGTTGCTCCAGACAAAGTGTGCTGCCAGCTGCTTTTTGCCAAGTGCAGGTGCTAAAGGGGGAATATTTTAGAAGGTGTTATTTAGAGGACAAAACATGTGAGGAAGAGGTTACTTGGTCTCACTGATTTTTGGCTCTTTTGTGCAATCCACCATGCTTAGAAAGCATGCATGTGTAGACATGCCCTAGGGTATCCTTATGTACAGAAACTTACATGTGTAAAAAAATTAAAGGTAGCTACCTTGATTGCTTCTGATGGCTCCTGAGACTGCTGTGTTAATCTAAGCATTTATTTTTAAGCATTATTTTCCTAATTGTTTTTTTAATTTTCAATTAATTTCTAAACCCTGATATCAGTTAGATATTGGAATTAAATACATTTTTCGATTTAATAATAATACCTGATAGTTGCCAGATAAGCTTGCTTGGTAAGATCATTTCATTCATGGAAAGCTGTAATTTCTTTGGACTAAGCTTGATTAAGGAGATTTTGTAAGTTTAGGGAACACAAATCATGCTCTCAACATACAGGTATGAGAATTCCACCGTCTGGTATTTGAGCTAGTACCATTTATCATGCTGTCAGCTTCAGGTTTGAGCAGATTAAGTACGTGGTATAACGCTGAGACATTAAGGCTGAAGACCTTCCAGGACTACAAAAAGTATAAATATGTTCCTTGTGCTAAGTGTCTCCTCCCTCCCTGACTACTTTTTAAAGATAATTTTGCTGTTTGTGATGATTCTCTTCCTTGATCAGCCTTCATTATTAGATTGCAGAGTTTATAAGCACCTCCTGTTACTTATATCTGTCTTATAACTGATGTTCTGCATAACTTTGTTTTTTGGTGTAGTTTATATCCCATGTAAGTTATGTTGTGCTTGCCATTATGGATGTCACTGGTGAAGGAGGTTAATTGCAGAAATACCATGATGCTCCTTTTTTGAACCACAGGTATCTGCAAGTGCCTGGCTCTTCATGGGTAACTATTCATTAACTCTATCAGCATACTGTTTTCTTGATTTTTTTTTTTTTTTTTTTAAAACCCCAACATATTTTCTAAGCTTTAGAAAACTGCATCCATTATCCTTATGTAAAGTCATCTGTACTAAGGAGGCCTGTGTTAAGGTTATCTTGTTTGTGTCCAGTTCAGCCACTGAAGCCTAACAACATTCAGTTCAATGTGTGACCTGCTCAAAATGCCAGGAACATGATTTGATGTGTGCCTGTGGCAGACCCCCCGTCCTACAGCCTGTTCTTTGTTCAGTGGGATCCTTGTGACCATCCTTGCAGAACTGAAATCCCTTAAGAGAGAAAAATCACTTCATGTCAGATTTTTAATTGATTTTTGTTTTTAATCAGTCTCTTGATGTTCGCAAGCTAACCACTCACTTCTCCAGGCAAAGGACCTGATGGTTATCACTTGCTCAATTACATATCAGTGAGACTATACTCAGTTAAGTGAAGTTGATCTTGATTCTCAGGCCCAGAGAGAGACAAAGATAACTACATCATAGCAGCCAGTTGACCATAGTGCCCAGAGATGTCAGTTACAAAGATCTGGAATTTCCTCTAGGCACTGCGGTGATGGAGACCAAGGGATTGAATCTATCTGGAAGTGTGCTGTAAATCACAGAGCTCTCAAAATGCTGCAACAGCTTAAATTCACAATAAAGCCTGAATGTCAAAGGACTAGATATTTAAGGCTATTTAAATACATAGCATTTTGAGGTGATTAATGCCTAAATAAATTAATCTTCTCATGTCAGTTCTAAGAATTGTTTCTGAGGTGACTTGGGAGCTTTGGAAAATCTTGTCCTCCAAGCCTAGAGGTATCTGTGTTGAGGATCTTGGTCTGGGCTTGACTGAGCCCTCTGATCATCTGTTCTTTGTATTTTCTCCCTATTCCAATAACTTAACATCCCTCACCTGCCTTCAAATCCTACACTGAAGAACCTGATAGGGTCTATGAAATGCAGTTTAGATTTGTGTTTGAACACTTCCTAAGCACTTGAGTGCTTGGGACAGCTCTGTAATGAGAGCTGCCTTCTGGTGGGAAGGGCATGAAGCCTGCTATTTATGTCTTAGCAAAACACGAGTAATATATAGGTGCCAACATATTTCTTTTTATAAGCCAAGGTACAGTTGTCTTATATAGTTTAATATCAACAGCACTTGCAAAGCATTCAATAAGGTGGACTCTCTAATGGGCTTATATTGCTCTGCAAGGAAGGAATATAAAATCACAAAGGAGAAGTTTTGAAGTGCTTCAGTCAGCTTCAGACTGAAAAAGCAAAAGTCCCACAACACAGCTTTGTGTTCTGAATTATCTGTGAATTTGAAAGAGCACAGTACTTCTGAAAGTGTCTTTTAGTGTCTACAGAAAAGCAAGTTGTTGTACAGAGGGAGTTTCTTATCCATGCAATGGAAAAACAGTTTAGAATAAAATAAATGTTTTCATCTATTCAAGTAATCTAAATAATCTACAGCCTTCTGAAATAGTAAGCAGAGTGTCAATCAAATTATTGTTAACTTTATAAACCTCAGAAAGCCATGGCTTGAGTAGATAAAGAATGTCAACAGAGCTTGAGTGACATCTACCAGTATACAATTCATTTGGGAATATGTGTTTGAAAGGCAGTAAACTTACTGCTTGCAACATATTTTACCTTCCTGGAGCAGCTTTGTGTATTTGGAGGAGATGTAAAACTGAAGTAATGAGTAGAAGTAATACTGCTTGGGTTTTTCCTGTGATGCCACTGTGGGATCTACCTGTATTTTTATGACAATATCTGATTAAGACATTCTTCTCTATTAGACTGATGCTGCATCTCAGCAAGTGATCAGAGACGTAGGTTTCACGTGTTACTTCACAAACACTGAGATTCATCAAGATATGTGATGCTATTTGTGGTCCCAAAGTGGCTGATTGTTAGCTGTAATTATTTAATGAAGTAAGTAGTAGTCACCTGAAAGTCTGGAAATGCAGATTGATCACAATAGCATAGCGGTGAACAAGAAAGTGAATGCAACTTAAGATCAGTGAGCTGAAGATCTTGTAGATATAAGGCCACTGGAATCTAGCTCATTCACCTGTCTCATCCCAGTAAGGCTTTGATTTTCTGATGCCCTTTAGTCATGTATGTTAATGTCTTAAAAGCAGGACTCTAGTACGGCCTGACTGGTAAAACAAAGCAGTACTGTTGATTTATGTCTTCTATTGAACACTAGAGTGTGTTTCTGGCAACCAGAGTCATTTGTGTAAACTTCAGCATCCGAACAAGTAGCTAAGACCAGGGCCTGAGTTTGCTCTTGAGCCTTCTTTTGACCTTGTAAGACTAAGCCCTCAGTATGAGCTCTTAAATAGAGCTGGCAAAAGCTAATTTCTTATCTCATTTGAAGTATGTATAGGATAGAGAGGTTTAGCAGCGGAACCAGGTAGGCCCTCTTCTGCATGGGCTGGTGACTCTGCTGTTACTTGTCTAGCGTTGGTCCCACCTGTGCCTGGCAGGCATGGGGTGTGAAAATGCATAAATGGAAAGGATAAGCCAAACTGAATGCAATGCATGGAAATTCACGTGCCAACTGTATGTTTAGGAGTGTCACAGTTTCCAGTTAAAGGGTGAGGTCAGAATGGGGTTCTGTGAGTTTGACTTTGGTTTTATCTACAGACAAGCTATCTGAAACACGTCAGAGGCTTTGTATCTGTGGATAAGTGTTTCTCGCAAATCTTCTGGGTTGCAAGACTCTGAGGGTAGATTATTTTATACTCTAATTGTGACTTATGCTAATCAACTTTTGGTTCTCTGAGACATAATAATTTTTTTTATATTATACAACTTTCTTTAGAAAGTGATTTTTTTCAAGAGTAACTTTTATGTAACAGTGAATGCTGACTTACTAAATGTTAGCCCACAGAGCTGTTAATAGGTTAACTGCTTGGTCATGAAACTCTTGCTTGTGCATTATCTTCTGGGTTTCAAAGGTAGCAACAACAGGCATTCAGCCTTTTTATAATGATGTTGCATAGAGTGATTTGTCAAGCAAGCCAGAAAATCAGTTTCTATTGGAAATGTAGTCAATGGATCCCTGCTGTCTGAAATGCTAAGGAAGACCTCAGTGGACAGGGTTCCTCTTGAAGAAGAAACACCTGGCTACTGTGATTACAATGGCAACACTATCTAAATGTTGGCTGAGTGGGAGGGAAATCCATACTTACATTCACCGGACTGGTGCTAATCTAGTTTGAGACGCTCTATCTTGTACCATGCACTTTCTTTTCTATAGTGAATTTTCTCATAACTCTTGATGCAGTACTGCATCGGTGCCACTTGACATCTTATTGATTTAATTCTGTATTTATTAATTTGGGGTACTTTAACATTTGTTTATCCTGGGCTTGTACACTAATCTAGATCTAGTAAACTGACTATAGAATTGCATAGCTTCAAGCACTTGAGTGGATCCAGTTACAGGGCTTCAAAATATGCTTGATTAGATCTAGGCTAATTTTGTTCTTGATTAACTGTACACAGTACAAACAAGATGATAGACAAAAAGGCTTTGTAAAGTAAATACTGAGCATTGATACCCTGCAGAGGTATGGACCCCTGAGATGTACAAAAGACAATGTTGTGCAATTTCTTCACCTGGGGCTAGTTACTCCATTTCTTTCTGCTTGCGGTTGGAGGTAAAGTTTCTCTTAAGAGTTTTACCTCAGCAAGGTAGGTTAGAGCAACCCAATACTAGCATGAGCTAATCCTGGTCTGGAGCAAGTAACAGTGGAGTCAAATGGTACCAGGATGCAGGACAAGAATAGGAAACTGAAGACAGTGATAAGGAGGAGATGACATAGCACATGTGATGCTTTTTGTCCTGCAAGGAAAGGGGAATGAAAATTGGTTCAGATCCTGGGAGAAGTCTTCTCCAATGCAATTAGGTATTTACTGCTCGTGGCTTGCTGCTTTCCCGCAACTGAGGTGATTTCCAGGTTGTCACTTGAAATACATTTCTCTCCTTGTTGGGAGGCAATGGTGGGGAACTGTGCAAGGAGCTGCTGCCATAAGTTAGTTGTCATTGCTACCTCAGGCAGGGTATAATGGTGAAAGTGGCAGGGGGATATTTCTTGAGTGAGGCTGACTGGCCAGGTTTGGAGGTTGACATGCTTGGGTCTCTTTTTGATCTTTTTCTCTGGAGTCCTAGGAAATCTAAGGCTGAACCAAATGTTTCCATTCCTGTTTTAAAAGCACTGGCAGGAATAACAAAGGCTGCGGATGAATGTGATAGGGTTGGGGGAAGCATGTATGAAACTTGTATGGGGACACTGAACCCAAGGATGCTGGAAAATGGCAATCAAGTGGCATAAGGGAGGTAAAGAAAAGGTGACTTGCATAGGATACCTAACTATGACACTGCACCATATGAAATCTGCCATCTTGCATGACAGACTTAATTTTTCACTCTTTATGGCATGTAGATCCCTAGTAAAATTATTACATTGGAATTTCTGGGTTTCCACTGGTTTTAAAGTACAGTTGTGAATGTCAAATTAGATTTGGTGTTAATTTTTCTTTTTAAACTGAAATTTTTTAAATGCAGTTGTACTTTGGAAGACTGACTGGAACAAAGCACATTTGAATCAGCTTCATGTAATGGACTAGCTTGAAAAGCAAATTAATTTGATTTTTTTAAGAAAACACTGTTGCACTTTGGCTAAGGTTGCACCAACATGTGTTGTAAACTCAGCAGCGCTTCTGAACAAAATGCAGAAGAAATGTTTCTTTAGCTCTAACAGTCATTGAAGCCATCCTTGGTTGTCACAATCCCTGTTCGTATATTATTTTTATGCTCCCAGCATACAGAAACTGCAGCTAGGGGAAGTTTTTTATTTTGCATTTGACAAGCTGCATTTTGCTATTTTTCAGCTTGCCTTTTTCCCTCTTGCTGTGAGGAATTATATCTGGGGCTTAGAAACTACTACTGTTGTTAAGATATGTACTATGAATTTCAACTTCATCTCAGCAACTTCTGTTTTCCTGTCATTTTATTGTTTAGTTATTGGTTCCACTTCAATTTAAATCCTTTACTTGGGGGCTTTATGGTTTGTGTTTCTACCAAAATTTTAGATAAGAATACATTTTTTAACTGAGATTACAAAGTGGTTTACTAGGAGAAGCAGCTTAAGAAAAAATGCCGTTATTAAAAACAAAAGTTAAATAAACTTGGCAGTTGCTTTCTTCCTTCCAAAGCAGCTAAAATTAATGTTTAAAAATTAATGTTGTAAATTAATCACTTGATATACACCATATGCTTGCTGTATTTCCAGTGACTTACATTGCATCAGCTTCTCTCTGCTTCCGAATTGGACTGTGATCCAGACTGCATCATAGCATGTGAAAAATGCTGGAGATATGGCTATTTCATGTAGTTTTGGTTATGCATTACACTACAACTTGTTCAGTCCTTATTTGAGGAACTACGATTAGTCCTTAGCAGTGGAACTTCTGAATTGCTGCAGCATATGAAACTATTGTAGATAGATAGATATGGAGAATGAGGGTGAAAACCAATTCTGCCGATATTCACAGCTGTTACAGGTCAGACTGCTGGTTAATGTAATGGAGACTGGAAATAACATAAAAATTAAGAGCAATTATATGAAAGGGTATATTTATACACTGTACATATTTAATATAAAGGCTACCATAGCTGAACTAATATGCCTCAAATAAGAGAATTTGCACATAAGAGAGACCGAAATGCTATATATGGCTTGGTCACTCTGCAGCACTTCTTGCAAATTTACTTGCCGATTTATTTTTTTCCTTCCCAATTCCATGTGAGACTTAAAGCAGTGTGGAAAGCAAGCCAAGCTTTGCATAAGATGGGAAATGCCTCCTGGCCACAGGCAAGCCTGATCCTTTGCAGCAGGCAGAGGGAGGAGAGGGGGATTGGCTGGCTCACCTGCTGTTGCTGCTCCTAGAATGTGTGCTTACGTAACCTTCCCAAAAAATCAGGCCCTGACAGCTCCAGAGAAACTTGGCCTGTTGCACTGCACGTATGCCACCTGAATTAAGAGGAGCTATTATGTGCAAGCTGGCACCTCTTGCAGGGCAATTATGAGAGCAGTGGTAAAATGCAGGCAGCAGGCAAGGGCAGTGTCTCTGCCAGGGTTGCTGCCTGGTTCCCTCCATGGGATGAGGCTGCCTGTGGTGGAAAAAGACTTGTTTTCCTCTTGGGAGGAAAAGCCTAGATCTGCCTCAGGGTCTTCTAGAGTTGACAACTTGGCATTGCTTATATAGCCTCCTCTAGTCAGGCCTGTTGGGCACTCTTTGCTCAAATGCTGTCTAGGCTGAAGGCATGTGCATAAGGAAGTCTTTCCATTCCTGATGGCAGCACCTATACAGGCCAGATCCGCAGGGTGATTTAGCATCTTCCAGCCTATATAGATGCCTGAGAGCATTGTAAAACTATGTTGGAGTCAGGCACCCTGCTCTGCTGACTTCAGTGAGGATTAGATACTTTACCTCCTTAGGTGATTTGAAAGAAACATCTAACATTTCTGGATGTCTAAGAAACTTTGAAAATCTTGATCTTCCTCTTTTTACCTTTAGCTTCCAAGTGCTTCAATGGTCTGGCAATTTTAATTCTTTTGAATATACTCCAGGTTGATTATATATATGTCCATATGAAAGGTTGTGCCATCGTTTTCTTTATCATAAACATAGATTTCTGCGAGAGTCCTAGGTATCTTCTGCAGTTCCCATCTTTTCCATAAACCATAAAAAAATGTATCTCTGTAAATGAATGATATTGTTTCAGTACTATCAACTTTAAGATTGGCTTTGGGGTCATGATCTCCATTTTGCAATTGCTTTTACTTCTGTAGAGTTTCTAACTCTTGAACTAACCATGTGTTATGCTTTGGCTCTAGCTTCCTTCTTCTCTTTTCCTGTTGTTCACCTCTGGTCTTCTGCTTCCATTATCACCTTCCAAGAATTTTCTTACCTAGGTATTTTTCAGATGTCAATCTGATAATGCTTGGCTTCCCGGCTGCTTTTTCTTGATTTCAACTCATGAGTCATGAACAGTTCTCCTGAAGGATGGACTTCGCTTGATGTTTGTGTTGGACTGCTTTTTATTTCTTTGAAAGTCACTCCATGCTTGCTCTTACTTCAATGACACCACTTTGGTATATTCTAGAGCTGGAAAATGTCAATCAGTTTTAGAAGGAAAACACATTTTTCACTCTTTACATATTGAATTCCAGGTATTAAAGACTGCCCCCTCAACCTTTCAGTTTAAAAGTGTGTGCTAAGTTTTTAAAACTGTGATCTTTACTTTTGGCCAAACATCTTTGTGTGTTATTTAAATGGCTCCCTCCCCCGCTACAAGTGATATTAGAAATATTTGCAGAAATTTTGTACAAAATGTACTTCTATTTTCAGAGTTCTGCCATTACTCCCTGCTGCTTCCTCTTTGTTTCTGCTCAAAAAATGAAGCACAGATTCACTGCCCAACCCGAGTTGCATGTCTCTGACTGCCTACAGCTCCTTCTTGCAGTTGATTGCAAACATCCTTTCCAAATGCCTCTTGGCTTTCTCAGGGCCTGGGATGGCAGATGGGTGTGACCACCCTCCTTAGCAGGGACTCCGTGGGATTGCCTTTATCCTTGCGGGAGGGTTCAGGAAAAGGAAGGGGGTTATCTGGCAGTGATGTGGCTGCAGACAGGACAGGGAGCCAAGCTGGCTTGCTACCTCTTTCTCATTGGTAAGACACACAGAAGCCGGTGTTTCTGTCCCCTGCATGGATCTTAAAGGCCACCTTGCTCCCCTTTCCTCCCTATGTGGAGCAGGGTGAGGAGGGAACTGCTGCCTTGGGTACCTTTTCACTCCCTGTTCTTTTACCCTTCTGATATTTATTAGCTCTAGATATTCTCATTAGCTCTTGTGCCTTGGCCATGTGTGTGTAAATCCTTCAGCAGTCTGGCCTTGCTGCTGTTTCATGTAGATGTATTGTACAGGCTCATGTGCTGTGTAATGTAGAGAAGAGGTGGGGAAATCCACATATGTGTTTTTGTTTGGGTGTATGTTTTTCCTGTTGTAGTTACAATGTTCCATTTTTGTTTAAAAATTTCAAAACACCCTAGCTACCCTTGCAAGGAACTGCTATTGTTCATTCAGTAATTAGAATAATTTTTAAAAGGAATTCTCTATGAAGTATGAAAATTTGTTCTTTTCTACATTAATAATGATAATTAATTGGAGAGAAAAATCTCATAGTAAACATGGCTATCAAAAGTTAGGGAGGAGGCTCCCGTTGATGTCTGAATGAATCACTCTAGCAGCCAGAGGACTGTAAAAATATGGCATCGAATGTAAGCAAAGTTAAACGAAGATGCACCAGAAGGTACATTCTTGTGCTGGCAAAATGCCTGGAAATTTTGAGGGATATTGAGGAATAGCCTAAGGCCCCAAACCTTCTGGCTTTCAAGGTTTGCTTCTTTGTCTTATACCATTTGTTTGTCTTTATTTTGTTTTTTAAGTAAGTCTTTCAGTTAAGGTTCTGGCTTGGGACTGGTACTTCTGGAAAGGTTAAGTCTGCCATGAAGTTTGTTTGTTCAGCTTGAGGTGGCTTGCTAGCATGGGCTTTCCATGTTGTGTTATTTTTACCTCTTCTGGTGAAGTGATGTTGTCTCTTTGTCTGGTCATATTCATGTATATGAACGCATCTTCTATGCTGCTCAGCCCACGCCACCAAGCTTCATGTACTTGCAAGAGACCTGAGTGGTGTTCAACATTGCAGACAGAGCAAGAGGTCAGGTGTGAAATCTGGCAGGACTTAAATTTTTGAGTCCTCCAAAAATGCACTGATGTTTTTTTTGTCTGGACTTGGATGTGAGGTGGGGATGGAAGCAGCTGACCTGGCTGCTGGGCTGTACAGGGGCTTCACTGCTGTGGGCCCTGACATTCAGCGATGCTGACACCTTGCTACCCACTTGCCTCCTTTGCCTTTGCTGCCAACATGCTCTGTCTGGCACTTGTGTAACTCTTGTTGCTGTGGTTTGCTGAGGCTCAAAAGGAGTTTCAAGAGGTTGTGTAGCATTTGCATAGAGCAGAATATGCTGGAATGGGGTTTTCAGCAAATTAAGACTTTGGGGTTATTTTGTAATTGGGCTCTCAAAGGTGAGTAATGTTTGTGGAGGACATGTTGAGTAGTGCAGTGTGCATTAGCATGCTGTATCTGCACATGTGAAAATACCCTTTTGTACATGTGGCTGCTACTCACTTTCCCCATTTGTGGGGGTAAAAAAAAAAAAGGGTGTGAAATCTGGAGCATGTTCCATGAAAAGCAGTTGGCTCCTTCTACCTCAAGGCAATGCAAGGCTGGCCCCTTGCCATGTTTTGGACACTTTGTTCCCATTTGCAGAGAGGCCAGTGCCTCAGAAGGAGGAAGGTGAAGGGGCTGGAGGAAGAAGCAGCACACAAGACTGGTCACAGGCAGAAGCACAAGAAGGAGGCCATGGAGTTGGGCACAGGAGAAGAGGCAGTGTCACCACTCATGACCTGGTGGGGCTGCACCCTAAGCTGAGCCAGGGAGTGACTTAGCAGCCAGGAGAGCTCCTTGAAGCTTCTCCTTGGCTGTGCTGGGCGTGCAGGCATTTTGAAAGAGGCAGGTTTAGGCGTGTGTGGAAGCCTCTTCCACCTTTTATGATCTGCACAGCTTGGAAGGAGAAGCCGTCATTTTTTCCCAGGGCGTGTAGAACCAGTTTCACAGGTCCGTCGTGCTGTGGAGCCAAGGTATATCATGAAAGGGACTGTGATATATCTGCCTGTTGGTGCTCTTGATTTGTGGGAAGGGTGTGGACAGGGAGCTTGGAGGCTCTGTGTGCTGTCCTGGCCATCTGCAGAAACATCTGTTTTTCTCAAAAGGCTGTTGCTATATGGTGTTGCAGGGTTATTGGCCACTTGTTAAGCGTTGTTTCATTATGGAATTCCTAGCCAAGCACAGCTTCCTAAAGGAAGACTGTCATTATTGTTCTATTTACACTGTCATATTTGGATCACCTGATGCCCCTGCTTCTCCAGCAAATTTCTCAGGGTGTTATTTCCAACTTCCTTGATTTTTATTGTGTCATGTGGTACTTGATTTTTATTTTTTTTGCTTGAAGTGCAAGGTCTTATGATCATCTGAACATGGAGATCTTGGATTGCACAAAATATGGTTCTAATTCTGGTGAAGTAAAGCTTAAAATTACTGGTGTAAAAAAAAGTTTCTACTCTTCTTCCTGAACGTTTTCTTTGAATGGTGACTCATAATTATTTTAAATAATTGGCATTGGAAGTGCTGCAGTAGCCATGGTGAGCGGTGCTTTTAAAAAGGTTACATTAGAAACTAGTCAAGTCAGATAATTGACTCCTCACTGTGATGCTATGTGGACAATGATGATGGCTCCTCTGGGCTCTCTTTCTGCAGACACTTCTTTTGTGACAGTTCTGTGCATGCCAGTGCACAAAGGAAACCTGCACAGGTTTTTGCGGGATTCTGTCCACCAAATTAAGCTTCTACATGAAGTCACCCATAGAAATAAGGACTGAACTACCTGGGCCCTTGATCTTGCCAAACCTTTGCTTGCAAATAGTTTTTACTTAGCTAATCTTCCTTTAAAAAGTGTTTTGAAAGTTCAGAACTTCAGTATAGACAGGCAAAACCAGTCTAGATTGCAGGTTTGGTTTAGTAAGATTGCTGGCCACACAAATTATGGGAAATATATTCTTCACCACGCTACTATCCATATCCTCTTTTCACTCCCTTCTGCTCTTTCTAGCATGCCAGGTTTGCCACTAGAACTCAATGGATATAGACTCAACCCTGAAACTGAAGAGGGTGGTGGGAACCACCTTATGTTTGGCTCATGATTCATAAGAAGAGTGTTTTCAGTTTTGCACTCTGTCAACAACACTTGTCCTTTTTTTAAAAAAAAAAAAAGGATTTTTTTGATATTTAAAAAGGTGTGGAAGCTATGAGTGATGAAGGTGTTTGTTGTTTTTTTGCTTTCTTTTCTTTTTAAAGAAAAGAAATAAAGGTATGTTTGGAGCTGCTGGAAGCAGTCCAGCTTCAGGACAAAAGCTGGAATGCCGCGTTCCACTTAAATACACTATCTTTTGGCTGGAAAATCTGAGCATGTCAAACTGTTTAATTGTAAAATTCTCATGAAATGGGATAAATCTGTGTTGAAAACACAGCCATGAATTTCCCAGCCCTGAAGAGAAAATGGATGTTTCATTGATATTTGCTAAAACATGGACTGTCTAACAGCAGGGTTATGTGAACGCTTATCTATGTGTGAAAAGTATGAAGCACTCTGCTCATTCATGTACAATTACACAAATGCGTGTCTGCAGGTTTACATCCTTTATCACAGAATGAAGTAATTAATAGTTTAGCCAACTTGTTTCACCACTCTTGTGCAGCTCTATATATAAAACTGGAAAGTACTATAAGAACAGCTTGAGAGGCATATGTGGGTTTATTCTCTTTTGCTACCTCCAGACATATTTCTACCAGTCAATTGGACATTGCCTGGTAAAGGTGGCATAAAGTAGAGTAAAATCAAAGAACCAAGCTTTTTATTTGCCATGCAAACACTGCACTAAAAATCTGTTGGTGATTTTTTTAAAATGATGTAATAAATATTGCACTGTACTAATGGGTTGTATTAAACCGTCAGGATGCATGAAACGATTATTTTTTTTCTATCACAATTTTCTTCAGATAAGCACATCTCACAACAGTTTGCAGCTTGTACTTGGAGATTTTGGGCTGTGCTTCTGGTTTTAGCCACAAGTGCGTATGTAGGCTACAGGATGGGATAACGCTGATCTGAGTGCTGTGGTTGAAAATACCTCAACATTGGCACTGCACTAAGCTTAGCTGCATTTTTTACACCATGTGAATATTTTTTTGTCTGAGGAGAGGTTAGGGCAGCTGAGGGCCTCCTCTTGCTCTTCTGAGTCAGGGTATCTCTGCTGGGCTGCGGCAATGCCTGCAGGTCTGGGTTCAGTGCTGCTGTTGAGCAGCATCTGACTGTCATTGCACGGCTGTGCTGTCCTGTTCCTACCTGGTGGCCCTTGTGCCGTTGTTGGTGATGCTGCTGCAGTTGCTTCAACAGCATGACTCCTAGGAACACTGTCCTGGCACCACTGGCAAACATCTCTGTTGTGGCTGAGGGACCTGCATTATCACCTTTGCAGCAGGAGCCACTTCTGCCTCCTGCTCTTGCTAATGTGATTTGAACTTTGGCATGAACAGAGCCTTAAACACGGTGGAAACTGTGTAACCAGCCACCGCTTTTGCTCAGCAGGGCTCCTGGAGAGCTGCTTTCTGAAGGCAGGAGCAGTGTCCCCAGGCTAAGTGCTGTGCCAGCCTTGGGGCCCTGCAAAGGAGATCGATACTGCTGGGGCGTGTCCAATATGTCAGTGTTGTCTCCAGGTGAACAGAGGTGTGGAAATCATGCCCTTGTCCTTCCTTCCCTATAAGTCTGAAAAAGCGTTTTTAAAAAAGTATTCTCTGCTTAAAAATTGGAGGCAGAATAAATAAACTTACAATTTAGTCTTACACCTGTATGAAACTAAAGAAATATTAGCCAGCGAGGTGTTTTAAAACACATAAATATTTATTGGCTGCTCTAAGGATAGGCTGCTAGGGAAAGATGTGCAAAGTTTGCTGTATTCTTATTTTATTTCTTAGCCTGTATGTGAAAGTCCAGCAAATATTTCATGAGAGATCATTACGTGTAGACAGTATGGACGTGTGTTGTAGCACATGTGAATACTGACCTGTCTGCTTCCAGCACCCAATGGGGTTGGTGTGGTGCTCAGAATTAAATTTTCTTCTGGGAGGCTGGAGGAGGAGGTGTTTGAGAGTTTGGGGTGCAGGCAGGAGGGGCTTGCTCAATTACAAGTCTCAGATTTCACATTGCTGAGCACTGGGGGAAATAACTGATGCTGATGAGGCATCAGGGCAGTCCATGACCAGTCTTGAGTTTTTAAGCATGTTTTTTTTTCCCTTTCATAATAGAGCTTGCTATTGCAAAACACCTGATGGGAGGTGATGGTATAATTTGCAGTCAGATAAGGATGTGAATATTTATGCAGGCTATAGGAGGTGGGATAAGGAGCCCTTGTGCAGGAAATAAGATGTTATTTGAATAAACATGCTTCTTGTCCGCTTTAATTGGCCTTTTCATTGCAGATCTATTTTTAGCATTCACTGAGGGATTCCATATGGATGGAGATTTTTCTTTTTTTTTCTTTTTTGCTTTTTTCCTTCCCCTTGGATGGGATAGGATGGTGGGGAGAACTGATGAGAGTAAGGCCTTGGCAACATCTACAGTACTATGGTGATTAAAGCTGAAAGGAGGGCAGCAGTGTCAGGAAGCTACTAGCTAAGCTGCTGGGGAATATAGCCTGGCTATTTGGAGAGGGGTGAGGGGGGGAAAAAGGGAAGCTGCAGGAAAAAAAAAGTAATAAAAAACAGTAGGGTGCAAAAAATGTCTTTGCCTAGTCTTTAAATATGTTTTTGTGTGGTTTTTTTTTTTTTAAATAAAAGAATTTATTGTGGCTAAACAATAGCTATGCCTACCTGTAACTACAGAAACATATTTTGGATTACTTAAATTACAACAAAGGGAGTGTTTTATATGTAAAACTTCTGCATGTATTTTTTTTGTGTATGTGCGTGAGCCTTTTTTATTTCATTCAAAAGGAAGGCCTGTGAGGAGTAGAAAAAGAGGAGGATACTGTCTCTTTATGAATACTAATAAGGAAATCAAGGGGGACAATGGCACTTCAAGTTTCATCTTTCCATTTCCTAGAGGCGCAAACTCTGCAAGTTGTCACCTTGGTGTATTCAGTGCCTCTTGAAGCACTAGACTCCTCCAGAGAGAATGTCAGCCCCAGCCCTGGGCAGTTTTGACAAACAGAGTATATATTGATACATGATAAAGTATGCTAGAAATCACCCCAGCGCTAAAGGCTACTATAGTTTTAATATCATCATTTGAATTAACAAGCATTCTGTGGAGAAATAATGAGCTTTCATTATTCAGAACATCATCCTTACCCCGGGAACTCAGAAACCATTAGCTCTTGAGAACTTAATGAAAAGATGATAAAGAATGTTTTAGATAAAAGTTTGAATGGGTGCACTTGGTAACTAAGGTAAAATATTAATGTTTCTGCTGATGATGAATTGCTGTTGCTAAACTCATGCTTGCTGAGGAGGTGGAGGGGTGTGTAGGTGTTCCGGTGGGCAGTGGCCAGGACAGAGGGCTGTCACGGCCAGCATTCCCCATGCTGTCTGTATCCTTTGGAGAAAGGGCAAGAGGAGAGTCGAGGGTGGAGAAGCTGGGTACTTGACTCTCCCTCAGCAGGTATTTTCCCAGCATGAGACTGAAGCTAAAATCCTCATGCTTTTTCCTTCTTATTGGGATTCCCTTTTTTCTTATTAATTGAAATGATAGCAAATGTAATATAACCATGGAAGAGAAGGAAGAGGCAGAAGGAACAAAATGAACTGGAGCAAAAAAATCCCTTTCTGAAGCCACTGACCTTATGCTTGGTTTGGGCACGTCTGAGGCGCTCAGGCCAAGTGCGGTTACCACTTTCTGAAATTCTGTATGGGTGGCTTGCTACATGTCTGCAATAAACCCCCCCGGTGCAATAAACGAAGAAAAAAAATATATAAAAGTTTAAATTTTATTGGGTGTAAAGCTCTTAAAGAACTGCTGTTCACAAAGAGTATAAAGATTGCTGAGTCTCGGTGTATGCACCCCTACTAAAATGTGTTAGTCCTGCTGTTTTTTTTTCTTTAGCTGTAGCAATTTGCTTTCTTGCTGTTCTTTAATCCTTGCATTTACCAGTGTGGAGTGCTTGCAGCCTGCTTCCACCTGTGGGCATCTGGGAGAGGCGGTCTGTCCTTCCGATGCAGGTGGAGAGGTTGTGCAAGGACCCCTGAGGTTCAGATTGCTGTAGAAGGGTTTGTTCTCACTAAGGAATGTGAGTGGGGGAGGAGAAGGAAAACAAATGGGAATAAACTATCACATAAACAGTCTTAAGTCACGGTGTTTGCTGCTAACAGATGCATTTAGGTAAATGCTGTTACCTCAAGAGGTGTTATCTTCTGGGGATCCTTATCATAATTTTGTTTTAAATCTGAACAGCTGTTGTTTAACTACCACAGACCACAATTTATCTACAGCTTGAGGCCATAAAGGTACCTTTATTACACTCTTTCCTTTTTTTTTCCCTTCCATTTGATTTAATTTCAGTGTGTCTGACACCAAAATGCTATATACAATTTGCATATTACAATATGCACTATTGCAGATTCCATACACTGCTAAATGGGAAAATTGGAGCAGAATGGTAAATGGGAAAAGCTTGCAATGACAAATAAAAGAGGAAGATGAGCTCCCATGTTTCATTTACATGTAAAATATTCTGACAATAGTTGTTTCCCCAAGAACAAAGAGCTGGTTTTCTAGGGTGACTGGTTTATGATGGCTGCAAGGAAAAAAAAAAGATGTGTTTTTTTTGGCACTGGAACAGAAGCATGCTTATCTGAATTGAGCCCTGGGGCATGCCATATAATTGGAATAAAACTTAAGTCTTACTTAAGAAACCAACAAATATGGAAGCATGAACCATACCCAAAAGGAGCTGCTAAGGTGTACTAAGATTGAAAATCACCTCTTTGCAGGCAAAGTCCTGCCTAAAGTTGAAGTCCTGAAAGGATGAGACTGTATGAAAACATAGGTGACTTTTCTTTGAGGCACTTGTCTTCCATAGTTGATTTCTGAAGTTTATTGTGGGATGCAGGGAGGAGAGGCATGCAGGTGTTTTATAGTATATGGTGTGCGTGGGAAATGGTGGTTCTTACGGGGAATTCTTCTAACGTCTGTGTCTCTGGGCCCAATGATCCTGGTGGCCTGAGTTTACGGCTTCTAGGCCTGCAATGGAATCTGTATTTGATTTGAGTTTCTCACTGCCCCACTGCAGAAAAGGTGTACAGCTTTCCTTGTCCTTCTCCCTTTTTCCCTGAGGAAACAGAAGGTCTGTGCCTCCAGAGTTGTCAGTCCAGCAGCTTTCACTAGCACAAAAAAAATGTGATAAGAAATCTCCCTAAATTTAACACTTGAAGTATTTGAGTTTGAATAGCTCTTGACACTTAATCCAAACCTCTAGAGTTTTGCTTTATGTTGGTTTTGGTTCAGAATAAGTAATAGTAATAGCACTAGAATTAATTACATGTATAACAACTTGATGACAGAAGGTACATCTCGCCACCTTTACTCCTCTGTTTCCTCCATCCTGTCTGGGTATGTGAACACTATATATCTCGGAGTGGGGTGTTTTTGTTGAACTATTTGTAAGTGAAGAATACATTAATCTATTGACACTTATGAGTTATGGTATATTTTTTTATTTTATCTTCTAATTTGGCCCTTCACACACTTAACATCCATCAAGTAACATGAGACTGTTTAGCTTGGATTTTCACAGGTATGATGGAGAGAACCACCTGG
This sequence comes from Phaenicophaeus curvirostris, assembly GCF_032191515.1. Taxonomy (NCBI): domain Eukaryota; kingdom Metazoa; phylum Chordata; class Aves; order Cuculiformes; family Cuculidae; genus Phaenicophaeus; species Phaenicophaeus curvirostris. Next base: position 34,926,570 of record NC_091394.1, on the reverse strand, counting down.
TGTGGGGGGAGCAGACTGGAGTGTATATGACCACTTAATAATTATCCCCTGATGTGATTCTCAGATGCTGTTGGTGATCAAACTATGTTCATCTCCTTGGCACTTAAAACGAGCACAAGTAGAATGACTGGGCTATACTGTGATCTCAGAAGAAAACACTTTCTTATTTCTGAAATCTCTCCCAGCCAACTGAATCTCAGTTTAATCTTCCCCATCTTGGAAAACTGGAAAGAACTGAGGTTTCTTTCCTTCTCCTGAAGGGATGTAGTAGAAGGAGTTAGCAAAAAGGCACCTTGATGTAGTGGTGGGCTTGTCAGCATGGAGTACTTGTGTCCTTAAAGATGGCTAATGTCTCTTGGAAGTACAACTCCACAAAGAATACTGTCTGGAATTACAGGGCAAAAGCAAGTCAACAATTAATTGGCTGTACTGTAATTAGTCCTAGATGCATAATGTGCCGTACTTACAGGACTTGTAGAAGTGGTATACAAATTCCAGTGATCTCCCCAGTACTTTATCAGGTGTAGAGGATTATGATAGTCTCTGTAGATTTTGGGATTAACGGCACTTTTGTTTATTCCTACTCTGCTATTTTAAAATAGCGTGGTGTGTGGTTTTCTTATTTTCCTCTTTATTCTAAAATGAAGTCTGTCTTTAATTGTCTTATAAGCTAGAGGAAAAAATAGGGCAGATGCTGTTCAAAGGCTCTGTTGTTCTTTGCTAGGATGGGAGTCATTCCGCTTGTTTTTTATTTTCTCGGAGTGGCTTACCCTTCTGGTGGTGTGTGGCAGCTGTGTTTAATGTGCTGTGGTACCACAGCCCCGTGGGCTGCAGACCTAACAAAGGCACAGACAAATATCTCCAGAGAGGCATATATGGTCTTTGAATATCTGGTACCTGATTTTACCCACCTTTAATCCCAGTGTGCATAAAAGGTGATTCCACTGAGTTTATGCAATTATTGTGGTCATATTGGGCAAAGATCTGAAATGTCCAAGAACTGTGACAGTGGAAATATGTATGATTTCTCTAGAAATGAGACCAGACAAGAGTAAATTCTTGACCTGGCTATGTCTCATGGTTTCAGCAGTCCCCAGAGCTGTGGCTCCTTGGATGTTATCCAAGCCTCTGAAGTCAACCATAATCTTTCCCACTGCGGCTGTGAAAAGGCTCTGAAATTTGGTGGCACAGCAGGCACATTTCAGGGTTGCTGAAATCAGACTTTGTAAGTGAGCTTGGAGGGACTTGTGTGTGTATGAGGCTTGAATGTGCTCAGATCACCCATCTTCTGTGATTTGGATACAGAAGTTATTGTGAAGCTTTATAATGTGGAATTGGAATCGCTAAACTGCCATTTGTATTTTACGTTATTAAATATGGAAATCATGTCAAAGGTAAATGTCAAGGGGCTATAAAATTACCCTTCTTATCTCCTGTACGTTTATCAGTTGATAAATGGAAAGAAGCTGCTGCCAAAATAACTGTGAATGAATAATTTATAAATGACTGATGCATCGTGTATGTTGTTTCAGGCAGAAAACAGTAGGACATCAATAATCAAAAGAAGTTGGATTAATTTAGCAGTATTTTGCTATTAATATTTTTATCTAAATGCTGCAGTCTGTACCATTGTCATCATTGAGATCTTTTTCTTTGTCACAAGGACTGATCCACAGATCACTGAAATCAATAGGAGTCGGCTGTTTACTTCAGCAGGCTGTGAATAAAATTTATAATATGCATATATAGCTTTTTTTTTCTGCTTTCACTATTTTCTCAATTTGAATTTCTTTAGCACGGTGTGCCTTAGCATGGAGTTTGGTTCTGATGTTTCCTCCCTCCCATGTCCCTGTAGGCTGAATGCCCCACGTGAAAACTGGGGAGCTTGATGGAACAAGGATGGGAGAAACATGGCTGCCAAAAGAAATACATATCTTCTCTTATTTTTCAGATAATTTTGTTTCACACAGGGAAAGCTGGTTTCTTGCAACTTAGTTCACCTTTCATTGCAACTTTTTTTCCCCAGCATGTATTTTTTCACATGCCTACCCCAAACAGATAACATTTTAAAGATTTTTCAGCACTAGATGTTGTGAAGAAGGTTAAATACTGAAAAGGTGAACTAGATTCTTTCTTCCTGTTCTCTTCCATGTGATTTAAATATGGCCCATTTTGCCCATCACATGACAGAGCTGCCAGAGATTGCCTCAAGCTAGTTTATGGCTTTCACTAAAGGTCATCTTCGGGGGGAGGGAGGGGAAGAAAAATCCCATGGAGCAGGGGGAGGAGACAAATCCATTTTTAAAATAATACATTAAAAAGTGGCTGTTAACCATTAGTTCTGAAGAATACAAATGGAAAAAAGAAGCTGGCTTTATATCAGAATGAGTCGGGGAAGAAAGAAAACCACCACCAATAATACTAAACTCTCTTCTTCCCTCTGCACAGCACAATGCCTCGTGAAAGGTAGGTGTGCAAAGTGATTGACTGGATTTTGGTCTACAGCTTTCTCTACCTGACCTAGATATCTGTCTAGCAGTTCACCTCTGCCGAAAATGCCCTACTGCAAAAATCCGATCCCACTGGCTGCTAATAAGAGCAATTCTCACGTAGCGCTACATCCATGTAATTGGTCTGGCTCTCTGAGCTAGCCACCGCTCCTCCACTAGGGCCCACACTGCGATGAGAAATCCCGGACCTCCTGAGGGCTGAGGGGGCTCCAAAACCATGCTATGTTATCAACAGCTACATGGTTAGCTAACTGCTGTGACTAAATAGAGATTGGGAAGCACTGCAGGCAAAGGATGAAAAGTGATGCCCTCCCATAGCACAATGCTGATATGCAGAATTGGCCAAAACAACGAAACTTCACAGACAGTGCAGCAGAAGGCATTGGCTCTCTTGTTTGGGCATTTTATTACCTGGAGCAAAATGTGCAGAGAAGGGAGATAATGAAGTACTTGACTAATTCAGTGTGATCCAGCTGGCTAAGCCAGAGGGGCTGGAGAGCAGGAAAAGCTACAGAACTCACTGCTAGCCATTTTCCCTTGATACCTGTGAAGCCAAAACAAAGAAGCGCAGAGATCAAAAAGCAGAACAATATCGATATCAGGAAAAGGGAGGGGGACAACAAAAGGGGAGGAGAAATCTCTAAGATTTCCCCCTTCCCTTCTACTCTCTATCTAGTGTGTGTGGGAATGTTATTTTCATTTGCCTCATGCTAACTTCTAATCTATTTGAGAAATTCACAAAATTCCAAATGTTTAGCACACTGTGCCGCAATACTAAATGTCAGCTTAATTTTTAAAGTTTTATTTACCATTTGTGCTTGGGGGGGAAAGAAAAACCTGATAATGCAGGCACGTGCATGGTAGTGCCTTCAAAACCTCTTACCCCCATTTTTCTGTAGCCTAAAAGGCTAGATAAATTATGATTCTTATCCAAGGGGACATTAGAAAATGTAAAGTGTGTAAATTCTTCTCTCCAGTTCTCAGGCATCGGTGTGTGTGGTTTTTTTGCCACTGTTTGTGTGTTCCCCCTTCTCCCCAACAAGCCAGCTATTTAAGTATGTAAGGCGCATTGCTCCCTGCATCTCTTCCCCTTCCCTGGCTGCTCCTCACCATCTTCTTATGGAGTGCAGTGCAATTCCAGCTGCACTAACAAGTTGTTCCCCAAACTAGAATGTAATGCTTGCAAAAACCAGCGGAAAGTAAAAGGCAGTTACTCTACTTAACTAAATATACAAGGCCAAACTTCTGACCCAAAGTAATGAACATGCAATGCCATGAGGGGAAACAGAAATACCCACTTCCACCAAGTCTGAATTTAGCACATGCTACTTATCATGGCTGCCAGGGAATGAATCGGTACTGACCAGTGTGCCTGCCAGCTGCTGTTCGTACAATTCCTTTTTAATAGGAGGCAGTCAGGACTATGCATCATTCAGAGATGAGTATCACAAATATGCTTTGCAGGGAAGGCGACCACAGCGGACTGCCAACACTCTTCCAGTGCCAGTTACAGTGATGGTTTAATCGTAAAAGCAGATTCATTAAAATGGGATCAGAGCCAGGGTGTTTGTGATTTGGAGGTTTGTGCTAATTTTTGATAGTTACCATTGGGGGCAGTTGATGTGACTTCACCCTGCAACTCTGTGACTCATATTTTTAATGGACCACATGAATTTGCATGATAATTTTGCTGCTAACCTTGGTGTTAGCTCAAGAGATGGAAATGCCAGCAACCAAATCTGAAGATGCGTTGAGAGTTTGCAGTTGCCATGGAAATCCGGGGCAATGGCTGGTGCTTGCTTCTCTAAAATGGAAGTCCGCGTTTGCTCTCTTCAGTCTGGAAGCTAACTGAAACAACTAGATGAGAGGATTAATCTCTAACAATGGTGATTCAAAGATATGAGGAAGCTCCTTTTAGGTTTCCCTGAAACACTTTTTTTTCTAGAAAAATATTTTCAGTATTAGAATATATCTCCCCTGCACCTGGCCCAGTTTTTCCGTATGGTGTTACTGTGACCAAAATATGCCTGAAGAATGCATCACAGTTCCCTCACAGGGAAGGGACAAACTTGAAGTGCTGGGTTGTGATACAGCTGGGATTTCACTGTAGGCTTCTTTTGAATTAGATAGTCTATACTCTTTGTGAAATAATATGGAGGTTACAGGATAGTGTGTGATGCCTAACCAAGAGTATCTGTGTGACACAGATTAGCAACTACTTATAAATAACTCATGAGTTCAAAGAGTCATTACAAACCTGACTAGGCCACCTCCTGTATCAATACAGCTACCAATAATGGTGATGAAAATTATTCAGACAAAGCCTCTTAAGGCACTGCTGGATTTAGCAATGAAGGGAGAATAGGAACATGCTTGTCCCTGGAGGAATGATAACCTGTACTCTTGCTACAGAGGAGCTGGGTTTGATGCTGACTGAAATGTATGTATAATATATACAGACATACTCTATCTAGGAATGTGGTTTGGAACCATCTGAAGCCATAGGTCTGATACAATACATCTTTAGTGAATTGTTTAAATAGAAACTGATTGAGTAGCATTGTGCAATCTGCCATCAAAATCATGTCTAGCCTGTTGGTTCCAGGTACAAGTAAGACACATGTAGCTGCTAAATTTATAGGAATATTCAAGAGAATAAGAAGCCTATGTGCTCTAAAGCTCAGTCTTGTATGTCGACTCATTTGGGCAAATTAAGCCTGAAATTAAGTTATGTTTAAATCCTGTCTTCAGAGCAGTAGAGTCATATAGATTTATTTTTTCTATTTTTTACATTATTCTTCTTCATTTTTCTTTTTTCCTTTCTCTATTTTCCCCTTTTTCTTTTCTATTTTCTTCCCTCCCTCTCTCCTTCTCTCCCTCCCTCTATTTTCTTTTTTATTTTCTGGTTTCCTATTTCTTTGTTTTCCCCATTTTTTCTTTCTATGGTTGTTTATACGGATTCTGCTCCTGCTGCTGCCAGTGCTCACAGAAGGTGGTCATGGGACTGGCAGCCTTCCCCCGGTGACTGGGGACCAGCAAGTTGAGGGAGCAGAAGCAGAAAATCATTGTTTCTGGCTATGTGGGCCTGGCAGAGGCTGTATTTCTGCATAGGTTTTGTTTAGGGGAGCAGGGGACCTTTTTTCCTAGTGCCTGCTAGCACTTTCCCCAGGGAAGCTCCTCTGGAAGAGTGGCTGGTGCTGTAGCACTGGGTGAAGTGGCCACTGTGGCTCCCAATGAGGAGAGGGGCTGTAGGGTCCTGGTGAAGTAGGGATGGAGGGTGGGCAGCATGGCTGCACTTTGGGAGCTTGCTTGCTTTGCTGCTTCTGCCATAGCTATAGTCACTGCCTGCAGAGTCTTTTATTTTTATTTTTTTTTTCACTGATGATGATGGCGCACCTTAGGGGTAGTGGGACACCCATGCTTTGTCAGAAGGCTCCAGCTGTATCTGCAGATCTGCAGCAGGAAGGAAGAGAGGGGAAAGGAACATTAGGGCCGATTCCTAGAAGCACTTATACTGGTTCAGGACTTTCCTTTCTTGATTGTAACCTCTGTCTTCCAACCATGGCTGCCTGCTTGCATTAATTACCGTTCGGTCCCTCGATGCATTCATTTCAAGCTACCTTTAGGGTTCAGAGTGTGGAAACCAACTGACCAAGGTTGAAAGCAATTAACAAACAGGTTATTTTAAATTAACAGCTTCTTTTAACCAGCTGTCCAGACCTGCCTCCTCCCCCTATAGCAGAATTATCAAGGCAATGCACCTCAGTGGAAAGATGGATTGGGTTTTCTTTTGTTGTTGTGCTGCATTCACTCTTCGCTTTGTCACATGGACCCTCACTGATTTAATTACAGCTTAATTTGCTGACAGACTAGGCTTAGCCCAAAGACTGAGACCAGCCAGGAGCCATGAGATAACAGAGCCCAGGCTCTGCTTTCATTCTTATAGGAGCTTGTTAGCTTGGCCTGGGTTCACTTTTATCACTTTCTGGTCAACAGAGAATGTAAACTGATCAAACTGTCCTCTGCAACCTGGGAAGAAGAAAATAGTGCTGGAAGCCCCTTAATGCTGCCTAGAATCTTCTTTTCTTTGGGTTTTAACGTTAGGGCTACACTTCCTCTAAGAATGTTACAAGAACGCAACGCTAGTAATCTTGAAGTACTCATTTAAAATATTCTGGTGTTGGTTATCTACCTCTGCTTAACAATATGACTTCTCAAGCAGCTTCAGGCCTTTAAAGCCCACTGTATTGCATTTTGGCAGTAGGGTGATTCAAGGTCATTCTGACTCAGGCTTCAGAAATGTGACCAACCAATTTAGCTCAGATCTACCTCTTAATTTTTCTCCCATAAGTTACACTGAAGTCCCCTTTTGCCATTCTAAATCACTTTTCTTTTTCTTTGATGCATTTGCTTTTCAGAGACTTCTACATCATTGTGCTTTTCATAGCTATTGTGTTAGCCAGAAACAATTCCCAGGGTGCAGCTGGACAGTTAAGTTCAACAGCAGTTCTGGAAATAATTGCCCCATCAATGTCAACACCCTTTCAAGTCAGACTGGGTAATGCTCAAAGTGAGTCCCAGTTGCTTTTGGAGCAAAAGCAAGCAGGTTTGCATAGCCTACCCTCAACAATCAATTATTTTGTCTCAGCTTCTTAAATTGTACTAACTCTTTGCATGGGAATGTTGGTTTTCCTTTTGAGCTTGGTTTTGTGTGTTGGGGTTTTTTTTGTTTGTTTGTTTTTTTTTTTGCTCAGGTTTTCATCTTCCCTAGTTAGTTCTGTAGTTCTGTTAGCCCTCTAAGCTAGTTTGTGAATGTTTAGTATGGACTTCCTCCAAATTGCTATTAGTTTTTGTTTACACAAAACATAGAATTGAACATGTTTTTTTCCATAGTAGGCTGCACCTGGTCAATATAGATAAAACCCATTACTTCCCTGTTACTTGCAGTCTCTGCATATGCAGCCTAAAATTGTGGTGACCTTTTTTGCTGTCAGACTGCATTGTGGACTCATGTCTAATTTACTATCTGCTGCTGACCCTCAGTCTTTCTTATCCGTTGCTGCTTTCTGGGTTTGTGCAGTCTGGAGGGTTTTTTTCTTTCCTTAAAAAACATCAACCCTGTCTTGTATTACTTGCAAGTTAAATTTCATCTTGCAATTTTTCTGCTTATATGTTCAGTCTTCCCAGATCTCATCTGTCTCTCTGTCCTTACTGGCTTTCTGACTCTTTTGGGCTTTACAGTTTCTGTAGTTTAATTCAAAGAAATCACAACCTATTAACACTATTCCATGTAGTAGAAAAGGTTTCACTGCCTTACATGTGTTATTTTGTTGCAAACTTTTCGTTCGAATCTACTTAGGTGTATACATCATTAGTATAGTTAATAAGTGCTGATAAATGGAAGCTGAGTGACAGATTACTTCTGGAGAGGTGACTTCGAGAGTCATTGTCTGTGTGATGATAACCAAACTCCTTTGAATGGATGAGATCACCTGCAGTGCAGGAAAAGAGGAGGAGATGAGCAGGGCAGGGTGCTGGAGAACTGTTATCGGGCAGAAATCCAGTGCTCTGGCAAGAAAGTACCAAGAGATGGTGAAAGACAAGCTGGGACATGCATGGGAAGACAATCAAGTTTGAAGCAACTCTCAATCATGGAGTGATATTTCTTTAGATAAATGGAGAAGTCCTCTCACCTGTTGTATGTTTTCAATTCAGCATTTGCTAACACAGTGCCTACCTCAAGGTGAAGATAAGGCAGTGTGTGTTTTTAGTGCGAGGCAAACACCCATCTTGTTGATGTGCTTTTAGCTGGCTTTTGTCAACTAGGCTTAATCTTGCTTTCCATAGCATTGCCTTTCTTCTCCAGGGAAGACCAAGGGTTCCATAGGATACAGGTATCCCAATTTCCTTTCCAGAAAGTCTGCGAGGAAAGGGAATTGATTTTCACCATTTCTTTGCTCAGAAAAAAAGATACATTTTTCTATAGGAATAAATCAGGGCTTTGAATATATGGATTTATTTGACCTCTGTGCACGTACTCTATAGAGGAGTTTTAGGAAGTGTTCAAGTCCTTCTGAATAAGTAATGGGATGGGAAAAGCTCCTCCAAACAACTGTAATCTGAAATAATTTAATTTCTCACATCTCTAGTAATATGACGTGTATTTAAACATGGGTATCAAGATGAAAGAAACTCAGGAGTTTTAATTCAGCTTTTTAACAAGTGCCAAATGTTCGCTCTGATTTTCTGACAGTGTGGAGATTAAAAAAATGAGCTAGAAAAAACTGACTTGTTCTTAGGGAAGCTATGGTCACTGTGTTGCCAGCTCAGGGTCTGGTCATAAGAGTGCAAATTCCTCTAGCTTTATGCTTGACATGTCAGTTTTGCTACCCATCTGCCTGCTATTTAGGCCAGTGGTACTAAACTGCAGGGTCTGTGGCCACTGCAGTAGCTTCAGTAGTAACACTATGATGACAAATATATATGTGAAACATGCTTACTATCAATTAGTTGAGATTTGCTTCGCTGGGGTTTTTTTTTTTAAATTTTCACATGTGCAAATATAACATTGTGCAAATATTACAGCAGAGTTGTAAAGGAACAAAAAAAAATCCCAACAAAATAAAACACCCAAACAACACACAAAAAGGATGTTATTAGTATCACAATAAATGAGTTAGAAAAAAGGAAGTATTGCCAGAAATACCGACCTTTAATGTTTCCCAGAAATTCCTAATGATGTGAAGAAAGGATTGTGAACTTAAATATGTAAAAGTTTTTTGGCAGGTCAAGATACCTGCTCATCAATGCTCTATGAATTGATAAAGCTTGATATCCTGCTTCACAAAATATGAAGGGCCCCATAGAGCAGCATGCAGCGAGCATGCTGTATATACCTTAAGGCCTTGAGATCAACAGCTAGAGAATAGATACAGTGAGCAACCATTCTAGTTCTTGTTTCTTGTCTCCACTACAGAAAATAAGGGACTAACTCCATCCCTGGTGTAACTTTATAAATACTTCCTGCACCTGAAGAGTCTTGAAAGATGTCTGTCCCATCTTCTTGAGCTGTGACTCCTGAATAATTTAATGAAGATGTTTACCCTTGTGTGTCAGGGTGCCTGATGACAGACTTAATGTGCAATCAGGCAGAACCAAGATAGTGCTGTGAAACTGCATGTCAGCTGCTGGGTTATTGCCTGATCCAGTGCCTAGTTAGCGTGTTTCCCCAGCTGATTTTGGATCATGTTTGCACAGAGGCCAGATACTTTTGTGCAAACTTTGAAAGAAAAAGGAATATAAACTGATTTTTTTTTTCACTGAAAATAAATTTCAAATGCTTTCTTCCTATTTGTAAGCTATCTATGTGTGACTAGCATTTATGGTGACCCAGCCTTATTAATGAGGACCCCAAGTCAGTCAACACAGCTCTTGTTTCTACAAGACAAGGTTCATATAACATGGCGTAATTTTGATCTCATTTATTCCTGATGCTAGGCTGCTGAGTTCTGTGGAGGTTGGTGAGTTACTCCGGAATAAATAGAAGCAGAATGAATACCAGCTGTCTATGCAATACATTGGGATACCTCATAGGATGCAGAGTCACAAATGTCTCAATGAGAGATATTGGTTACTGAAACTGTACTTTGAACATGACTTATTATGGGTGTTGTCCTTCACGGCCTCTGTCTGGGAGGCTGCAAGATCCGTTTCCATACAAATTGTGTGACTTGTGCCAAGTTATTGCAGATAGATTTATGGTACAGACAAGAGACTGAAAGGAAACAGTATGTCAGAAATGAATTAGAAGTCAAGAAGAAGAAAGAAATGTAAAACACTTGGACAGCCTGTATCTTTTTAATATTTCAAATAGAAAATGATATTTCACTTTCTCAGAGCTTTGGTCTAGGGAAGGTACTTAAACCAATTCTTAAATTTAACATGGGCACATAGATATTTGAAGCATAACTTTTTCTCTAGTGGTTTCCTGGGATTGGGTTTAAGATTTCTGAAAAATGGTGTTAGCAGGATGTTTTATTTATAATTTACAAAGAATGGTTGTTAGGCCATAATCCATATTGGTTTAATCTCTTTATTATTTAAACACTTGTGAAGTGTGCTGATTAGAAGCTTTGTTTGGTTGTCTAATTGCATGGCATGCACCTAATGACAAGAACAGAGGTAAGCAGAATATCTGCTCAGATTAAGAGTAAAACTTCCTTGCACATGCTTGCATCTGTGTGAGATTTAGTTAGACTGAGTTTTGTTGTCATTAAAATTTCTAATAAATTGAATTTCAAGCTGATATATTTCAATGTTTTTCTAAGATGAAGCACGTCTTTCTAGTCATTGCATACAAAGAGCTAAAGGAACCTCTTCTGTGCAGTTGAAGCCACTCAAATATTTAATTTTTTTTTTTGTGAAAGCATAAACCAAAATGGAAACAAATACTGAAAATCTATATTGAAGAAGGCTACCAAGGGAAAATCAGCTTCTCTGCAGTAAATTTTGCAGTGGTCCTCTTACTAATGGAAATCATATGCCTATACCAAAACCAGGGAAAGGTATTTCATTTCATGTGTTCTAGTTCATTTTATTTATGACCTCTGTTATAGATATTCAGACCCTTTTTCCTAATGTAATATGTGGCTCCAATTGCATACCAATGACATTCACTCGCTGTATTTGTGACAAATTGCAATCAACAGAATTCAAGAATTCGTCCCCTGATTATTGCAGGGAACATGCAGAAAGTAAACATTGGCCATGTGAAGAGCATATATATTTGCACTATGTTTCCTGGGAATTGTAGATGTGAGCAGGTCTTTTTCTTTCCAAAGCCCTTCTTGTACTATCCCAGATTACTCCCACTTGGTAGAATACATTGACACTAGTCCAGAGTGATATAACCACTGACCTACTGGCTCAGATGGACTGTGTTACTGGTTTGCTGGTTGCTTTTGAAGAAAGTGGATTGTAGCTGAATTTAGACTCAATGGAAACATTAATCTGACTGTTTCCCTGCTGCCCAGCTGTTGCATGTCATGAAACGTGTAGGAATGTAATGATCTCTGGGACATCAGCTCCTCTTTTGGATTTGGCGGAACTGATGTCTGAGTTCAACTACAGATGGGGGAATGAGAAAAGATTTAGTAGATAGGCAAAGTGATACCCCACTTTCCAAAGAAAATGTGCTGGTTATTTTTTTCCACAGAACTGTGGCGTGCTAATAAACTCGTGTTGATAAAAATGCTAAAAAGTTAATGCTCCTGTTTATTCACTGTAAATGCTTCTCTTGACTTTAGTCAGTGCATAGTGCATTTGCATGACAGCACCTCCCACATCGTGCTGCTCTGAGTGGAAATAGGTTTGCAGACGATGTTCTGTATTCCCAGTTTCTTTTTCTCTAAGTGCAAGCCTTTGTTAAATCTAGGAACTGTTGTAGGCTTATGAAGGATCATAAGAAGTTAGGGTTTGCAGAGGCCAATTAGTTCTGCTTCATCTCTCTGCCAGTGCAGAGTTATAGGATACAATATAATCCCTAGTGCTTTGTCTAGCTAATTTTTAACATGGACAGATAGTGTTTTCACAGTTGAACAGAAGTCTTTTTCCTCCTGATGTTCAGCCTAAAGTGTTCTCTTTCTTGCTTTCATCCTATGACCCCTTGTTATACTGCCATGTACCACACTCAGCAACTTGATTTGCTTTTTGGTGTTCACAGCATGTAGGTGAATGTGGAAGGTTGTTGTATTTTGGCTGTATAGTGTTTCTTTTTAGAAAAGGGAGGTCAGAAATATACACCATTGAACCCTCACTATGTGCTGTGCAATCAGTTACACTGCTGGTGACACACTTTGAAGGCTTAACAAGTCACTTTGTTGCAATGAGCTGCCTTTTTCGTGTTTTCTTCCATGTTCTCCTCACCCCTCTACTCACAGTAGGAGCCAGCCTTTTTTTAGCCTTCTCTTATTTAAATTCTTCCTTTTAGCTACCCAACTCCACAATAAACTGTAACAAGGCAAAGATGTACACACAGTAAATCGCTTCTTTTGGCAGAGGAGGAAAGTTTGTACTTTCTTTTATAATCCTCTTCGTGTATTCCAAATTAATTTGTTTCCACAGCTTTTCTCCTTTGTATGTTTTTTCAAGAAATGAAGATATTGTCTGTTAGCATGGAAAACTGCTGTCCCATACACACTTGCTGAAGATAACTGCTCAACCTCTCACAATCTACTTGCTTTTACCAGCAGGTCCAGGGAGGTTATTCTCCCTCTGTACTCGGCACTGGTGAGACCGCTCCTCGAATCCTGTGTTCAGTTCTGGGCCCCTCACCACAAGAAGGATGTTGAGGCTCTGGAGCGAGTCCAGCGAAGAGCAACGAAGCTGGTGAAGGGGCTGGAGAACAGGCCTTATGAGGAACGGCTGAGAGAGCTGGGGTTGTTTAGCCTGGAGAAGAGGAGGCTGAGGGAAGACCTCATTGCTCTCTACAACTACCTGAAAGGAGGTTGTAGAGAGGAGGGAGCTGGCCTCTTCTCCCAAGTGGCAGGGGACAGGACAAGAGGGAATGGCCTCAAGCTCCACCAGGGGAGATTTAGGCTGGACATTAGGAAAAAATTCTTCACAGAAAGGGTCATTGGGCACTGAAACAGGCTGCCCAGGGAGGTGGTTGAGTCACCTTCCCTGGAGGTGTTTAAGGCACAGGTGGATGAGGTGCTAAGGGGCATGGTTTAGTGTTTGATAGGAATGGTTGGACTCAATGATCCGGTGGGTCTCTTCCAACCTTCCTACAATCATTACCTCTACTTATTGTTGGATACAGTCAGGTCAAATTTGGCCAAAAACCACCCACCAAGTTCCTGTAAGATCTAGGAATTGTGGAAGTTTGTTTTTTTTTTCAACATGATTTGGTAGAAACAGTGTATGAAATTATAAATAGATATTTTAAAAAAAATACAAACAACAAATTGAAATTTCTCCTGTAATACTGGCCTACTGCACTGTCAACTATTTGAAGGTGGCAATGAAAACAAGCAAAACTGATTAGTCTGATTGTTTTAACAGAAGATACCTGCAGAAAGGAAAAACTATTGTCTCCTCCCTTGCACTGACCAAAATGTGTCTTCCTAAGTGGCATAATTACTTGTTGATACTGCTTATTAGGGAAAGATCCTCCTGTTGCATTTTTACTGCCTTAACTGTGGTCTGGAAAGTGATATGGATAGAATGTGCAATTGGCTTGGATAATGAAGTTGAGTTGGGTATCTCTGGTGTAAACCCAAGCCCTAGACCCAGTTGTTTACCCATGTTACTATTTTTTATTTAATGCTGAGGTTCTGGAGTGTGTCTAGAGAAGAGCAACAAAGCTGGTGGAGGGGCTGGAGAACAAGTCTTACATGGAGTGGCTGAGGGAACTGGGGTTATTTAGCCTGGAGAGGAGGAGGCTGAGGGGAGACCTTATCACTGCTCACAACTACCTGAAAGGAAGTTGTAGAGAGGTGGGTGCTCGTCTCTTCTCCCAAGTGACAGGTGATAGGACAAGGGTCAACAGCCTCAAGCTACTCCAGGGGAGGTTCAAGTTGGACATTAGGAAAACCTTTTTCACAGAGAGGGTCACGGGGCACTGGCACAGGTTGCCTAGGGAGGTGGTTGAGTTGCCATCCCTGGAGGCAGATGAGGTACTTAAGGATATGGTTTAGTGGCAGACAGATATGGTGGGACTTAATGATCTTCGAGGTCTTTTCCAACCTGATATTTCTATGATTCTATGATTTTAACCAGGAGAGTTATGAGGTATGGGTGATTAAAGGGGCAACTGAGACACTGGACAAAGGAATATAGAGAAGTATGTCCTCCTGCCTATACACCTTGTTTAACTCCAGGTCATGGGGTAATCCTTGTAAAACGTATCCAGAAGCCCCTTTTAACAAAACGTTTCAGCTGATGCATGGTAACATTTCACCCAAAGTACTGAGTGTCTTGGACATTTCAGAACTCTCTTTTTGAATATTCAAAATGCTGAGTTTCTGCATGCTGTAGAAATCTGCTTCCTGTTTGAATGCATCATGCTTAATTTTCATTAACTTCTGCTCTAAACCCTGAGTTTAGCTTGTATTATTCAAAACAAAGCCAGTTTGTGAACACCATCCATGGAGTGGTGAGCCTACCTTATGCTGCTGGCGTTCCTGGATGTTTTGGGATCACCTGAGCTCCAGGTGTCAAACAGCTGCTGCAGATGTTCTTATGTCTCCTGTGTTTCACCAGCACTTCTTATTGGCAAGTTCTTCAAATAGAAAATAATCATCACAATTCTCATTTTATTGGTATAAACTTGAGGTACAGTGAAAAGGCACATCATGCTTCTAAAGTCAGTGGCAAGGAACAGCACTTGGTGCTGTGGAATTGAAGGCCAGTATTAGGTGGCAAAAGAGCACACAAGCCAGCATTTAAAGCTATAAAAGGATAAAGAGAAAGTAAGTTTCTAATAGCACTTGAGTGATCAGCCTGGCTTTGGAAGACACCCCAAAAATCTAGTTCATAAGTACAATTCAAAGATAAAGTACAATACTGTCATTCCTGGTCTTCGCTTTTGGTGACAGGTGTAGCTGTTGCATCTGTTCTTGCTTCCTGAGGTCCAAAGTTTCCATGTCTGGCTACTGAATGAGTAAATTAAGACACTGAATTACAGTCCTTTGCAAAGTGTTAGGATTTCTAATGTGGACTTATTTGTTTCTTATAAGGATAGAACCAGGAAGCATAAAATGTCTCAGTAGATAAAAGATCATCTATCTTAGTGTGTGTGACTAACCATTTACCTAAAATCCTTGGACTTGACCCAGGAAAATAGATCCTGTCTCATTGTTTAATTTTTAAGGTAGCAAAGTTGCTACTTTTCATAGGCATGATGTAAATTGCTTTTCTGTTAAGTATTATTTAAAGTATAAATGAATGTCACTTTTAGAAATGACTATTACTTTTCCAGGTGTTCATATGTCATACAGTGGATATTCTAGATACCAGGGAACAGGCTTGCTGTTGTTTGGTTTGCTATACAGAAAAGGACCAGAAGTGCCACTCTAGGCTCCTGGTGCAGTTTTCACAGTAAAACTCAAAGGACGAGTGATGAGATCTTTCAAAATGAAGTGGGCATGTAACAAAGAGTTTTCTTTGAGTTTGGGAGCTTCAAGTTGACTTCTGACTTGGTGCTTTTGTTGCACATGCCTTAGGATGCCGGCAGTTACAAATTTCACCAGATCCTCAAAGAATTTCCCCCTGCTAATTAGTATAATTTCTGCCTTGTCCAGGTTGAGCAGCAGCCAGCTGGCCTTATTCCAGAAACCAGTTTCTGCCAGACATTGTTTGAGGTTGGCAGCAGCTGTGTCTGGGTCAGGAAGGAAGGAAATACAGGGCTGGGTGTCATGAGTGTGTTAATGGTAGCGCAGCATCTACATAGATGCCCTGCAGCAGCTGATGAACCAGAGAGGTGGATGGAAGTGAACCCAACAGGAAAATCTGAGGATGCGCAGTTGCATGGCTGAAGATTTGAAAAAGTGTATCGTCTCACATGGATAAAGGGAGGAATGTCTGAAGTTTCTCCCTATGGATTTTTGTGCTCATTACCATATGAATCTCAGAGTGAGCTGGTTGTTCTGGGCTGTATTTTCACTCAGCCAGTGTAAATCCCTGTGGCCAACTATTACCCACAAGCCTGGGTTGTGAACAATTTTGGCATTGCTCAGGCAGCAGAATGTAAAGGCTGGTGACCTGCTTTCTGAAACACCTCCAGATTCAGCAGCCTTTTTCAAATGTATTTCAGACCATAAAAGATAGTTAGTAAGTGAAGAGATTTAGGTATGCAAATACATGGTTTCATGCTATAGTTTCAGCCTGTTACGTGAATGTATCCACTTTAAACTGTGACCCTGTGAGTTTGTGCTTCTTTTGTAGTACTCTGCCATACTTGCACCATAAGGCATCACTAGTGTAGCATTTTAGCTGATACCTCTGTCAAGCTGTGCATGAGAAGGGCTGAAGAGTTAGGTTTCAGAGAATACGAATGTCCCTGGGATGCCTTGTGACATTCAATAAGGAGAAACAGAGCAGGCAAACCTGAAATGTAGCTCATCAATATTTTGAACGTAAGGCTGAGACTTATGAGCATTGTGTAAAATCTGTGAATTCAGCATGAGCTGCTACTTTAATGTGATGTCTTTAGGACATGAACTCATTATGATAATGATGTGATTGGTAAGAAGAGATTCAGGGAGTTTTGCACCAAAGAGTGCTCTGCTAAGAAGAAATAGCATTATGAGTTTAAGTAATGCTTTAAGTTTACCTTCCATAACATGCAATTTACATGTATTTAGAGTTCTTACATACCAGCAGAACTGTGCAATGGGTTGTATCTGCTTGCTGTGCTTCTTATCTGAGTAAAATACTGCCTAAGAAACAAACAGAATTTGAATAGGAAAGGATATGGAATAAAATACCAAAGAGGAAGTTTTCACATAACCACACTGTAAACAAACACTTAAAAATGAGGTATGCACAGAACTTTAATAGTGGTGTTACCTAGGGAGACACAAGCTGCCAAAACACCGTCAGTGATGGCTTGTGGACAGCAGGTTCTTGAAATAATGGTTTGGAAAGGTGATATCTTTAAGCATATATGTGTATCTTTTTATTCTGTGTACTGAAGGGAAGTGCTATGATTTCACAGGTTTAGACTAACTGTAGATATATTCTGACTTTGAATTGCTCTCTGACAGTCTTGAAGGTTTTTATGACTTCTCAGTTTTCTGTGAAACATCTTACTTTTGAGAACAACAATCAAACACCAAATAATTTCATTTGAGCTATTTTATTTTAAACTGGTGAGGGGATCATCTAAACTTCTAGATGTTGTTTCTAATTATCCGGATTTGGTAATATGCAAATTACCAATTCAGATTTTCAAAATAATTTGCAAAAAATTGGTTGTGGTTTACCACGCTATCAAACAGATGAAAAGTTTTCAATGAAGATTTTCTTAAACAAGTATTGGAAATCAGTTCTGTACCTGAGACTGTATAGGAAAGTCCTGTATTATATTAAAGAAAAATTAGAGTTGCATGTTTGTAATCTTATGCTGTTTCACTCAGAAGTTAAGAAGAAAATAAAATTCCTTTGACATGTTAGGCTGTGAGCATTTCACATTAAATAGTGAAACTTAGATAAACTTCTTACTCCTGGGATAACTCTTTACATTTGGTGTCATAGATAGGAGGATGCTGCAATAAATATTTGGCTAGAGAAAGTGTAGGGGTGTACGTGTATTAGTTTGTGCTTTAAATATCAATGTGAGGATGATGGTTATGTAGGGTTTCAAGTGCCATTGTGCACTGTATGGTGCATCAAAACACCTACAGAAGCATTTAAAGAATCAGTCCAACTTGGAGGCCTGTTAGCTATGAATTTACCAAAAAAAGCATACTGTTCTCTCCCTGCTCCCTTGCACCTCTGCTCCCCACATGCTTTAGAAAATGAATCCATTTCTTGTCTCATACTGTATGTCTTAGCAGGTCTGTATCACTGGCCAAATCCAAGGGTACTGCATTCGTTCAGCTTCCATTGAGAGTAGCTGGGAACCAAGTCCTCATCATCACTCCAGATCAAGTCCTTTTGAGATTTATTGCATTTTAATAGAAAATAGCTCATTATTATTTAAAACTGTAGGCTGACTGAATAACATACTCAGGCAAATGCAGGGTCTGTGCTGGCTAAAACAGAGCATCTGTAATGAGGTTATGATTTTCTCCTGCAGTCGTATTGTTGGAATTTAAAGCAGTGTTTAATTTGTCCTTTGCTCTGTGAGTTAACTACTGGTGGTTTACTGCAAATGCTCAGTCTTTGACAGTTAAGTTGTGTGACTGCATGGGCTCTGATCACGTAAATTGCACAGTATTTCTCCTGACAGCAGAAAACAAGTGTTATTAACCAGCAAGATGGACAATAGGATCATCTGAGTTTGGGGGTCTCAGAGAAGGGGAAAGGAGATGATTAGAGTAGTTGCAGAGGTCACTTACTGGAGGCATTTTGAACTTAATTTGCCACCTAGCTGGCAGATTTTATCCTCTAGAATTTTTTTGTTTGTCTCTTTTATCCATTGGAAATGCCAGAGCCTTTTTTTTTTTTTTCTCTTTAATTCTTATGAATGATGTATCTAGTACAAAAAGTGAGTGTGTCTTTTTATATCTTACTTTTACGGTACTTGAATTAGTAGGAAAAAGGTTTACTGTGGAAAAAATTACCTTTTACAGCCAGGGACATCTACTGGCAAATTTACAGGGAGCTGATGCAACCAACTTGTTTGTACATCCTGTAAAATCTCAGTTTGAGGGGAATTTTTACTTTTCTTTCTGAGCCTCATGGGCTGTTCCCTAGAAACAATCAAATCTTTTTTATCAAAAAGAGATTCCTGTGAGACCACCTGAGCAGGTGCAAACTCAAAAATTGAGCTTTTATCAGGCTAAATAATAGGGCCTTATTTTAGGTCCACCTCCTTTATAGATGTCCATCTAGGGAAAATGATCACATCTATGTATTAAATATACTATGTTTAAAAATATAGACTCAGCATTAATCCAAGGTGATAAAGTCTTTTGCTGATAAATATGTTACCATCAGTGATGATGGTCAGTAATTTGCTCTGGTAGATTTCAGTGTAATTTACACAGAGACCTATCAGCCATCTATGAAAAGCACTGTTTTCTATGCTAGCTTAGATAAGACAGCGGTTTCCCTGTTGTGAGTCTGATTGACATAAGAGATGTGAGAAGTCTTGTGTTTTCCTACTAGTATGCATCACCATTTACACAGAGGAGAAAGCCAAGGTGACCAAACTGAAGAAATGGGATAAGTAAGCTCAATGTTCATCAAAAGCTAGGGAAGAGCTGTGCTCCCAGCAGTGCAGGCATGTCTTCCCTGCTCCGGTATCCCCCTGAACTGGGAAGAGCCAAAAGCCCAGGGAAGAGCATTAGGACCATGACCTGATGCCACTTGCCCTGGGAGGAGTCAGAGTAGCCTTCACTTCCAAGTTTCTGCTGGGGAGGTAGGTCTCATTCCCCTGTGGGTGATATGGTCTTTGCTTCACCCTAATTTTGAAGATGGTGTCCAGATATGGATGCTCAGGCTCATTAGGAGGACAGGAGCAGGTGTGTCACAGTAAGCTGCTCTGCTAGCACTGGTTACCTGAACAAGCAGTGTTAGTACCTAGCATATAACAACAGTATTATTTGCTGGCATCTGATGTATTATTTGATTGTATAATATGTTGACAGTACTGATGAAGTCTAACATAGATACAAAATTGTTGCATTATGCAATAGGAAGGAGTGTTGCTGGCTGGGGTTGTTAACTCTTCAGGGAAGGATCTTCTCTGATCTCTGCCAGAGACTCCTGGCTCGACTGTAACTTAGACCTTCATAAGCACTGTGGCTTGCCTACATTTAGGGAAGTGAACAATTTAGCTTTATAAATAAGAATTTCTTCCTGAGTGATCTTCACCTGGTTGTGTGTAGGGCAGCATTACAGGCCCTTGTTGCACAAGTATATCATACCAAAGCCACTTTCCATAATATCTTTTTTCTACATTCACTCAACATCTAAGCTTGACTTATCTCTTAACTAGAGTAACCAATATTTTTAAGAACTAGACTTTTTATTTCTTGCTCAGTCATGTTCAGGGTAAAGAATCCTTTATCTGTGGTGATGTGGTGTATAAACAAGATGCTATTGCCTGTGTCAAGGTACAGAATGTATGATTTTCTTGTTTATACAAAAAGTATTGCTCAAGCAGATGCTGCAGATAGCAAACATGAGTCTGGAAGGCTACTCGCTTGTGAGTCACAAAAGATAAAGTTGTTTTTTTGACAAGAAGAAGTATTTTAACAGACCTGTAGGTACTCAGTTCTTGCCTATAACTAAGCTGCATAATATGCTTATTTGCAGGTGGACTGTGTATGTGGAGATGAGAAACAAATCCTTTTCTGTGTTAGTCCCAACATAAACCCGTAGAGGTAGAGGAAATGGGAGGAAATGTTTTTCCAAGTCCTGCCTAGCACCCCAAGCTTTAATCCCTCCCTTTCACTTTCTTGTGGAGGGGAGTGCCTTTCTTTTCTTTCAAGCTGTTCACTTTCTAACATCCTTTCTGTTATAAATCAGTATTATTGATAGTTCTTTTCTGAGCCTTGTTGCATTAAAAAGTAACCTTCTATAGAAAGCTTTGGGTTTAAGTCCTTTGCACAGATTCGTGTACCTGGCTACACAGGTGCTCTGACTGCTTGGATGGATGTGGGACAGCTTCACAGTGTTGCTGTGAGCCATAATCTGTTTAATATACTGCTTATTGTTAACTGTTTTGCAAAAGCATCCTGTTAGATAATGGAAAGGGGGAAATAAAAAAGTTGCCTAAAGGGACATTGCTCTCACTGTGAATTCCTGGTATTTTTTTGTATACCTGGTTGTGTAGCGCTGGTTGTGCAGCTCGTGCTACCCAGGCTAGGTACTACGGTGGCTGGCCCTCAAATGTTACCATATTTTCACACACAGAACCTACATCTTGAATTACCTGTGTTTAAGAGTACAGTTACCTGAGAGTAAGTCCTTTCGTAACTAGTCCTTGCTAAAAATAAGAGGCAGGGAATTGCCAAGACAGAGAAAGCAGCACATGGAAAATCGAGAGCCTGTTTAGGGGAAGGAAGAAATCAGGTGATAGTGCAGACCTCACATTAACGTACCTATAGACATAATACTGCATTTCTTTCGGCATTTTTAGTTCCCCAAATGACGTGCAGAAGTGTATGAAAATACTGCAAGGATGACCCAGAGAGGGGAAAAATGAACTACTGTGCTGGTGGTGAGAGTCAATGGGAATTCCTTAGTTCAAGTGTCAGACCATCAGCTGCCTGTCATGTGCAATATTTTTGCATCATGTGATGTAGAGTACTTGCCTGGAATGAACTGCAGTGGTGCCTTGCTGGTGTGTAACACAGGTTGGGGAGTGCCCTGCTGAAAGAGATCTGGATGTTGGGGAGTGTGGTTACCACATATAAATTGCTTAGCTTGTTATTGAGGGAAAGAAGCAGGAGCGTAGGGAAAAGAGGAAAGCCTGTTGCCTTTGCTTCTATTAAGTAATGTTGCTTGTTTAATGGATGGGTAACAGGAAAGAGTGTAAGGGAATGCCATTGTTAATGTGAACTCCTGCAGTTTTTATTGTACTTGCACCCGTTATAGTTAGGGTTGAGCAGCTGTTTCCATTATGAACTCCTATTTCAGGGGTTTATAACTTGGTTGTAAAAATTTGCTCCAGGCTAAACTGTAACTTACTGGTTCTTAGCCTGGGAGAATTTTCTTAAACAAAACTTTGAATCAAGAACTCTGTCTAGTCATTGTTCTGCAAGCTTGCACAGAAGCCAAATTTTACTGACAGGCCTTGAGATCTGTTTGTAAGACTATGAGTTGATCACATTTCCCTCTGTAATAGTTTAAAAAAACTGGCTTGAATTACTTTGCATATGTAAGTAATATAAGAATGTAAGTGACCAAGAGAGGAATGCCATGGTGACTTAGCTGATGTCCATTTAGTCTGGTAGCTGTTGGGTTATAAAGTTTTCCTTTGAAAAGACAGCAATGTGTTACTGCCATAAGAACAGAAAATGCTGCATTTACTTTTACTCATAGGATCTATGAAGATTTAATGCTTGCATGTATTGAACTGTGCCTACATAATATTAGCACTGAATTCACACTTCATAGCATGCTGTTTCTGCAGAGGTGTCTTATGATATGTGCTTGGCTATAGGTATGTTTAAATCCCCTGGGCATAAAATTTCTTTCAGAAAGATTTTAGAATGCCATCACCAGTCTGCCCAAATCTGGTTCAGTGGCCTTTAACTGCCTCTGAGTAGTGTGTTGCCAAGCTTTTTTTATGAGGTGCAGTTACAGTTTATAACAACACCTTTTATATGTAAAAAGGATTGTCTCTTGGCCCTTCCAGATTTTCTGTGGCATTGGAAACTGGCACATTTCACCAAAACACTCAGCAACATTTGCAGTAAGATTATGAAAAACTAATTCTTAATATATTCACTCTTTTGTTTAGTTTGTTAAACTGCAGTTGCAAGACATCAAAAAAAAAGTGAAATTCATGCTTGCAGGGTTGTTTGCGCTGTCATTGTCTGCTGTCAGACTTGCAAAGCTGTTTAGATACATGAAACTGCAAAAGAGCTTCCTGCAGTTTCCAGGGGAAGAATAAACTCTTTAGGCAGATTTTCCAATATAACTGTAGACACATCTGAGTATTTCTTTCATTGGCATGATACTTAGGTGACTTGAGGAAAATCTGTGGTGATGTCTGGCTCTCAGCATGGAAAGTAAGGCCAATGCAATATGGGAATATAGGGCTGGACCAGAATTAGGTTTGGTACTTTATATCAGCACTCTTGTAACACTTGGATCTAAAAAAAACTGAATTTTAAGTATGATGGGTTGGTCTTCAGATTTTAGATATTATTCTGAATCAAAACTGCCCAAGTAGGTAAAGATATTTACATTTGTCCTAATGTTATGAAAATAGGTATGGAAGAATATAAGAATCTAGGTTTCAGTCTAAGAATGTTTCATAAAAATATCTCTGCACTATTAAGAGCTGCCTCTTCTATACTTCTGTGGTGCTTTTGCCACAAATAATGCATTTATCCCATGCTTTGTGAAGTGTGTATAGTTGTCTGCACCAGTCTTGTCATCTTAGCTACTCAATGAGAAGGCAGTCTGCGGGAATGGTTTGCAGATATTGGTATTTGATAGTGCTTGGTGTCTCCCTGTGCTTCTCCTGGTGTGGCAGTGAATGCTACTGCTGGGCTTTCACTGTCACTGGCTGAGCTTCTGTAACTGCATCATTTTTCAGACTGTAGTATGGGAGGACGTTAATTCGTGTTGTCTTTGTTATTTAGAAGCATGCAGAAGGAAAATGCTAAGAATGTAAAATATATTATGATTATAACCTGCTTAGTCACCAGCACAGAAATAGCATCCAAACTAAATATGCCAAAGCAAATAATTTCTTTATCCCAAACACCAAGGCTGCAGTGAATAAGTCTGCTAACATGAAATTATTCACTCATTCTTCTACTCAGAATCCACTTAGGGCACAATCTCAAAATCTAGAGCCTTTTTCTGAAGATAAGATGGCATCTTCCTCTCTGGCATAGAGGAGAGTGTAGTGTCAATCTGACTGTAGATCCACAGGATAAAGGCAGTCTCACACAGGCAGAACCATGTAGTCTTTCTTGGTCTAAATCAACAGTTCATTCTGTTGGAAATGAATGAATGAGCAAGATGGGAGTCTGGGACTGAGAAATACTATTGAAGTACTAATGCATTTAACAACAACTTCATTTTCTCCATTTAAACCTGTAGTTCAGGTATAACAAACTGCAACATTTCTATGAGCGTCAAAACCCACTTTTTTCTCTCTTAAAAAACCTGAAAAAAAAGCTTTTCTCAAGGATAAGCAGAAAGTATGCTATCTTTGAATTAGTGTGTAGTGGTGTGTATAATAAGGACTGACTGCACATTAGAACATCCTCAAGAACTTTCTCCTTCTGAACCATTGATCTGAGCTTCCATTTAATAACTAAATGCTTAAATGCAGACTGAAAATTAGGGGTCACCAGTGGATAAGTTGTACCCTGACCCACCCCTGTTCTCACATGGCTAAAATGAGGTAATGGTGGCTGCAGTCGAATGGTGGACACCAGTCTGCCCTGTGATGAGAAGGGGTTTCAAGCTGTGCGCAAGAGGATGTCGTATCTCATGGCCTATGGTCTACATATGTCTCATGGACCTTCTTGCTGATAGTAACCCATGGTCAAATGAATCTATCTGCCATACAAGGACAAAATAAAGTTTGTAGTTCTTCTCAGATTGGATCTTGTAAAGAAAACCCTGGGGCCTGATTTGAAAGAAATGGCAAGGAATAAATGTGATAGAGAGGCAATGGCTGATGCAACATTCAGCCCTGCAAAGGATTTTGAGTGTCCCTCAGTTTCCCTTGTCCCCATCCACTGTCTGAGTTCTGCATTTGGAGTTTTTCTGTTGTTCAAAGCCGTTACTTGATTTGTCTCCATTGTCTCACCCTTTCTCACATCCCTGCCACTAGATTCTCCTATCAAGAATCCTGTTCCCACTGTCCTGTTTTACTGTCCCTTGGATACCTTTTCCTCTCTTGTGTTAGATTTTTCTACCTCCGTTGCCCTCTACCACAGCTTCCTCTGTCTCTCCCACAGTGCCTCTTTCAATAGGCTTCAATAAGGAAGCACTGAGCTTTTTTTCTGCTCCCCCATTAGAAAGGCATTGTGCTTTGTAAAGTCAAAAATCTGATGGATTTCTTGCGTTAGCTATGTCTGTGTTACCTACTCTGGCTAATTTCAGGATCAAATACTTCGTATAAAAGAGATCAAGACAATATGCAGACAGAATTATAGGGTTTTAACTCTAAATGTAGTATTTCATGTTTAGATGATCATTTTTATTGCTCAGGTAGGGTACTGTAGAAGTGAACTCAACCCAGTTAATGACCATAAATAATAATGATGGCATTATTCTTTTGTCTTGTCCTTTGCACACACTAATCTGCTCTGACAGGCAGCTTTGCTCTTTTATTAACTCTCCGTCAGCTGTAATCGGTGATGGTGAAGTCAGGCAGCAAAATTTACATGTGCCAAGTCTCACCAATATTTTTTTTTCTTGAACAATTTCAGTCTTCAGTTTTGTACATCTCTGAGATGGCAGTTGAGAGAAAGCATGGGGGAAAGAGGGCAAATGTGTTTTTTCATGTATTGAGTTACCACACTGAACAGCACTTATAACAACTCAGGACAGAACCATCTTTAGTTACTTTTCCCCTCCTTCCTGTCCCCTGCCTATTTCCAGGAATAAATACGTTACAGGCATTGAAAGTATAAGATCCTTGATTACATCTTTTGATTGTTTAAATTTTCTTAGAAGTTGGAATCCAATGTTTGTTAGTGGAAGAAGAGCTTGATGGATCATTTTCTAGCTCTTGTGACAATGCTTCAGCCCATTTTAAGGTATGATTTATGCCACTTACTAATAGATTACCTGGAAGTTGATGATTAAAGTGGAAGTTTCTTTGGAAACGGGTGATATAACTGAGGTCGAGACCTCCTAGTGACCTTGAATGTAACTATTACCCTTCTAGGTTAGTTGCAATTGGAGATCAAAGTGTTAGTACAGGAAACATATTTGGTCCTGAGGTTGTCAGTCGGGGGCTGCTGTTTGACAACAAGGTAGCTGTGGTTGGAAGGGAAATAAGCATTTGCCTGCAGTTTCTCCATTGCTCACAGATTAAAGACAGACTAGAACACCTAAACTACATTTCAGGGTGTGGTATTTCAATTATTTTTCATAAGGAATTCTGCACCTCACCTGAGTAAAACATCACTGCATAAATAAGTAGGGAAATGATTGAGGCTGGTGGTTGCAACCAGTTCTTTGAATGTGGCAGTAAACCTTTTTTTGGTCACTTACAAAGCTGAGAAACTTTGCTTTATCTTGTGGAGTCCTATTGCTTAATGTTGTATGGGTATGTGTTGTGGGGAGAGAGGTAGGGCAAGAGCCTCAGTACTTGTCACAGATCACGGAGTGTTTTATAGTTTCTCTTAAAGGGGTGTACATGTTGGTCATATGTCAGCACATCAGTGTTTTCCTCAGATGCAAAGGACAAAACGAGAAAAGTTTATTTCTGACTGGCTATTAATGCTGAGTCACTGGAATCTTTTAGGTGTTTTTCACCTAGGCTTTCATAAGCCTTAAGGTAAGAATGATAAGCACTCTTTGTTACTGAGTGCCTCATTTGCAGCTTGTGCTCATGTTTTTTAATGAAGAGCCCTTCGATCTGACTGCCTTTCATCTGAGCCACTGACAATCATGAGAGACATCACCTAAGTTAATAGAACAACTGCTCTGTATCTTTTGTGAATGGACAGAGAAGCCCACCTGCTGTTCCCTATTCTGGAAACACAGGTATACCCCCAAGTGTCAGGCAAGTTTCACACTGTCTTTCATAGCTTCACTTTTTATAAGGCCTCCCTTTTGCCTGGTGGTGCTGCTGTTGCCCCATCCTTCAGCGTGCTTGCATGGGGGCAAGGGGGTGCAAGTCAGGAAGAGCTGGTATTGGCACTGTGCAACTGGATTGCACACCAGCTTGTCCCCTTCTTTTGCACTAGCTCTGCAGAAATGAAGGAAAATCTGTAATGCCTGAGCCACAAAGCAGAGATGCACAGTAGTCTCTCCTATTTATTTGTTTATTTATCCATTTATTTAAATGGAGTTATTTTCCAGGGAAAAAACAAACCTTTTAATCTCAGTGCAAATGTGCTGCCTGGTATTTACTGAGATGCTGCTGAAATGTGTTGCTGTGTGTTTGGTTGATGCAGAAGTGAACTCTTTGTACTGCTTTTGATAGGCTTGGGTCTCTGACTGAGAGACTGATGTGTGTGTCTAGAGGCTTTTCTGCACATATGGAGCCCCACATACTTCTGAATCCAAGCAGAACCTATGTCTTTTAAAGCCTTTTGCTAGGTTGGGGCTTGAATTTATGAAGGGCTCTAGCACTATCCTGGCTGAAGACTGTGCTGTAAAAATTCCACCCTAATAATGAGAACATGGGTGGCATTTCAGAAACATGCTGAAAGATCTGCTTTACAATGACTTTTTCTCCTGGTATGTTTTACTCAGCTGTTTAAGCTTTAAGACAATTTTAAATATGCAAGAGCTAAAGCTTGCTCTGCAAGAATGGGTGCGTGCAGCAATGCTACAGTTTTCAGCAGGCCCTTGAAGGGCCATTGCTGAGCTCTACGGCAAATACACTGTGTCAGCAGGTACTGCGAAAATAGAAGTGAAAACTCATGATAATGTCCCAGTCAGCCCTGCCAGGGTGTCCTGATTGAGTGTTGCTTTTCTTGGTTTTGATTGAAGTTGCCATAAGGGAGACACTGATTACTGAAAAGTGACTTTTTGAACATCCAATGCAATAGAAAAGGTTATCAAAAGGGTTTAAAAAGTCTGCAAGATTAAAAAAATCCTTCTACTTTTCTGTGTGTCACTTCAAAGATTTTCCTTGTTTTCCAGTCACCTAAGCATCCTGAGCTTTTACTAAACATTTCTGGAAAACTTTCCTCTATTTTCCTATGAGTTGATGAAATGTCTCATCAAGATCCAAGGCAAGGTTTTCTCGATTCCCTTTTATTTAACAAGTTAATGATAAATAAAATAAAATTCACAAATGTCTAACCATCCAGTTAGAAGAAAAATACGTTCAGCTTCATTTCAAGTGAACGTAACAATTTGTGTTCATATGTGCTGATGGAAGCAGTTTCTACCTCCTCCCTTATTGCGAGTAGTAGGCAAACTCTGCTTTTTTTTTTTTAAATGTTGATAAGAGCTAGGGTTGACATCTTTAGGTCTGGTGCAACTTGTCTATGCTCTGGATCTTTCTTCAGGAGAATTTCCAAATTGCTGCTGATGCGTGGCTTCAAACTGCTTTTCAAAACTGCCCTTCACCACCTCATGGAGATCTAAGAGAAAATGATGCTTGTGGCCCTGTATAAAAAGGCAAATGAAAAGAAAAACCAATGATTTCCAATAATAAACCCATACATCTTAACATAGCCTGCCCTTGTGTAACATAACACTAACTATACCAACATTGTCTCTGACTTATTTATTCCTAACTAGAAAGGCTGACCAATTTCCTTTACAATCTAATATTTCCTCTAAGACCGTGTGGCTAAAATAGTCAAACTGTGCTGTCCACGGTGGGAACAGCTGTGTATTTCAGTACTGCTGTGACAGAGGCTAACAGCAATTAGTTGCAATTTTTTTTTGTATTTGTGGTTCCCATTCACAAAATGTTCTTCAGAACCATTTGAGTTCAAAGCTTATTTCCATTTGAGGTAAGCTGGGAATTTTACCTAGCTTCAGGAGTCAAAACACAAAATAAAATGAAGTATCAGGCATGCAATAAAATCATACACCCTGCAGAGCTGTGTTTGTAGTCTTGTATGATGACTTTATTTAGTCCAGATAGTTACCATGTAATATTGCAGAAGGAGGAACAAAAAAACTTAGGCAATAAACCAGATTTGCTTGTATTGGGTAGTTTGAGGTTACCATAGTTTATTGCTCCTATTTTGTATGCATATCCAGATTTGGTGGAGAACCCTATGGGCCACTTCCTACTCAGCATTTCTTAACTGCAAAACATAACCTGAACTTGGGGTAAGAGGCTTTCTTCCTACCCCTTTGCCCATATCCAAGAGGATTTCAAAGAAGCCCAGGGATTAGCAGACTTCCTCCTTTTATGTGTTACAGCTGGGCATGATGGGGCTAGTACTGGGGGAGGAGGTTGTAATTTCATTTCATCCTTCTCCAGTGGGTAAGTTTGTGGAGGAAAAGGCACAGTCTTGCTTACCTCCTCTCTCAGCACTAAGGGTAAGGCAAGATTTTCAGTTACACCTGATGGTATCTGAGGAAAGGCGTAGGAATTTGCTCCTTAGGCGTAGGAATTTGCTCCTTTGCCAGAGCATGTTTTGCACTTCATTGCACTATTATAAATCACTGTACTCAGCTGTAACTCATGAATGAGTATTGGGGGTGTGTGGGGGGAGTAGAAAGGGGAGGGTGTGGAGGCTGAGTAGAGTTAACAAAATTTGAAACAGATTTATTGAAAGCCCTTCAAGAGTAAATAAAAAAAGACAGCCCAGCTGCTGCTGTTCTGGAACACAGCAAACTATGAGCTAGAAATCCTAGTAATTAGTTTCATTTGTAGGTGAAAAAAGGTCTTTGAGAATGTCTGGTATTTATTATCATTAAGACTCAGTCATCGTTTCCATTTGAGAAACCTATATTTTTTACTTTTGCTTTATGTGTTGTCAGCTTACATGCAATTAAGGAACCCTCAAAGCAACTGAATCACATGTGTCACTGGTACAACTTTACTGGCTCCAAGACATCAACCTTCCCTTGTCCCAGACTCCTGGTGTCTCTGGCTCTTTGGGACTTAAATTCAGTGGCAGCTTTTCGGTTTGCATGAATAAAAGGATCAGCTCTCCTTCTAAGCTCTGCATCTCGCTCACACTCTACAGACAGTTTGACTGCAGTGCCAGAACTACTTCAGGTGCTCAGAAAGTGCCTGTAAATCTTAGATGAGGTATGTGGGTGGAGACTTTCAAAAGCAGAGAGAAATGCTAGGTATCTGCATAGTTTCAGTGGTAAAATTCATACTCCTTTGTGTTCTTTCATACCTCCTTTAAAGTGATTAAAGATAGTGTTCTTTCAAAAATGGTTTCCCTCAATTTTACTTTAAAATTTACTTTAAAATAAAACTCCAGGTTTCTTCTTTATCTTTGCTTGTGGTAGGATGGGTTTTTGTTTGTGTTTTTTTTTTTTAAATGGTCTCTTAGATTTTGAGTTACAGCTGCTGCATGTCACAGCACTGTATATCTGCTACAAATGATCTTAGTTTATCTTGTATGTGAATTTTAAAGTTCTACTGATTTGTAGTGTGTTTGTAGGAAAAGCTGATTTTCTGCCTAGTAATTTCTTTCTCCTAGTAATTTCTTTCTGACAAGCAGTAAGGCCTGGAAGAGGAAGGATTTGAGCTGTTTTAGTAAACATGTGGGTAGAATCCTACTTCTATTGGATTTGCCACTGAATTAAATATAGCCAGGCTCTCACTCCTTTTGAGTAAATCACTAGAAGGTTTTGGCAATTTTATCTTCTTAAATGAGACAACAGATCTTCCTGACTCTGTACAATACAAGAGGCAGTGTCACCTGGTGTATGTGATGCAACACTTGGCTCCTGTGCTGTTCAGTGGGGCTTATAAACAGAAAATGTTTTGGTTGGCTTTTTCTAAGACCTGAAGTAATACTATATCGCTTTGGCTCATTATGGCATTAGGGTTTCCTTGTGTTTCTTTATATACTCAAAAGAAAATAGATAGGGCAGCTTTGTCATTGAATTGAAAAAGCAATGTTTCCAAAGGAAATCTACCCTATTAGGATTCCCTAACTATAGTCCCTTCTTTACACTCCTTTGTATGTAATTTACAGCAGCTACCAAGATGGATGGGCATAAAAGAAAGAATTGTTTTAAAATATTTTCCCACTGTTATTAATTAATAATGACAGAACTAAAAATAGTTCCATCATTATGCTCCTTTCTGTTATCTAGTTATGGTAAATATTCTTTCATGAGTATTTTTAAAAAACTGTATATTTGGGTAATTTGTTGGTTTTGATTTGTGTGCGTCTCCCACTAACATTAACAAGTTATCCTGCAGACATAAACCTGCAGACATATATATTTTAAGATTTTTGTCCTGAGGGAGAAGCAACAAGAAAAAGAAACAAAGAATAATACAATGGTTATTAGTCTTGAATAGCTTTTAAACTATAATTTTAACTCTGATTTAGTTACTAGAATAGATTTTTTTTGATTATTTCTGTATTAGTTGTTTAAAAATCTCCAATTGTACGTTACTTTTTTTATCTTTAATAATGATTTTAGCGGTTTATGTACTAAAATGTGGGTCAACTGAATACTCTAAATTGGAATCAACATAACACTGTTCTGCAACATCATCTGCGCTATTATCAAGATAAAAATCCTAATGTAAAAAAAAAAAGCTGTCTTGTGTTAGTATTAAAACACCCCCTGGGAAAAGCCCTCAGTACTAATTAATGAATCATGAAACTCCCAGTTTTAAAGATAATCTTTGACATGTATATCTATTCATAAGAAGTGCGTTTTCATCAGCAGATTCCATCAGAAATTACTAATTAAAGCTCCCTCTTCCCACTCTGTATTTAGAGACAACATAGGAGGAAAAATGTCTGCTAAACCTAGGATTTTATTCAGATTTTCAGTGCAGTCCGATTTGCATAAATTCTAATAAAGCATTATTAAAATCTATTAACACTTGTCTATGGCCATTAAGTTAAGTTTGCTATTTTGAATGACTGCATTTCATGCAGACTGAGATAAAGAAGCATGGAGGGATAGCAAAGAATGCAGAGTAATCCTGTGAAGGACACGTGAAAGAAATGTTATACACAAGGCATAAACTTTAGAAAGGAATAAATATTGTCTGCTTTCTAAAAGGCAATGGAAAATTGTTGGCTCTACTGACTTGAAAGTCAATCATGGCTGTCCCCAGATGTTTATATATATATATGACATACAGGACTGGTTGAACATCATGATATTTTATTATAAAACCTTGAGGGCACTGTCCTCTAGAGAGAATTGAAGATTTTAACTAATATTGATTATTTAGTACAGACTGTAAAGATCATAAGTTAAAATGGGAAAAAGAAAGGCAAGGAAAGATTTAAAATTTTTTATAGATTCTTGAAATTTTCAGGGGAACTAGTGAAAATTCAAGTAACTTCAAGTCATAGAACTCCTTTAATTTTTCAGATGTATATTGGATTTGTTTGTTTACCCAAATTATGGCAGAAATGCTTTTGATACAGTGTAGGCATTGGTACCTGGTTTGTCATTTTGGTTTGAAAATCCCAGTTCATCACTATTTCTACAGTGTAGTTCTTCATGCTCAGCTGTGGATGAGGTAGGGCATCTGAAAGCATGTGGACTAGTGCCTTTGCAGGGTGACTTCCCATCACCCTCATTTTGACTGGTGACCCATGCTGGGAAGTGGGTTGAGGGTAGATGGGGCTTCTGGTGGTCCCCATCCAGCCTAGCCCCAAGGTCTGCCTCTGGTTATGTTTGCACTGAATGCCAGGATGGGCTCTTTGTGCATCTGACTTGTGCTGGGAAACCAGGATGGCCACTGGTGACCTGAGATGAGACCTCTCACATAGTTTTTCTCCTACACTTGCCACTGGCACTGCAAACTTGAAGCTGCAGCTGCTCTGTAAACTGACCTTGTGTTTTTGGAGACTGCTGTTTCTAGGTAGTAAAAGGACCATTTTCTCAGGTTAAAGAGGGTGAGTATAACTACCAGGCATGACTCCTGTGTTGAAATTTAATGAGGAGTCCTGCTTCTTCGAGAGTTCCCTGAGAAGCTTTAGCCCTTTAGCTCCAAGAATACGATATTGCTCAAAGTTGTGGAGAAGTTGAAAATAATAGTCATCCCAAAGGACAGACATACACATGGTATACTTAGTAGCAATTTGCTTTTGTAATCTACATTTGACCAACTCACTTGATTTCTGCTTATGAGTCACTTTAAAAGAGGATCTTAAAACAAACTGCAGCCAAGAGATAGCAGGTCCTTTCTTCCGTATCTGGAATTCCCTTGCCCAAATGATATGGGTGACAATCAGTATTGCGGTAGTAGGAGTCATCCCTGTGTCAGTAACAAGCAAGAGGTGGAAATGTCATGTTATTTGAAGAGAAAATTCTGAGCTTTTCCGTTTGTTTTGGCATTAGTGTAATTGGACGTATTAGGCTTCATGTTGGTCTCTCTTCTTGAAGACTTCCACTCCTATTTCCCATGCTCTAGAGGGAGGAGAAAACCCCAAACAATAAAGGTTGTAGTAGTTACCATTTACTTTGCAATGACCTTTGAGGATTACATCACTCAAAGGCAGCTATTTGGCCCTACCCTGAAGAAACTGTCTATCCCCATCTCAAATTGTCTGTTAATACCACATGAAGGCTGGATTTAGTTACCAGAGATAACCTTGGCAGCAACTTCTTACCAGCACTGGTTATGCCTTACTGGAATGAAAAACTGTGAAGCAGTAAAAAGAGACTCCTAGGGTGAGAGAAGGTGCTGAGCTATTAAAAACATCTTTCTCAAAGGATAGGATATCCCCATGCCTTATCTAGAACGAAATGCAAAGATATTGGCTTTGAACTTGTCTCTCTTTCTTGCCAGCATCTCATATACTAATTCACTGCACATGTAAAATAGAATAAATAAGTTTACTCATCCCTAGCCATGGCTTTTTTCTTGAAGGCTAGAAAGATTTAAGACACCTTGCTCTTGTGGAATTATTTACTTAGATGGGAAGGTTTTCCCATAGTATTGCCTAGGTGGCCATCCAGTTATCTGGGTGGACAGGCTGACATTGTTTATATAATTTTCAGTAAAATTACTTGCAGGTAATTTTTTTAGAAGCTTCTCTAATTTATTCATTAACATTTTCTTCTCTGTAGCCTGCTATGTTGGGATTATGAAAACAATACCAGCAACATTTTGGAGTGTTCTTCAAAGCATTTTTAAAATAGTTTTCCAATACTCTGTGGCAAGAAATGAAATGCACAGTATTTTTTCTATTGTACAATAGAATACATCCAAGTATAATAGAATATAAATGCTTTATAGAGATTTGTTTTTAAATGAACTCTTAATGCAAGAGGCACAACCCCAATGCAAATGATGCTATCACTCCCTACTCTTGCTAGGGGACTGTTCATTTACCACCATCCAGCACGGAGAATGTGACAGTTTTTTCTACTTCTGTATTCTTTGCATGACCCAAACTGCCACTGGAGTTGGCAATAACTGAGGGCATGGAGAGAAAGCCTATGATGCTACTGCCCTGAAGGAAGATAGAAAGTGATGTTGTTTTCTGTTTTTCAAGCTTTGCTGTAGTTTGAAGAATTTTTACAAGGGGGATTTAATTTGTCAAAGTGAGTTCTCCTTTCCTTTGTCTATAAAGCAGTACCATGAGAAATACGCAGGCTATTCTGAGATCTGGAGTGATCTGACTAGTCGAACAGCATTAACAGCCCAGTTGCACTCTATGTGAATGGCTTCCCTCCGTGCTTTTGGGAAGGAACAAGCCATTCACTGTTTCAGACCAAGGCAGTTGGTAGCACCAAAAGCAATCTGAGAAAACTCACTACCAGCACTGTTCTACTACTGCCCGAGCACAGAAATAAAAACAAAGTTTCTGTCGGAAGTAGCAGATTTCTGTATACAAGTTAGGCTTTTTGCTGGCTGTTACATGAAAAAAATACAGTTAATAATGTATTTAGAAATTTAAATACCACTGTCTACACAAAGTGACCAGTGAAAACCTCTGTTAAAACCTTTTTATTTACTTTTTTGCTCAAATTATTACTGTTTACTTTTCTACATTTGACTATTTCTTGCCATCTGTGGTAATCACAACTGAAGCCTGAAAGACCATTTCCTAGATTGGCAGTATCTTTAAAAGTGCTGAGCAACTACTTTGTATGGGATTTGGGTTTGTTTTTTTTTTTCCCCAATGTAATGTCTCTTGCGTCCTCCTACAGCTTGCATACAGCTCTCTATAAATATATTTCAGCATCTGTTTTTCTTACTTGCCCACCCAGTTTTTCTGTGACAACTAGCTGCCTTTGCAAAATGCTTCTGGGTTAACTTCATGCCACATAAAGTCTATGCAAATGAATGTTTTCTCTAATGTATTTATGTAGATTATTAAGAAGAAAACAAACCTAGGACAAGAACAAAATGAATCACTGGCTTATTAGTTTGGCATTGTTGCTTGCATAGAGAAGTGCTTTATATCGAACATGTCTTTTTTAATAAGTAAATAAATAAATGACAAACAGGAGTACCAAGCTTAGCCCAGCATGAATATTGACAGTGGTTACTGCTGACAGCCTTTTACTGTTTCCAAACAACATGTTTCATTCCCTTAACTCCATTGTCATAGGGAATAGGGCAATACCAAGCTATTCAATAGAGATGCATGCAATAAGGAGTATTCATGGCTTTACTTTTGTCTTGACTTGAAGAGGTTTTGACTAAATTGTGCTGGGAGACTTCAGCCTGGCACCCCCGAGTTACAGGCTGTGTCTACAGTAGAAACTGGAGACCCACAATTTCCCTGCAATGAGACTGAACTGCACTATTTTGGGAGAGCACTTGTTCTCAGATCTTCAATTCAATTTAATTCAAAACCACTAAGCAAATGTGGAGGAGAAAATCAAGTAGTCCCAGTAATTGCAAGGATGCATCTAAATTTATGATTGGACCTTCCATCAATGTTAAGTTGGAAATATTCACCAGAAGGGGAATATACCATTTTGCCTTACTCTGTACAGTTAATGTAGCTGTGGCAGCAATCCACTGAACATAATAGAAGTCATGTGTCAACGTAGCTGCTTTGGCTTTGCTTGGCCACAAAAGAATAGGACAATAAAATAGAATCCAGAAGACGAATTCAGCCTTCCTGTTCACCTGTGCTTGTTGTGAATTAGGCTTTGGCAAGGGATTGCGATCTGAAGGGTTTGTATTCTCAGCTATGATTGAAGTGAGGATGCCTTTCCTCCTTCAGCTGTGTGGGTCCAGTTCTGGTGTAGGCAAAGTAGGCATTGCCACCACTTGACAAAATACAGCAGCCTGAGCACCTTTCCATTTCTACATGTTTTCCCACAAAAGTAAGAGAAGTTAAAATGTAGTAACTTTGAGCCTCTTAGCGGAGACTTATTCTGCAAAGTGAAAGTATTATGATATCTCTCCAAGCTGTCATGTTTGTCTTCATCTGCCTCACTTGCTCTGTAGCCTGTACTACTGGAAGCCCTCTGATGTTAGTAGCATCTAGTCTGGTTTGTCTTGGCAAAGCTTGCCTCATTTTTTTTTTAAAGAGCATTTTAATCCTTGCATCTTCCAAGAATTACTTTCTTTTTGTTTGTTATTTCACTTCTGCCAATCTAAAATCTTTTGCTTCTCACTGGAACTTAAAAGCTGTTTTTAATTACAGAGCTTCATATGAATTTAACTAGAGAGAGATAATAGTGTGACAAGGGAATTCCAGTCTGTCTTCAGTCAATTTAATTTTACCTGGGAGGTCAGTCACATTGGCTACAACTTGTATACTGTGGTTTTATTAGAGTAGAATGGAAATGAAGATTTTGTTTTCCTTGGTTTCTGGCACATCACTTTGATGAATAAAACCACATGTACACACGTAAGCAGTTCCTACTTATTTAGCAACTTACAAATAAAAGCAGAGGGAAAAAAAAAAACCAAGCAAGCACTGCTTTTGCTAATATAATATAGGTTTCTGACTTAATGCCTATTGAAACCTCTCTGATGAAATACATTTTTGCCCTTCACCTCTATTTTCTTTGTTTTAAGCCAGATGGATCATTTCCCTCTGTTTATTCTCTTGTGTGGCCAGCTCCAAAGGATTAAATTTTTTTATGACTCTTCTCTTGTTTTTAATGGTAGCACAGCACTCAATCTGAATAAGACCATAATTGTGATAACTTGATAATCAAACAGGGGTAACCAAACAAGGAAAACCAAGACAGGATCTGGACAATACACAAGCCCACGCCAAACATTGCAAATCTGCACATGATGCATGTTGAAGAAAACATTTTGCCAGGTAGACTATGAGACTTGAGTCCTGTGTATGCTGTTGCTGGATGCAGCACAAGGAATGGATATTTATCCATTTCCCCCTTGCACAGAGTCTGCATCACTGTTGCACTGTCATCATACATGTGCTTGGAAAGGACCTTTCAGTTGTTACGGTAGTTACTGTAAGGTATTTCAGGAACATTCATAATTTCCTATAGATGTTGCATAGAGGCAACCTGAAGAGATTACTCATAAATGCTTTTAAAGAATCAGTAATTGTAAAAAATAATATTGAATACTTAAAATTCAAAGTTGACCCTTTGCAAAGCATTTTAAAATGTTATTCACAAATAAGTTTATATTAAAGGACTTAACCTTGCATATCTATCTGTGATACACCATAGAGGCAGCTTCAAAAGTGATGTTCTTTGGTCTGTGTGTGGTATTTGAGACGTGTCTTGACTTGTGCTAAAGATTTGAACAGCTCTTTTTGGAACTGATGGAATGAATACCAATGGCTTGAAATGCCTTGGATTAGGCCATAAGATGCTAAAATTACATAGAAAGATACACCATTTGCAAAGTGGAAATACCAGTAGCCCAGCGGTACACCAGCAGGTATTGCAGCTGGCATCTGGATTTGGGAACTTGCTAGGACTTATTCTCTAGGATGCCCTGCTGGGACTTTACAAATCCTTACAAAACTATTTTCATAGATAATGACCAAAATTTTTTCTAACTTTTAGAATTTCTTAAAAAAAAAAAAATTTAAAGTATTTTGTATATAAAGTTTTATAAAAGAAATGCGTTGGTAAAATTGTTTTAAACCTATCTGTTAAACCAATTAAGAAGAGTTTCAGTTCAATGCCTGAATGAAACAGAGCTTACAGATGAAATGACAGAGGGACAGGGTCCCATAATAAGATGTTTATTTTTTACGGTGCATTAATAAGATGATAAAAATGAGGGCAAGAGCAAGGCAAGCCTAGAGGGATTAAAATCTTCTGATTTGTGCTGGAACTTAGACACATGTGCCCAAGCAGCAGTTACGTTGACCAGCTAATAGAATATAGTTGCTACTAGTGCGAGGGGTTGCCACAGACTTAAAAGAAAAAAAAAAGCTCTAGACTTTCTTTATCTTAATGTAGATCTGTTCCACAGCATAGAAACAATACCTTTTATTGCTACAGTTGTTTAAATATTAGCTTTTATAGTGCACTTGCCAGTAGCAGCACTTACTGTATTATATTAAAAATAGCCTCTGTAATTTGCAGATCAAAAGGGCAACTCTTCTGCAACTGTGAGAATGCCAGTACGCACGGTTTACAATGGTGGAGCAATTGACCATTTTTATTACATTGAGATGTGATGTGCAGTATCTGTATGTGCATGCATGTGTAGACATGTACATACATTTATGATCATAAACAAAGCATTTCCAGAGTAATATTTTATTCATTGAGGTTAATTCTGATGCATAGGTCCTCTGAAGTTAAATAACAAGAAAATATTTGAAAGAGGACAACTTCACCTGTTGTTCTTCTGCTGGTTGTTCCACTCTTAATTTGAGTAGAAGCAGGTTGCAACTCTAAGATCAGGAAGAGGATTTGAAGAGACTCTGCAGTGTTTGTGGGATCATAGTGTGTTTATGGGATGACTTTCCATCTCAATATGCATCCAATTAGGGAAGAGAATAAACCCCCCCTAATTTAAAACTATTTATGGGCTGAATTTAGAAGTTTGAATCCACAGGACCTGTAATGTTATTTTTTAAAAAAATTATCAAATTGATTTCAAGGAAAGGTATTTCTTTTCTTTTCCTTAAGTGATGTCTGCAAGAAAGTATCCTGTTATAATTTTCCCCTCCTCTTTTTTTTTGTGTTAGTTCCTTCACAACACATTTGAAGCTCTGTTTTCTTCTGAAACTGCTGTTGACTTCTGTAAGCCAGGGTTTACTTGTGGTCCATAAGAGGTATGGTATGAACTGTGAACTCTCAATGCTTTGGTTTACATGTTGAGGTCAGCTGAGAAATCCTGCCTTGCAGAGATGATACAGGAGGGAAATGTGATGGTGTTGCTCTCTGCCTGGACTAATTGTTATTTTATCAAGCTATATGAGGCAACTGTGTCGACCAAGGGTTGCTTAAGCCCTTTTCTAGAGACAGAGCTGTGGGACCCAGGGGAGCAGCATACTTTGTGGTAAGGCATGGCTCCTGGTGGCTCTCACTGCTGTGCCATGATGCTTCAACAAGCTGCTGGGTTGGCAGAGCCTGATTTCTTTTGTGACTCATGCTGGAACCTTTGGAGTTGAAGGGTAAGCTGGGACTGCGTGTTTTTTTCTGCTTGGGAACTGTAATTAGCTCTCCCTTTCTTCAGACCAGGTTCCCCTTTTCCTGACAACTTGCAGGAACCTGGTGTTGTCAAGGTGTCCGACCTTCTGCCAGCTGTGATCAAAGTCAGGCAGATGCTCAAAAGTTGCTGTGAGATATATGGATGGACACACACGTGCATGCACTCAGCATGATTGCATTAGCCTTGTCTCCTTGAGAAACAGATGAAAGCTATATAATTTAATGGCTGGATACGAGTTCTGTGAGTGGTAATGAGAACAGTGCTGCCTCTGCCACAGCACACAAAGTGCTGGCTTCCGAGTACCTCTTTGAGGCATCGGGGACAGGCACAACACTGCAGTGGTGAGACATCTGCAGTGTGAATAAACGTGTTTGGCCATTGCTTAAGTGGCGCTGACATTCATCTCTACATACTTTCTATTCAAGAATCTAGTTGGAATAAGCTCTGTGGGGAAGAGGTTACCTATGGTCTTTGAACTGATGGAAGCTGAGGCTTAGCCTGTTCTGAGACCTGACCACTTCTACAATGACAAGCTGTGGCCCCAGGCATGTTTTTTACATGGTCACTTAGAGTTTTCCCTTTCCATTTCTCAGCCATTGTGCAGATTTCCCAGGAACCAGCTTCCAAAGGCTGTAGTGGCTGACGCAAGAGATGGGAAAAGTTACAAGGACTGGTGGCTGAAAATGCAGCTTTCATCTGTTAAGCAGAGCAGCTGCTGCAGCAGGCTGGGTAGTGCTAGTGGGCAGCCTTGACTCTACCTGGGTAACTTCCTACAAATTGTATCCTAGAAATGAGAAAGACATGCCTCTTGATAAAAATAACATTGTTGTATACTTTTTCAAAGTGAAGCCAGCGTGAAAATAAGGGGGTAGTAAAATCTTGGTCAGGAAGAGAGAGCAAGGGAGATTTTAAACTCTGTTCAAATCAACTGTCTCACATCTTAGATGTCACTGGATGGGCACGTACTTTTGATTAACTGGCTTATCTACCGGAACTCAGAGTGAAACTGATGTTAAGAAGTGTCATAGGTATAAAAGCTAAATTTACTACAGGCATGGCGAAGAGCAGCTACTTTTCTAGCTAGAAACTTTGAGGTAGCAAATTTTCTAGCAATTTTTCTAGCAAACGTGCAACATTATTTTGCTGCAGTATGGTTGAGAAACAGCTTTTTGGGCACAACAGCACACAAGATACTATTTCTATGTGTATCTTGAGTTGTGGGAAACCTTTTCAATCTTTAATATCTGTCTATTGGCTGAATAATGTGAAAGGTCCATATTATATAGAGGAAAATAAAGCATTACTGTATATGTGCAAAAGGAGATTTTAAACTGTGTGGGGCATTTTTGTTCTCCCACATTTGCTTGCTTAATCAAATTTTCTCTTGAAGAAGTAACTAATGTCTACATAGCAGTGATAACGTTGTAGTTTAGAGGTAACAGTTTCACAGAAATAATATGCACCCCTGAGCCCCTGATGTGCTATGTTTTGCCTGTTTTTCTGCTGTACCCATGTGGATTTCCACCTTAGGTGTTCACCTGCATTTTGGCTCCCTGGAGTCCCATCCTGTTGTGGGTACTGTCTGCAACTGGTCATTTCTCTACGTCAGGGTCTGGGAAATGTGTCTGGGTCGCACTGAACATGCATCATAGTATTATGTATGATTCCATCTCTGGGTTGCTTTATATAACTTCAGAATTGTTCTCATACCTGTGAGATTAACGTTCAGTGCCATAGAAAGGATTTTAACAATTAGAACTGGACCTTTCAGGAAATATAATTTTTATTTGCTATTGTCATTTTGGCGTTTGCAGTTCTTTGAGCAACAGTAAGCTTAGCAGTTGCAGTAGAGTTCTCAGAACCTCAGATTACTACTTAAAAGTAATAGATAATGGCTATTGCAGATTTACTTTGCTCTTGAGCCAAGAAGGGGTGAATACTGGCAGCCAAATTTGAAAGCTCATCACAAGTACATAAGATGGAAAAGCAGTGTCTGCGACATATTGATAGATGCAGATGGCAGAAGTGATATTTATTGCCATGGACAGTAAAATTTATATATATTAAAAAAATGCATACTTTGGAGAACGATGGGAAGCAGTGACAGGAAACGCCTTGGAACAAATTTCTGCAAGAAAAAGTGGCTGGAGGAAGAAGCTTCAGTGAAAATGTTTTATTTGTTATGATCTGGAGGCCAAATGATGGAATACAAGAAAAGTCAACTTCTTAAAATCATTTCCCTTAGTAAAAGTCACCTCAACTTTGATATATAACTTGAACAATCTTTCTTGCATAGCTTTGTAATTAGAAATATTGATGTCTTTTCAAAGAAGAGAACTATTTAACTGAAATATTTGCTCTAGCTAAAGTATACTGGAATATCCTAAAATGCCTGGGTTAATGTTGCACTGTTCTCTTGAGCTAGTAAAAATACTGTTGATTGAATATTTAATTTGTGTATTTTTCCCATCCTTTTCTCCAACATGAATTTTAGTATTTAGGAAGCCTAGCCAGCTGTTAAGTGGAATGCTAATTTTATATGGTGGAAGATGTAAATTACTGTGAGTTTTGTTTAAGTTATAGATTCCTCTCTGTTTTTTCTTGGCCTAGCTCTTGCAGTTTCATGATGCTGCCTGAATACTGTGAGTCAAAACTAAATTTTAAATAAGAAAAACAGGATAGACTGCTTTGAATGGCTAAAGTGGGTAAACTGCAAATATAATGGATACTACAGCTTAGAAATTTTGGAAACTGGGAATGGAAGAGATAGGAATTCTTTTGATCTACCTCAAACTTGAGTCCAGAGTTGTGTAATTCTC
Source organism: Phaenicophaeus curvirostris (assembly GCF_032191515.1). NCBI lineage: Eukaryota > Metazoa > Chordata > Aves > Cuculiformes > Cuculidae > Phaenicophaeus > Phaenicophaeus curvirostris. The sequence goes on along the minus strand of NC_091394.1, from coordinate 34,884,496 downwards.
TTTAAAAAATCATAGCATATGTTCATTCTTGGGCTGTAAATGCACCTCGAACACGAGTGCTTGCACTTTGTCTTGGCTCTGTCAGAGAGAAGTGAGGAAGTGTTTGGTTATGTTTTCTCCTTCCTTTGGTATAGCAGGCAGAGAAGCAGTCAAGATGTGAATGTTAACTGACTAAACAGGTGCTGTGTGAAAAAAACTCAGATCAAAGCTAATGTTGATAGAAAACTTGGTTTTCAACTGATTCTTTGCCAAACTGCTTTCTGCAGAAATGTTTTGACACATCAAAAAAGGAAAAAAACTAAAGAAACTCTGGCTGAGTGAAAAGTTGATATTTTGAGCAGAAGTTAGTAATTTTAGAATATTATGAAAATGGACATGAGATCATTGCCTGCCAGGCTGTAGTGGAGCACCCTAAGGATGTCTAGGGGGTAAGTGAATGGTGTGTGGAGAGGTGTGTGGTGTTTTGGGGACCCAGCCAGACACTGAGGACAGATTTAGGGGTGGTTAAGCTTTGCTATCAGCCAGAGTGACCATGGGTCAATGCAGCACATGACAAAAGGAAGTGGTTTTTATATATACATATAAAATATGTAAAAATGCATAGAATCATATGCATATTTAAAATTCTTCTGAATTATTTTAAATACTAAAATAGGGAGAGCTGAAATGACCAGAACTTCCAATAAATAAAAAATAGTGAAAGATTTGTAAGGCTAGTTAGGGGAGAAAAAAGAAAAGGAGAAAACCTGGTGTTTATTGCCTTATTTTGCAAACTTCACTGTGGTACGTAGAAATTTTAAGCACCAAACTCTCAGCTGCTTGTGCAAACTTGCAGGGTATGACCCCAGACCAGCTGAAGGAAACACCAGTTCCTAGTGACTGGAGCAGGGGGAACTCTGTTCCCAACCTGTGTTTTTTCCATCACTAGTAACAGCAAATCCCAGGGGCTGCACCACTGACTGCTGTAGGTTTGGGTCCAGCTACCTCATGGCTTTGGAGGGAGGCAGGGTGGTGCATGGTGTTTGGCTGTGTTGGTGGGGTGTGCATGAGTTGGGAAGAGGTGGTGGGGCAGCATACTTGTGAGATTTGAAAGCACAGAAAGTGCTATATGTCAGAGTCATTTAAGATGCTGCACACTTAGCCCTGAAAGTTTTATAGGAAAGCAAAATATACAATTCAATTACAACTGCTGCAATGCAATCCAAGTTGATCTAGTTTCTCCCACATGAGCTGACCACAATTTTAAGCTTGGCATAGCCTGAAAGCTTGAGGAATGTATTTCCAGTAATTGCCAGGCCACTTCATTGTTTCTGTGTATACATAAACACGAGGCTGTGATCATAATGGTCATGCTTGAGCTGCTATCTGAAATTCACTTGTGCTATAGGGATTGACTAATCTGGTTTATACTGACAGCAGTTTCCATTTACTGTATTAGCTCTCTTTGACTGTTAGTGCCATGCAACTCCAGCTAGACTCAGAAAACAAAAACTGTTAAGAAGTACTAGGCACACGAGTCATACAGCAGAAAACCCATGTGTCATCACAGCATCCATGATTTTTCAGCTCAGGAAATCAGACAAGATTGCAAAAGATACATTTATATGAAGCCAAGAGTACCAAGCACCTAGCAAGGAACAACAGGCAGTCATTTAGTTTTTAATCATATGGGAGGGGAATAGCAAAGATTTGGTCTTTTGCAGTCTCAAGACATGCTTTTACTTGGACTGCTTAAGCTTCTCCCTCAGTTTTTGTTTCTCTGAATGCCATGTCGCATGTAGGAAGGTAATTCCTAAAAACTGCATCCTTTTATTCCTAGGCAAAGTCTCCTGTGAAGTCGATAGGTTTGGGCTTTTTTCCTGTTTTGCTCATCTACAATCTATGCAGCTGTTATGATTTCTTTAGCACTGGGCAAACTAAAACTCCAAGTTAAAATTGGGTGCACTTCTTTATTCCTTCCCAGCAAATGTATTTCTTTTAAGTTTTTCTCAGGATATTGATTGCTGGTAATTTAATGTGTCTCAACTGTGAAAAGCTGTTATGACAGTTTCACACACTATTGCAGTTTTTTATTTCTCCATTCACAGACAAAAATGGGAGATTTTCCTTGCTGGAAACTGTAATATATAATTCAGCTAGCATCACCCCCACCAGTAGCCAGATGCTATAACTTCCAGCAGTTGGATCATTATTTTAAAATAGCCCAGTTTGTAATTATTTGACCTGCTCTTTGTTATGCTTTTATAAAAGAATTAACCCAATTAAATGAATCTTTAAGTAGCAAAGTCAAAATTCAGCAAAGGATATAGTTAACTATTTTGTATTCTGCACTTAAAATTAACCTGTTTTTAGGTGAGAAGTGGAGGAATGCTTGTGATCTTCAGCATCCTTTCCAGGCACATCACAAGATCACTTCAGTGAGCTGACTAAGGTCTATATGTAAAGTCAATAAAAATATTTCCTTATTTCATCCCCTTCTACTCACCCATAATGCCAGTCCCATGCCTGTCTGTCTTCACTTTACTAAGGAAAGCAAAACTATCAGTCCTCTTGCTGACTGCTGCTGCTTCTCTGCTCTGGATTGAGCTCACTGTGCAGTGATAGGTGGTCTTTTAGAGATGGTCTCCACACTGCTATGCAGAGTAAGAAGATCACTAGAGTACATGGGCAATACCCACTGCTTTTCCATGGCTCCCATCAAAAAATAGCAGCCTCTTTCTGCTGCCAGCTTGTGTATGACTCAAGAAGAAGGAATACCTGACGTGGAGATTAGAACTTAAGTGCTCTAATTAGAGAATGGGAAGAAAGTTATAGAAGGAAAACAAGATCTTGTTTTTATTTGATTTCCATTTAAAAGTCTGTACTGCATTATATAGACTGTTGAAATAAACTTTTAAGATTGCAAAGCCAAGTGCACCTGACTTCAGGAATGTCATGTGCACAGTTACCCATGCAGCCTTTGCTCAGTGCTGGTGTGAGGAGCTTCCCCATCTGTGACTTCTGTTAATGGCTTCCCCAGCCTGTCTCCCAGGGAATCCGTTCTTGCCATCCTCAGCAGCATTAACTTGCCTCTCCTGGTGTTCAGGCAGCAGTGTCTCAAAGCTTTGCTGGTCTCAGTGCTTGCCTGCTCTCCTGATTTGAATGAGATGAACAGGTTGAGCGACAAATTACAGGTTAGGTGAAATGAAAAGTTCCCAAATAATTTGTTCCTCTGTTTATTAACAGCAAAGCTAATATGCCTTTTTTTTGTAGACCAGGGGAATTGGATATGGTGATATTACAGCAGACAATCCTTGTCTGCCTTCAAAAAGGTGTATGTGAGGCCCAATGCGGATGCCACTTTAGTCCATGAGATTTTCTCTATTGCCTATCATGAGAAGACTCGCACTGCTCTCCTTTGGCTGGCTTTTGTCTCAAGTACTGTAGGGAAAAGTGAAAGATTAGGATGTGCCACCCAAAGCAAAGTGTGATTTATTCTCTAGTTAGTTGATATTGATGTGAAATTATCAAGTCCATTGTTAGTGAAAGCCAAAACCTGGCATGGTTTTAGTCCAGCTAAATTCAAATATATGGTTTCACAGAAACACAACAAAGCATTGCAGTGATAGTTACAGACATCCAGAATAAAGGGGAATTTATGGATGTGGGGCTTTTTTCAATGGCAAACAGGGACAGTTTGAAAGAAAGGAGAGGAGGGCAGACCTTAAAAAATAAAGAAATGATCCAACATTCCATATCCAGAGAAAACAATTTCCATGCCTCTTATAAAAAATGTGTTAAATCAGCTAACATTGATATAACTTCAAGCAATTAGGAGCATGCTAATAATGATATGAGTCTTCAGCTGTAAATAATTACGCTGCCTCAAGGCTATGCTTTAATTCTTGGCTTGCTGTATCTATAAACAATAATCAAACTGCAAAGCAAGTTCTGTTGCTTTGTTCACAATTTGTGAAATGATTTCTGTACCCTACAGTGATGCTGATGGCTATTTTGACCTTCAGGAACTCCGGCCTGTGAGGCTAAGAGCTAATGTGTGCTTCCATCGATCTGAGTTACAGGCACACAGCAGGTTACTGTGCCTGTTCTTCACAAGTACAAAAGCTGCTATCGTCAATCAGTGTGTGTTGTGAAAAGAGGGCTTGCTGCTGAGACTCAATAAATAGGGACATTAGGAGGAAATGTTATAATTGCTGCTACCCACATCTTGTTAATGAGTAATGTACAGTTAGACTCCATGCAATTGCAGCTAAACTGTTTATACAATTTATTCTTATGTTGCAACTAACATTTAACATAATGAAGTATCATAATTGCAGCCATTAAAGTCAAGATTAAGATTTGTTTAATTAGAATTAAGGAAATGTAGAATAGATTTTGAAAATGTAGAGTTTACTGGGTAGAATCTGCAGCATGTAGGGAAATTCAGAAAATGAGTATTAAAGAGCATTGTTTGTAGAAAAAATGTGCCGATGGAGCATGATTGTTCTGTTGCTTACCCCTGCTTTTGGAGCAGATCTGTTGTAAGACAAACAACGCACTGATGCAGGTGTTAAAATGAAAACACAGCCTAGCCTTGACTTCTGACTTTTAAATCCTCTGATAAAAAGTAAAATTATATTTATTTAGAAGGCAATGTGTATGATTGGCTTCCTATTTCACTGTTAAATCCATCCAGATGCAGAGCCTCTTTTCTCACTGATGCAGACCTGAAATAAGCTTGCCGTTAATAGGGAATTAGGAAAGAAATGACTCCTTAGACATGATACAGAATTGTCATGTGTATGTATAGTGATTTATGAATATACTCTTGATTGTCTTAAAGCACTCTGCAGGTACACAGTCAGATTCAGACAAGCACTAGTATTTAAGGGGGAGGTAAATGGAAAACTGAGACTACACTCCTGAAGTAGAAAATGTGTTAGATACTTGCATAAAATTGCAAGCAACTTTTTGGAAGTGTAATAACATTCAGAGATGGCAGAAATATCTTAAGACTTATAAACAGAATAACTCCATGTCATACTTCTGATGAAGCAGAGTAGGCAATACACTGAAAAAGTCATGTTGTTTTTAACATTGCTCTATTAGCTGTGAAAGGCAGGTGGGTGAGATGGCTCTTTCCCAGGGGCCTGTATGTCCATAAGAAACCACTACTGCTGATAACCCTCACCTCTGTTTTGGGAAAGGTATTTCCTGTATAGCTATGCAAATAATGCTATGAGTTTGGTTTGTTTGAGAAGTAAATGTCAATAATAGAACCTATGTTTGGAAAAAATCAAAACAATCCTAAAACTTGGCAAAAATTTTGCTTTACTTTCACGCTGTGATTTTTCCTTTCCCCTCCTCATTTTGAGGTGAGGAGGCAACGTTTTGAATGTCTGACCTGATTTGTCATGAGCTGGTTAAGTTGGCACGGAAGGATTAATTGTTTTGTTTTGGGATGCTGTGAATTCTCTTGTGAGTAGAACTTTGTACAGATGGTAACTGGCCAAGATAGGATGCCTAGGAATAACATTTTTTTTAATTCTTTTCATCTGTTCCAACAGATTTTAAGAAAATACACTTTTATGTTACTTTCAGGATGTTTTTCAACTTACAGAGTACATATATTGCTGTAAAGATCTTGATAATTGCATATCAAGGAACTTGCTGGTCATAAAATGCTGTAGTCAAATGTGATAATTTATGCAGAGAATAATCCTAGATGACAAATAGAAATGAAGGCCTATTAGGATGATTACTGCTGTAGTGTCATATTGAATGAAGTTTTTATCATTATTCTTTTCTCTGGAATAAATCACAACATAAACCTGTTGATCAAGATTTTGAAGAAAAAATTAACTGAACAGCTGTGAATACTGCTGTGATGCTGAAGGTTACTGACAAAGTCAGTGCTGATTATCTAAGATTTAGAAGCCCATTGATTCCTTTTAGAAGGATGTCTATAAATATGTAATAAAGTTGGTATTTATTTCCTTTTTTTGTGGGGGAAACTCATACTTTAAGATAAGATATGTATTCAGGTATTTTTGATTTAGCCTGCAAGATGTAGTTAACTGTGCTGTTGTGTCTGTATTCTTGGCTTTCTTTCAATATATTCAAAATATGAGCTTTCTGATTGTATTTTTAAGGTCTGCTGCTTTTCTGAAATAAGTGGAAACATTTCTAGATGAAACATGGTCGTTCTGTTCTCGCACAAGAGGTAACGTGGATTCTCCCAGTGACATGACTTGCTACTGTAATGATTTTGTTTAGAAAGCTAAAGACCATTTCTAGTTCTGTTGCCTGAATTTTTGGAGACAGACCAAAACACCTCCATGGTTCCCTACATGGTTCCCTAACCATTTCATGTTACAATTTATTCTGATTACCTTTCCTTCCCCAAAGGCCCTATTCTGAACTAGCTTTGAAGAAACCTTGCCCTCTTCCCTTTGTCCTTTTGTTAGCCTGACCTCTCCTTTCTACTCCCAACTTATAATTCATGTATTTGTGGAAGCTCATGGCCTGGGGTACCAGGTGTGCTACCCTCTCTTAACCTCCTCACAGCTGTCGTGCAAGTAGCCAGTAGGAAGACTAAAACTTAGGGTTACCTGCAAAGGGCCATCTGAGTTATCAAATGAAACCTTGGTAATTGCAGTCAATGCATGACTAAAACAGAGAAAATGTTTTTTCTAAGTGCCTGTAAACATAGAGTCCTGAGATACTGTGCCATATCCATCTTGAAAGCTATAGAGACCAGTAAGATGCACTATAATGGGGGCATCTTGTAAGTGTCCTAAGTCCCTGCAATAGCAGGGGATTTTCTAAGGTTAGGTTATCCTGGTCGTTGTAGGCAAAAACAAATAATAATACCCCACCACTCATTGTCAATGGACCTGAGGGAATTTTTTACCTGGCGCTAAACTCAGTGATCACCTGTGGAACAAGGACATGCCTGAAAATCACCCTAGAGGTTTTAATAGCACTAGAAGTCCCAGTCTAGCTTGTCTCCAGCTGTGAAACATCCATTGATCTTCACTCCTGGGAACAGAGGTAGGCATACCAGAGAGGAGGGGGAATAAAAACTGTCTTTGCCTCCTCACTTGTTTGCAACTGACAACTGAGATTTTTATTGTAGCACTCTAGATTCCTTGTTTGAAGAAAATAAAAATGTTACAGAGCTTAAGAAAGGTACAGTTGAAATGAAGTAGACACTTCAAATCATGTTCTTCATAAATCACAATGTATTTGGCATCTATGTTCCTGCTCTTCAGAGAGGACCCTTGCCACGGTAGAGCAGGTTTTTTGTGTTTTAGTTAGCAGAGAGCTTACCAGGATTTATTTTACTGCTTTGTCCCACTGGATGTGATTGTATGCATTAAAAAATTTGAAAATACTAAGCCCAATGCAGATTGTATATCCATTAAAGCTATTGTGCCCAACTAGGTAGCATAAAGTGTTTCCAGCTGGGTGTAGCCCGACTGAGCTGTGCTGTTGCACCTCTCTCTGTCCCTGGCACCCAGGATGCTGGTGTCCTTGGCTGCCTCCAGCTGAAACAGGCAAAATAGCTCTTGGCAGGTCTTCACACCCCACCCCAGGGCTGTACTTTCAGCCAGAAGGGGATCCTTAAAAATGAAGTAAACAACTCTGCTTCCTCCTGAGACAGACTTGTGTTGGCATCCTCTGAAATTACAATGTGTGACCCTTGTCACAGCCTGTGAAATTAGTCCTGGCTTTATATCTCATTAAAAAGGACATTTTCTTCTTGCTAAAATTGGCCAGCTGGTAAAAGAAAATAATAGTGAAAAAAAATGTCTTTTTGAAGCAGGAGGGTAAACCTAAACCCTGTTACAGTGAATCTCTTTAACGAGGAGTCCAATGATAACGACTGCAGAGAAGAGTACTTCCCAATGATTACAGGTTTATAGTTCTATAATTATTTAATGCTTGTTAGATATATCTGTTTAAGTATGCTTTTTCTAATCCAAGATCTCTTAATAAGCTAATTTGGAGTGGCTCTCTGCCAAATCAATATCAATCTTCTGGCAAATATTATTAAATATTTGTTTGATACCTATTTACAAGTAGGAAAATAATTTTGCTGCCAAGGGATTGTAAATGTGTGAAAAGACCCTGTGACAGCTTACTTCACTCACTGTCTACAAGCTGGTGTCTGCATGCCAAAGTTGGGAGACTAAGATGAAGAACATAATTAAGGAAACATATGAAGGCTAGCACAGGGTTTGAGATTAATTAGCTGCGCGTCAATAATCTCATCAATATCCGATTAACAAATGACACATTGCCCGATGAAACATATTGATTCATTCACACTCCACACTGTTAATAAATTGAAGCTGCTTTGCTAAATGAGAAAGCTGACAAAATAATAGCTTCCTAATACTTCTCCAGTATGGTGATAAAAACATAAAATTAGCCAAAAGTATACTTAATTTGGTAGCACTGTCACTACAGTTATGAAGCTCATTAGCACAATAGTGTGGATGTTTTTTTTTTTTAGTAGACTAATTGTTGGAATGTATATATTCACATGTGAATACATACAAAACTAGAAATGGAAATGTTATCATTTTGTTTGGAACAGGGTTCTCAGATGAATGGATTCTTGCAGAAATGCTGTAAACACATTTTATAATGATGGGACTGGAATTCTAATGGGTACTTTTAAAAATATAATAAAAATATTAGTGTGTAAGAGGAGTGTTTAAGAGTCCAAATTAAAGTTTTTGTTCAACAGTGCATTTTTTTTTCCTATTCATTTAAACAGAAGTGGTATCTGTATATAGCCCTGTGAAGACCAGATTAAAAATCTGTTATTTTGATGAAGAAAATTCAGAAAAGCTGATGAAGAAAGCAAGTGTGGAAGTAAAGGAATCTTGCTTTCCCTCTTACACATTGAGACACACTGTTTGCTCCTATGAAAGCAATTCTTTATACAAATGTGAAAATTCTCTGTGGACAAAATATGCTATTTACCTGTCCTATTAAATGATCAAAAATATTCCATACAACAGAGAACTCCAGCAATGTAAAACATTGATGGTGTGCTTTTGCTATGGGACTAATACTACCTCAATAGATTCTTATGGTATCTGAAAGAATACCCTAATAGGACTACTGTGGTAGTCCTGACTGTGTTAATACTTCAGCAAAGTGTTTCTTAGAGTGGCAGAGGAGCCACTGCAGTCATCAGCGTCTGGACATGGTTATGTTGTGCATGGCAATGGGAGAAATGTCTTCTTGTTGTTTTGTGGAAGGGAATGCTCTTTTCTGTGGGCTGCAATTTATCTCCATGGTAGGAGCAGTGGTTTGGTTTTTTTTTCTTGGTAAGTGTTTTTTTGTGGTTGGTTTTATTGGCTCTGTTTTCAATTGCAGAACCTTTCCATCCAGGTGAGGTAAGCCTGCCAAGTGATTGTCTTTCTCTTCCTCATCCCCCCAACCACAATATCTCTTGCTCCTTTGGTGTGAACCTGCATTATTAGATCAAAGCACCTGTTTCAGTTACCTCTAGTTGCTCTGCTGTTTGCAGGATCCCGCTGACACTCCTTGTAGTCATCCACTGAGCCCCATGGGGCTGCGACAACTTAGGGCAGGCTGCTGGCTCCCTCATGGAGCTGAGGTGGGCAGCAAGTGTTGAGCTCTGCTTAACTAGCCCACAGAGACCTAAGGTACCCAGAGGTAATGAGATGCACAGCATCAGATGCACTGGTTCACTGTCGGTTCACCCTGCTCCTGTGACTGTCCCCATGGGAGCGGGATGTGGGATTGGGCTAGGAAGAGGATCCCTCCCATGCCTAGTACTGAATCACTACCTGCACCTGATGACAGAGCTCTGATGTGTGTGGAACATCTGTAGCTTTGTGGCTGGGTTAGGGGGCTTAGTTTAGCAGATGGGTTAAAACACCTGCATGTATCTGAAGATGTGCTGAGGTAACACTTGGATAGTAGTCAAGGTATCTGGAAGTTTGGGATCCAAACAATTTTGATTTACCTACACAGACACACCCATGCCTAAAGTCTTGTCTCAGGCTCAGCAGGATAAATTTGACAATTTGGGTGGCCTTATACAATGAGGCTACAATGTTGGTGGATAAGGGAAGAGTAACTGGCATCATCTACTTGGACTTGTGCAAGGCATTCAATGCTGTCAAACAACGCTCTTGTTTCTACATTGGGGAGACAGAGATTTGAAGGATGAACCAATTGGTGGATAAAGAACTGGATGGCTGGCTGCACTCAGAGAGTTGTGGTCAATGGCTCAGTGTCCAAGTGGATACCGGTGACGGGTGCATTCTGCATGGGGACTGCTGTTGTTTGACATCTTTGTCACAGACATGGACAATGGAATTGAATGCTTCCTCACCAAGTTTGCTCATGACATCAAGCTGTGTGGCATGGTTGATACACTAGAGGGGAAGGGATGCTGTCCAGGTGGACCTTGACAGGCTTGAAAGGTGGGCTGATGCAAATCTTATGAAGTTCAACAAGGTCAAATGAAAAGTCCTGCACCTGGGTTGGGGCAATCCCAAGCACAAATGCAGGCTGGGCAGAGAACGGATTGAGAGTAGGCCTGAAGAGAAAGGTTTGGGGAATGTTGGTGGATGAGAATCTCAATGTGAGCCAGCAATGTACACTTGCAGCCCAGAAAAGCCATCTGTATCCTGGGGCTGTATCAAAAGAAGTGTGACCAGGGTGTTGAGGAAGGTGATTCTCCCCTTCTACTCCAGTCTTGTGACACCTCACCTGTAGGTGAGGACTGGACTACTCAGCCCAGGAAAGACATAGATCTGTTAGAAGGAGTCCAGAGGAGGGCCATGAAGATGATGATCTGAGGGCTGGAACACCTCCCATATGAGGACAGGCTGAGAGAGCTGGGCTTGTTCAGCCTGGGGAAGAGAAGGCTCTCAGGAGACCTTATAGCTGCCTTCAAGTACTTAAAGGGAGCCTATAAGAAAGATGGGGAGGGTCTCTTTATTGGGGAGTGCAGTGATAGGAAGGGGATAACTGTTTTAAGCTGAAAGAGGGGAGATTTAGATTTGACATTAGGAAGAATTTTTTACCCTGTGAGGGTGGTGAGGCACTAGCCCAGGTTGCCCAGAGGGGTCATGGATGCCCCATCCCTGGAGGTCTTCAAGGCCAGGTTGGATGGGGCTTTGAGCAACCTGGTCTAGTGGAAAGTGTCCCTGCCGTGGCAGGGAGGTTGGAACTGGGTGTTCTTTAATGTTCCTTCTGACCCAAACCGTCCTATGATACAATTCTATGAAAAGTGGTCACTTTAAACCTTGAAGTTATCTGGACTGTGCTGTAGGAAATTTGAAGGGTTAGAAATCTGGAAGCCAAACCATTTGTTTTATTTTTAATAACTACAGTGTTCTGATAAGGCTTGAATGCATAACAATGACTCATAAAAAAACCCTTAACTCTTAGATATCACAAAAAGTTTTTTGACTGTGTCTAGAAATTGATGATTAAAAAGGCTCTTTTAAGTATTTGAGCTCATTGCCCTGCTATTGAGCATTATTTGCTCACAGTGAAGTATGATTTCCAATCCAATTTTAAATAGGTAATGTTTGGTCTGTCTGTAGTTGGCTCTAAACTGTCATTGACTTTTTAGGGTTCCATGATATGCTGGATAACGTGGAATAACTAATGATTTTATTACCAATCTTAATATTTAGAGTTCCCTGTGGAGTCATGTATGGTTCTTAATGAAACCATTATTTACAGGATTAAAATCTCCTGACAAATTCCTTTCCTTCCAACTGCACTAAAATTAACACACACTTGCAGTCTAATTTCAGATGAAAAAGGGCTTTATGTGAGGTGTGATATTTAAATCTGGTTTCTTTAAATGGATTTTCTCTAAAATGTCAGCAATCAAAAGAGCAGTTTGCCAACTCCAACCCTAGGTCAATTTAGGATAACCTGCTACTGCAGACTATTATTATTTGATTATTTTTTCTGCATTGTCTTGGGGCTTATCCTTGTAATAACTAATTATTTGAATATAGATGTACTTGGGTACTTCTGCCAAAACAGGCATGTTAGCCTCTACACTTCTATAATAAAGATAGTCGTAGTCATGAAGGATGTCCTTGTAACCAATCTTGTGGGAGCGTTAGGTTATGCTGCTAGGTAAGAGCTTTACCTGAAATGTATATGTGAATAGATGTTTACTTATAGGAAAAAAAAATAACTTCTTATTGGGTCTCTGGCTGTGGCATAGTCACTGGGTGAAAATTTCATATGGTGCAAATTCACTTTCAGAAGAGGAGTTTTTTGACACCAGTTAGTATGTCAGTAGCTAAACTTGTATCATGTTTCTTGTACACACACTGTTTTAAAACTTAACCTCAAAATACCCTCTTTCCACTGACATTCTTAATTTTCTGAGGCATTTATGAACTAAAAAGCAGTGATATGAGGTTTGTCTTGACATCTCCAGGCTGAAGGAGCATTTGGAGAGTGTTCTGATGTTGTGTAGCATATTGCCATGTGGTATGTGAATATATGCAACTATTTGTCCTACCTTATTTACTAGAAGTTACTGGAGACTATCTGCAGCTTCTAGTGAAGTAATTTAAAGTTTTAGGTCTTTCTGCTGTCTCGTGATGCGGGTGCTTTCCATGCTTTGACTGGATACAAATCACAGTAATCTCTCTCTCTGTCATGTAGATGAGCAGTACGTAGGAATAGTAACTTCTCTAAGGGGTACATGTCCATTGGATATCATGAATGGACTCCAGAGCAGTTCAGTCAATAGCATAGCTCCTGATGATGGCAGTAATATTTCAACAGCAGTTAACACGGGCAAGGATACATGTCTGCCTCCAGGAAATGATCCTCAGAAACCAGCAGGAGAAAAACCTAATTGGAAGTGTCAAAAAAGGAGAAGAAAAAAAAGAGAGAAATCCATTGCTATTAGACCTACAGCATCCGAAGACCCGAAGGAAAACTAAGTAAAGCTTGTGAACCTTAGCTAGCAACTGTACTTGGCAGTCTCTCAATGAAACTCATCTTGTGAAAAAAAAAAAGGGTAACTAGTGGGTGTTTTCTTGTGCCAATTCCTCATTCCTTTTCCAACCTGGTCTAGTTACAATGTATTTGAATGGTTGCATAGTCTTTCTCCAAACCCAGCCGTGTATCTAGAAATCATCTTTATTTTCCTGGTTTAGGAAGCCAGCTTGGAGAAGTTCTCTCTCCCCTTCTTTGGTCTGGACTTGTACGGGCCATCCAGCTCCCCCTACTCATTCCATCTTCACTTTAAAAACTACTAAAGACTAGAGTGAACATTCAAGATCATCAAATTAACCCCAATCTCAGTCCTGCTCCTTGGTTTCTTGTCATGCGAAAGTTCTAAGTGTGATTGACATATCCAAATTTTTTTCTCAGTGTTTTCCTAGTTTTAGGGACTCCCAAAACAAGCGATATCTGTGTGATATTTGAGTGTTCAAAGGCTGTGCTGGACTTCTTTTCCAGGAAGGATTCTGCCTGTTTTTTAAGCCCAGGTAAACTTGTATAATCCACACAATCTTGTGACAGAGTACTTAACTATGCAACATATAGGAAATACTCATCTTTATTTCAAACCTACTACCTATTAATTTTAGTGTATAACCAGGGTTCTTGCATTAGGTAAAACTGTGAACAATGATGTTTTATAGATCTTTCAGGTGCACCCTCAGTTCTGTTTTGCAGGCAAAGAATTGTAGACTATTTAATTTTCTTAGACAGAAACCATTCAATATCTTTGATCTTGCCTTCTAGTTCCTTTTCTAGTTTTATTGTACTTGCATCTGTGCTCATGTTTGCTTCTGTAGCTATGCATCAAACACTGATTTGACATTCAGAATGAGACTGTGGCTGTTTGTCTCTGTAGTCATTGACAATTGCTTATTAGACTGCCTAATCACAACTTGTGCTATACAGTCTATGGCAATGTGACTTACCTATACTATGTCCAGCCTGGTTTTGTAATTCATCTAGAAAAAGAGTCCTTTGCATTTCTACTGAAGTTGTAACTTTGGCATGATGGTTTATATAATTTTAAATTTTCACCTAGATCTATTGGTTTTGCTTGTGGTTGAATAGTCTTGGTGAATTCTGTTTTACTCTTGGAAATTTTAGCTCAAAATTGTAAGGGCTGAAATTTGGTCAACACCCCAAATCTAAGCTGCTATCCTTTTGGGACAAGATTTTTCTGAAAGTGAGATAATAATGATTTTCTTCATTTTCTTTCTCTCAAGGGAGAAAAAAAAATCTTAAAAGTTGTTCTGAGGTGAAAAATCAAACAGCCTCCCCCCCCCCAAAAAAAAGTAGAGAGGTTTCCTCACCAGCTGAATGTAGAGGGCTCAGAGCTCCTGCAAGAGGCCTTAGAGCTGGTACATAGTAACTGATGGGCTCAGTCCTCTGTTGTGGTGTGTCCAAGCTTTTGCCCCATGCAGAAGCAGGCAGAGGGTCCTTGCTGAATTCTGTATGGGACATCAGGGTGCTGAGCACATGGCAGTCCTACTTCCTCCTTCTGAATGCCATTTTTAGGTATTTCCAGAATTCTGGGCACACAGGCAACTCCCTGTTTCTTTGCTGTTAGTAACTGTAGCTTCAGCTATATTGTCTGCATGTGCAAAGGCTTACTTTCAGTCTTTTTCAAGTCCCAGTTTCTAGGCTTCATGCCAGGGTCTCAATGATCCCAACTGTATGGAGCTCCTCATAGCCTGCCTGTCTTCTTAAACATCTGCTAGCTCTCAAGTCAATAAGAAGGAAAGGATCCTTTGTATGCCACATCCCAACCTGAATGATGAATAGGAAGAAACCGTATGGTGACACCTGTAGGCTCCAAGGCTTCAAAGCCTCCTCTAGGAAGACCATTCTCCATTACAGCTCCACAACCACCTGTGCTGTGAGATCAGGTGTGGGGATATCTTTGCCTTCCATCAGGGAGTATCATGAAGGTGGTGGTGTGTCATGTGTGGTTTAATGTTGTAGAAGAAAGACCAAATGTTTTGCGGTGACAAAATGAATCCTGTACCTCACTTTATGTTGGTCTTCCTAGATTTTTCTTTTTTTGACAGAGGGAAAGCAGGCTGAAGTCACCTGGGATACCTTCTCACAGTGTGAATAGTGACTGATGTTGACAGCCATTGTTTTGTTCACCAATGCTATACAGTAAGAGAACTGGCTTATCCATCCCTATTCCATGAATAGAGTTCCATGAACCTGTATTTCTGTTCCCCATCTGTAATATTAGTCAGGAAATGGCATTTCTGGGCAGGCTTGTTAGACACATGTACAATAAGCCTTGAGTTGACCCAAAGTTAGTAGGGGGAGCAACAGAATTTTGGAGTTTCCTTCATGTAAATACTGGCATTTGTGCCATACTGCCTTTCATTGGTGGGTGGTAACTTACTGAAATGGCAGTTCTTAGGATTAAACATTCAAAACAAAAGACTCGTTTTTAAATAACCAAATCCAGCAAACACAAAGAATGTAGCTTTTGAAAAACTGTCATTTCCTTGAATCGCATTTTCCTGCTAGCTTTCATCCCTTTATTGATGACAGATAGAAAAGGTTGTTGCTTGTGTTTAGTTGTAAGCTTCCCTTTGTCAGAGCCCTTTCCACCATCTGTCATTGCATAACTGTATGTTCCCAGGTTTGTAGCTCTAATGTGTTTTTGCTGCTTTGCGTAGAGCATGTTACAAGTTATAAAAGCTTGAGTAAATAATTCATGTAAAAACCTTTGTAAATATTGTCAAACTGTGGAATAAATGATTTACTAAGAGGTCTCTTGGCTCAGCCTAGCAGCTTTATTACTGTAACTTGTTTTGTAAACAGCCTCCCCCCCGCCCCTTATTTTTTCCATGAAGTGACTTTGCATAAATTCTATTGCTAAGCACTACTTAGATGCATTTCAGTCACCATAAATAATGTAATATCAGCACTTTAACCACCTGGGGACTTCATTCAGAAGTTAAACAAAGGTGTAGTTTGTGCAAGACCCTTTAGGGAACATATTTCCAATGTGTGTACTTCCCACTGCTTTCATTGTTGATTGTGTTTGCTGGAGATGGCTCCCTTTCAGTTGGACGAAGGTTTTCTGGTAGACCTCAGGTTTGCAGAGGTACCCTGTGCTTCATTTCATGTCCTATGGATGTTCTGCAGATGTGGGACTAGATCAGGAGACAGGGTCATGAAAGATGTTCCTGACAAATACTCGATTTTTCTTCAGGCTTTTTAATAAATTGTTGTCTGAGTGGTCAGAGGAAAAGTAATAAGAAACATTTGTGTAAATGAATAATATGACTTTGCTTTGATGTATTCATGAGCCCCTTGTTAGCCTTCGGAAAACACAGCTGAAAAAGAAATGTTTATTCAATAATGTTAGTGGAATGGGAAAATGTAAATGGGAAAATGTGTTACATCTGAGTCCTTCTGGGCAGGCATAATTGTGTGGCTACATGTGCTTGTTCTGAGTTTGTTCTCTGAAATACAGGCATACTTGGCAGGTATCGAACCATTGGTGAACAACTACAATGATCATGAAGCTGGAAGCTGTGGGCCATCCATGCTGTCATATTGACTCAGAATTTGAGCTAAAGCTCGAGTCCCAAAATCACTGAGCATCTGCATTGGTTATAAGCTGGTTTTCATGATGGCTCCAGGCTAGAGACAGCAAGTCTATTCTCCAGGCATTGCTGGTGGCCACACTTCAAAGCAGACCCGTGCTATTGAAAGCAGGATGAACATGGGCTGTCTTGAGTATCCTGCCTCTGCAGATTCAAACAGAGGACAGCACAGCTGCTGACCAACTAGTCAAGGATGATGTCATGTGCAATTTTTCTGTTCAGAGAGGTGAAGCAACAGTTACAGAATAAGGTTTGCAAGTGTAAGGGTTTGGGGGGGGGGGGTGGCAGGCAGCTGGAGGACGTGGGAACAGTTTTAGTGATCCCAGGAGCTGGTAGAATCTCTAGAGAAGCAGACAGATTATGATGGCCTGCTTGGAGAGCTGCTCCCCTCGGTGTACTGACTCTCACCACTCATCCCATCTTGCTTGGCTCTTAAGCTCCATGGAAATGAACTATTCATTGAAGAGCTGTGTACCCAGAGAGCTCCCATTTGTCTCTCTCGATTGGTTTTCTGTGCAAGTAGTTGTAAATAGTCCAGCATAAATGAAGAGGATTTCTTGAAATGTGTCCTCTACAGCAGATGTCTTCAGACACTCTTCTTAGGGAAATGCTGTTTTCTGAGTAATATCTTTGAAGTGACTTTGTACCAGGCTGATCTGAGCATCTTTGGAAGGTTACTTGCAAAGATTTTTGGCTATCTGGTAACAGGGGAAATCGTTCATTAGCTTTATAATATTATGTCTGATATCAAATCTATACAGAACTGAAGTAGTAGTGTTTTCTGTTTGTAGAGATGACCTTATTTGTCCTGATCTAAGGAAAGGATTTGGGCATCTTTTTAGTAACTCTGGGTTCAAGGTTTAAGGAGCAATCTGTGGCTAAAGAACTAAAAGTAGACTCCAAGAAAGAAACCTCTTAGAAAACTTTGTTCATAGGTTTTAAGGATTTTTGATATCTGTTGCTGTGAGGAAACAACTTCCTTCCTCTAGCTTTTTAACCCTTATACAAAGAGGACAGTAGCGTCTCAGCAATGAAGGCAACTGAGTTTGTGAGAAAGAAGCAGCCAATAATGACAGCATTCAATCATGTAAAGCTGGTGAAAGAAGAAATAATAGTGTGCCCTCTATGAGCTTTACTGGTAATTTCCATAAAAGTTAAGTAAATGAAGTCTGAGGCTCAATTAAACCACATCTTGTCTGTCCTCTTGCATGCCCAAGACAATACATTGTTTGCTATGAATAGGCCACCCGAGGGCTGGTCATGTGTTTTGGTAGAAATCATAGTTTTGTCAAACAAAGCAAAAGACAGAATTATAGGCTTTTCATATTAAGAAACACGTATTTTAATCATTATTGTGCATTTCCAATGAAAAATGTGTTAAACAGTTGCCCTTAGATGTTTAAAAACATGAAAACAGTAAAAAGCCAGAGAATTTGTTCTGTATAAAGCTCAGCTTCATTTGTTGTTTTTTTTTTTTTTTTTCCTGACATAAGGAAATCCTAAAAGTCACCATCTTTGTCAGAGCAGTTATGGCCACAGAATAAAGAAAATATAAGGCTTGAGCCACTTTTAGTACAAAATATGGGTGCCTGGCCACGTGCTTTACTGGTGTTATGAGATGTAAATTCCTTGGGTGTATGAAGTCTAGCTAGCATAATATTAAATACCTGTTCAATACAATAGATGGATACAGATTGAGTAGGGAGTGTTTGCTGTTCTTATGATGTTGATGGGATTGTGTAAGTGAAGGGAGGGACCTGGCGGGGAGTGCCTTTGAGGCTTTGAGAGATCACTTTGTAGTTCCAATAAGCCATAAATATGAGACCCCTTGAAATTTCCTTTTCTCTTTGTGGTGTGCATGGACAGACATCAGTTGTTTTAAGATGCAAAATGATTGCAGTCAAAGGTTTTGTTCTGGATGCTCCAAGGAAAACTTTAATTTATCTTTTATGTTTTTATGCTTTTCTTCTGGTGGTGCATGCTTCTTCTGTTAAACCCTAATATGAGCTACAGGTTAGACCTTGGAGACTGATCTCTGCGCTATGTTGCTCTGTGATACTCTGACTTTCAATATAACTCGCTCTAACTGTTAAGTTTCAATGTGTGTCGTCAACTTGATGCTGCTGTACCCTGAGGTCTCCTTTGCTGCTAGACATCTGTGGGGAGTGGAGGAGAAGAAATGCTCTAAATTATATCTTGGTTTTCTGTGTTTTCCTGATGTTCCTTGGCTGATGGGCTTGCCAACATCAGCTCTGCTGGTTTGCTTTTCCACGTTGAAATGGTGGGGATTGCTACAGGTATCTGATGGAAAGGGTCTTACAGGCACCTGAGCAACTCTGCTGACATCATGATATACAATGGTCCTTAGTCTGGTGACCTCTATATCCTATGATTTAACAGAGAAATGCTTTTTGCATCTCTTTGTTCTGAAATAGACATTAATTCTGTATGTACTAGGAGAGACAGGTCTTTATCTGCTCTTCTGTTGAGATTGTTCTAGGGCAAATATGCTTGCTTCTGCAGTGAACCTATAGCTGGTGCTCCTGTGAGGAGGAAAATACAGGGCAAACTCCATCACTTTGGATGAATAAATGATCTCTGTGCTTGCAAACTATGCAGATTGAGGCATTGCATCATTTGGGTGCAACCCTGGCTTCTCAGGTTATGTACATGACCAAGTTCTGTACCACTGTCTACTTTTGAAATTTCTGGTGTTCCCTCTCAAACTGCTCTGGTTTTGTATTATTGTAGCATCTAATGGCTCAGGCAGAGACCAGCAACCCAGCCTGAGAAGGGCAGTACACAGAGCAACAGACATTCCCTAATCCCAAGCTCTTACAGTTTGAGCATTAGAAAAGTGGTGATACCTGAATAAAGATGAAGAAAAGAACACAGAGGAAAAAATCTCCACATAGTGCGTAATGCACATCAGTAACCCAGCCTGGGACTGGATTTTTACCATGTATTACGACAATGCAAGTTTTAGTAATGTACTATTGCGATTATGTCTTTTCTGGATTATACTTAATGTCTGTTGGGATATTAAAATCTTAATCTTTAAGACAATGGGCTATATATTTTTTTTTGTCTGACTAGTGAAAAAGGACACAAACTTAGGGAAATACAGGACTCATTTGTGTCTTTATTTCATTTTTTAAAAAAATATTTATGTGTATCCAATAAGGCCCTTAAATTTTGAGTGGATGACTAAAGCGGATTCAAAGATTCAGAGATGAATCAGAAGTGAGCTGATTGCAGTGATGCATCACACAATTAAATTCTCCAGGCAAGACCTCCTGCTACAAACGCTGGACTTATCTCCTCTCCTGCCATGTGGAGCAAGGTTGCAGTGAGACAAAACTGTGCAAAACAGCTTCAGCTGCAAACTTACAAGAAGTCAGCAAAATATAAGGACAATCTAGAGCATCTCCAGGGTGTGCAGTATCAACAGGTTCTGGCAGTGGACTGTGGCAGAAAGTCAAAGGTGTTACCCTGGCAGACCTGCCCCCATTCAGGAAACCAGAGGGAAAGCACTAGTGGAGACTGAACATCCTTCACTGTGTCTATAAGCTGCTACAAGAATGCATCTTACAACGTAGGTGTGTTTTGACATTATATGACAGCTAGGTATATACATCATAAAATATAACCAGGCCTACATATAACAGCTGGCATTTTGTAACCCTAGTGACTCACTGTGTCTTTCCTAAGGAGCAAAAGTCAATGGAGCCACCTCCTGTGGCTGCCTGAAAGGCACACCTTTGCAGGTAACATCTGCTGCTTCTCACTTAGCGCTTGATAAAAATCTCCCCTTTTACTCCTCTCTCCTCTAGCCCCAGGTGGATGGACATTGCAGGAGGTTTTCATCGTGCTGCTTATCAGCTACTTCTACTTCATGATGCAAATATCTTCTCAGTGTCAAATCCTCTCAGATAAATTTACCTGTAATTAGCTCATCCTGTGCAGGATATCCTGATACAATCTTTGATAGTTGTGCTATCCCAACTAGTAGTAAATTTATTTCCCAACTAGTAGTAAATATTTTTGAAGAGAAAAATAAAAAGAAACTTTTTAGATGGGTTTCTTCCTCTTTCAGGCATGGGATGGTGGTTTAAACTGTTCCCTTAGAAAAGCACCACATTACCCATAGGAGATGCAGACTGGAGAGGTTTTTGGTGCTGACAGGTTTGCTCTGGCAACTGATGCGCGTGCCAGCAGCTGTGTCATTGGAGAGACCTGGACGTCACTGTCACCATAGAGACAGCAACCAGGATTCAGTTTCAAAAGGTGAAGAGAAGCTGAGAACTAGGAAGGTAAGGCTGGGTCTGTGTCTCAACCCTCACGAGGGATTTTAAAATGATGGTATGTTTGAAAGTTTGCCACAATAGAGGGATGCTTTACCATATATTTACCATATATATGTAGGTATATGTCTATAAATATATACGCATATTTACGTGAAGTGTTTCAAGTAGATTTGGATGCAAAAGAACCCAATGGAGGCTCTTAAAAAAACCTTACTAGTGTTCTGTTTGTGTGCTACTCCAATTATTTTTCTTTTACAGATGGTGTAAAACAAGACTTGAGTTCTGTTAAAATTTTATTTTAAGAAGTCATAAAATGTTCGCTACCTCAAGATTTTATCTGTTTTGCACAGGAACTGAGAGCTGTGGTGTGTTGTAGATTAACATTGTTCACTTCTGCCCCTTTTCATGGTCTTCTGATGTGCTTTAGCAATGATACAGATGTAAAGCAATGGTGAATGTTGACAGGTAAGACAGGGATCAGCCATGAGTCATTGCTTAATCACTCAGGACTTTTAAAGCCTGGGTTTATACCGATCCATAACAGCTTGCAAACAATCCCTCTCTACCCACTCTTATATCAGCAGATAAAACCACCCTTCCTAATGGCTTACCCCATCACTTGCAGATATAACCTCTGTGAGGCATGGACTTGTTCAAAACTTCAGTTTGTGCACAGATAATCCCCAGCAAGGTACTGATCCCAAAAGGATTTTTCTTGTACTTTGAAAGCAAATGATAACTTCACAGATATGGCTCTGAGGGGAGGGGAGTGGTGGCAAGGAGGAGTCAATCTGGCAAAGTAACGACTGAACTATTAATGAGTAATGCCATATAAGCATTACTGCAGAAAGGGTGCTAGAAGGCTTATAGAGACTGATAAAAAACCTTGTCTGCATTGCTGTGCAGTGCCAGATGCCACCATAGTGGACAGGGCTGGATGTGTGTTTCTGATCTTGGGCCAGGGATGCTCAGCAGGGCCCTCAAGCTCCTCTTGTCTCTGCCCAACCCACTGCAGCTCAGTAGGGAGCAGCCAGAGCACAGCAGGTTTTTTAACCATGACACACTTCTTTCGTTGACAACTGGAAGAAGTCTGGCATGGGAACCAAATGTGTTGGCTTTGTGTCAGCTCTGGGGTATTCTTCCTGTTTTGGGGATTCCCCATCAAGGAGGTCCCACTGCTGTTTAGAGCAGAGCTCAGATCTCAGCCCCTGGGGCTGTCCACTCTGGGGGAGACTTTTGTCAAGGATATGTATTTCTTGCTATTTCTAGTTCTCTTTGATTTTATAAATAACTAAGTGACAAGTAATATTTTGGTATTTATCCTATGGTTGAATTTTCTGAGAGGATTTTTGTGTGTATGTGTAATATAATTTTTATTTATTATTCCTGCTGCTGTCATCCCTGACAGGTTTTCTGCCAACACAGAACAATAGGCAGCTCCCTTTGCAGTAAGCTTATGGTGCTGCGTAGAGACAGCAGAGGACACAATGCCTAGAGGGTGAAAGGAAACCTGAGATAACATTGCTTAGGATGCCATGATCAGACCTCTACAAACCATGATAATATGTGTATATTGGATACTAATAAAAGAGGCAAACAGGTTGTATGTGAATAACTGAATTCTTTATTTACATGTAGCTGGGGTTTGCATTTTTTGGGGTACCATTGTTGGGACATGCAGCTAGTTGATTGACTTCCGTAACAAGATGCGTTTTTAACTGATTTTATCTGATGACTGTTACAGGATCCTGTCTACCCAGATTTTAGTCATTCACCTTGACTTCTGTTTCAGGAACCTTCTGACCAAATTGATCTTTGGTATTGATATGAAAATCTGTGCTGGTGAACTTTCATGTTTGACTCACTTTCTGGGATCAGCCAGAAATGGCACATGCTTTTCATTAATCATTTGATCATGCTTTTTAAGGAAAATAGAAATTGTGATTGTGTTAAATAGGGAATTCATTCAGTTCAATGCCCTGTCTCCTGTGGTGGTGGTCTCCAGCTGTTTCAGAGAAAAGAAAAAACCCCTGCATTAGGCAGGCAGGAGGTAATCTGTCATTTTCTCTGAGCTCTAAGAGTAACTTTGCTACAGCATTTCATTAATAATTTAAAAAGTATCTTAAATAAGGTAATACAGGAGAACATTCCTACCTGTAAAACTATACTGTCCCTTTTGGAATCTTGTTTATTTTTTATGTTTTCATGACATGCTTTGGTAAACGTCTTGTAGATTTACTTTCCCCCTGGAGATATTTTTTCTAAACTTTTGACTTGTATCCCTGCACTTTGTTGAATGCCATCTGCATCTTGAAGTGCAAGACAAGCAAACACAGATCTTGTGGATGTGTTAGCCAGCATACTTGCTTGATGCTTTCCTCAACAGAGAAACAGTTCTCTGAGAACTTGATTACCAGTTGAGGTTATTATAAAGCCAGATGTCCAGAGAGGAGCTGGAAACCCACATTATCTAGGGGATCGGATCTGAAAGATTTTACTGCTGAAGAAGCCACTTCTGAGAGGCAACGTAAGCCGTAGGGGTGGACAGAAAAATGTGCTTGTTGTCCAACCTGGTGCACTGCTCCTGGCATGTTCAATAAGTTGCTCCTCTACTAGAGGGGCTCCTTAGCCACTGCTCTGGTTTCTCAGCCCCTACAATTTGCTCTTATCACAGAATGTATATTCTTTATCTGCTGAGGGGAGGATGGGAAACAACACCTATTCTAACAAGTGCTGTCTTCCTCACGCCCTCGTCTATTAGTGTGTGTAATATAATTCCTCTGCTATGTATAATTTCTCTGCTATAACACTTCACACTTGACTGCCTGTGGAAAGGTGTCAAAGCCTGCATCTGGAAATTATGCAGTAACAAAGTTTTTTTTTTTCCTCTCTACAACAGGAATGTTTATTTTTTACCAGGTCTATGCTATAGTCTACCAGAGGGTACAAGAAGTAAAGCAACTTCAGCTATCTCCCTTATACTGTTATTCTGTGATCATATCACCTCTTTGTAAGATTTCCTGAGTTTTTTTTCGTTTTGAGGATAAGGGAGTACCTGTCTGAAATTATGTTTGTTGGAATGCAGATAATTTACCAGTTTGTGTTGACAAGATAGGCAAAAGACAATATGAAACTGATGTTGGGCATGATTTCAGAATATAGAGCGCTTTACTCACTGTAAGCATCTTCATTGATCATAGTAATCATTGCTCAATGTTAAATGCTACTATCTTTCTACATGCTTCTGTACTTCTTGTTATATGCTTGAGTTTTTCTAATTGTTTCCAAGTTAGGTCTTTCATCTTTCAAGTGACCCTTTAGATACTTACCGAGCTTGTTTTAGAATGAATATAGGTGAAAATAAAGAGGATGAATGAGAAAAAATAACTATCCTGAGTGCCCAGTGTTGTAGTGAGGGTATGTAATCACCTTTTGTATGAAGCAGTGGACTTTGTGGACAGTTTCTGAGAGAGTGAAAACCTTGCTGTGCTGTTGACCTTTCTCTTGGAATGGACCCAAGCCAGTGAGGATAATTTTGCAGGCAATCCAGCCAGGATTTTTTCATGTCATAAAGGGAATGATGAGGAACTCTAAGCTCTGAACAGATGACTCAGTGCTCCTGATGCTGAGTTAGACCTATCGCTGTACCCATTGCAGAGGCACGCAGTCCACACCCAATTTCATCCTCTGCCCACACACAAATGTGTCATCTGTCTGTGCATGACTGAAGTGCTCATATCAGACGTATTACCTGCCAAAATTTTGGGAAAATGTCCTAAAAGGTTATTATCTTCTGACTTCTCCAATATTTCTCTCCTCTCTGGTCATTTTGTCCACTCTTTGGATCTGTTATGTCTTCAAGGAAGCCCATCTGTGTGTGTCAGTATGTGAGAACTGTATTTGCAGAATCATTTGTGAATCATGTCAGTTTAAGAAAAACTAGTGGAAGGGATCCACTGAACTAAAACAAAGTATAGAAAATAAATGGATTGCCTTGCTTATTATGGATAAAAATACTGTCTCTTAATGCTGAGTGTTTCATTCAAAGATTAGTTTTGATTAGTGGAATAGATCAAGGTGTGTGCTCTAAATTTCTGTGAGTAGCAGAGGATTAAAATGTGGCTGTATCTTGCATCTCACCTGTTTGCTAGTCATGCTAGAATCAGTTTAACGCTATGGAACCTGGCCCTGTGAAATAAATTCACTATCTCACTGTGTGAAAAAAGGCTGTGAATTCATTCAGCTACAAGGAGATTAACTTTTCAATCTAAAGATTTGTGAACAAATGAAACTTATGGTTATATTAAAGTTTCAGATGTATTAGAGATATTGCCTTCCAGGGCCTTGGTCAGGACTTGAATGTGTGCGTGTGTGTATCTTTGGGATTAGGAACTCTAAGCAAGATTCTTTGTGATTTCTCAGGTCTTTTTTTGAAAATGTAAGGCCTTGAGACATTTTTCTGAGCACGTGAGATCTGGAGTTTCCTTAGGCAAAGTATAATGAAACTTTGCTTCAAAGCAACATCGGAAGCTTAGGCATGGTATGTGAGAAGGTGGTTCTAAGCCACCCTTACCAGAAGGGACAGAGGAGACATGATCTTCTGGCTGGGAAACATTGCTCTGGGTGCTACTAATAGACTAATTACTTCCTAATGCTAAACAGTCTGGAGCTTGAAGAGAGATTTCTCCTGTGGAGCTGGGTAAAGAAGAGACTAGACACAGAAGGAAAATCAGTTTCCCTATTCTCCTTTCTCCCTCAAATGACTGGGGTGTTAATGTCTTCTGAGGAAGAGATATAAAGAAGCATGATAGAAGACGAAGGTTTAGAGCTGCTATAATGAAATTTATCTTGGTTCACTTTCCTTTGGCCATCAGTCCCAAGAATTCCCAGTGAACGACTCCTACTTCCAAACCGAGTCATGGCTGAGTCACATCCTGCCTTACCTGACATTGCACAAATGACTGAGAGAAAATGATGTGAGTCCTTTATGGTAATTTAAATGAGAAGGATGGTTGCTGGCATGTATTTCTCAACATGCGAAATACTTTCCTGCAGAACTGTCAGCAAAGGCCAGTGCAGAACAAAGGAGGCACAGGCATTAGTCTGGGAAACGATGGACAAGAGGTGGCAGGAGGAACTGAGAGGATTTGAGTCTTGTAACTTATGACAATTTTTATTGGAAACCCAGGAGCACGTCTAACTAGTTCCCAAATGAGTCTGAATTGTTTGGCTAGTATTAAGAAGCAACTTAAAGTATTAATGGCAGCAATACAAAGGAAAAGAGGAAGATCTTTATCAGTCATTTTTACTTTGGTTTTATTTAACTTTTATATAAAAAATATTTAAATATAACAATGTAAGCATACATCACATTGTATTGTTAGTATCTGAGATAGTAAGATACTGTTACATGGGAACAGGAACAAGTAGGAGCAAAGCATTTAATTCTACAAGGTCTGCAAGTATAACCAGAGGTTTGGCTTAACATCATGCGCAGTGTTGGCTGGCGGCTTCAAACCCTGTACTATCACTACCAGCAGCCTGCAATACTTGGGGTTTGAAGTACACTCTCTCCTTGGGTAACAATTGCTGGGAAAAACTGAATTATAAAAAATGTCAAAAAGCTTCTCCCAGAAATCAGAGACTTATCCCCTGTAGGTATAGGATAATGTAGCTCTACTAAAACGTGTGGGTAATGGCTTATGGAGGTTGAAAACCTAGCACAAGATCCCTGTTAACATCCATTGCTTTTCTCCTGTCACCTAAAACTGCTTCATGCAAGAACAGGCAAAGATACTGCTCATATAAAGAATTTTTTGACTGGGTTTTACATTGCCTCCTTCTTCCATACCCATAATTGTGGCAAGAGGTTTGACACCCACACCCAATTTCTCAGTTTCCTCCACTGCCCCTTTCAAGCATCCTTGTACTGTACAAAGCAGCTGCTAGTGTTTAGTAACTTTCTGCACCTGTACTACTACTGCTTTAGGACACTGCAGTAGATTTTTTCTTACTCAGGTAGGTTAAGTTACAAACTGTGCCCTTGGGCTGAGTGCTAGAAAGTATTCAATAGCATCATTTGCAGAGGGAGTGGAAGATGGTGCTCTAGTGGCATCTTGACAGCATCAAGGCTTGAACATTCATGGTCCAAGCTGAAGCAAATTCTTTTATACCCTGATATGAAACCAGCCTGTTCCTGTAGTCTATGTGCCAAAGGAAGCTTTCTCTTAGTTGACAAATGGAATATGATACCTGAACTTCACAATGAGACTCATGCAATTACCTTGAATGTTTTCAGGAGAAAGAAGATTGTGCATTCCTGGTCAGCTTGCACTCAGATGTCAGCACATGTTGAGATTTCTTTTTGAAGAATGCCATGCAGGCTTACTTGTGGTTGAAACCGAAGCAAGGGTTGGATCTTGCTGAAACTACTTAGGTTATTTCCCTTCTCACTCCAAAATTAATTTCTAAAAATGCCTTTACTCCCAGCACAGGAAACCCATGACTCCAGTAGCTGTACCCAGGTGCAGTGGTGGGTGTGTATGTGACAGCTGAGCTCCTGTGACAGCCTGACTGTGCTGCAGCAGAGTGCTGTGTCCTTCCTTGCACTGCCAAAGCAGCTTCCCGTCCAGGGAATGACTTCAGTGTGAGGATGCTTTCCTGGTGGTTATTCTAAAATCCAGTCTGATTCAGGCAAGGCAGCCTCTAGGATTTGAAACAGGTTCCCTACTCTGGCCAGGTTGACCAAGGCTTTTCCAACTCATATACCCATGCTGTCTATCAGTCTTTGTAGTTTAGCTTGTAGACTTGTCCAAGTTGACACAATAAACCTGAAGCAAAGCCAAGAGCTGAATCTAAGTTTTTTGGGGTCTAAGTAGAATATCTTGGTCCTACAACTACACCTCCTTCCAGTGATTTTTCTCCTTGGGGACAAGGAGGGAAGGAAAAAAGAAAAGTCAATGCTTTTAACACACAATGTCTGCATATGCTTTGTTGTGGGTTACGTGGTGTAGCGAATCTGGATCTATCTTTTTGTTAAAGTGAATCCATATTTGAACTCAATATTAAAGACTGTAAAGAGGTTATAACTCTCATAAGAGAACAAAATAGCTCTCAAAAATAATGTTTATTGTTTCTGCAGATGGGGTGATCAAGAAGACTCTTGGTTCTGATCTATCCTGTTGTTTTTCTGTACTGTTGTTGTAAACAGACGATGGAAAAAAGGAGTCAATACAGTGCAGTGCCATTGTTAGCATCATAAAACCATCACTTTGAAGGCTTGGCATGGTTTCCTTTTATCCAAAATGATGGACTTCAGAACCTCTGTCTTAATGACATAGACAAGTCTGGTTTATTGGCATTAAACAATGTATTTAAGGTAAGAATGAAGTACTAGAAAGTTTATAGCATGCTACTGAGAGCCAGCATTCACATGATATTTATTGCTATCTTGGATACATTGGCGTGGCTTAGTTTGAGGGAAAGAAAAAAGCCCTCAAAGTTAATGTCAAGGTTTATAATACCGAGCCTTTATTCTTAGTCACATAAGCTGAACACCCGTAATTTATTCACATCATGCAAGTGGCTGAAGGGAACTGTGTATGGCTTGGCAGTTAAAGGATGGGCTCCACGTTCCTATGGTCATACGATTGTGGAGGAACTTTGAGATCTTATGGAGTCCTGCTGGATTTTGCTCGGGAAGTGGCTTGCCCACACACAGCTTACTGCAGCATAAGCTCTTGTGAACAGTCATGTTTTGTTTTGCTTTGTTTGGTCTTAATTAACTCAAACGCCCAACAACAGGCTGTAAGAAAACATGTGAAATATGCATCAGCTTCACTCATTCAACAGATGAAGATATTTCTAAATCCAGCTCTCCAGTGCTCTGGAAGCATCTCCAAAAACACTTGAAAGACAAGATTTTACATTCTTAATTCAGATGTTTAAAAAAAATGACCAAAGAAAGGAAAGAAATCCAACCCACCAAAAAGAGTAAATTTTTAGACATGCCTTATGGATCTTAAGAACAAGATAAACCCCTTTCTTTTTCATCTTAAAGATCAACTTTGGCGAAGCATCAAGTGTCAAAAGTAAGTGACTAAAGACTTAAACTTAACCTGTGGGGATATCAGTAACTTCAAACTGAAATGTCATTCCTTTGTGCTTTCATGAAGGTGAAGTAACAAATGGAGAAGAATTAACCCACCCATTCTGAGATTAACAGCCACTTGCAACATGCTAAGTCTTACCTAGGAAGAGCATATCAATGAACCAGGGCCTGGAAGGGTCATTGTAAGCAATATAATTTGTATTGTACTACT
The DNA here is from genome assembly GCF_032191515.1 of Phaenicophaeus curvirostris. Taxonomy (NCBI): domain Eukaryota; kingdom Metazoa; phylum Chordata; class Aves; order Cuculiformes; family Cuculidae; genus Phaenicophaeus; species Phaenicophaeus curvirostris. The sequence goes on along the minus strand of NC_091394.1, from coordinate 34,855,243 downwards.
ACCTCCTTTCTGTTGAAGGTTGTGGTACAGAGGAAAAACATGAGGGTGGGGCAGGTGGAACTGAAGATCTGCTGAAGGTTTCTTCCAAGTCCTGATATGATGAGGCATGGTAGCATTATGCAGACTCACTCACTTGCATGTGAATCAGGGCGGTGTCGACCCTTTCCACAAGTTTCTGAAGTCTGAGGCAGAGATTGAGTCCACAAGAGTTTTAGCATGAGGAACCTCTCTGTTTTTAGGGTAGGAAAGAATCATGTTGAAATTTCAGGTGGAAAAGAGCTCAGTATTTGAGCTACCCTATGTCCACTTTAATGCTTTTAGAGTGTGACTGATCAACAGTAAGTATTTGAAGCTACTTTCACCTTCACCAAATGAGAAAATTCTGCCAAGCTAGTGATATTATACCAGTCTGAAATGGCTGAAAATGATGTTAAAATGAGCACCTTCAGCCCTTTGTTTGGTATTTGGGGGGAGGGAGGAAGGAAAGGAGGAGGAAGGGTCAGAAGAAATGAAGTACAATAATGTCTCTTTAGTTGTGCAGAGATTTTCACATGTTCCCTTACTACAAATGTTCTCAGTTGGGAGTGAGTTTATGCATTAGTCTGCTGTATTCAATGAAGTAAGTAATGCAAATACAGGCAGTGTGTGCATAAGTATTTTTCAGGATCAGGGCTTATAAACTACAAAATAGGCTAGGCTTCAGTTGTCCTGTTCCACTTACCACGTAATATGTTTTTCAATTGTAATAATCATCCTAATCAAGTTCTAAATATACAAACAACTTGTAGACTGTAGTATCTTAAATGAGTAATGACACACTTTGTACAGCTGCTATTCAAACCTCTTTTCTGTAGTAGTGAATAATGTAGTATTGCAAGGTATTTTTAGATTGAACCACAGATATGACCCAAGCTGGCAAAATCCAAGAAAGCCAAAACTGACATATTTTCCAACAAAAGAAGGGATTCTGGGAAAAGAGCTTCTTCTGGCTGGGTTTACTCACTTCTCCAGTTAAACTGGCTCTTTTGTGAGAAGTTGTTGAAATGCCAGAGCTGGCCTCTTCGCTCAAGTGACAGGGGACAGGACAAGAGGGAATGGCCTTCAACTCCACCAGGGGAGGTTCAGGCTTGACATCAGGAAAAAATTTTTCATGGAAAGGGTCATTGGGCACTGGCACAGGCTGCCCACGGAGGTGGTTGGGTCACCTTCCCTGGAGGTGTTTAAAAGACGGGTGGATGAGGTGCTGAGGGGCATGGTTTAGTGATTGATAGGAATGGTTGGACTCGATGATCCAGTGAGTCCTTTCCAACCTAGTGATTCTATGATAAGAATCTTTATTTGCCTTGCTGGAGTTTGCTGTGCCCTAGTTGTATTGGTACAGCCAGGTGCAGGACAAGTAAAGTGGTTCAAAGGAAATAACAAAAAAGGGAAGTGTTTTGGAGATTGACAGTAATATCAGGCCAATGAGACTGCTGAAAGCTGGAGCCCAGGGACAGGAATGAATGGCTTGAGAGATTAAGAGGGCAGGAACTTATTAAGCTACTTCATCACCAATGGTGGAGAAACATGTCATGAGATTGCTGCTCAGTCTTCTACTTGGCCATGTGATATGGAGGGAGTCTCGTTTTTACAGCTACTGGTTACAGCTACAGCTGGTTAGAAACCAGCTTTGGGCCTATTAGACATACTGCCTACCCCAAAATGCAATAATTTGGCTGATGTCATGTCTTAAGATGGCTGGTTTTTATGCGTAATAAATGAAACACTGCTAGAATTTATCATAGAATGGTTTGAATTGGAAAGGACCTTAAAGATCATCTAATTCTAGTAGTCCTGCCATGGGCAGGGACACCTCCCACTAGGTCAGGATGCCTAAGGCCCCATCCATACTGGCCTTGAACACTTCCAGGGATGGGGCATCCACAACTTCCCTGGGTAACCTGTTCCAGTGCCTCACCACCCTAATTGTGAAGAATTTCCTCCTCACATCTAGTCTAAATCTTCCACTTTCCAATTTATAGCCATTTCCCCTAGTCCTGTCACTAGATGCTTTTGTAAAAAGTCCTTCCTCAGCTTTCCTGTAGCCCCTTCAGGTACTGGAAGGTCGCTACAAGGCCTCCTTGGAGCCTTCTCTTTTCCAGGTTGTCAGTGAAGACTGAAGCAAAAAGTTGTTGCATACCTCAGCCTTCTCCTCATCTTTTGGTACAAATTCACCATTTTCATCCATCAGTAGGGGTATGCTTTTTTTAACTTTCCTTTTCTGATTGACATACCTCTAGAAGCCCTCCTTGTTATTCTTCACTTCCCTTACCAAGTTTAGCTCTATCTGCCCTGGATGTTTTCCTGGGAGCTCAGTCTGAGCTGACGCATCCCTTCTGGCAGGCGTTGAGGATGTAGCCATGGCTGGGCTTCCTCTCACTGACCGAACTCACCTCCTGAGCATGGAGACTTCGCCCTCCCTGTGTGCCTCGCCTTCGTGAACTGCTCTCACAGACTGCTGAACTTGCCCTTCTGATGAGGCCCATCCCTTTTTGCATGCTCCTGTTTGCGCGCTCCTGTTCAGTGCACTCCTAAAGGGGCATTTAAATCTCCTGCGGCTGCTTCCAGGACTGTCACATGGCAGCTGCTGGGACCGAGTCAAGAGCCACCTGCCCCTCTCTACCACTTGCGGGGTTCTCTCACTCCACAGAGCATGTTTTCTGCCTCGATCTAGTGCCTGGCCACAGTACTTACTGTGTCTGCTGCCATCACTTGCTGATTTGAGTGTTGCTGCTGGCTTTTCCACATTTAAATTTATTTTAAGGAGAGATTTGGTTTGAGAATTCGAATTCCAGAATGAGAATTCCAACTGTTGATTTTCTGGCGGGAGCAAAGCTACTTTGCACCAAAATGTGCTGGCCAATGATACCCAACTTAAAATATGCCAGATATAATTTTCCTGCTATTATTGTTTGAAAACTAATGAAACCGCTACACATTTCAGGTTATGTGTGTCTGGGTCCTATCAGCTAACAGGACTGGAAGGACAATACTGTAGTTCTGCTTGTTTATTGGTCAAAATATATTTTTACACAATGCTATTTTTAATTATGCAAATGGTACTGTTAGATGTGTCACTTTCTCAGTTATAGACATCATTACCTCAGTTTCCCTTCATTTGTACGTGGTGCTTTTGTCTTGTTAATGAGTACCTGACAGAGAAATGTGCTCACTGAATTAAATGTATAGATATATATGTATAGTCAATGTCAGTTGGCATGCAGAACAACATAAGAAGGAGTAATGTGAACGTATAAACAAATAGCCTATGTTGTTTCATGTTGACACATATATGACACTAATCCAGAAACTCGTGCCAGAGGCAAGTGAAATATGTTTTGAACCACTAGAAGTATTCCTTCTGGGATTGCTCATACAGTATGATTTCTGTCTCTTTGACTGAAAGAAATCTCTCCTGATCTATTAGTGACAGTATTGATATTTGAAGTGGTATATATGTAAAAAGTGCTACTTTTAAAAGATGCATATTCTTGGTATTTTTCCCGTGTATCTTTGTGTATATTCTTGCCTGATTCAGAGAGAAGATGAAGATCAAAGAACCCTTTAACATTATGCTTTTATACCTATATTTGAAGCTTTAGCATGTAACTGATAAACAGCAAATTTGACCTTTTCCTAGTGGAAATCATGTGTGATTTGCAGGCAAAGTTCCTTAGAAAATGGTGGTCCAATAGTCAGATTTACTTCCTAAACTGTAGTTTTTGATTGTTTGGCTCTTCTTTATTGTAGTAGTGGAAACCAAAGAATGAATAGAAGGTTATGAGGAAGTGCTAAAATGTGTGGCTAATACAGACAGTCACAAAATGAACTCCCTGAAAATAAATGAGGGAGAAAACTCTGATGCACTTTTCAAAAAAATCTGGGAACTGTTGTCACTAAAATTGTGCATGGTCAAAATATATTATATTTGGTAGTGTGTTTACTGACAGGTGAATATTTTCTACCTGTCTCTACCTTTGCATAAGGTAATCCTTTAGATTTTACAGTATTTTTTTTTTGCACAAGAGAAATCATTCACTGGATTTGTCTCTAAAGCACATATATTTTTTAGGATTCCATGTACAATTCAGTACTTCTAACTGACATGCTTATGTAATATGAAGGCTGCATTATTTAAGGATTTATAGTCACAAAAGTTTTTTGTAATTAAAAGAACCATTTTTTTTTTGCTGGATAGGAACTAGCATGTGGATGGGGAGGGAGAAGTAAGGATGGTGGTAGTGCTGAGGTTCCTGGTACTGTGGAGAAGTCAGCAGAAATCTACCATGGCCAGGAGAGTCATGGATTTAATGCAGAGTATTTTTGTGCATGTTTTACAAGTGGAAAACTGGAAGAAAAAGAAATTTAGGCTTGACCACAACTCTGAAGAATGCCATTTCCTTCCTGTCCTCAGTCCCCTGGTCCTGCTGTCTGCTCCCATCTTGATCTGAATTGCTTCCGAGTCTTGTAGTGGCAGCCAGAGTGGCAACTTATTTTGGAAAGACTTTTGTCTGAGCTGGGCTCGCTTTGCTCTTGCCCAGTACTGACTGTCAGGTGACAACCTCTTACAAAATTCAGTGCTCTCAAATATAAGCCCTGGTAATTAATCAGATTTGTCACTTCAATAGGAACTGCTGGCATGATGTACTGGTTTTGGTTGGGCTAGGGTTAAATTTCTTCCTAGTAACTTGTATGGGGCTATTGTTTGGAATTATGATAGTGTTAATAACATGGGGATGCTTTAGTTATTGCTGAGCAGTGCTTACACAGCATCTAGGCCTTTTCTGCTTTGCTTATTGCCCCACTAGCAAGTAGGCTGTGGGTGCACAAGGAGTTGGGAGGGGACACAGCCAAGACAGCTGATTCCAACTGACCATAGGAATATCCAATACCAAGTGACACCATGCTTGCAATAAAGCTAGGGGTGAGAGGTGTTGGTGAAGGCTGGCCAGGGCTGCTGTTGTGTGGGGACTGCCTGGACATCAGTCAGTTGGTGGTAAGCAATTGTTTCTCATTTTTCTCCTTATGTGTGATTATTTTTCTTGAAATTATTAAACTGTCTTTATTACAACCCGTGAGTATTTTTGCCCTTTTACCCTTCTGATTGTCTCCTCCATTTCACTGGGCAGGAAGTTGGGCAAGAAGCTGAGTGTTGCTTAGCTGCCTATGGTGGTTTATCAATAGAAATATCATTCATCTATCTACTTTTTCAAGCACACAGAAAAAGACTAGGAACATTAAAACCTATCAAGCAAACTAATTGAATGTGAGTTTAATTTCAAGTGTGTTAATAATCTCTATAAAAGTATATTTGCAGTAAATCTTTTACCTTTTAAATTAAAAAAAGAGAGAGAGAGAAAGGATAGAAAGGATCTGAGATTACTCTGAAGGACCTGCTCCCAAAATTAGTGATTAAAGAAGGATAAGCACAGTACTTGTGGCTTCGAAGGTCAGTTCTGCTGAATTTAAGTGACTGATGGATTCTCTTCACCAGAGGTGCAATTTTCCCCTGAAGAAATACTTCTTAAAGACCAATGCTGGCTAGCTGGTGTTTATGAGAGAGTCCAAAGGGAATTACAAGTAGGTTGTTAGGGTTATCATTTACTCAGTAGTTTCTGCCGATATTATAGCACAGAGATCCCACAGCACTTCTTCTTAGCATGTGATAAATTGTGTACAAAGTGAAGGTGAGAAAAGAGTGAGGGCAGCAACTGTGATGACAAACTGTTGCTTTGCTACTCCTGCTATGAACCTGCTGTTTCTCCGCCAGCAATCTGCAGCACCTTATCTGTGCCTGGCATTGCTTTCCTTGGCCCATGATAACATGCCTGTGCATTTGGGAGCACTTTAAGGAGATGCCGTGTATGTGGCTACAAACAGCATAGTTTTAATTCGGCATGCCAGCATGGCAAGAACAGTGTGTTTTATGGCTACATTTGCAAGACCCTTACTGTACACAGGATCTTCATGCAACCCAAGTGATTTCCAGTAGCTGATACAGTATAAAGTATCAACTAGTGTGAGAAAGAGGTGTACCTCAGTCTGTTCCGCTAGGAAGGTCTGTTGTTTTGATCTCTTCTAGATCTGTGACTGGCAACAGCTGCCTATCAATACAGTTGTGGTGCTATAAGAGTTTTCTGTTGCATCTCCCTTTAATTCCTCCAACATTTTATTAAAATTGGATTATTTTCATTATAGAAAGCTATTTTGATATGTTGCATATTTGATGTAGCTTCCTAAGTTATTTCTTTTATGAAAAAAATAGCACAAATGGAGGGAAAATGGAAATAAGAAAAGAGTAAGTTAAGTATCCTGTTTAATAACTTCTAATTGGTTGTTTTACTGTGTTGTTTTACTAAAAATGTACTTAAAAATTACTGAAGTCCACCCCTAAATCATACAAAACATTACATCAGTTGTGTATAAAATAAAGTATCTGGTGGAATCTGAAATATGTCTTATGTTGTTTTTTGATCGATGGAAAAATCATATACTTTGTTTTTGCTGTACTCTTTCAGGACTGCAAGGCAGTTTAATGTTAATGATTCAGCTGTTATCCAGCTAAAGAAAATAAGCTGATGAGGTTAACTAAGGCCACAGTCAACATCAGTTAAGGCAGTGTTGAATGTGTTGCCTGATTAGTAGAAGAAGAAAAAAAGAAAAGCAATGTCTAACACCTTCATACAAAAAATGCACCTAAATCATACCCCCACCCAAACAAGCAAACAATTTCCTCAGAAATCCTAAACAAAGGGAAGTTCCTAAACTCTGAGGAAAATCACTGGTTAGGCACTAATGTTATTAATGCCTCATCTGTACTCGCAGTTTATATACATTTCTGCCTTTGCTTTCCTAATTTGTTTAATCACATTCTTTAAGATGAGACTCCAAGTCTTCCCAGTGATTTGAATTTCAGGGACTCTTGTGATTTTGAAAGTTCTTATTTCTGCAACTTTGGCTCCCCTTTAATGAGCAGATGTTGACCATGGATGAAAATGTAGAATCTGCAGTTTATTTCTTGATCAATTCTTTCTGACGGTAGATTCTTGTGGTTCTACTTTGAAAAAGAGGAGCTATTTCAAGCTTTTGGTATATTTGGTTCATTCAGGTTCTTCTTTTTTGCTACTCTTGTTTGAGTCATAATAAGGAATGTGCCGTGTCATTGGGCTCAAAACTAGTTACCTGCTGTGTTCAGTGAATATGTGATCACATTAGAGCAGCAGCTGGAAAAGCAATGCAATATGCTGCCTCGATCTGGAAATCCATCCTAGATTTTGGAATTGGGTCTCTGCAGGAAGTTGGTGGGGCTTTGTTTTTAATATTGCAGAGTGCTACAGAGCAGAAGAATTTGGGCACATTTCTGTGCCAGCTATGGGCTACGATACATGAGTTGTTTGGGCAGGGCTGGCCATAGGAAGAGCAGGAGTTGCCAGAATCCCAGCCCTTGAAATCACTGCAATGGCCTTGGCACCTTGAGGAGGGCACCGAAATAGAGGGATGATGGCAAAGGTCAGGAAGCTCTCAGCATCAGCAAAGCCTGGGCAAAAGCTCAGCCCTTCATTCATTAATGAGCAACCAAAGTGACAATGCAGCTTTTTTCTGTGGAGAATTTGTAGCCCTATCCACTGTCCATTGTAGTGATTTCAAAGAAACTTAAGCACATACTTAGAATTAAGCATTTCTTCGCCTGATACCCTCAGGAGAGTTTCCTCAACTGGGGCCAAACATGTACTTTGTAAGGGGCATCCCCTGACCCAGAAGGTCAATTAAAGCTTCTGGGGAACTCTGAAGGGATATTTTTAATTGTTCAAATTCTTATTTTGTTCTCAGACCCTGCAAAATAATCTGAATGTGTGTTTGTATAAAAGCATAAGGGGAAAAGTGACAAAGGAGGAAGCTTGCTATTCACTGCATTTTGGGTCCTGTGACTGTGGAGTCAGTTTGACTTTGACTTTTGCCATTTATTTCAGTCAGCGAAGGGGCAACTTGTCTAGCCATTTTGAATAAATATTTTTTTTTTCCACCAAGAGACAAAAGTAGCTGGTATAAAATAGAGGCATTTTTTTTTCTTTTCTGATGAAATATATAACTTGTAAAATTACTGTATGTTTTCATAATGCTCATAACTTCAGAGTAGAGATAATTTCCTTCCTTCTAATGGAAATCCTACCATATGAAGTGAGGTGTAAGTGGGGATTACAGAAGCATTCTTGAGTCTGGCAGCCTTCATACTGTAGTCTTCAGGTTAGGTGTACTCCATCTCAAACTCTATACCATTTTAGTAGTTACTGCCTGTGGGTAGGAATTATACAATTCTGGGCTACTTCCACCCAATCCCACTTCTTTGCTGGTGTTACTTCATCTGAGCTTTTTTCTTGTTTACCTCTGTTAGCTATCTTTTTAATGGGATCTGATGCAAAGATATTTTCAAAATGATGAAGTGAAGGAAAAGCACTGTATCCATCCTTTGCTCTTTGACAAGGAAGGAGCAAGGACTGCAGCAGGAAAAGATCCTCCATCCTGGTAGATTTCTAGGCTGGTGCATTGCAAGTCTGCATGTTAAACCTAAGGGTATTAATGACTGTGAAGACTGAAAATTCAGATTCTCTCCCTCTGTTTTGCTGCAGGAGGAAGCATTTTCTGCTGCAGGTCTGAGAAAGGGCAGGCTGGCATGGAGAAAGAGGTAAGCAAAGAAAAATCATGCCTTAAAACAGGAAAATTAAAGGGGCTATTCCTAGTGCTGCTATTTCATAATATTATTGGTAGTGTGATGGGAGGGAAGTCAGCAGATGCATAGGATTCTTTATATTATTGACAGGTCAAGGGGATGATTAATGAGAGTACCAGACAACATAATGGTAGGAGAAGGCCCACAGAAGTTAAACAAAAGTGCCTTCAGAATTTAGAGAATTCCCATGATTCATAGTAGGACCTCATTGTGCTTGTCTACTGTTTCTATTTTTGATTAGATTTATAAACACAGCACCACATATTTTCATGTGGCTCATAGCCCCAGGGCAGAGCGAGATTGACTGCACTGAAACTGTGAGGCTTGTGAATTTCGGGCAAGGGATGGAGTGAAATAAGTAGTGTAATTGTTTTTGTGGAGTGACCGTGGGACCTCCTCTGTTCTGAATTACACATGGTTCAACCCTTTGACCTAACCAACCTCAGCAATGCCTGGTAGATCTCCTAAAGCTGTGCTGAAAGGTCCTATCAGTGACATGTTGGAACGTTATCTGTCATGTGAGATGTGTGCCAACAACCATATTAAACCACATTAATTACTAGTGAGGCCATGTTTGTGACAATCTCAAATTCATTTAACCCATCATCATGTTCGTTATTGTTTAAACAGGAAGTACAAATGGGGACAATTTATGAAATCAAAATGCAGTACTAATGCTTTCTTTAATAAATTGTGTTTTACTTGCTCTCTATTTTTCCCCAGCTTTTTTTGTTCTTGTCACCAGCTCTGCAGCTTGAGTTTTTGAGGACTTTTCTATTTCAATAGCAAGCAAGAAAAAGACTTCTTAGTAACTAAACTAGCATGCAGTGAAGCTGTTATTTCTGTCAATGCAATTGTAAATTCTACCACAGTTGACTGAAAGCTCCATGCTTGTTTTCTAGCAAGAAGCAAACATGTTAAGGTAGTTTGTGTAAGGCTGAAATATCACATATGGATTAATTACTGAATATACACCTTCACTGCTTTACACTCCAGATAGTACATCTCTGCATAACAATACTTGCACACCTCTGGATTGGAAGCGAAGCATGGATTTCTTTTTTATTTTCAGAAAACAGTTTTCTCGTAGGCCTGTCCTTGTAGGTAGCAAAGTGTACTGTGGGTCCTCCAGAGGCAGCCCAGTATGAAGAAATTCAGGATTCTTTGCACATTTTTGTTTTCTGAAACAATTCTGAATTTTATAGGGGAAGAAGCAAAAGCTCTTCTGTGTGCTCCTGCATGGGCAGAATAAGGGTTCAATCATGCCTAGCTGTGACTTGTATTGTTAGACTAGACACATAGGATTACGTCTTCCACATACACACTGAGCCACTCTTTTTTTTGACAAGGCTTTTCCTTTAGCCTCATTCTCTAGCTAGAACAGGCTTAAACGAGCTATTTATTTATTTATTTATTTATTGCTGCAGAGTCAGCTAAAAAATATATTTGACCCTGCTAAGTGCCATTCTCATTAACAATGAAGAGTTTGCTCTCTGCAAAATCTAACACAGAGTGCTCAAAGCAGACAGGTGCAAATTCATAGAATCATAGAATCAAATTACAAGCTGTTTCTCTTTGGCTGCCATCCCTTAAATAGATAAAGTAATAGGCTAGGGGAAGGGAAAATGTTCCAGCTCCAGCTGCATAAAAGAAAGCCTTAGCAGGGACTTAGCAGCTGGTTGCAAGAATTAAATGCTGTAAATACCAACTGATGCATTTGTGTGTGCTTTCACAGAAGAATGTTTTTAGTAAGGTTTCATCCCTTCTTATGTGAGAGGATCACTCTTTGAAAACTTTGGTCTGCTTTATGTTGAAAGGCTAATGCTCTTGCTGAGGTAAATAGGAACAGAATCCAACATACCTATTCCTGTTTACCATCATTACACTCTTTAAAGCATTTCAGGCATTATTAGGTTCTTGGAGCCCTACCAGATTGACAATATTTCCAGCTTCTTTGCTTTGGCTGTATTCAAAGAAGGCCCCAAAGGAAAAAAAAAAACAAAAAACCCCAAACAAAACAACAAACCAAAAACCTACCAACCCACAAACAAAACCATGGATGAATCTGCTGAGCTAGTTTGCTGATGTTAGAAACAGTTGTTCATATTAGGAACACCTAATTTAATTTCATGAAAGAGACATAACATGTCAGTATGTGTATGAATCTAAGGTATGCATTTCCTAAAAGGAACTAAAGCTCTGTCATTCCAAAGTTGCTCTTCTTTTTGACTTCCAGCTTGCATGGGGACTGCTGTCTGGAAGCAGTAACTTTAACTTTAACTCTAAGGCTGCTGATGAGGTCTGTCTGTGTGATCTTCGTAAGCAGATAAGGGTAGGGAGACAGCTCAGAGCAGAGCTTGTTTACAGCAGGACAGAAGAAAACAGCTAGACATAAATGAGGGCTGACGGTTTCATGAAGCACAATTGGTTGATCACAGATTCAATATGACTGCCCTGAACTGAGCGATGATCCGTACAGTATGCAAAATTCACTTTCTTGCTGGTCTGTGCCCACCAGCCTTCCAGCAGCTTTCCCAGAGCCCCTCAGCCACGGCTTTGAGTGGAACCAGAGCTGAATGTAGCATTGTTGTACCCAATTCCTTTTGACAACAATCACATTCTTTTAAAAACTTCATAGGTTTTAGTTGTCACTGGTTATAAATGAGGTTTTTTTCCCTTGCTGTTGCTGTTACTGCTGTTGTTGTGGTGCTTGCTGCTCTTCTGAAGACTAGAGTGCGGCAGGTCCTGGTATTCTTGGTTTTCCTTTGTTTCAATTGGTATCGAAAAGCAGGCGGTGTGTTTTAATGATGACGGCATGCAAAAAGGCATTTAAAGGTTTAGGTTACTTTTTGAATGACACGATGATTAGTCTGCGCTGTACTCAGTCACTTCTAAACCCCCTTGTCCTTGCTGTACTGCAGCACACTCAAGGTAAAAATGCTTTTTTTTTTTAATAAAAAAAGAAGTTAAAAGGCAAGACTTTCTGTTTGTCATCAAACGTGGTGGAGATTTGAGATAGGGTGAACTGCAGTCTGCAGCAGCATCAACATTTAAACTTGACTTTGCAAGTGAAGGACATCTCCTTTCTATGTGCTGATTGTGGATGGACATGTGTGTCGTGTGTTGTTTGTGAATGCAATCTGGACACCTCCACTGCAGGTGTAAACCAGCACAGCCTTTGTATCAGCTGAGGGTCTGGTCCAAAGGTGTATAAATTAGCTCTTTTTGTAGGAAAGCTTTTTTTTAATGTTTGTTTTTGGATAATGATCTATAATTAGAACATTGTCTTTCTGTTCACATGTGCATTCATTTGCATTTGTCTAGGTATGCTCACACAACTGGACTTTGCTTGCAAATTTGGCAAGTGGTCACTGAAAGTTTTATTTAATTTGTTATTGGCAACCTAGGTTTTGCAGGTATATGTGAACTGATTAAAGAACAATTGCTTTAGACATAAATTTGAATAAATACATAAATTAACGAGTAGTGACTAATGATAAAATGAATATAAAATGCCACTGGATAATTTCCTGCCTATTCTCTGATGAGATGGCAAAGTACTATAAGAGTAAGGGGGCTGGGGAAGGAAACATAATATGAAGGAGGGGGAAGAGTGTAATTTACCCTACTTAAAGGTGCTCATGTGTAAAAGAGAGAAGGATGAGGAAATTGGCTGAAGAGAGGTATGAAATAAAAATGTCTTCTAATTTCCTCTGAAGCACTAAGTGACAAGAACATGTGTTGATTACACAAAGTCCACCACTGAAATACTCTGTTATTCAGTTACATTGAGAAGTAACCCTAGAGGAACTCATTTCTGCTGTTGAAAATCAGGTGTTGCTTTCATTCTGAAAATATGAACTAATAAAAAGCACTTTTTCTGAACCTAAATCACATTAGGGCACAAGGGCATAATTTCTTTTGAAGTCCTCTGTAAGTGAATAGGAGCCACAAGCCTGTTAGATTAATTGCTTAAAAATTTTAATATTTGCATTCAGGGAGAGAAGGGCCAGAGAAGGTAGTCTATTGTGTCCCTGAAATAAACCCAAATTTAGTGCTAGCTATACAGAATGCTTAAAAAAAACCCCAACACACACCACACAAACCCCCCAAAACTAAACAAAATAACCTCATACCACACATGCACACACAACCCACTCCAAAATGTCAAAACCCATTACGAATCTTTATTAGATATGGCAAAGGAGGACTATTTTGTTTTCTTCTTTCTGTGGAAGTATCTTATGCATTTTGCAGACTATAACAACTGAAAGTTGACCATGACCAATATAGCCTGCAGTTGGTTTTGCTAGGGAAATCTGGCATGCAGAAGGAATACATAGAATATAATGCATATCGTCTTAATTTCAGTGAAGTTACAGCTGTATACGGATTTACACCGGTTGAAAATTTGTCCTTGAATTTTTTGTCTACATGTTGCTTTCTTTAGCTGTTACTATAACATTTAAGGTTTCATGTGGTGATAATATGCAGCATAATAAGAATAATTAGCTCACAACAGTGTTACAAATGTTGCTGGAATCTTAAAGCTGACTCAATTAAAATGTTACAGTATGTGGGAATGCAGTAATGATCTAATATTGCAAAAGAGATATATTTCTAAAGATATTAACTGAGAAAATATGTATTTCTGAAAGAATTTTCAGGTGGGAAAAATCATAAACAGTAAAGCAAATTGCTGAACAAATTGAACTCCTGTCAAAATTATCATTAACTTCAGTTGTGCCATGAGTAACTTGTAGGAATTATTTCTGGTATATTACTTATGTAGCTCTTGCAATGTCTAGTCATTTTTGCATGTATTTGCTTTTTAGTAGGGTAATAGTCTTAATTTAGAGGAAGCCCACTGTTTTCAGACTAACTTATATGCATTTGTGCATATATACATGTATATGTGTATGAGTCTATTAATATATATATTAATCTGTCAGTGGTATGGTTCAGTTATTTTTCACAGATTTATTGATTTGGTCTGTTGCAAGCACTGTTTTTTTTACTGGAAATTGACACCCACAATAAAAGGAGAAAGATGGATGCTGTAAAAATTGCAATTTTTCAATGATTCTTGTAATTAATCCTTTTGTATTGACAGTTTCCAGGAGCTATGTTGCCAGGAGTGGTCTTTATCGCTGGACAATTAAGCAACTGGCTTGAAAAAATAATGCTGTTTTCAGAAACTGCCATGTGACATTAGAAAATAAATGGGTCTGAAATGTTTTCTTACTTTGGCTTTGGCTTTGATTAATACTCCCAGATGTGCTTTGTTTTAGGTAATCTTTGCTTGCTTTGACTGTTAGTGTTTGCTATAGGGGTCTGTAGCCATGCACAAGCCCATGTGTTACACTTTTTTTAGTGCTGCTTAAAGGTAGCATACAAAGGTGGTGTTTATCACTTGGGCCTTCCTGATGGTAGTAATGTGACTGTATTTTTTTTTTTTTTTGAGGCTTTCTTCCCTGCAGGAATTAATGTGAATTGTCAGAGTTTAGGTCCTCCAAGATCATCTACTATTTGTTTTCACTGTAACTGTTGTTGGCATCTCTCTACTATTAAATGAACTTTTCATCATTGTAATGAGTCCTGCTTCCCTTTTCCCCTTGACCAAAATCTCTCTTTTGTGACATCGCATCATGAATTGTTTTGGAGGTTTTTTTTTTTTTCATTTTATTGCCTTGTACAAGAGGGTAGAGCTCATTCATTTTTAGCTGCTCTGTGATGAACAAATACACTGGCTATGTAAGTGTACCAGGAAAATAAAAGAATGGGGGATGTAAGGGAAGTCTGTCTATAAATATGCTGCATAACCAAACCCTCCTAAATGAAGTGCTGCAGTTCTGCAAGTGAAATAAAGCAATTGCTGCTGAATACATACTGTAAAGACATGTCTTATAACGTTCTTCATTTGCTGAGGTTTCTTTGCATTAATTAAAATTAGGAAAAAACAAAGTATTTTAATGTGACCTTCATTTGGCATTTGTTTTAACTTTTCTTCTCCTATTTTATTTAATTATTCCACTTCTGTTGTTCAATTAGTGTTTGACCTCTTTAGCAGAGATGTAAATTAAATGACATTTCAATGCCATCCCATATTTAAAATACTGTGTTAGTTGTGGATCATAAAGGATGATCTTCGTTCTTTAGCTAATTTATTCATTTAACAATTTCCCTCCAGAAGTTCCAGCAGAAGGCTCTGAAGCAAACTAAGCAGAAGAAATCCAAGTCGGCTGAATTTCTGATGGGTGAGCCTTGCTTGATGAGTTATTGCTCATAATTTGTGTAAGGATTAATTAACTAATTACAGACAAATGGCTGTGGGCGAAATTTTGCTCTTGCTTGTCAGGGTGCAATTTGTAATTATTTTAATCATTTATCCTTTTTTTTTTTTAGAGTTAATTTTAACCTAATTCTGTTTTGGCGACATTTGAGGACGATACACTTGAGTCTTTCAGCAAAGGAATTACTAGAAGGAATTTTCTGCTTGTCATTGAAATACACTTTGCTATAATGTGCTCTTCTGACCTCCTTGTTTTCTGTAGTAAAAGAAGAGAGAGCAGCAACAGAAGGCATTGAAAATCCAGCTTTTAACATCAGCAGCACAGATCTTTCAGCGTATCAGCCTTCAGAAGAGAAAGTTATTAGACATGACAAGCCAGATAGCACCCTTGCAGCTCACCAACAAAAACTCGGGCTGCAAGCCCATGCTGAACCAAGAGGTGAGACATCAGACCTGATTAACTTCAAACACAGCAGCAGTGGTTGTGTTCCCTATCCAACCTGCTTGCTCTGTGGCCTGCGCTTGGGCGTTCCTGTCCCAACGTATCCAAACAGGTGCCCTTGCAGACCTTAGGTGGGAAACTCAAAATACTGCTTAAAACATTGGCTGTCTAAATATTTAGAGACCCAGGCTCTGCCTCAATGCTCAAGTAACTCCCTGTAATAGGGGGTACAGGTTATGTGGGGCACCCTGCCAGTGGGGAGGAGCTCAGGGAGCAGACTTACATGGCAGTGGTTCCCTGTAATTTGTGTCGGGTTGAGTTTCAGAGGCACTGCAGCCAGTCCAAGCACACAGATGCTGCTCCCTTGCTGGCTCCGGAGCATTGAGTAGTTTTAAACAGCTTACAGATTCATGATTGATTGTTGTCCTTAGGTCTCCCATATGCCCTTAGTCGATCAGCATCTTGCCTCTGCTTTGTCTTTCATTATTTTTTTCATCCAGTGTTTCTCAGAAGCTTGGAGCAGAGTCCTGTTCACTCAGCGTGTCCAGGGGAGTGATCCTGGTTTTCAAGCTCAGCATTAATACAGCACCCAAAAGAGTCATGGCCTCAGAAGGCAATTTCTGTTTATTATTTAGATTTATTCAAACAAACTGTATGGATCTTCACTGACAGGAGTTTTGCTTTCACAGAGGTTTACTATCTTTTGACCCTAATTACTACATTTTGAATTATTATTACTCCTGAATGTTACAATGAATGATTATTTTCACTCACTGATCCAATGAGGAAGAAGGTGAGGAAAATAGTTTAAAGACATTTTGTAAGCTATATGAGGAAAATCTTGGGATAAGATTTAACACAAAAGCAAAAATGCTTGAAGTTGGACTCCAAATCTTGCCTAAATGCCATTAAAATAATTTATCGTATTGGACTCTGTGGTCACATTGGCTCCAAGCGGACTGTGAGCATCATGAATATCCAAGGCCTGAGAACTCTGAAGGGTACCTTGTTTAGCCTAGGGAAGAGAAGGCTGAGGGGAGACCTTATTGCTTTCTAAAACTACCTGAAAGGAGGTTGTACAGAGG
Organism: Phaenicophaeus curvirostris; assembly: GCF_032191515.1. NCBI lineage: Eukaryota > Metazoa > Chordata > Aves > Cuculiformes > Cuculidae > Phaenicophaeus > Phaenicophaeus curvirostris. The sequence continues at coordinate 34,838,657 of NC_091394.1, read as the reverse complement.
AGGGGGCTGGCCTCTTCTCCTAAGTGACAGGGGACAGGACGAGAGGGAATGGCCTCAAGCTCCGCCAGGGGAGGTTCAGGCTGGACATTAGGAAAAAATTTTTCACAGAAAGGGTCATTGGGCACTGGCAGAGGCTGCCCAGGGAGGTGGTTGATTCACCTTCCCTGGAGGTGTTTAAGGCACGGGTGGACGAGGTGCTAAGGGGCATGGTTTAGTGTTTGATAGGAATGGTTGGACTCGATGATCCGGTGGGTCTCTTCCAACCTGGTTATTCTATGATTCTGTGACATCAGGAAAAAAATTTTCATGGAAAGGGTCATTGGGCACTGGCACAGGCTTCCCAGGGAGGTGGTTGAGTCACCTTCCCTGGAGATGTTTAAAAGATGGGTGGATGAGGTGCTGAGGATCATGGTTTAGTGGTTGATAGGAATGATTGGACTTGATGATCCTGTGGGTCTTTTCCAACCTTGTGATTCTGTACCAAAGTAACTAGTATGCCTTTGGAAAGTCCTAGTCACACAGCATCTCCCATTAAACTTGCAAGTAGTGATCCTACGTAACTTGCATGCCAGCCCAGGTATTTAAGTGGGTGAGTGCAAGCTGGTAAGCAGAACTTCAGGCATTTGCTTTTAAAATTCTAGGCCTTGTTGTGTTAAGATTTTATCCTTTCGGGACTGGAGAGCCCACAGCTCCTAATGACGCTTTGCAAAATTAGGTTTAGCTTTCCATTTAGCCTTCATGTGACTGTGCAGTGCTGCACAGAGCAGGAATTCTTCGTCTTTCCTTTGCAGACTGTCAGAATAGTGATTAAGCAGACAAAAGGATTGATCGTTTTTTAATGAAATAGTCTATCTGACAAAAAATGAGGTTGGGCTCGCTGGAGACTATCCATGCTTTCAGTCACCTCTTCAGAAATTCATGAGTAGTTCCCTCAAGAAAACAACACATGCTTTTAAAAGCCTGAAATGTGGTTTTAAACATTTTGATATTTCATCTTAAGTATCATTTTGTTCAAAACCCCTTAACTGAATATAATCTTTGTGAAAGGAGTAGGAACTGTTACATTTTGCCTGGAATGCAGTGTCTGGATACACTGCTAAATGTGCCTGGAATGGCACATACCAACACGATATCCCTCCTCAGCCTTGTGCTCATCCATTTAACCAAAAGATCAGTTATTCATGTAGCTCTGTCTCTAAGTCACGCAGCTATTAAAGAAAAATAATCATCCATTTATATCATCATAAAAAAGTCTAGATTGGAAGAGACCTCTAGAGATCATCTGGTCCAACCTTGCATTAAATTATTCTTAGTGTAACTTATGTCAGGACTCATTTGGCAGTCACAGAGGCCAGTTGTAATTTATCAAGGGCTGCTAATAAAACAACAGCTTCAAGCCTGTTCTGAAACCTGGGAAAAAAATGAACTAAACCTTCTGATGCCTTATGCACTAATTTTCTCCATTCCCAAGTGTAACAATATTTCATTAAAGAGGGAAAAGAAAAAGCCGACTGCATAGGTAAAAGCAGTATCCCATGAATGTAGTAATGTTGTGTTTCACAGCCCTCAGTAAAGACTAGGTCTACAGGTAGCTTATCCTCTCATGTGACCATCTGTTGTGGTTTGGGACTGCCAGAGCCCAAGGGATCAGTTCCTTGATTCTTCTTTCCTTTGCTTTGCTCGAAGTTCATAGCTGCATTTGCATAGCTGCTGTCATTTCCACTCACAGCAAAAGCACATGTGAGGAAAACTACCACCATCCTCTAGAACAGGGGAAACTCTTCTATAGCTTCATCTCTTGCCCGCCAGCTCTCAGGAGCCACTTTACAGTTCATGAGACATTTTAGCACAGAAGTTTCCTTTTTTTCCTCTAGGAGGCAAGAATTGCACCCCAAACTGGAAGCTTTTTCTCCAGGAGAGGCTGCCCCCACACACTGGCATGGCTCATTGCCCCAAACTTTGCTATGCCAGTAAAATGACAGTTCGTATGCCACCTCATGCTAGTCTTCCTTACCTTAAGGAAAATGCGTATCAAGCACAACAGCATAGCCCATGTAAAATAAACATATTTTAGGCCCCTTCACTGTTCTCTTTCACTTTTCTCCCCTTTTGTTCCCTAGATGCCAATAAAATTCTCCTCCTTTCGGGTTTTCTTTCAGCTCTCAGCCCCTAGGCTTAAGTTCTGTTATTTACTCAATGGGAAATCGTATTTGTCAATTCTAACACTTGGTGTTAAAGTGTACAATTTAAAACCAGTTATAACCTTAAGCACAATTATTTAATCACAGCATTTAGCAGATTACAGGTTGAAAACACTATATAAGCATTAGGCTGGATTTTCAGGCTATGCATTTGAAGACAGGGCATGGAGATGGCATTGCCTTTCCATTATCTTTCCACCCATCACCTGCGTCATTAATGGCAGCAAATAATAGCTGCAGGGGTTGCTATCATTTCCTCCATCTTGCAACAGCATCACAGCCTGTTCCTCTGTTGACAATTGCTGGAGGGAAGTGTTCTCTAGAAAAAACTCCACCTACTTTTGAGATGTCTTCTCACACACCTCCACGCTAAGGATACCAGGAAGGAGTGTGAATAGTCAGCTGCATGTTCACAACAGCCTCGAGACCTGTTCCTGGAACTTGGCTATGTCTGCACAGGAGGCTGCTCTGTGGAACACACACCACTTGGAGATTAAATAACCAGTGCAGAGGTCCAGGATATTGCAACCTACCTGCATCTGCCCTCAAACAGCATAATTCACAGGTGTGCTTGTGCTACATTGAGTTTTCCATTCCCTTTCCTCAGATAACAGAACATGTCCTGAAAAGAAGAGGTTGTGAACTGATTAAATCTTTCCAGTATTTTTTCTCTGAGTCCATGTCACTTTTCAAACCAGATTGGTGGGGGCCGTTCTTGTGACTCGAAGTGCAAGGCTCCTGCATTCTTTGCTTGTGAGGAAGTTGAAGCAGACCATGAGGTGTTATCTGCATTTACCCTGCAGGCCTATAATGGAAATAGAAATAGAAATATAACCTCTGATTCCTAGTCCATTGCTCTGTTTGTTACGCTATTCTGTCTCTCACACTGTTGTATTTCCCATGATGGACAAAATTATGAATTTTATCATCATCAACAGTAGGCTGTTATTCAGGAATACGCCACTGAAATACTCTTTCTGCTGTATGCTTTCTATTGTTGCTTTGATACGGTGAAGACTTGGTACTGCTGTTAAATGTTATAGTGACCCAGGGGAGCTAGCTGACTATTTCCTTAGATTAATCTCCTGATTTTCAGCTAGCTAATTGCTTGCAGCAGCTTCTACTCTATTTTTGCTTCTTGTTTCTATGTTGGTCCTTTGCTAATCGCTCCTATCACCTTCATTTCTTTCATGTATTTCTTGTGAAATTAAGGTTGTATATCAGTGGCCATGTCTTTGCCAAACTGTGCAATTTTTTTCTTTCTGAAAGTACTCAAAGTTTCCTCATGAATAAATCTGGCTGTATCTTCTGTCATTCTTCCCCTCAGCAAATATTGAATATGTCAGATTTTTTTATGTTGGCTATCCCAATCGGAGGTCTAATAGACAAATTTTCTTTTTTTTTCCTCTGAAAAAAATATTTGGCATTAGATCACCCTAACCCAGAGTGACAGGAACCTATGCGCACCTGTTTCTCAGTTGCTAGATACCTGATCTCAATTTGAGCCAATATCTGTTTTTCTCTTTTCTCCAGAGGAATTTAAACCCCAGACACTTTGTGACATAAAATTCAGGCTGACTTGGTAAAATCTCTGCCCAGCAAAGGGCTTCTTATCAAACAGTCATCACGGAGGCACCAAACCTCCAGGAACATGACATCTCTAGCAACCTCAACCTCAGACAGATGATGTTTGTCACAAGTAATCCTTTAGCATAGGACTACTCTACTTAAAATTTCATTACAGGCTTGTAAACCAAATGTTAATCTATTTCAGCATTTGATACATTTTGTCCTTAGCTGCTGTGATCAGAAAATGTACTGTTTATTGTTCATCACAGCCACAGAGCTACACAGATTTGGTCCAGCTAATCCTGAGAAGAGCCCTGTGGGATAGTACTGTTAGCATTTCTATGATATAGGTTAAATTGCCAGCCCAATCATACAGAGGGAACATATGTCAGAACAAGTTACTCTGTGATCTTTTTGAGGTGCTGACCATACATGCAAACTGAAGAATCCAGGCACAGGTCTTTTTGAGTGTCCTCCCACTGTCGTAGAATCATAGAATCCCTAGGCTGGAGAAGATCTTTGAGATCAAGTCCAACTGTACCTGTCCACTACTAAATCATATCCTTAAGCACTTAATCTACTGTCATTTAAATACCTCCAGGGATGGTGACTCAATCACCTCTTTGGTGATTCATCTACTCCTTTGCCCTTAAGGACAGACTCCTATTGAACTTTATCAACCAGCCCTCTGAACAGTCCCAAGTCTGCCTTCTGGAAGTCCAAGGTGGCTGTTCTACTGACTCCTCTCCTTACTTCTCCTAGAAGGGAGAATTTTATCCCCTCGTGATCTTTATGCCCAAAGCATCTTCCAACAATCACATCTCCCACAAGGCCTTCTCTGGTCACAAACAGCAGGTCCAGCGGGGCACCTTCCCTAGTTGGCTCCCTCACCAGTTGTGTCAGGAAGTTGTCTTCCATGCGCTCCAGGAACCTCCTAGACTGTTTCCTCTCTGCTGTATTATACTTCTGGCAGACATCTGTCAAGCTGAAGTCTCCCACAAGGACAAGGGCTAGTGATCACAAGACTTCTCCCAGTTGCTTGTAGAATAACTCATCAGCCTCTTGTTGCTGGATGGGTGGTCTATAACAGACTCTGACCATGATATCTGCCTTGTTAGGTGCGCCACTGATTTTTACCCATAAGCAGTCAACCCTACCATTACCATCACTAAACTCTAGTGTATCAAAACAATTCCTAACATACAGGGCTACCCCACCACCTCTCCTTCCTCACCTATACTGCCTGAAGAGTTTATAGCCAACCGTGATAGCACTGCAGTTATGACAGTCATCCCACCACATTGCTGTGATGGCAATTATATCGCAGTCTTCTTGCCTTGCAATTACTTCTAGTTCCTCTTTTTTTCATTGCCCATGCTGTGTGCAGTGGTGACACAATTCCACTGGGCTGTTGATTCTGCTGCACTCCCGAGGGGAATAGTCTCAGTTCCTAAGTGGCTTCCCATTGAATTTTCTAACCCACCAGTAATCTTTACCTCTGTGCTGCCATTTGAAGTGCTATCCCCCACTTCCACTGAAGTGGTAGACCAAAGGTACTTGCCAGCACACCATTTCCTCAGCCAATGGAGTGCCATTCCCAGCCTTTTTTCTATTAAGCTTGGTTTTGTCTCCCTCTCCCTTCACATCTAGTTTAAAGCTCTATGTGATCTGCCTTGCATCTAGTGTCTGCACAGTCACCATCAGAGATTGTGATGCTCTGAGGCTTCGCATTGGAACATGAAAGAAAGGCTAATTGTGTTCTCTTGTGTCCTGTGTACTTGTACAAAGGCTAGAGGCAGACTAAACCTAAATGTTGATGATTCAAGTCAAAATTGTTTCCAAATGACAAGAAACATTCATTTTCCCCTCCATCATCCCCAATACACAAAACTTTTTTTTCAAAACTAGATTATCTCCTAAAATCAAAACCTCTAATTAAATCTATCATTTTATCTGCAACAGGTGCTTTTAACATCTCATATCATGCTCCAGTAAATTTGCCCACAGAGATTAACAACATTTGAGGGGAGAAGGAAAAAAAAAGGAAGAGGGAAAGAAAGCTCTTTCAATTGAACACCAGAAAATAATCTTGTAATTAGCCCAGGTACTGCACGGCATTAACAGGGCTATAGTGCTTCTGGGAGTAAATTAGTGTCTCAATATGGTGCATTGCTGCACCACCTTTTAGCCATAGAGCTAGGTTGGATGTATTTAACATGATATGTCATGCCTGCTATGGGGAAAATCCCACTATAAAATAGAGTAGTTCTTATCAAAAGTCAAAGTAGAGAGAAGCCTTTGCTAAGGAACAGTTACTGCTGAAAGTAGTTCAACTATGGCAGGGCAATATAAACCCTTTCTTGCTCAGTGTAACTGGGTGAGGACCTTGACCTGAGAATATGCAGACAAAAGAAGGGCTTTGTGAAGGAGCTTTGGGGGATGTCAGCTCTAGAAATGTATCAGCAAGGGCATCGAATTCAGTCTGTATGCGGAGAACTGGGGGCTGAAGCGTTTTGGACAGGGTCTAATTTCATTCCAAAAGGACAGTATGTACCTATTGGAGAGAGAATAAATGCAGATGAAAAAACCACTAATCTGCTGGAAGCACACGTTTGTGCTGCATGTAAAGGAGCTTGCAACACTGGGTATTTGTGTTGGACAAAATTATTTGCATAAAGGATGAGAGCAGAAATATGAATCAAAACCATACCCTTTTTTTCTTAAACAGTGTCAAAGTTTATATCTAATAATTCAAGTTCTGTGTATGTGGTTCCATGCTTTTTTGATTCCAACAGGGACTTGAAATGGAAATGCCAAACCCAGTATGCAGGGCATGATGGATCACCATGTATGCATAGGAATAAAAGGGTTGTCATTGGAAGTAATTTTGCGTTGAATTACACAATGTGTAATCCAATTGAAATCAGCAGAACGGCACAAGGTGTAATGTAGTGTGCAAAACGTGATCCGTTGCATTCAATTTCAACAACGGGGTACTGTACCACTCATCTAAGTAATGTGCTAAAATTGAATTTGTGAAAGGTAGGAGGAGAAGAACTGTGAAGATTGAATGCATTTTATAATTGGGAAATACTCTCTCAGAAGGTGACAGAATAGATACTTTTAAGACTAATTTATTACACTTGACATTTTTTTGCTTCTTAATAGTGCTGTCTGACCCTCAAAATTTGACAAGTTCCCTTGCTGGAATAGTGTAGGACTATTGGAGCCTACCAGCCTGAGAGCACTTGCTCTCCATTTTCACAACTGACATGCATTTGCCATCATTAGTAAATCTTTTTCTCACGCCTTTGACAAACAGCATTCCCCGGGAAAAGCAGCAGGTCTCACACTGGCATCCCTTGGCACAGTGCCTCTGTTGCCTGCAGGGAAAAAAAAGAATAAAAACACAATTCCCATGCTGTACCTTTACTTAAACAGCAGCAAATGTGGGAAGTCTTCCAGGAGTGGAGTTGGGTAGGGGAATGGAAAGTGGGTGCCGTGAGTATGCTAAGGCATTTTTCAAGTGCTGGAGAAGGCACAACACAGTCTGTGCTGCTCAGGCTCATGAATGGCCCCTCTGCCAATGTCCTGTCAAAGCTGACAAGTGAGTTTATTCAAGGCTTGCAATATAAACATAAGACACAGTTATGTGGTTTACTCATTACCTATGGCCTCCACTGGGGATAAGAAAAATGACATACGATACCTTTAAAACTTTTTAAAAATTGAAAAGTTGCCCAGCGATGGTAGTATTTAACAAGCTATGTAATCAAGATATAAACTACTGTCCAGTCACTTGCTTAATATTCTGCAGTTTGAGGATGTCATTAGCATGTAATTTTTCATTGAATTCTGCCACGTACTTGTGAAAATTTGAAGGTCTATGTAAAACACTCTGCACCCTGACATAGATTTAGTGACAATCTGGAATAAATTTGTGCTTCACAGGAATCTTATTTTAGATCTATGACTAAAATAATAAAGATAATATTTATCTATACTTATAGTAAAGATAATAAGGCTAGATATAAATCTAAAAGTGTAATATCTCTTAATTAAGGTATTCGGCTTCTATATGTAACCTAGATCAACCTATATAAATATAATTAAACTCTCACTGTTTATGCAGGTTTTGTTGATGATTTTAATTTTTCTTCATTTCTACGTTCTATGAGATATTTTTTTTAAGGGAGCAGGCTTCACCCTCCTATCTTACGCTTGAATTGTTTTGAATGATTTTTTAGAATTCATGATAGACTCTTTCCAAAGCACAGATAAGAATCAGACACCTATATCTACAAAGAAGAAACCTGCAGATATCAATGTAGGTACTGAATGATGAAAACAGGTGAGTGGGAGTGCTAGTTAGAAGACCCACCATATCTTGAGAAAGAGTGAATAAGTGAAGCAGTTGGAAATGCAGGAGATGGGACCCTTCTCTCCCCTTCTTCCTGATCCCAAGTTTTAGTACTTGCTGTCCAAGATGAGTTGGGTACCTCTCTTGGAGGGGATTCATATCTGACCCCAGTATGTTGCTTTGGTTCATGTGGTCAAATACTATTCTCATAATGGAACTGGGAAATATGCTAGCACAGAACCTTAGGTTTGGGGCTGCCCAAAGGGCCATATCTGCAAAATAAAATGAAAAGTATCCCTGAGGAAATAAAGTCAGTTCTGCTGAATGGAGACAGTAAGGATTTATCATGATGTTCACAAACAGGAATTACTGCTGAAATCAATGCTTTAAGATAGCTGCGTGGAAAGGCGGACAGCTGCATTACTATGTTTCAAAAGCTCTTCAGGTCAAAATGCTGTCTCAGATTGGAATTTCATCTTTCCAAGATGTCTCTGTCTTATTCTGTCTTATACAAAAGGCTTTTATGAGTTGCCTTAATAATGCCCAGTAATAACCTACCAAGTCATTGGTAGAAACAAATGTTAACCATACTCCTGCCTGAAAAGGGAGAGCTGTTACTTAGTAAGGCAAGTTTTCTCAGATCATAATCTGCATTCTGTCTTCTAATGGAAGCTGGCTTGTGCCAAAATTTTTGCTTTTATCTCCAAGACCCTGCCTCACTCTGAAAACAAACACTAGTAAATGCTTATTCAAGTTTTTGTAATCAGCCATCTGGCTATTAATAATGTTTTCATTTTTACATTGGTCAGAAGGCACTTAACAAATTCAAAAGAATTTTGTCTATTCATTTATTGAACTAAAAACCTAAATCTATATTACATGATAAATGGAATAATTGCATGTTGTCCAAATTCCATGCTGTACCCTTGATGTGGTATTGATACAGGCTACCTGATCTCTTGGTAGAGCAGAAGATGTTGTAGAAATGCAGCTTATTCATGCTATTTCTGTGGTATTCTCAGGACGTATACTGTATAATTGAGTACAGACATCTTAGCTTAAAAGCCATCTTGGAGTTTCATACAGTCCTAGTAATATGTGTGCAGTCCCATGGGCTGCATCCAAGGATTATGCTAATTTTATTAGCAACTCCTCTTTCTTTAATTAAACTATATAAATTCCCACCTGGTCACTGTTGTGCCAACACCCTTCTTTCCCTTTTTATTTGAATTTATAGATAATCTGTGGTTTTGCACTTCAGTTCTGATTTTCTGAATATTCCATTGTATTTTCCGCATGAAGTAGTGCACTTCTGAGGGTGGAATAAGGTTTCAAATTGAGTTAATGGGTTTGAGTGAACCTCTGGATCAAAGACCTAAGTTTCTAAAGTTGGCCAAGTCTTTGTAGGAGTAGGTATTCAAAGTGGCTTGCTGGCTGAAAGCACCAAGCTATACACTGCTGTTCAAAATACCTGCAAGCAAGCTCTGTATTAACATTTACTTTACTGTGTTTATACCATGAAGCAGATAGATGGGAATTCCTTAGTGGACTGTTAATTTACATGTTATATACTTTCAAATATTTCCAAAAGCAAGTGTGAAATGATTAGTAATCCATTCACATGCTCATAAAATGTTATTAGCAAAATGCCTTGGGCAGTATATTATGTTGACTAAAATTGATAATTTTGTATTTTAAACCTAAAGTAACTCTCCCTGTCCCCAACAAATTGCAGGACCTTCATGGAGCCCAGACATCCTGGTCGCACCTGTTCTCAAGATGTGTGTTGAGCTCCCTCCCCCCCTGCCCAAGAACAATGATTTAAGGTTTGCAGTGATTTTGACTCCTCAGAATGACTTGCTGAAAGTCTTCTGTGGAATCCTGCAGTTTGCAATGGCTTGTTATCTATAAATACATCATAAGGAGGTGATTCTGGCATTTACCACTAATTCTACCTGTGCAGGGTTTGAAGTGTCTACTTTGCTCTGGAGAAATCAAGCTTGATTCTTCTTTTCATTTCTGCAGAACTTTGTCTCCTACTGTATGTGGTTCTGACAGAGCCAAAGCCTTGGATGAAATATCTCATACTCAAAGAAGGGCTGAGGTGTTTTTTTAAGAGGACAAAAGAACAAGCTGTTTAATGGTACTTGTCAATGTATCTCTGTTTTGAATAATGGTTTCCATGCCTTGCAACTCAAATATAACATGACACTTCCTCCTAAATGCCAATTATTTTGTCCAGAAGGGTTGCCTAAAAGTCTGCTTCTCAGAGTTTCACACCAGAGACACAGGATAAAGAGCATGGGGTATTAAAATTCGATAAAAGTTGTTGGGATATTAAGACTGAAAAAAGCCTATGTACTAACTGAGTAATGCTTGTACGGATGCAACATACTTTCCAGCAATTTGCATTAACAGCTATGATATAATTGAATAAAGAAATACATCATCATTTTATTTTTTTGCACATGGGTGAATTATTTTACCAACATGTGAAGGGCTGTTCATATAACATCGTGCTGCTTTGTGCTAGGGAAAAACAATTACAGTGAATAAGGTAGAATGACTCTGTTATTGCAGTACATAAGACTTTGATTACATACTGCCGAGATTCATACCAGCCTAGTAGTTGTTGACAGATAAAGTAACAAAAATGAAACTCATTTATTTTTTCTTTATTGAGACCTCAAGGTAAAGCAAATTTTCAGATCTTGTACTTACTACACTGGAGGAACAGAGACTGACAGTGAAAATGTGCCAGTCCAGAAATATAAATTAAACCTAGTTTCATATCAAAGTTTCATTCAGGCTCTGAAAAGCAGCTGATGTTTGGATTATTTTTGAACCTGAAACAAATACAATGTAGACTACTATGATGTATCTTGGATGAATTAACCCTGTAGTAAATTTGACTTTTACATATTTTTGTAGGATATTCATCTATAGCTGTTCAAGTAATTTTAACATTTGTTATGGATTTAGTTATTTTACTTTTTCTCTGTTTGTAATAATTTACTGTGTTTGCAAATCCAGTGGCTGTGAGCATGGTTTTAACAGTATAGCACTTCTGCTGAAGGAAGGACATATTTTGAGGAAAAAACCACACTCTTCCTCCTTGTGTAAAAAAAAGTCTTCTGACTTTTACTAGGAGTTCCTCTAGGCAGCTAGGTGCTGCATTATTCCTTGATAAGTCTAACAAATTACTTGTTTTTGTAAACTTGATTAGTTTCGAAAGAGCAGATAAAACTAGCTGTTGAAATGGAAAGTGCTAAAATGAGTGGTTTTATCTCATCAAAATCTTGAATTAGTTACCTAGCCCAAGTGAATATAGTTGCTGTTGGGATTAATGAGGCAGTATTCTAGTGTCTCCTCTGTAATTAAACACTTTTCTGGTTGAGTACAGTATTAAAGATGCAGCAGACGCTGAAAACGCAGTGGTGAAATTTAAAACTGTTGAAATTGGAGGGGTCAGCTGTGAAGCACAAATTCCTCTGCCATATAGGTAATTCACTTGTAAAATGTGTTTCAAGAATAATTTGGCTTGTATTGGAGATGCTGGATTTTTAAAAATTTTCTTATCTTTCCATCATCTAAATTTGAGATTTTTTTTCTCATTAATTCCTGAGCAAAAGTAACATAAAGTGCACTTGTTTCCAGAATTACCTTTTCTGACCTTTCACAAGATGATAATTGCAGTACTAGTAGGCTTAGAGGACTTGTTAAAAAAATTAAGCTTATAAAGTAGCAAAAAATGTCCCTTTGCTTGCTGGTGTCGATTTCAAAATTAACATTTTGGTTCATGTGCTTCTAATAATCACTGACCCTTACTTCATGTGCTTTCCACAGGAAATGAATACAGCAGAAATTACTTTGACCCGTTGATGGATGAGGAAATAAACCCAAGGCAGTGTAGGATGGAGGTCAGTGAAGAAGGTGAGGTAGAATTAAGTATGTAATTTGGGTGTCAGAATATTCTCTTCCATTCATGAAAATGAGGTGACAAAGATCACGTATGCAGTTCTATTTAAATATTGAGGTTTACAATTTAAATTAGAAGCCTTAACCACTCTGAACGTGATCGTCAGTACACATAGTCTTTGATCAAGGACAGTGAGTTAATGGAGAAGTAAAAGTGAGACTGTGCTATATGGGCTCTGTTATCATAGCAAACTGAAGCATGTTCTGCCACCATAGTTTACACCATATTCTCTTGAATTAATAAAGTTACTCCAGAACTGAGTACCAAGCTGTAGCTTTTTTTTAGCCATGTCTCCAGAGTCCTTCTTGGAGATCAATTTTATTACTGAGCTAAACACATGTTTACCTAACAGAATAAAAGCCCAGAGTCTGTGAAAGTTCCCAGCACATGAAGAGACTTTTTTTGGTGTTCTTTTTGCCAGTTTAGCTGAGATGTTTCTCTTTGCTATCTGTGGGCGATAGTGAGGAGTAGGAGGGTGTGACTCTGCAGAGCTGGGCGAACAGAAATTATGCATAGGTATGAGAGAGATTAACCAGGTGGTATTGTCTAGCGAAGGAAATTCTCCTTTGCTGTCATGGATTTTAGATAAAAAAGGGTGGGAACGGGCCTGCCTGAATTTGCATGGACTTAAGTAAGAACACCATCACGGTAATGAAGTGCTTAGCTACGCACAGAATGCTTTGGCCCAGCTCCTGTTGCTAAGCACTAACAACCTGATAGCACGCAAGACCTAGTTCTCCCATCTTACCTTCCTCTTAGCCTTTCTCTTTTTTAAACCTTGTGTTTATTTTTGCTGCAGAGACTCTAGATACACAGCTGTAGTCAAATAAAAAATTCACGAGAAACTTTTACTATGAGAAGATACAGAGATTTAGGCTTTTGAGGAAAAAAATTGTGTGACTAAGAAAACTAGGCTCTAAAGCACATAAGCAACATGAATTTCTGTGTACTGGTAAAAAAAAATAAGGTTTATCAAGGATGAATTACATCTAACGCCTTTAATTTCCCCATTAATTTTATAGGACAACAACCTTGTCGATATTAGACCGTCCATCCACTTTTGCCTCATAGTTTTTAAATTAAAGATTTTTTTCCTGCTTGTACTTCCCTGGTTCATGTTATGAATAGGCTTCATGAGTCATGATCTTCTTCATAACCAGAAAATGAAAAGCAGATTAGATTTCTGTAATTGTATGTGTGTGCCTAAAAGCATGTGTGAATAGAATGGTGACATAAGGGATATGAGGAGATTTAATTTGGAGAAAATGTTCTCTTGCTTGTATTGAGGAATCTAAGTGATACTTAATCTGAATTGGTTTTGTTTGTTTTTGGTTTTTTTTATATTGGGTTTGGTTTTTTTTTCTTTTCAATTTGCAAGAGATGAAAGCTATGAGAAAGTCCATCCATGTGTGAAGAGCTGTCCTATGGTATTTCTCCTTTCTTCTGACCAGCAAAAATGTCTCTCAAAGACTGGGGTAACACTTGTTTATTAAAGGTCTGTTAGCAATGATACTGGCCTCAGACTGGTTATGTTGACATCTGCAGGGCAGTTATAAGACTCTTTTTTACCAACATCTCTGCCAAGAGCAAGCCTTCTACCTTGGAGATATTAAAAATCTGTCTAGACATGGTCCTGAGAAACTTGGCTCTAGGGGGTCCTGTTTGAGCAGGGTGAATGGAGCAGATGGCCTCCAGAGGTCTCTTCCCACTTAAACCAGTCTGATTTGGTAATGCTCACAAACCAGGCTTACTGTTTGGTTTCCTTTTCCTTGCAGAAGTTTTAAATATGCGGAGCTACATTTGTATGTAGTGGATGGAGTATAAAGGACAGAACTGAAATCTGCTCCTGCACAGTCATCCCCCAACTGGAAAACATATTTGTTAACCTGCTCTTTCCAGCTAGCAGCTGTCTCCCTAACAAGAGACAGAAGCAGAACAAGATGAAGAAATGAGGGCACACATTAAAGTTACACTGTCATGACTTAAGCAAGTCATGCCCAATGCCCAAAGAGAATAGATGGTGAAAAGCAAATCTTCAGCCACTAACTCTATTATAAAAAGTTAAATATAATTTTAATGCATTCATCATATGGGATTCTTTAATGGGTTATTCTATGAAAATGAAGATGTTAGCAATTATCTTTTCTATATTTGATAAATTAAATTTGTTCTGGAAATTTGTCAGAGTTGATAATGCCCTGAGAACAAACAACACCCCACTATGGATTTGCTTCCCCCCTCACCAAGGGAACATTTCAGTGTTACGTGCTAAAAGAAATGTAAAAGATTCTGTACTTGCAGAAGAGGTTTGCAAAAGCCTCCCTCTTTGAATGCCAAGTGTAACTGAAATACTTGGCTCTGAAATTTCCTAGTAAAGTAAATTTATTCTTCAAGATTCTATTGGACACTTAAAAAGAGCCCCTCAATGTTGCTTGTATCTTTACTTCAGTTCACCTACATTGTATGCTTTTTTTTTGCATGCAAGTTGTTCTTCTACCTGCCTTTCTTCACTGACAACTTGGAGGTGCCAGGGTCTGGGATATCTGGAAAGAAGACAGTCTCAACTGGTCATTTCTCCCTTGAATTTAAACACTTGATGGAAAAGAGAAGTGTGTGTATCTCTTGCTGCTTTTTAAAGTCTGCAGATAATACTAGAAATTTGAATGACTGACCAGCCGCAAACTCAAAATTCATAGTAGTCATAGTGTGACCACTCATACTAGATGATGTGTTAGCATTATGGACAGGAAGGTAAAATTTCTAATGAAGTTCCAAAATTTCATTGAAAAAAAATTAGGTACATTGATTTTTATTAGAAGTCAACTAGAATTGAATCATTCTTGAACATAAATAATAATTTCAACTAGTCTATTAGCAGAATTGGTAAACCAGTTTCAGTCTAGATCGTAATATAACATTGCTCACCATTTAAAAGTATACGATTATACATGTTTTATTTGAAACTGACTTTCATAACACTGAAGAAAATGGAAGTCCCCTTTGCTACAAAACTAACACTATGAAAACTATTTTTACGTGGTTCCTTAAGTTGCATATTTTTATATCTTTATTTGTAGTTTAAAATAGTGTTTCCTGAAATACTACTAAAAGAAACAATAGGTGTTTCGCTGTTGTTTTTTTTAAGATCCAGTGCAAATTGATGAAAAAATCTTGTATGGTGAACTGATGAAGCTTTTAGATGAAGAAGACAAGATGCTGGACTTCCAAGGTAAATGGCAATAATTTGCATAAAGAAAAATAAAATACTTCTAAGTATGGATGCGGGGAGGAGCATGGATAGTCCATCCCCTTGAACTGAGAAGCAAAAGAGACGTTGATTTTAATGTGAGCCTCTAAGATCTTTATCCCCAAATGCTTTTGTTTTGAGTCATATTGATGTAGTTTTAAGCATAACTTAAGTGACGTGATTTCTCTAGGCTGCTTCATTTCATGCTGAATTCTATCTTTATGTAAGAAGACTGGAAATACCATTGTTTACGTGCTCAAAGCTAGAAATCTAGATACTTATTTAAGCTTACAAATGGGTGGGCTGTTTGTCAAATGCACAGGTCATGTCACACAGTGTTTGAGGTTGTCTACATAAGGATTTACACTAACAAGTCAGTAAGAAAATGTTTTTGGTGGCTTTGTTATAAAATACAAATTGATGTTCCATCTACGGTAAAAAAACCAAAGCATTGGAATAGAGATTTCTTCACTTAAAGTCAAAAACCTCACTTCGGCTTCACTTATTTTTACAGGCATTATTTAACACACAGTTGATTCATGACACTGTTACCACCACAGCCTTTACACAAGATGCACATCTGCTTCTCTCCTCTGTTTCATCTTAGGAGAGGTGACATAAAAACAAGCCCTGGCTCAGGGCTGCCCTCGTATACTTGGATATTCCCCCTTCCATTTTCAGCAGAGGTCTTTTGTGCAAAAGTGCTTTCTGTTCTTGTTTCAGTATGAGGTTTCCTGTCACAATTTAGTTACACACAGGACCTACTCTGCCCGAGAGACAGAGCAGGTGGTTCGCTGTGATGCTGGAGTTCCAGGAGCAGCAACATGTTTTACAACTATTTTGTTTGTGATTGACTTCATTGTAGAAAAGGCAAGCATTTCATAGAATCATAGAATCATAGTATCATAGAATAACCAGGTTGGAAGAGACCCACCGGATCATTGAGTCCAACCATTCCTATCAAACACTAAACTGTGCCCCTTAGCACCTCGTCCACCCGTGCCTTAAACACCTCCAGGGAAGGTGAATCAACCACCTCCCTGGGTAGCCTGTTCCAGTGCCCAGTGACCATTTCAGTGAAAATTTTTTTCCTGATGTCCAGCCTAAATCTCCCCTGGCGCAGCTTGAGGCCATTCCCTCTTGTCCTGTCCCCTGTCACTTGGGAGAAGAGGCCAGCACCCTCCTCTCTACAACCTCCTTTCAGGTAGTTGTAGAGAGCAATGAGGTCTCCCCTCAGCCTCCTCTTCTCCAGGCTAAACAACCCCAGCTCTCTCAGCTGTTCCTCATAAGGCCTGTTCTCCAGCCCCTTCACCAGCTTCGTTGCTCTTCTCTGGACTCGCTCCAGAGCCTCAACATCCTTCTTGTGGTGAGGGGCCCAGAACTGAACACAGGATTCGAGGAGCGGTTTCACCAGTGCTGAGTACAGAGGGAGAATAACCTCCCTGGACCTGCTGGTCACGCCATTTCATGCCTTCATCCTTCATCATTGATAAAAACATTGAACAGGGCTGGACCCAGCACTGAGCCCTGGGGAACCCCACTTGTCACTGGCCTCCAGCTGGAGTTAACTCCATTTCCCACCACTTTCTGGGCCCAGCCATCCAACCAGTTTTCCACCCAGGAGAGTGTGCGCCTGTTCGGGCCAGAGACTGACAGTTTCTTAAGCAGAATGCTGTGAGAAACTGTGTCAAAGGCTTTGCTGAAGTCCAGGAAGACCACATCCACAGCCTTTCCCTCATCCAGCAGCCGAGTCACTTTGACTGGACCTGATCACCCGGTTCTCTTGCATGTGCTTCATGATAGCACTCAAGATCACCTGTTCCATGACTTTCCCTGACACTGAGGTCAGACTGACAGGCCTGTAGTTTTCTTGGTCCTCCCTGTGACCCTTCTTGTAGATGGGCACAACATCAGCCAGCCTCCAGTCCAGTGGAACTGCCGCAGTCTTCCAGGACTGCTGGAAGATGATGGAAAGGGGTTTGGCCAGCACATCCACCAGCTCCTTCAATACCCTTGGGTGAATCCCATCCAGCCCCATAGACTTGTGGCTGTCTAGTCAGGCTAGCAAGGCTCTGACCACCTCCTCTTGGATCATGGGAGCCTCATTTTGCTCCTCTAGCTCCTGGGTTTGTACACAGATGGAACAACTTTCTTTACAATTAAAGACTGAGGCAAAGAAGGCATTAAGCACCTCAGCCTTTTCCTCATCCCCTGTCACTGTTGTTCCTTCTGCATCCAATAGGGACTGTATTGTCTCCCTAGTCCTCCTTTTATTATTTATATATTTATATATTTATAGAAAGATTTTTGGTTTCACAGACTTTGCCAATCTGATTTCTAGTTGAGCCTTAGCCCTTCTGATCTTTTCTCTACACAATCTCACTTCCCTCCTGTAGTCCACCCAAGAGGCCTATCCCCTCTTCCAGAGCCCATAAACATTTCTCTTCTTCTTGATATCACTCAAGATCTCTCTGTTCAACCAAGCTGTTTTTTTCCCCTGCCGGCTTTTTTTCCGGAACATGGGGATGGCTTTCTCCTGAGCTGCTAGGATTTCCTTTTTGAAGAGCTCCCAGCCCTCATGGGCTCCCTTGCTCTTAAGTACTGTCTCCCATGAGACTTTGCCAACCAGCCTTCTGAAGAGTTCAGAGTCTGCCCTCTGGAAATTTAATGCTACTGTCCTACTAACCACCCTCTTCACTTCACCTAGGGTTGATTGTTGCTTTTATCCTGCAACAACATAGATTAAAATAAAACTATGTTTGGTTGTGAAGTCAACATTTTTTCTATAGGAATTGTTGACATGAGATGTCTTTCCGTGATACTAAAGTAGTCTCCATCTACCAATACTTATAGCATTTCATATGCATCAAAATAACCCTGTATGTTTAAGGAAAATGACCTGATGACGTAGAACAGGTGAGGTCTAGTACCCTTTCCATTAATTTTCTGAAAGTTAGCTTCTGGGCTTCTCCCAGAGTGGTGGAAGAAGTAGAGAGAAGTACCTCTGGGCAATGGGTCAGCCCACCTTACACAGACACCTCCTAGGTAGTTAGACAAATCATACCCTGGAAGCAGTTCTCTTTCCTTTGGCTCTAGAAGGGTCTTGGACAGCTGACAGACTTGGCCATTGCTTTTTGCATGACTAAAGGTAAGTGAGCTGAATGTCACTGTACTTGTCCACTTTTAAGCAAGAGAACCAGGATCTGAAGAGGAAGCATTCCCCATCCATCAGTGGTTATTCTCTGCTTCAGCTAGGTGACATAAATTATCATGTTGTTTTAAAAATAACATTAATGAATATTGCTAAGATAAACAGATGTTTTAGAGAGGATAATAGAAAACAGCACACATAGAGAGAAATAAGGTTTCGCTGAATCTCCTCAAATGTTTATAAACTAAACACACAAAGTATGTTTGAACTGGAAATGTTGTCTTCTCCAACTAGTTTTATCAAACCACCATGAGAGGCAGAATGCTCTTACTACTGTTTGACTATGTGGAGTGTGAAACAGTTTCAAATCTCTGATCCATCCAAAGCCATTTGAAAGTAAGCAGCACACTCTGTGGCTGGTGAACTTGCACTGAGATTGCAGAGGTTGCTGAGCTACCAGCTCAAGACCAAGCAAATGCATCACCCTCCAGGAGCACCTCAGAACTCCCATGTAGGCATGGAGGCAGCTGAGTGTGGAAACATTGCAGCCCACTTCTGTCTTGTCTTGAGCAGTACCCCAGAGCTTTTATTTCTTAAAAGCACTGTAGTGGGTGTCAGAGCTAGTCTTGCAGATGAATGTCGTGGCCTGTCCTAGCTGAACTTTTTACCAAGGTTATTACTGGCCTGGGTGAATAAAAAACAGAAAAGAGCAGGATTTTCCTGAGGAAATGATGCTTATGCACCCTCAGTCTCTGTATGTTTATATTGGACTGTAGTTAGTTCTGCCTGTCTGTATTTGTTTCTCCCAATTTTTGAAGTAGTCCACTTCCAAACTTAATTTTTTAACATGTCTCATAGGCCTGACTTCCCTACCTGTTTTGTGGAAGTGGGCAGCTGAGTAAAGCAGACAAGCATTATTAATGTTTCCATTGAGGGAAAAACTGTTATGGGAGTTTGACCCTTATTAGACATTTGAAAAACCATAGAAAACTAGGATTCATTTGCTTCCAGTCTTACAGAACTGCTTCTTTTCTTCATTTGACCACTGAGCTGAAAAATCACGTAGTCATACAGTCCTAATTAATAGATGATCCCCAAAGGAGAGGAAAGAGCATGGCTGAGAATTTATATAATTGTATATTTAAAGCATTATGTCAGTGAGTAATCTGTTGGTCACTCTTGGTATGTGCTAGATCACATTATAAAGCAACTTAAAGGCAACATTTGTTGTTTGCTTTTATGAGAAAGATGTAGACTGTATATTTTTTACCTATGGATAAAAACTCTTAAACAATGCAAGATCATAATCCAAGCACATCTGAAATGATGCCGGGTGAATACCATAAAATTATATTCTATTATGTTAGTCTTTGACAACACCTGAAAAATTGAAATGTAATATCTTGCAGCATTTTAGTTGTTTACTTTTGTTCTAACACCAGGCAGCCAAAATGCATTTTCTGTGTGGAGTTTGTGGTTGTTCTATATTTATTCAAATCCATGCTGAGTTGCAGTTTCCTGGTGAACCTACCCTTTACATTCTGATCTCATTGTATAAACTACTGCTGTCTGATGGACAAATGCAGGAATAAATGAAGTTACAATCAGCCAATCTAATACTGGCTAGACAGTTTTAATTACACCACAGCATCTACAAATATAGCCTATAATAAGGAGAAGTGGCTATTTAAACTATGTGGAAAGTATGACTTGCAGTGTTAAGCACAGTAAGGGCAATGAAAAATTTGACACAGATGCTAACATGCCAGTTTCTAATTGGATTATCAATCTATTTGTGAAATTCTTCAAAAATTTTCAACTATTTTGTTTCATATGTACAAAGTAGTAACACTTTCAACACAGTAGATACTTTTGTACAGGAAGGAGTTGTAGGCTCTCTTTTTGTTAAGTGTTGCTTTGCGGTGGCAGCTGAAGCCTCTAACCTGTGCGTCAGTTCAGACAAGGACCAACTTGATGACAAGGTTTCAGAGTTTCTTTGTAAAGCCTGTGTGGATGGAATAGATCAGCTGAACAACCCTATTCTCTTCCTCTTTCCAGCTCAAGCAAATGAACAATTTTCCAAACTGTGCCTAAATGAGCATATGTATCTTTTAATCAAATTTTTCAAACCTCAGTCATAATTTATAGCTATATTTTTAGCAACTACTTCCCTCAAAGGCTTTTGAAAGTGTGCTTTTTTGCTCTTTTTCCACAAAACATGTACTAGTGACCATAGTGTCTTCCACCAAAACTGAGTTTGCTTGATACAATTCCTCTCAAAAACAGTAAGCATGAAAAAGAAAAAAGACATTTTGATGAATCAGTGCATGGTTACCTTTGTGAACCAAATGCTTTTATTCCTTTTTTGATGTGTAAGGACTATTTCTCTATGTCCAGAGTATCCTAAGATAGGAATGTACACTATTCCCAGGATGTAAACTTGAACTGCTCTTGTGAAAGCAGTAAAAGAGCTGATTTATACCAGTTGAGCTTATGGCCCACTGTGTACACAGCATCAAGGGGAACAAGTGATGCTGTGTCTTCTGCTGTTGGCAGTGTTTCTTTTTCCAGTGCTTCCTGGATTTTGCCTCTTCTAGTCAAACCCTTAATCTTACTGTAAATTTAAATGTAAATATTGTTTTGGTTCTGCAGTTAATAGTTGTAGGTCAAATCACTTTTCATTAGGCTTGTAAGATGCTACATGAAGAGAGGGTGTACCCTAAGGTAATGGTTTGGGCTGTTTGTATCTACTGTACAATTCCCCCAACACAATTTTGAATTGTATCCTGTTGTAATTAAAAAAAACCAAAACACCCTACTTCCTGTGTGTTGGTGGCACTGAGGTGATTTAAGTACTCGGGAGGCTCAACAATTAAAGTCATTAAGCAATGAGTAGTGAGCAAAACTGAAGAAGTTAATAGCTTTAGTCTTAGCTTTCCTTTTCTGGTCTTCATTAGAGAATGAGAGACTTCAAAGAGCAAGAAAAAAAAGTCTTTTAACTGCTTTCATGTCTCTTAGGATGGACAAGGAAAAACACATAACTGGGTATGGCAGCTTCTTGCAGAGAAAGGCAGAGAGAGCTATAAAAACTTACATACAGAAATATGAGGCAGGAAAAGTAAACTCAGACGTGAACAATGTGATATCTGTCATTTTTTAGTGAACCTAATGCAGGGAAGTGAGTAAAAGTATTTGTCTTCGTTATTGATGACCCAAGCTAATATTAGTACTGTACAGATAGCAATGAGAAGATCTACTTTTTTTAAAGTAGGATGGTGAATTAAACTGAAAAAAAGGACACAGCTTCTCTTTAAGTTTGACTTTGTGAATGGAATTTATTTTTATTCATGTGCAGCATGTACTTTTTGGTTCTGCACACATCACCATAGTGAAATCAGGGGAATAATGTGGGTGAGGGCAGAAATGGACCCAATTTATTAGGCACGCACCTAGGGGTGGGATCCAGTCCTCCAGGGTGAATGGGAGGAAGATGAAATGCTCAATGTGGGTCCACCTAAGACATCTTTTCAATTGCAATTACTTCTTCTCTTGTTCAGGAACAAAAGACAAAGTTGTTTCAAATCCCAATTACTTTAGGATTTAAAGAGAAGCAAAGTGACCATGGATATGCAGAATATCCCTTTTAAAAATCATCTAAAGAACAAGCTGCATGTACTAAATTTGTACCTGTATGCAGATGTTGCTCTTGAGGAGAGTTTTCCTGGTAGTGGCACTTTGAACCCACTAGTTGTTCTACTGCTGTTATTTATTACTGTTCAATTTATGGAATGAATTTTTTCCTTAAAATGTCAGTGGGCTAAACATGTTAACTGAGAAGGTGCTAACTGGTGAATGAACTCCCATTTGCTAAGAGATAATCTGCCACATTTGTTTCATGCAGCCTGTGTCGCCAGTGAAGATTTTCCAGACTCCATGATGCCTGTCAGCTCCAGTAAGGCATGTGACCTTCACAGGGAGCTTGAAGATGAAGTGATTCCTTCATATATTGAACAGTTTGAGAGAGATGTTCAGGATGACATAATTCTGCTTGGCAGCTATTCACTGGAACAGGTCAGAGTTAAAAACTGTAAGACAATTTTATCGCTTGCTTCATAACATGATGCTGTCTTGTTAACCTTGTACACCCCAATTCTATTTCACTGCCCAGCATTACATATATTGAAAGGGGAAAAGATAACCCATTTTCTTGGCTTGCTTTATGTGACTGGCACTTTGCTAAGCTAACAGCAGGACCTTTATCTTTGTCTCTATTTCAATGCGAATAAAAATATCTTGCCTTCATTGCTTCTTTCCTAAAAAGCAGTATGTTTCTGACTGCTTCATAGTAAGTATTGCAATTGAATTTCAATCAAGAGCCTAAGCTTAGGGCATCTCTCTCTGCCAGATTAAATAGAGGTTTATTCATCTATCAATGTGGAAGTTCATATTGGAGTCCAGGAAGGATTTATGTAGCAAGCAATATTCATTGTACAGAGGATGAGATTATTCCCAAATTATAAATATGTCGAGTTTTTCAGGGCGGCAAAGCTTCTTATGCTTTTCTTTTTGTCATTTCATAGTGTAAAGAGACAAAGTTGGGTTCATGTTGACAAAGACATGGGTTTTCAGTGCTGGAAAGATACTTGTAGGCACCTAACTACCATTTGTCCCTTTGAAAAATATCATACCAAGACTAGGGGACAAGAAGAGAGATTAATTGATGAATCTATCATTTTTAATTAGCAACATGAGAACAGCACACTGGCTCTGATGGGCTTAAAATAGGTTATCCAGTGACTGATGGTGATCTAAGATTTCTTTTATTTTCAGAGGAAATTTTCAGAATTCTTTCACTTCTGGATTAAACCTCATCATTGCCTTCTGCATGTTGGGGAGGGACTCAGTTCCCTTCCTTGTTGCTTTCCTCTAAATCCTTGTGTAGCTGTATTTCATTCCTTCTGACTTTTTTGTAGCTTCATGCATCATGCATAGAAGATAGTTTGGGAAATATTGCTCAGAGAACATGAAATGGGGAGGGAAACATGAGGAAAAAGAATTAATATGGTACTAAGATGCAAGGGACTGATGGAGTAGGAACCTAAGAACAGGTATGTTGGTTTGAAAAAGTCTATAATTTGCTGCGTGGCATTTACTTCTTATTCAGAAAAATAACCCCTTCCCTTCCTTCTGCAATTTTTTTGTGTAGCAGGTGTACTTTAGCCAGTGTAATTTACGGTTGGTTAATTTAATCTGCTGTAATGACGTAAAGTGATCCTGAAACAAGCTTCTATCAATTTTGCCATGAGAAGTAAAATAATACTTTCAAAGATCTACTGAACTGAGTAATTAACCCTTGGGCTGAATGAAGGAGTCTAATAGACAATTCTCTCACATTCCTTTGCTTTGACAAAATGAAAACAAAACATGGGAGCCCAAGGGTTAAAAATAGCAAGTGAGAGTTTACAGTATATGAGACTGTTTTTATAAGCAAGGTTCAGAAACCCACTTGAGTTGCTGCTGTTTCTTTTTAGGCTGCCAAAGATTCCATCCAATGAGGCAACTGCTTTGCACTAAAGCTTTCCTGGCAGCATTGGCACAAAGAGGACAGCTATGTATTAACTATCTGTCCCTTAGTTCATCAATTTTTCTTCTCTGCTTTATGGCTTTACAATAAATGAGTGGCTTGTGTTTTACAAACAGCAACTCAGTGCATGAGATCACTATGATTAAAAGTTTTTTAAAGAGCAGATGCACTTTTCAAATAAAAAAACCCCAAAGGTTTATGCAAGATTTGAGCTCTGGAATTTTAAGCTGCTTTGTTATTTCATATTCCACCTTGTAAATGCAAAAGCTGATAGTTGAGGTTGGCATGAAGTACATAAGGGGAGATCTGATAGAGTCCTGTAAAGAAAGCATTAAGCAGATGTCAATGTTCTGTTAACAAACACATTAAAGAATAATAAACCTGGAAAGCAGTATTGTTTCCTGTGGCCAACCATATAGGCCAGATTTGAAAAGCCCCATGACATTTGCTTTTAATAAAGAAAATAAACTCTACTGAGAGAAAATAACAACTTCGAGACTGTTTTTTAGTAGAAGCTGAGCAGGTACAACCAAGACTGGCTGTGCAGAATACTGCAGAAAAACATCTCATGAGACAATGTGTGGGCACATGCGTATGGGCAGAACTTGATCTTGCAGAGCAGAAAAACATCCAAGGAAAGACCTGTGTTTGATTAATAGCAAGATGCTCTCAAAACATGAGAGATTGCTAAGGATGAAGTGAACACTGGTGACTGGGTAAGATTACACTTGATGAGCCCTTGGCAACATAATCTCACTAGTCATTAAATCAAATGCCATGGAAAAATATCAGCTCTATGATTTTCAGCAGTTTCCAACTGAGACAATAGAAGTGACTGCTCAGTTGTACATAGGTTCTCTTAGAAAAGAAATATAATTGGGCAATTGGAAGGATCAGAACTGCCTCAGAAGTCAAGGACATCTTTCCTGCTTGGCCACTCTATTCTTGCAACTTGATTGGTGTTCTTAGATAAAGGTAATTTGTTTACAACCTCTGTCTCTCTCTACAGGATTCAGCTGCTACATTTAGCCCTCTGTGCTGAGCATAACACCTTGTAGGACTTGATCACTACAAATGTATAATCAGTTTTGATCCATGACCTCAATGTGAATTACTCAAGAGCCTCTGAAAGTAAAGTGCAAGTTTTGCTCTTAAGTAGCAGCAGTTGAGTTATAGTAG
This sequence comes from Phaenicophaeus curvirostris, assembly GCF_032191515.1. Lineage (NCBI taxonomy): Eukaryota > Metazoa > Chordata > Aves > Cuculiformes > Cuculidae > Phaenicophaeus > Phaenicophaeus curvirostris. The sequence continues at coordinate 34,813,387 of NC_091394.1, read as the reverse complement.
TAAGAAATGAGGTATTTGTTGCAGGTGGATAGTAATAAAAAGTCATCTTTCATCAAGACATTTACCTTTTGGTTAAACAAAGGTTAATGCCTCTGGGGATTAGACCTAATATTCTTACAGGGTTAATATTGTCACTGCCCTGACTCCTTGCCAAGTCACAGTGAGATCAATTTATATGATGATGGAGTTGTTCAGTTTTCCTTCCGCTGATAGTGGATAACATGTGGGTAACATTTAGTACGATGTAAGATGATGACAAATCTACCCAATCAGGACTTTAATCAGTGGGGTAGGCCTTGGTCATATAGAACATGGATGCACATTTGCTTGTGTGTTCTGCCCTTTTGGATAATCTGCTGTTTATATCTTGATGGTACCTGCAGACATCTCCTTATCCAAGCCATAGCCTACTAAGCATTGTACAATCCTTTGTGATCTTCTTCATGAATATAGTACTTGTGTGAACCTAAAAGTAATGCAGAATTGAAGGTGACTTTTCCTCAGCTGAAACCTAGTGGCTACTTTGTGATATTTGTCAAGATTTTAAATGACTTCCATGTTCAAATGAGTCATATTTTATTTTACTGCATGTCAAGAATACAAAAGCTGGCAATGTTTCATTTACACAATGTCTTAAAAGTGGGTTACTCCATCTTAGGTAAGCTACCTATATGCTACAGACATTATCTGAGTGTCAAAGCATCTTTACAGTTAGTATAATGGCTTCAACTTCATCTACATTATGTAGTAGGAATTATGAAGTTCTTCCTCCGTTTTACGGAGGAAGAACAAAGGCACAGAGAGTCTGAAATATACACCCATCAGAAGTACTCAACAGCTACTTTCCTTTTGAAATCTCTCATTAGGCCAAGCTCTGTGAATTCATTGTTGTCCTGCCAGGTAGACTACTCTTGAATTGGTGAAAAAGCACTTCACTGAAAGGCGTGTTTAAGGGTGAAAAAAACAAGCTGAACTTCCCAAAACTTAGGATACTGGGCTTCTGGCCCTTGGACTTCTGATGTCCTGCATAGTGAGTATCTTTGTCTCTCAGCTCTGCATCCAGCACACCCAAACCCTGACCAAGATGCGAGTATGTGTAGTTAGGGGACTTCTCTACCCCGCAGGCTGGAAACCTGAGACTTCTAAATGTCTTTATTCTACCAGGCTTGATCATTCTTCCTCAGAGCGAAGCCCAGGGACCCTCCAGATTTCAAAGATTCCTCTCCCATTGCTTCTGGACACTCAGATATACACAACCTTTGTTTTTTAAGAAAATAGTGATGATGGAAGTGGAGCATGGAGGTGAATGTCCACATAAGCAGAACTGTGAAAAAGATGTTTTATATGTTTGTAAAGGGCCTGTGACTGTGCTTTTGGAACACCATGGGTATTGTTGCAGCTTATCAGTTATATATAGCTTGTATCAGTTTAAGTGACTTCAGGTACTGACCACCTGTTAAAAGAATCAGAACTAAGGAATGTAAGGAAAGAGTAAGCATTACTGATGTATAAAGGCATGACCATGCAAAAATAAATACAATGAAAAAAGTTTTATTTGCTCATGTATTCTCCAGAATAACATTTTTTTTTCCCCAGCAAGGTTTTATTTGTACTTTTAATACTTTGTCTAAGTCTAAATCTACTGTTGGTTAGCTTTTATGACAGGAGACTACTTAACAGCATTAATGGACTACACAGATTTTATGAGCTGCAGATAAATGAATTGCTATAAATGTCGTAACATTTTTGATTCTGCAGTCTTAGAATAGAGATGGATTTATTGAGTGGAACCTGTGCGGGATGGTACTTTTGACCTCTACTTCATATGGGGAAAGACCAGACCTCTGGAGGCTGTCTAGTCCAACCTCTTGCCCAAAGCAGGGCTAACTTTGAGGTATATTGGGCTTTCTGTGTGTAATCTGGGTTTTTAAGGGCTTTGGAATTGTTTACACCAGTTTGTTAATGTGAAACATAACTGGATCATCTGCAAGTTGAGAGAGGTACAAATGCTAGGAACGATAGTACAGTTCCATTACGTGCATGCTTCCTTAGTATAATACAAAGATGGGAAATCACCACTGTTGCTCAACTTGCTGGCAGTTTATTAGCACAGTTGATTTCTTTCACTAATGTGCTAGACCCTTAGACAAGGGGTGGCTTGGTGGTTACAATGAGAACATACACTAAAGTACATATGTTTACTCAAAGATGTGTCAGCGTAGTATGGTGTTATGATACAGTTGCTCAAGCCAACATTCAGATCTGAGGAAGGTTTACATTTCAGCTGAAAGTATGAAAAAATTCCATCTACAACTTTAAGTAAAGAAACAGAGCAGGATGTGAACTTGCAGAAGGAGATTGTTCTCTACAGGGAAAAATCATTAGGCACGGCAACTTGTCATTTCCACTGTTGTATTTAAGACAATCATATAGTAAATTGTACTTAAAGATTTGTTTCTCTCTCTGTAATTTTCATATACTAATTGTAAGCGAATGTCTCTTTTAATTATAAAGTGTTGAAGTGCACGTCTGCACACTTGAAACATAAGATGATGTGAAAGCCAGTACAAATGGAAGTTATTGGATAAAGCCAAAGCCTGTGCTTTTAGATTAAAATTACAGAAACAAATTTGTGAGACAATACTTTATTGACAGTCAGAAAAAAGAATAGGGACTTGGAAAGATGGGATAGACTGTAACCTCAGACCTATACAACAGTTTTTATGGGGCTGTAACAAGCAAATTAGTTATTATGACTCAGTTTTCCCCATCTAAAAAACAGACCCAAAATTATATACCTGCTTCAGGGAACAGTAAGAGGATTAAAGGAGTAAAGTTTCATGAGAGACTTTGAAAAGGCTATAGCAATAATACAAACATTCTGTGCTAAAATTAACAAACGTTCTGAAATTGAGGAAGAATGAGGAAAAAAACCACAAAAAACAGCCTCAGTATTTCCAGTTAGTATTTCCTTTCAGTTTCTCTTCAGTTGTTTGTGCCATGATTTGCTGTCAGTATCCATAGAGTAGGAAAGATTGTAAAACCCTGAAGTTTGTTACATAGCTTATGATTTTTTAAAATTCTTTTAATGTAATCTATTCATTTTAGATCCATAAGTTGACAGAGTTCACTTGGTTTCTGTTGGCACTGCTAGTGCTATGTGAGTTTCAGCTAGAGGGAACGTGTTCCCTAATAAAATGTGGCTAGCATCTTCCATTATAACTTGTTAGCATCTTCCATTATATCATATTATTTAGGCTTAAATTATCTGAAGCTTTTGTAGGAGCTGCTGATCTTTAGGGTAATCTGGAGACATCTGAACTTGTGGAGCTTTGACAGACTAGCGAATTTTGGCTTAAATCAATGGAAAACACCAATTTAGTGCTGTGTATTTTCAGTGTGCAGCTATGGTTGTCAGACACTAATAAATGGCCTTGCATACACTCAAAACTGTCTGTAGATTTTGACGAGTACATTAGAGCTTTATGATCTTGAAGTTACATCTTCTCAACTATGAAATAAGAAGCATCTAAAATAGTACTTGGTGGTTCTGGAGAAACTACAGGTGGTCCTTCTGTGAACACCGAGACAGAAATGAGAAGGGAGAGTTGTCTCACTGGAGAGGCAAAAATCTTTGTTTTGCAGAAGCTCAACAGCTCTGCAACAGACCTCCCTCCAGAGTTTCCTCAGTGTCTCTTAAGAAAAGTGATTCAAGTTCTTTAATTTGTTAGTACTGTCAGCTTGGATCAAACTCCTGAATGAAGACATCTCTGAGTTTTGGGGAAGTTCAGATCCTTGTTTGTCACAAGTACTTTACAGCCAGATCTAGTTTTCATATATGTTCAAAATTATTATATGTCTAATGAAAGTGTCCACCTTGATAGCAGGATAACTGCTTTCCTGTGTTGGTAGCTCAGTCTTCACTGCATTGTAGAGATAATGCAATGCTTTACAAATTCATTAAAATGATCAGTCTATAATGTTGTCACTAAACGTATCTATATTACTCCATGTAATTAGGTGGTAACACACCTAAAGTAAATCTCACTTTGTATTCTTCAGTATCAATTTTAAAAGATAGTATGAGTTCTTTTTTTTCCTAGCTGTTATAAATGGCTCAGTCGTCTAAGTTTTAAATTTTATGCACATGGACAATAGATTGGTTTAATCTTCTATTTGGAAGAAGTCAGGCTGTTACTTTGTTGTTGTTTTTTTTCTCTTTCCCTTTTAAAAACATGTCTGAGAGTTTGGGGCACCCTTTTGGCAGGGTGCACCACGCGTCCAGAATTTTGACAGAACTTTACATCTTGGTTTGTGGCCATCTCAGAGACAAAGTAGCGCAAATTCCAGCATGCAAAGAGCAGTGCAATTTGCAGAGCAGGATTTATCCAGCTACTAGACTCTTTGCTGTGAATGAAGGGCAGTCATCTCACCTACCCCTCACTGCCTCACTTCCCTGTGATCTCTGCAGCTAACGAGAAAAGGATGAGCCTCTCAAAATCTCACTTTGCCCGAAAAGAATGTTAACTTTTCTACCAATATTTTTTTTCTTTATCTTGAGTGGTTCTACATTTTGTACTTGTTTTATGGTGTACAGTATGGTATAGATGTTGAAAGTCACTGGGACTGAATTTCCATACAGCAGCTAGAGTGAGGAGGAGGACTATGTGGAACTAGAGACATGGATTTTGTTTCTTATCCTGCTGAAACTTCGCTCTGTGAGGTTGGGCACGTCACTTCTCACTGGTATCTTGCTCCAATGGAATGGACAGGATTTCTATCACTACAAAACATTTTGGGATGCAGAGAAGGAAATTCTAGGTAAAAGGTTTTATCTGGGCATTATGTGATTTCTCAAGGAGCAAAATGATGGGGAAGTACCAGGATCCCTGTGGGTGGTTGAAGGCTGCCAGAGACCCTCCTAGTGGTGTCTCTATGCTGCCTTTGCTGTGCCCTGGCCTGGTGAGGAGGATGTGTGGGAAGGGGGACACCCACAGCACTCTTCTCAGTGAGCACAATTTCGCCAAGGCTCCACTGGCTGGGTCAAACTGTGGTGAGTACCTCGACAAAAGGTTGTAATACCAGTGCTAGGACTAACCAAAAAGGGGAAGGTAAGTATTTTCCCTAAATGCTGCATTTTTACTAAATGATAGAAAACCAATTTCATTTTGCTTTAAAGCTTTGCTGAATTTTGTGCTTTCTCCTAAGGGATATATTTGGGCAGTATTTTACTTACTTTTTTTCCAAACAGAAAATTACTATAGGAATCAAGCGCTACTGTTTGTGAAGTAGTTTCAGAATGAAAATATCCAGTCAGCACTTATTAATAGTATTGAGTCAAGTTCTTGGTTTTGCCTGCAGTAGAAGCAGTGCTTACCATTGTGTGTCTCTAGGCTGAGCTCAGACTGAAAGACCTTTTTCAAATACTGGTCTTGATCATGCTCCCTGAAATCAGTAGATGGGTCATTTGTATAGTTAGACCTCTAGATAGCTGATGAAGAAACTGAGAAAAATGTGTGAAGGAGCTGGCTTAGAGCTCAAGCAATACCTGGTATCAGAATGAGGAACAGGGAAAAGTTGCGCTATGGTTGAGCCCTTCTGCCTTCAAACAATGCCCCATTTTCTACAGTACATCCCAGGCAAGGTCTGAAGGATGTGTTTCCTAGATTTTACTCACTTTTTAAAATTTTTTCTGAAGGAGCCCTCAATATCTATACCAACTTGAAGCTAAACTGCATTTTATACCTTCTAGCTGGGAATGTCTATAGTCAACAATGGGTTATTTTTACAGTCTAGGCAATGCTAGTGTCACGATGAGAAACAAGAGTTTAGCTATGTGTGCAATGGTATGTGCCATTGAGAAACAGCATTTGGGTTTGTTCCAGTAAATCTCTGATTCAAATCTCTGATTGCATCAATGATTATTCCATGTTTAAAAAAAATTACATGAGCTGTTCTGTTTTTGAAAGCTTACACATTTTTTCCTCTATTAAATTGCTTTCTGGTGATGGAAATATCTGAGATTTTTTTTCGACTGCATCTACTTTCCTTTAGCTTGCTCACCCCTAAGGTAATTAGTGTAGGTTAAAATTTACATAACTGACTTTGGGGTTTTGCAAATAAGAAAAATGGAAATTTATTCAAGGTGGTGAATAATTCATTTTAAAGCAAGTTTCCTGTTTTTAGTCATGTAAAAGATGTATTACAGACTCATAGAGGTTTTCTGAATAGGACCCTAAGCATTGAATTTTTATATATTTTATGTCTTAGTGTAGGTAAAGAAATATTAGCCATGACTCATTGCGCTTTTCCTGTTCAATGAGATTTGAATAAACTTAACAAATTTATTAGGTAGATGATAGAGCTTTTTAAAAATTATCATGACACGCTGTGACAAATATTTTACTAGGATGCAGAAGAAATAGTTTTAAATCATATTCGCGTTGCCACTTCAGAGGCAGAGAGATGGAAAACAGTGCAGTTTATACAGAGAACCCCAATTCATATTTTCTTTTGAATATTCATTATTTAATTAAGATTAGGAAGATAAACAAGGGGATTGGATAGCTGTGGGAGTCTGGTAATATAATCAATTTTTCTAAAAAAAAAGAAAAAATAATTCTCTACTTCTGGCTCAGCATATGACTGGACTGGTAATGTCTGAATGTTGTCGCAATATTATGACTACTTGATATTTCACATGAAGTGAGTTTTCTGTTTCATGTTATTTCTTAATCTAAGTGCCCACCTCAAAGAAATTGCTATCCCAGGCATTACCAAGAGCTGGATCCAGGAGACAAATTGTAAACCAAACCCTACTCCTTCTGAACTTTAACTTCACCTGCTTCAGCCCAATGTTAAACCCCTTCCCATCAGCCACCAAGCTCTGGAAATGCCTGCTGACTGGTGGTTGGTAGCTTTTGTCATTAAACTTTCTTAAGAGACTTGGAACTCTGTCCCTGGGCAACTTCCCAAACACTCCAGCCATGGCAGACTGGCTTCTGTGCCTTGCAGGGGTCACAAACATCACTGCTTGGTCCTTGATGTTGCTGGGATGTGTCCTTTACATCTGTGAGAGAGCACATCCACATGGGGAAGCCTGGGAGGAACAGTCTGCCCTTCATCTTGAAATATTCCCTGGTGGCTGCAGTCTCACCTGCACTGCAGGAAAGGGCACGAGGGGGGTCTGATCACCCTAACCAGACAGCTGCCAGCTCTGCTGGAGCAGAACTAGGACTGGAGCCAGCTCCCAGTCCTTCCTAAAGAAGTTGTGTGTGTCATGATTCACCCAGCTGGAGAAAGCAAATCAGTGCCAGCATTTGTGGGAGCGGGATTAAAATGAGTCCCGGTCTCTTCTCTGGGAATTCTAGTGAACACCAGTCCAAAGCTGTTCAGGAGCAGGATGGTTTTGTTCCCACTAGTTGAGAAGCAGTGGTAGAGGAACACTGCCAATGATGTTGCTGCCATGCAGGGAGACAGAAGTTCTCTCTTTAAGCTACTTTGGTCATGTCACCTTTGTAACTGTGTATGTGTGATGCTTGACCAGGACCTGGAGGATTTATTACATTCATCTGAGGCTCTCTGCTGGGACTACCAACAAATCATGCTGTGATTTAAGGCAACTGTGTTGTCTCTGCTTTAATTTTACAGGGTTTAAACAAATTTTATTAAAAGCTATTCACACAGGCTTTTGTGATGTGTTTTTGTAGTTGGTTTTATACTATTATGATTTTCAGTTTGGAAATAGCAGGACACTTTACAAATAATTTTCCCAGTGCCTTACTCTTCAACAAAGTTTCTGAAGCTTCCTTGAAAACAGCCAGATATTTGTATAAAAAAAAATAATAAAAGATAGAGATTTGGGAGAAAGGAGAGGCTTCACTATCCAGATGTGGAGCCTTTGATGGGGAATTTTTCTTCCTTGGCTATTACATCATTCCACCACCAAAATGTTTTTTTGGCTGTTACACTGTTTAAATGACACTATACATTATGCAGTAGGAAGTCTTTTTATATATTGGTAGCATTGCATGCACATTTTATGATGATCTCAGGGACACCAGTAGGAAGCACAAGACATGCCCTTGAATGCTCAGTGAGATCTTTGAAAAGTGCAGGCCAGGGAGAAGGATTTTGTTTTCCTGAGTCTACAGCCTTCAGCAGAATTATGTTTTTCAGGTTTTGCATGGAGAACATAGTCCAAAAAGATGTGAGTGCTGGCTTCTTGATGGACTGACTTTTTCAGCTTGCTCTTCAAGAGTAAAGTAACTTGAGAGTCTCCAGCTTTGAGCTGGAGAGCTGCAGAACCATGTGAGGAAAGGACTGAGTTAGCCTCCTACGCATTGTAACATCCAAAAATATCAGTCCTTCTTACTAAACATTTAAAAACAGTTGTGATGGTACAAGGCTTCAAGATCTGGAGCAGATTTAAAGTGGGGCAAGCTGTGGGCTCTCTGGTAGTCTAACTGTTTTGCATGTTATGTTTTGTTTTATGTGTACACTAACACTTATACGTGCATATATATATGTATACATATATATGTGTGGTCTAGGTGTAGTTAAAAAGAGGACTGTAGGACATTGCTATGTGCAAATATACATTGTAACAATAAAGCTTTTCAAACAAGATTAGAGTTTAGTTTTGCTTGGAAATAATGGAGTAAACATATGGACAAATTGTATGGAAAAAAGTTATGGAAAAATAATGGAAAAAAATAACGCTGGCTGAAATTCCTAATTTCTTCTGCAAACCTTCAGCCAGAAGACATAAGGCAAATCTTTGGAAAATTGCACGTTTATGGCTTTTATTTCCATGTTCTTTCTCCACATTTGGAAATAAAATCTAGTTTTTACTTTTTTTTTACTTTTTTAAATTTTTTTTCCTTTCTTCTTGACATGTGGGACCCAAAGCACCGCAAGAAAGTTTCTCGCCACAAGAAACAAAAGTTGCAAGCCAAGATTCATGAACTCTTTCAGAGGTATGTCAGAAAAGGGCTACTTTATACTTCTATCTAATGTGCTTTCCTTCCAAAGGTCTTTCAGTGCTTTACCGATATTAAAGAATGGAACTTCTCCTAGACAAAGGACCTCAGGCCTAGAAAAAGTAAGCCTGTGCTTTTGAAAGAGACCTCTGTTTTGGATACCTCAATTTTCAGATACTCAGCTTAGGCTGTAATTTTTAACTGCTACTCACAGTGAACTTCAAAAGACAACCAAATGGCTTCTCCCAGTGCCCTTCATCCCTGTCTCTGAATTACCCTTAGAGAGTGACGGAAATATCAATTGGAGCAATGTTTTTGTGATCAGGTTGTAGGGTACCTTCAGATAAACAAATACATCAGATTAACTGTAAAGAAATTGATGGAATAAATTAATAACCCTCATGGATACATCCAAGGAAGCTGTATTCTGCTGTAACAGATGATGAGCATACTGGTGAACACAAAAGAGGCCTAACTTCACTGAATAAATTATGTTCTTGAATCTAATACCCACTAAAAGGAGGGAAAGGAGAAAAATGATTCAACCCAAAAAGAGATCAAAAGCAGTTATTTAAATGTTTGATGTTCAGTAATGAAAACTGTTTACCTTCATAATTGTGTATTAGCAGCTAATAAAGGCAATGGATACAGTAGTTTAAAAGTAATAAAATCAACAACAAAGTGTATTTAATTTTAAATTGAATTGCAAGCAAATGGGTGTCCTAATGAACCTGTGTGTCAATGCAGCTCTAACCAAATTAAGTGAAATAATTTCCATCATGAGAAACTAAATAAGTACAAAGTTCCAAATAGACCATTCTTCTTGAGGAGAGGAGTTAACTTTTCAGATTACAAATTAGCTAGAGGTATTCAAGAAGCATATTCTTTTACTTCCACTTAGGACAACTGGACCTAAATTGACTTGACTGCAGCTCAAGGATAAAACTTGGAAGGTGATTGACCCTGTGCTTTTATATTCAGTCCTTAGTACTAAAATTTTGTCCTTCATTCTCATTAGTCTTGGTTTGGGCAAAATTCCCATCTACACAAACCTTCAAACAGATTTAGCTGTTGCCTTGGCATTTACGTGATGCAATTTTATTGGTAGGGAAATCTGGAAAACAGGTTAGCTACAGGGAAGGTCTCAGTAGAGCCTGATTTGTAGCAGTGTGCTAGGAAATAGAAGATGGACTGGGACTGCATAACTTGCAGCGTCTGTAAATAGTTTTCTTAATAAAGAACCATGCTGAGCGTACAAATGTGCAGGCTTCTCATATTGTCACCTAGAATACAAAGGAGGAAGTACGAATGAAGACACTGGAACTGAATTTTCCAAAAGCAGGTCAGAACATACTGAATGAATGTTTCAGAAATGCAGTCCAAGGAATATTTTATTTTATTTTATTTTATTTTATTTTATTTTATTTTATTTTATTTTATTTTATTTTATTTTATTTTATTTTCCATTTTCTTTTTTGGCTAATAACTAAATACATGACTTGGCAGCCTAAGAGAACCTGTCCTTTGATTGCCTGTGTTGTAGATGCCTGAGCTAGTTCTGAATTGCAGCTGTACTCAATGCAGCGATTTCTCCTTGACCCATTTGACTCCCCTCAGAACATTGTAGGCAGCAACCTTGACCTCTGTGGTGGCATGTGACTACTGGCCCTCAACCATGAACAATTTGCTTAGCCTCCAGCTTCTGAGAGCCACTCTATCTTACTCTGTGCTCTGCTACCTGCAAGTGTGGCTGGAGCACTGCCAGTGCTGGCACAGCTGACTGACCCAGCTTTTTAAAGTGGGTTGTGGAAACAGGCTGAACTGTTTTGAAGCCAGTAGAGTGTCTATGGATCTCGTCACTCAGGGCCATTTCTATTTTGATACTGGTGCTGAGAAGGACAGAAGAACTGCTTATGGTTCCGTGTCTGTTGAAAGATGGGATGAGATTGCCAAAGTGTACAGATTTTAGTACCTGTTATAAATGATTTAGTTTTACATTTGCTCCTCCTGTGTTCCAGGAACAAGACTTTCTCCATGGGGCACCATGCCTTTTGTGTGTGCTGCTTGATATCCAGTGTAGGGCTGTTCTCCTGCTTTTTGCTGGAGTTCTGTGTTGGTATAGGGAATTCTCTTTAAAAAAAATAAAATCTTTGTGTTGATATAATTAACCTTGAAATTACTTTAACTACAGAAGAACTTTACATCTGAATACCAAGGAAGTTTGAATGTTTTATTTACAGCTGAAAATTTGTGTATGTGCATTTGTGTGTGTATATATGACATATAATTACATATATAGTCTTTTAGTATATGTAAAATAAGATCTTTAAGAAGATTTATAAATAATATAAGATACTTCTATATAAATTTATAGGGTTGTTTGAAAAATAAAAGGTAAAATTTGTATATATAATAAGATTTTTTTCAGTGGTTTAAAACAAAGTTGTCCTCAAGGAAGCAATGGTTTCAAAAAACCCATTACAGCTTATTGAAGCTGTCAGTTGGTCCTGAGAGTGTCAACAGAGGCAATGGTTTCCTAATTTAATATTCTTAACCTAGAACCTGAGCTCCAGTGCCAGAAAGAGTTGATTATATGCGGGCAGTGAAACTTTAGGTTCCTTATGTCTATCTGTGTTCCAGACTGACAAATATTGATTGTATAACTGGGGCTGCAACTGCATTTTTTGTATGCTGCTTTTTGAAGCCCAGCCATTTCTCTGCTTTAGCACAGTGTTGTTTCTCCAGGGTGCCCTGCAAGGCTTATGATAAAGTCAGAGAAAATATCAAACTGTGATGCATTTTCAATGGCAAGAGCTTTCTGTGTCTGCACTGTAGTTAATTTATTTTCAGTTCTTCTTCCCTTTCTAACTGCTGCAGAATGGGAAGTCAGCCACTGAAAGCAGAAGAGAATGGATTTGAAGAAGAAGAAGAAATGGTGGCCAGCTCTGGTAACCTTGCTGGATTAACTAGGGCAGCAGGGCCTTGTCAGAAGGTGAGGTTCTTCACGAGTGATGTTTTCCCTGATGCAAACTGCTAAATGACTAGATCAATTGCTTTGCATTATTATTATTAATTATTATTATTATCATTATTTTCATAGTTTAAGAGGATAGCATTTAGCAGGTTTCAAAATATGCTTTTCAGCAGAAATAATCTCACATTTAAATGGAATGTCTAAAGCTATCAATGATGAATAATTTGGGCATGGCAAGAGTTCTTCAAAACAGTTTGTCAGCACTGGCCAAGCTAAGTCTTTCAACAGGAGATGAGACAGCTATGCCACCATGCAAATGAGACAGGCTTGAAATATGATGAATCTTCTATCTCCTTTTCCTACTCGACTGACACTCGCTTTGAGGAAGGTTGTAAATGCAAGAGAGATTGTGGTATAATTCCTCAGACTGGCGTTTCTGCCCCCCAGTCACTATTCGATTATCTTCCAAATTGCTGTGTTTCAGAGAGATAAAGATTTTTTATGGCTTGCTGACTTGAAACAACCAGAAGAGCCAGAAAAGAGATGGCTAACCGGCCATGCATAGTAATTCCATTGGTAAATGACAAAATCTTTGTTTGTATGACATTTCCAAAATTACTACAGAAGATGAATCTAAAATACAAAATGTCACATTTGGCATGCAAAACTATCACAATATATTTCAGTATAAAATTCATAGAGGCGTTTAATTTAGAATGTGTTTAATAACGAAGCCTGCCTGCATCAGTAATCCTGCCTTGAGGTTTAAAAAGATTGTCTTATTTATTCACATAATGTTAATTTTTTTATATATGATTCAGAAACCAAAAATATTAAGGTTAAATCTTTTTTGTTAATTAAGATTTTCTAATTAAGCTGAAAATAATTGTCATTCAGATTAGTTGTTAAGTACGGTTTGTGTTGAGAAACAAAAGAAGTTTAACAAATTCAGCTGTTTATTTAACTGCTTAATTTAATTCCAGAAGCTTGCTATCTATATGGAAATATAGTATCTCTTCCAAAATAAATCCAAGACAGCATTAAAGAAGAGATTATTAGCTACTGTAGGCTTAAACTGTGAGACTACTAAACCTAGTAGTCAAGGTAGCCATTTGATTCTGAAGTACAGCAAGGATTCTTGTACCCCATTAAATTAATAGAAGACCTAGCACTAGTGTTTTCTGAAAATAATGGATAATGATTCCTTGCAGGAAAAAAATATTGCAGATTTGAAGTGCTGAATATTTAGTTATTGCAGAAGCAATTTTGTCCATTGAAGTCAACACTGGAGCCAGACTAGGACCCTCTGTTATGTGCCTGACCCTTTAGATTGATTTGGGCAGCACTGAAGTGTCCGCTGGTGCAGTGGGACAGATGCCACACCTTTACCCAGGAAAGGCTTGTAAGGATCATACTGCTGTGTCTGTTCCCCTCTGCCAACCTCCTCAGTATAAGCTGAGCATACAAGGAAAACACCAAAAAGACATTTTTGACACACAGCACAACAATTATTCCATATCACACATTCTGTAACTCAGACAACATCTTGTCAACAGCAAGCAGCAGATGTTTCCTTTTGTCTGGACTTGGAATAAAGGTGCCTGTAGGGAGTTGCTATCAAACTCTACACGTGTTGCACTTTGATTACTATTTTTTAGAGAATCTGATTATGTGATGATCAGAAGGTGAAAGGATAGTCTGCATATTACGCAGCACTAATAGCTCTGACAAGTCTAATAATTAGTAGAAAAACATAGCCTGCCCTGTCTTTCACTTTGTGTCTGCAGACTGCTCATCACACCATGTATTGTGCCTGTCTTGGAAAGTATGCTATGTTTTTAAAGGTGTTGTTTTCCAGCTAATTCTGCCTTATTATTGCAGACTAATGGCTTCGGGTGTCATACTTCAACAGCTCCACCTTCCCCTCAAGGATGCTGAACATTTTATTAGTAGTATTTTTATTATTTTTTTAATCTGTCACCTCTATGACTTTTGACCTTCCTATTTGCAGATCCTGGGTCAGCAATAGGTAATTGCAGGTTGAACAAGACATGTGTTGTCTGCTTTTTGGTAGTTATTTTCTTTAAGAAACTTATTCTTGTTAATTGTATGGTTAAAATCAGCTCAACCCAGGTCAATAAATCAGAACCATCTCCCTAGGTTGACTGCTCCAAGACACTGCAGCTGATGGAAATTCACATCAAATGTCTGAGGGGAGTCAAAGATAAGGTCCCTAAAGGACACTACACTCTACAAGTTTCTGTTCTCAGCCGTTTAGGTGGTGACTTGCTGGAGTGGCCCAAGGTGAAGGAGCAGCCTCAGGCCTGGACAACACTGCCTGTTAGTCACGATGGAAACTACTACAACATTGAAATCTACTTTGGACAAAGTATCCAGACCGTAAGCAACAATTCTTAATGCTATCTTTGCTTTGAAAGTTGGAACACATCTGCTCTTTCTCCTTCAGGCTTATATATTTAATGCATTCCATCTCGTTCATAATTTATTTAATAATTTAAGGTGCAATTTAGGAGGGTACCATTTTTTTCCCCTAGGTTAACCCTCATCACTTACTCTAAAAGTGCTAAATATACACTACATCATGTAGTGTTGTCAGCTAATTTTAAATTTTACTTTTATTCTCTCTTATCTATGCAGCTTGTCAGCTACATAATTTGATTTCTGTAAAGTAACTTTAGAATAATAAATGAACAAGTGGGTGTATATAAACACATGAATGCCCAAATCCTTCTGTGAGTTTTTAGCTCCATTGACCTCCATTTGCCAAAAACCCAGCATTTGGATTATTTTGGAAGGAGACCAAACACCTGAGGCTCTATTCTGTCTTTTAATGACTGAGGCACACATATTTTCCTGCCCAAGCATGCTGTGCATGGCAGGATTGTTGGGTGTCAGTTGCTTACTGTTGTAGCTAATGCCTAGTGCTAGTGAAATGTTGGTCTCAGATAAACTCTCTGACATGTGAAAGCTTCTCTACAGTTTGAAAAACAGCCCCCATATTTCTGCATTTTTTTTTTTAAATATGTTATGAGGCATTGGTAGAAGGTGAAGAAGATTCTCTTCAGGTTCCAATTATTTACTTTACAGTATGACCTGAATGGTAGATTTCCTCTTCCACCCCTTCTGTTGTGGGAGGTGTTGTGTAGATATAGAACAGACAGACAGTTCCTATCCCAAAGAGTTTTCAGATGAAGCAACTTATGTGTAGCACTGATGCTTTAAGATACTTCTGGACAGGTCATTTTAACTGTTGGGTTTGTGATATATAGTGCTGCCAAGTCATATTTTTTGCTTTTTAAGTTTTTATCATCTGTCATGAATAATGAACAATGTCTGTAAATGCAGCTGTTGGTATGAAAAGAATCACATATATAGAGATGGAAATTGTGGATGTGAATGTCACATGATATTACAAAAACCCTGTGTATCTGTTGGAGAAATCACTGAACTGGGATGAGTCTCATGGATCCTGCTTACTGCCTTGAAGACTTAGTAGTGTCTCCTCAGTCTTCACTGAAAGGAGAAGAATACAGGCAGAATGACTGAATGACTTGGGCTTGCCCTGCCTTGTGCTTCCAGCATCGTGTTTCTCCTGTGTCTTGCCTGCTGCTTTTGCTCTTACCTTGGGAATGTCCTCTGTTCAAAACTGGCTATCTCTGTTCTCGGTACTAAGCAAGAGCTGCTTTGGATTGACCTGTCTTTTGTCCAGCTGCTCTTCAAGGCAAAGGAACTCCCGACATGGATTTGTAAGGAGTATATGTGAAGTCCACGTACTTGACTTTCTGTCAGTTTCTATTGGGTTGTGTGGACATCTCAGTAACTGTTTAAAGGTATTACGCTTATCACTTTTCCAGAGTTTGGTTTAAAGTTCTCTTCAGGTCTCACAGAGGACATTTAATCAGCATTTTCACCAAACTTCATGGTCAGTCTAGTGAACCGAGATACGAGTCTCAGGCAAGTACACTTAAAATTCAGGACTCAGAGGAGAAATTGGATTAAATTACCTTCTGATGATTCCCTGTCTTCATTACTATATAATGGACAGCAAAATCTTAATATCATCATTTTGAGAACTTTCTTCATCCACTAATTTTGAAGATGTAGGTATTGTACTCAGAATGATTCTACCTTTCTGTTCTTCCACATTGGTATTGGTCAATAAACTTAAGGTATGTTTCAAAAGAAACCCTTAGTGCTGAGATGAGGCAAATTTTAGGCTTCAGATGGTTGGCATCTACTGCAAAACTTAGTGTAAGTGCAGAAGTCTTATTGGTCAGCTCCAGATGAGCATCTGGGTTTAAGCACAATGTTACATAAAGCACTGCTGTCCTGGGATATATTACAGAGGGGACATAACAACTACTCACAAATGAAGAATAAACTTCTGTTTCTATTGGCTGGAATAATGATAGGAGTTCAGTGAAACTGATGACATGCATGCTTGATATTGAAGGAAGGCTTAGTTTTAACTAATATATTAAAGAAATTGTTCCAGAACACTACATCCTTCCAAAAATAATAACCCTGTCACATCGACAAATTTGGTGTCAGCATGGGTTACCTGCTGTGTACAGAAAGTGCTGGTCATGTAAGTTAGATCTGCCTCGGGGCTAGTCTGACTTGCACACCCAATCTTTCAAAATTTTTTTTGTTCATTAATCAATATTCTTTGCTCTAGCTTGCCAACTTGCCTTCTTTCCCCTCCTTCACTGTCCTTCCTTTTAGTTTGTCAGCCTACCTCCCCCAATAACCTCTGACTACATACTAGACACTGCCTCCTAATAGCTCCAGTTGAGTTTTGTTTGGTTTTAAGCAAGGCCAGTCACACAAGTAACGTTTTCCCTTAAATTATGTTGGACAGAATATGCATGAATGCTTTGGATTGTGATAAAATGCAATTGCTGTTTCAAATGACTCTTTAAAATTTCAGGAACAGCAACTAACTGCATGATCAGAAGGGGTCTTGTTTTAGACACAGAATTTCATGTATGATTTCATATATTTAGTTTATGCAAGGAAACTTGAGACTTAGATGGGTCAATATTCTCTGGTTTGGGTGAAGCAAGAGCTATTCTGAAACTTTACTGACTTTATAGCACAAATTGAAAGTGAACTGAAGCTGAGGTTCAAAAAATACAGGAGGTTAACTCTGACACTAAAGAGGCTTTGTTCTTAAACTTTCAATATAGAATCATAGAATCATAGAATAACTAGGTTGGAAGAGACCCACGGGATCATCGAGTCCAACCATTCCCATCAATCATTAACCCATGTCCCTCAGCATCTTGTCCACCCGTCCCTTAAACCCCTCCAGGGAAGGGGACTCAACCGCCTCCCTGGGCAGCCTCTGCCAGGGACCAATCACCCTTTCCGGGAAAGACTTAAGCCTGACCCTCCCCTGGTGGAGCTTGAGGCCATTCCCTCTCGTCCTGTCCCCTGTCACTTGGGAGAAGAGCCCAGCTCCCTCCTCTCCACAACCTCCTTTCAAGGAGTTGGAGAGAGCAATGAGGTCTCCCCTCAGCCTCCTCTTCTCCAGGCTAAACACCCCCAGGGCCCTCAGACTCGTTCTCCAGCCCCTTCCTCAGCTCCGTTGCTCTTCTCTGGACTCGCTCCAGAGCCTCAACATCCTTCTTGTGGTGAGGGGCCCAGAAGTGAACACAGGATTCCAGGAGCGGTCTCACCAGGGCCGAGTCCAGAGGGAGAAGAACCTCCCTGGCCCTGCTGGCCATGCCGTGTCTGATCCAAGCCAAGATGCCCTTGGCCTTCTTGGCCACCTGGGCCACTGCTGGCTCATGTTCAATCAACCCCCCAGGTTCTTCTCTTCCAGGCAGCTTTTCAGCCAGACTTCTCCTAGTCTGAAGCTGCCCAGGGTTGTTGTGCCCCAAGGGCAGGATCCACTGCTGAGGCCACTCACCCGTTGTCGGAGGTAAAAAAACCCAAGGTTGAGTTGGCGAGACCGTTTTCCTCCAGCGCCTACAGCACCTCTCCCACTGAGCCGTCAAACTCCAAGAGCGCGTCCCCGAACGGCCCACGCTGCGACTGCCCCATGTACTCCCGGCTGGCAAACTGGGGGTAGCGTGTGTGCTGGAAAAAGGGCAGAGAAGAGCACTACGCAAACTCCCAGAGCTTCCTCGGGCTCGCAGAAGTTCACCTGGGGACAGCGAGCAGCCCAGCATGGACGTGGAGAGAAGTGACAACCCCCATGAGATGAATCCTACATCCCCCAACGAGTTGAATCGTTGGAAACGACTTTCGAGATCAATGAGTCCAACCGTCCGTGTCCACCACTAAACCAGACCCCTGAGCACCTCATCTCCCTGTCTTTTGAACACCTCCTGGGACGATGACTCCACCACTGCCTTGAGCAGCCTCTACCAGCATCTGAGAACCCTTTCAGCGAAGAAACTTTTCCTAACATCCAAAATATCCAATCTAAACCTCCCCTGCTGGAATTTGAGGCCATTTCCTCTCATCCTATCGCTTGTTACTTGGAAGAAGAGACCGGCACCCACCTCGCTACAACCTCCTTTCAGGGAGCAAGAGAGGGATAAGGTCTCCTCTCAGCCCCGTTTTCTCTAGGCTAAACAGCACCAGTTCCCTCAGCTTCTTCTCAGTAGACTTGTTCTCCAGCCCCTTCACCGTATCCGTTGCTGAGAGAAGGTTTGTTCCTAAGCTCCATCTCTCAGCAATGGCACAAAGGAGCTGAGCCCCATGAGAAGACATGGAGACACAGAGCGAGAAGTTTTCCTCGGTAGGCTCCTGACCTGGAGAAGCTGGCAAAGCTCCAGAAAGCAGCAGCCCAAGAACATCATGATAACGGAGACCTGAGCGTGGGAACAGCAACCCCAGGAGCAAGTCCTGGCTGCTCAGCACAGTAATGGAACCATAGAAGAGTTTGGGTTGGAAGGGATCTCAAAGTCAGCTAATTCCAACCCCCTTCCATGGGCAGGGACACCTCCCACTGGATCAGGCTGCCCAAGGCTCCATCCAACGTGGCCTTGAACACCTCCAGGGATGGGGCAGCCACAACTTCCCTGGAAAACCTGCTCCAGGGCCTCCCCACCCTCATGGTGAAAAATTCTTCCTTATATCAAGCCTAAATCTGCCCCTCTCCAGTTTATTCCCATTCCCCTTCATCCTATCACCACAAGCCTTTGTGAACAGTCCCTCTCCTGCTTTCTTGGAGCCCCTTCAGGTACTGGAAGTATACTCTTGTACTGCTTGATTTTTCTCAGGTCTGGATTGAAAGCTGAGTAAGGAGAGGACAGGAAAGGAGATGAGATGTTTACTGTGTGTCTAGTAAGGCAGTTACGCAATTAGATTGTCCTTGGCAACACTTGCACAGATGTGACTGCATCATCTTTACGCTACAACAAGAATTTTACTACTGTAATTTCCTTATTGCTGTCTCATGTTGGCTAAGATCCTAGTATAGACAAGGCCTAAGTAGTCAGTAAATATTTCTTGTTCACAATGTATTATAAGTAGTGTCTTACTACTCCATGGGATCCATGTCCTGGTGTTAGCAAGTCCAGATTACATTTTTCGGAGCACGAATGAATTGGGGTATGCAAAATTTTAATTTTGCTCAGAAAACCAAAAATTTATGGATTTTTATTTTTTGTCAGCTTTTCTCAAGTTAGTTCAGTAAACATTGAAACAGTTGTATAATACAACTACAACAATAACTCCTCACTTTTCAGAGTAAAAATATTCATTGATGTCAAGGGAATAAAAATTAGAGGGTGGCTAAAATGCTTCTTTTCTTTAAAAAAGAAAAAAAGGTTTTCAGCTGTAGTTTCAATTACCAGGACCAAAATATTTTGTTTTACATTGCAACATTGTTCCTGTTCCAAGTAGTCACAATAAATTATAAATGTTGCTGGAACAATTATCCAGAAAAATATTACCTGTTAGGAAGTGAGTTTTTGTTCAGAAGGGGATGTTCAGATAGAAAATTTTCAGTTATTGTGATGAGCACTATAAGCCAATGAGGCTGCCTACAAGTGACATTTAAAAAATATTCCTCAAGCCTCCCAGTCACCTGGGATGTCTGTCTCACTAGTGAGAAGAAGCAGAAACAATTGTGTCAGTGTTGGGTTCCCCAGACTGCTTTTTAATCTCAGTCCTTCTACAACTGTTTGGCGTTGGTCCTTATTCTGTGCTAGACTGCTAAAATCGGGACTTCAGCAAAAAAAATGTGAGCTCCAGAAGTACATTAGTCTGGTGCTACGCATTTTTCTCAACGTACCTGGAACTCAGGACAGCACTAAATCAGTTCATATGCATATAAAGCCACTGTTGCTGACAGAATAGTTCATAGATCTGTAGATTTTTAGAGTATATCAACCAGTTAATATTTATGTATCAGTGGCAAGGTACTAGCAATGTTATAACAGTAGCTGGGTACCATTTTGTTTTACTTGAGGGAAATTTAATATGAATAAAACAGCAACTTTTCAAACATGACATTTAATCCACGCATGTATATCAAACCAGGAGATCTATTATTCATTATTAAAAGGGCACCATATTTTTACTACACTGAAAATGAAACACAAATGCTGTGAAAAATTTAGTGCCTTTTCCTGAAGTTTCAGGACACTTATCATGCAGTCATCTAGCAGGGGCTGACACTCATTTTAAAATATAGCTACAAAATTAATAAATTCGAACTCTTTTGCTTGGAGAAAGAGGACGTTCTATTTCACTGAATGAGGTGGATTTATTTTTTATTTAAGGCTTCCTAAATACTTAAGATGGCAAAAGTACTTCTGTAATGTTCACATTTGGAGTTAGATATATAGTGCATAAAGTTCATATCTTTGTTGTTATTAGTCATTTCCAGCATTTTCTTCCCTGAAGTGCATTTTGAAAATTACATATATCAGAAACTGATTAACATGACCTAAGGTATTAATTCTTAAAATATGATGAAACAAACAGTTTCAAGGACCTTATTTTCTGTATGTCAGCAGCTGTCTAAGGACTATAATGCTTTTAGTAATTACAAAACAAGGTATCATTAGGAAAAGTACAGCATAAACTTATTTTCTTCCCTCCTCCCTTCCCCTTATTTTATTCTTGAGCGAAACTCTGGCATGGATGAAGAACATTTAGCTCTAGGATACTCTAAAGGACATAACCTAAGAGTTTGATACACTGTGAAAAAAGATAGGAAGTAATAATGCTTGGCAGTGCCAGAGGACTTTCAAAATGAAAGCCACTTAAGTTTTCCCTGGATGTAATTATTTGTAGTTGGGATGATAAGGGGCTATGTGAACTTTTTGGTAAATGCAAGAACTAGTCCTACATGGGTGCTTGTACATATTTGAAGACTGAAGGTTTGATGTGTTTTTCACACAGCAGGAATACATACTTACTACTACTTTTATTTTGTTTGTCTAGGGGTTCAATCTTTGATTGCTGTTTGTTAAATGTCTTTTAGCAACAGCTCCTCAACATGCATGTTTTCAGAACATCTCTCTTTCAGCTCTGTCACACCCCTGTCTCACTGTGCCATCCTGGGGACAGACCTCCATGTTGTACTGTGAGCAGCCCTTGAGCAGGGCGCTGCTTACACCACAAAACTGAGCACCACACACTGCTTGAGTTGGCTGCTAGCCTTTCAATAGTGCTCTTCTCCCCAAATGGCCATGAGTCTTGGTCTTTGTGGGTCCAGCAGAAAGTGTCACAAGGACCAACAGTACTCGGGTCCTGTTCCATTCATGAGCTGCTGCCAGGTGGTTTCTCTGGAGATCTTTGCTGCCCACAAATGGACTTTCCCAACATGGAAAACTCCATTTCCAGCACTGTGTGAAGGCTTGAAAGGATTAATTAAGTCAGGCGTGCTGATATTACAAAGCCATTGTATGTTAGAATCTATTACATCTACTGAATTGCATTGTGCAATTGATTTATATATGCAATATATTACTACTTATAGCAGGTTTTGTTTCTGGTGATTATTGTGGTGACTTTTCACGTGTTGTCTAGTCTTTGTGCTTCAGTGGATGAGTTCTTGGAAGCATTCCCTGGACTGTACTATATACGCTCCTTCAGCTTAGATTAACACATACTGCCTGAAGACCTCAGAACTGTGGCCTACATTCTAATAGATCATATTTAACTAGGGTAAGGTATGTGGTCTGCATTGGAAAATCTAGCAGGCATATGTTAAAAACCAGGAGTGTCTAGGGACAGGCTTTTATTTTAATATTGTAATATTCCCTACCTATTACATCTGTAAGAGAGCTTTACATGAGCCATAGGATGCTGTTGAACAGAAGGCATTTACTATCTGGGGCAGATCAGCAGGAAGGCAGAATGCAGCAGCCCCTGCTTGTATCCTTAGCTCCAAGTAAACTCCAAAGAACAGAGGACACCAAGAACAATATAAACTCCTGCCCCAACATTAAATGCTGTGAATGGAAAAAATGGAGCAATTCCATGACTCACCAGAGCTGACAGTCTGGTACTCTGAAAAGCTGTGTTTTGGTCCATATCTGCAAGTCATAGAAGCCAGGAAAACACCCAGAGAAGATGGTCATATTTTTCTTACAATATCTGGTTTTGAAGATTTTCATGTTTTCAATAATTATCTGTGAGATCAGGATGTGCAGGTTAGTTGCAAAGCTGTGCTACAGAAGTGAGAAGGGTACTTTGTGCCACAAAAGAAAAAAACCCTTATTTTGTTTCAACATACAATTTGTAAGCAGAGCACACAAGGAAAAGAGGATTTCTTATGAGGAGCTTGCATTCCTGTTTCTTTGCTGGAGGGGTGTTAGCTGAGCCCCTGGAAAGACGGCAAAGCCGATGAGGTCTGGACCATCCAGGAAATACTGCAGGATTGTGACCTCTGCATTGGCCCAGCTTCCCTGGTGAAAGGAGCATTGCTGCATATCAGGCTTGACTGAAGCTTAAGGAGGAAGGGGATGCTGTGCTACACAACATATGATGGGAAATTCAGAACAGTATCAGGAAAGAGACCCAAGATGGAGAACCTGGTAGAGCAAAGAGGAGAGGAAAGCTGCCTGCTCCTGCACCAAGGCCCATGGCAAGCAGAGTGGCACTGCTGTGTGAATCAGCTCTGTGTGCTGAACAAGCCACGTCTCCATGAGACTCCTTGTTTCTGAGTGGCTTCTGAGCAAAGTATGTGTCCTCTTGACTCAAAAGAAATGAGCTCTGCTGTTTTGTCTCCATGGCCTACCTTTTCCTGGGAAGCTCATGCTCTGACTGTGCTGGAATCAATCTTGGGAATAAATAAATGAGATGGGAATGGCAGAAGAAGGAACCGAAGTTCCTGCCTTCCTCTTACAAAGACAATTTCTCCCCTTGCAGGATGAGGTCAGAATCTGCTCAGGCCAGTGGTATATCACCAGAAATGCTTGGGGAGTCCAGAGCTGACTGTACCATACATTACTACTCCCTGCTGGTCAAAGAACAGAAAAGAATTAGCAGCAGATGTGCTAGGACAATTAGCAACAGATGCAGAGGCTAAAGCTCACAGAATGCAAACATTATTCCCCTGTATTTGGGAAGATAAAAGACCAGATTCTGGTCCTCTGGTGTAAGGTAGTCGTGCCGCATGTGATGCTGCTGGTGTTAACTATGCCCTGAGTTATCTCTCCTAGAGGAAAGGGAGGTAGTGGGGAAGCATTGCTGCTCTGGTAGCATGTGAAAGGGCAGAAGGTGTTTCCATTGGAGTAGTTGGTGTGGCTCTAGGAAGGTGATAGGGTGTTTTGGCACAGTGTGTCAGGAAAAATCCTTCTTACTGCCACCACTGCAGGACTGAGGGCAATGAATATATTGTCTGCTTAGGGATAGTGCTGACGTGCAGCGTGTGCGGCTCATCCATGATTCTGAGCTTGTGTGCTGTGCTGCATCCACTTCTGGTCCATACTCCCTCACAATGAGGAAGGCTGGGATACTCAGTCACAGGAAAGATGGTGGCACTGGATGAAGGTTTAAGGAGATGTGCAAGCTGCACAGAGTAGAGTGGGGGAGTTGTTTGACCTATGTCAGATTTGAAAGATCTTTTCTCTTTTTCAGAATATAGAAAAAAATATAAATGGGTAAAAAGAATGATAGTGCACTGCAAGGTCCTCCTTTGATTTGTGTGGTATTTTGTATTTGAATACCTGTTCAAAGACAGGCAGTGATGGAAACCGGGGAAGTAAGTTTCCAGCTACTCCAGGACATTCTGATGATAGATAGGACTTTTGGAAAACCTTAATAACATGATATTTTATTTTTACCTCAGTCTGTGTTTCTATTCCCTCCCTTCTGGCCTTTTATAAATTTCAAAGTTACGTAAACACTTCCCCAAAATGCTGTTCTCTCTGCCTTGCACATAAAGAAGGAGGTCTTGAAACTGGATTGTGAAAACTTCACCTTATTTTGGCAATAACAGCCTCATCTCCAGCACTATTCATTTTACATAGTGAAGACATTTTTCATTTGTTAATGAAATAGTTATGATGGGAAATGCTTCCTATTTAAAAGGGTTTCTACCTATGCTTTACACCAATGAGATTCATTTACTGCAGTTTTCATAATCAGAAACCATGAGTCATTTATTTATATGGTGGTTTGTAATATTCTTCTGTATTATAAGTAAACATTGAATTGACTTTGTATATTATAATTCACTTTAATCCATTTGGGTTGTATATGTTTAATGGTCAAATTTCTGTGTTTTGTGAATTAAGTAATGTAATTTTTGTCCTTTTCTTCTAAATTGAAAACATTTGATGATGCAAGGCAGAGAAGCAAAGGGTTCTTTCTTCTCTGACAATGTTAAAGCCCAAGAGTAAGTTAGACAAAAACTCCAAAATCCTCACATTGTATCTGTTTATTAAAATATTCAAATTGAATTCATTGTCTCTCTAGAGTAAACGATTTCTTTGCTGAAATTATGGTGGCATATGGAGAAGTAAGATATATTGCAATAAAACTGATATAAAATGGTTGAATTTAGAAATAGTGGCAAGAGATAATTTTAGTTCACTATGATTTAATTCAATTAAATGCAACACTGTTAACTGCAGACTAAGAAAGATTACTTGTGCCTGTGCAGGCACACACAAGCATTATTTATTCTCTGCTGCATGTCTCTCTGTGGAAGAAATTACACCAGTAGAAAGTGGGTGTTGGATGCTTTCATTACACTGTAAAAGCCTATGTATCTCACAGACCTCAATGGAAATTTTACCTGAGCAAGGAGAAACAGTAAAGTAAGATGTTAGTGAGTAGACCCATTAAAAACTTAGAAGCTGTATTTACATAACGTGCTTTCTTTGAACATCAACAGTGTTGGCGTCGGCTTGTGGACTAACTTACCAACTTCAGAAAGGGTTGCTGCCAGCAGAGAAAATATAACTACTGATTGTTTTTTGGTTTTTTTTTCCCTTCAGAAACGAAATGGCACATTGATACAAACTGCTCAGTTTGAGCTGCCTGTACCTTGCCCATCCCAGATATTGCCTGGAGTCTCTTATGAGAGAGAACAATTACTGCTCTCCTGAGCTGTTCCCTGCCTTGCAGATGAGCATGGCAGCCCAAATCCACAGAGGCAGGCAGGCAGGCACTCAGAGACTGTGGATGTCGATTGGAGTTACATGCCAAAAAGCCTTTGTGTACCTGTGCCTATGGGTTGTGCTGGCTGTGCCCCAAATCCCTGCTCTCAGGCTTGCTGCCTGTGAGGAGGCTAGTGAAGGGCAGGTGGCACAACACCAAGCTCCATCCCAGGACTGTCTGACCCTGTGGCTGTAGGACAGTGAGTTGTAGTGGTGATTTGTGTTCACCAGGGCAATGGGGGTAGGTTTAGTATGGGGCTGTTGAGGGGACCTGCCTCCTTTTTGAAACTCTTCTGCTTCAGCCTGGCTGTCCCTTCCTAAACATTCCCTGCATGAATGCTTGGCACATCAGCATAGAGAAACGGGCAAAGACTTGGCCAGTTTTTTTATGGATTTAACACTAAAAAATTTCTTACTTGGTAGATGTGTTTTATTTGACTGTGTGAGCTGAGATGTATGATACTGTCCTACCTGGGTCAGACACCCAGTGTTTATGTATAAGGACTCCTAGAATGATAGTCCTTACAACCTCAGACTTCGTAGCAAACAGGTGTGTGACAAAATTCTTATTTTCATTTTGACATCATGCATTTTGATCATGACTTAAACATCCTGATCCTGCAACTGTATGCAGAGGGGTGCTTCCAATCCCAAAGAGTTAGTTTGCAATCTAGGCCCAGGATGAAAGCATAGAGAGAATGAAAAATAATTGTGAGCAGGAAACAAAGAAATAAATTTTTAATGGTCACAATTATTACCCTTACACTGATTACTTGACCACTGTCTGTTTATAGGCAGGGTGGCAGAAGAGCATGTGCTGTTGAGTTATACTTAAGAAAAGAGTAAGTCTGGGAAACGAGAAAAGCTTAAAGGAATGTTGTGATGTGGCAATGATTTCAGCTGCGTATGCTTTGGGATTGTTCAGTAATGCAGGTAATTGTCTTTGATCATAGCCTTGTAACCAGTGCCTTTAAATTGTAGCACAGAGGTTACTATCTAGCACCCAGCTAGCCAAATGAAATGTATGGCTTGATTAAGGATCTCTTTTGTCAGTAATTTGTGCCTAATGTTTTTAGCTTTCCCACGGGCTGTTATAGAAAATGGTAAATCTGGTTTAAATGAAACCTGATACTGTTAATGGTTTAATAACAGCTGCCACAGGGTTATGGCTTTTTTCAACAGATGCTTCTGTTTCATTTTAAGCCTACACTAGGTCTTAGAATATATTTACATAATTAATATAAAGTATACCTCCATAATAATGACAATATTTATAGTTTTAAAAGAGTTCCTTAAATGACTTTCTCTCTCTTGCCATTATCTAATCACAATATATAACATGAAACTGGAAGGCATATTATTAGAAACAGTAATTTATATTAACCTCTTCAAAAATATTATCGAATGGAATACAATTATGAACATGTATCATCTCCTAACATAGCAGTCATTGGTATGGGTAAATTCCTTATCTGCTTCAGAAAAAGAGAAAGAAAAGATTGTCTATACCTGAGTTGTGCTTATTATCTTGCCTGCTCTTCAATCAGGAGCGTAAATATTCAGTTCTTGCATTTTAAAGTATTGATCAAGAAAGAGCTGTGTTGAGGTGTATACTTATGCACAGAAATACTCGAAGAAGTAAAGATTTGTGTCTGGTTATCAGCTGCAGAATGTTGTCTGATTGAGGAAATCCTTGCTAAGTTAAGAAGACTTTGGCATAGACTTTTCATAGTAGGTGATCAGTTCGAATAGGCGTCTCCTATTTGGAGGTCTTATTCTGTTTCAAAAACTACTGAGCATATATTCTACAGGACACTGTAAATCAGAAGATACCCTTGAATATTTTGGCCTTCTACAAGTACATGCCTGTTCATAGGGAGGAGAAAAGGAGAAAAGGCTCCTCTTTCTCTGCCCTAGCTGGATGCAAGGTAAGTGTACCAAGGTGTTTGCTGCTATCAACATTGAGGATTGAAGTGGGAACAATAAAAGATGGAAAACATTTAAATGTCTCTATTGGAGAAGTACCCAAGACAAATTATTTAAGAAATTAGGCAGTGCCAGTTCTCTATATTCCAGGAGAATCTGTACGAGGAATGGTGAAGCTGACATTTTCTCTTCTTTTCCCAATATGACTACCCTTTAGAGCTCTTAGGCAGGGTATGATGGTTGTTGCCTTCTATGTTCTAGCTTTTGTATTGCTTTTGTTTTACTTGTCCTTTTGAATGTAATAGAATCGTTCAACAGAACATGGGTGTCCTTTGTCTTTGCTCTGCTTCCTCCTCTACTTGCTCCTCTGTGACCTTGCGTTTCTTCACACAACAAACCTTACAGAGGGATTTATGTGAAATCAGTACTCCAGGATGGTTTTTCACCCCTGATTTTCAAGTCTTTGTCATGGGAACTTAATTGCTTCAGAGGCCTAAGACATTGGGAACCCTCTTCCACATCTCCAAGCTATTCAGAATATTGCTAGCTATCTTCTGAAAAGTGCAAACCGTATTTGTCCGTCTTTGGTATGCTGAGAGTTTACTACCTCAAAATCATTTTTCACCCTGCAAGTGTTCTCTCCAAAGTTGCTGCAAGAAGAACCTAATGGTGAACCTCAGCAAGCACTCACAGGGTTACCGTACATTCCCAAGCTGGCTTGTTAACTCTGGCCAAAAGTTTTCTAGTTGCAATGTTTTCCTCCACTGGTAAATAAAGACAGAAAACGAACGCTTTCAGAAAGCCAAAAGAGAAAAAGAAATCACAAAATTAGCATAGAAAAAGGCATAGTATTTTCTGTTGGAGTGAAAAATTGTTCAAATACATGCTTTGGTGGAAAGAGAATTGTTAACTGTTTTGGCGCACAAAATTGGTTGAAAAATATGAAGTTTGTAAAGTCTTATAAGAGAGATAAAAGCTGATTCCATTGTTATGTTTTTATAACTAATAAATCTTCTCTTTTCTTTCTTTGGTAGCTTCTACCCCCTAGAAAAGCTGTGAAACCAGGCATGGTCCTCCTCTTTGAACTCTTCCTTCTTCATGGGACCCGTACTTTGGTTGATCGAGAAGTAGGATGGGGAGCTTTTCCTTTGTGTGATAACAATTTTAATACTCTGGAGGGAAAATTTAAATGTCCTTTCCTGAGAGGCCATTATGACTCCAAAGTTGACCGATTCAAAAAAATTGAAAATTTTATTTCTCAAGACCTGGATCATTGGTTATGCAATCTCTACTTTCAGGTTTGTATTTAAAAAACTTAGGCCTGTTGGTGTAGTCACTGTTCCTCAGAACAGATTTCAATTTCCATTTGTCAGGCTTAAAATCTATACTGTCTTTCAAAAAGGTGGTTTCTCACTGTATCCAGTAAGCATATAAAAAAAATGAAAATCCCATACATCTCCAAATTTTACATGAAATTAGTGGATTTTTCCCCTGCCATTTTTTTAGGATTATTTCAAATATCAAAATATTGTTTGGGGTGCTGAATAATGGAATCAAAAAAATGGATCAAAAGTTGAGATTTCGAGTTTAAGCCTGACACTGGTACATGTTGATTTTCTCCACAGTTTTAATGAGTCTCAGAGGTGATTTTACATGTTACAAAGTAAAATAATATTGTTTATTATATTGCTGCATTTGCGTCTCTGGGATCCCAAGCTAGTGAACAAGTCTCTGCTGTGATTGGAACCTTACTTTCAAGTAATTTTTGGACATAATTTTTTGTATGTCTTGGGTGAAAATGGGCCTGAGTTAAGAATTCCTCCTCAGTGTATATAGACTGGCAAATTTTATAAGTGAGATACATTCCCTTGTTCAGAATCTTAAGAAGAACTCAAAATTATACCTCTTTTATAATCATTTCTGACTCAGGCAAAAAACACTTACCTAAATAGATGCATTTTGAAAACATCTTAATTATAATGTGTGTATTTACTTAATAGAAAGTGTAGTTATTAATTTCCTCGTAGTGATGATTTTCAGGCAGTCTTCCTTTTTGGGTATACCAAGGGTAAACTGTAGTGACATTATCTTCAGAATCATGTAAAGAAACAAGAATTTATACAAAAAATATGCCAAATTCATGCTAGGAAAAAGAATGTCAGAAATAACAACATGATTGAAGAGAGGGGGAAAGACCACAAAGCTGGAAAACTAGTCTTTCATAATTTAATGACTCAAGGTATCTGATTTTCCCCGATGATTCTTAATTTGGATTCTGAGAGACCCCCTTTTACTGGGCTTTAGTTTGTAAGCATGGGGAAGACATGCATGGGAAACTGATGCAAGAGAAAACCATAGTAAATGGAGTACAGAGAAACAAGAACTTCCTAAAATCCTCATAGAATAATCTTGGACTTCTAGGATTCACAAATAGTGTACAAACAAATATATTCTTGCTTTGAGGAATACTGAACTGCTTATGCTCGTGTGTGTTCTTTTTCTTAATAGATAATTAAACTACCACAAGATCCAAATAAGCAAAATAAGGGTGATACGCATCTTCACCTCCCGCCTGAACTTATCATGTATTCAAGCATTGCTGAAAAGAATGGTGCCTCAGAGAAGGTTGAACAGTCTGGAGCATTAGGTGATGGTTCCAAACTTTCATGTTTATAATCAGGCTTTCGTTGCAGCAACCCATTGTTTCATTTCAAAGTTGACTAGTTGTTACTGTTTTTGTTAAGCTAGATTTTCATCATTCAGCTATTGGTTGAACATGTGTTATAGCAGGAACACTTGTGATTATTTTTATTGAGATTGCTTAATTTGTTTTCAGTTGTGAGCAATTTAAACCAGCTTCATTGCTGAGGATGAAACTTTCCATGCTGGCCTCTGCTTCAGGATGAATAATGCTTGGAAAGTTGCAGCAATAACATTTCAGATGCCAATGACACTGAGCTTACAGGAAGAAAAAACAAAAGAAAATATACTTTTCTTGTCTAATTATTTCTGGAAGAACTCTAGCACTTCCCTGGGCTACAACAAGGACTTCAAATTTGGCAAGGGATAGTTCTGGCATTGAAGGCATGCTTTATGCTATTCCTATGAAATTCCATTAAGATTCAACCAAGTGGTAACCCATAGGAAAGACAAATTATCATTTGCTTATGTGCAACCGTCCTTCCCAGAAGCTTTCTTAAAAAAACAGTGAATGTGACTTTTAGACTGACCATCCTCTCTGGCCTCTGTGAATCTCCAGATCTAGCTACACTGAAGATCTAATTGACCAATTTGCAATGGATTCACAAATTGCTTCTCTGCTGTTAGAAATCCAGGAATGAGAAGAATGGCAGGATGCTGCTTTTGGTTTTTTTTTTTCAGCATGTAGAATGTGACTTCCATGGACAAAAATAAGATTTTTTTTTTCATAAACAGACATTCCTATATCTGTTTTTGTTTAATGTACTGAAGGATGCA
Source organism: Phaenicophaeus curvirostris (assembly GCF_032191515.1). Taxonomy (NCBI): domain Eukaryota; kingdom Metazoa; phylum Chordata; class Aves; order Cuculiformes; family Cuculidae; genus Phaenicophaeus; species Phaenicophaeus curvirostris. The sequence continues at coordinate 34,782,431 of NC_091394.1, read as the reverse complement.
GTCGATTCAGAGGTTGTAGTATCTGTGTGAATTTTATGTGCAGATCTGAAACAGAGATTTAGTTCTTCAGGACAGAGGTTCCTCAGGAATTTGAGAATAGTAGCAGTGATGCAATCTAGAAGGCATGGGAGGAGAAAAAGCAGGATGTTGGAAGGAAAGAAAGAGAGCAGATAGGCAATAATCATTTAGCATGGTGAATGGGCAGATCAAGTTGGAAGTATTACATGAAAAGAGGCCAATAGAAGTGTTTTTCGGTTTAGGAGATAAAGAAAATGAGTGTTACCCTGTGACACAGTAGGCTAAGCAGCAACTGCAGTGTGATCAAAAGACTTTTATCTAGCCACCCTGATACCAGAAGCATAGAGTTGTAAATACACACTGTACTGAGTAGTAAGGTCCTTTTTGTTGCTATATATCTTCTGCATATCTGCTAAGGTGCTTTGAGATGCAGCACAAAACCATGAATAGCAGATCAAAATGTGGAGTTGTAGCAAATTTTTCTCAACAGTGAAGAGCTATGGACAAGCTCTTAATAATTCAAGCTTGTCCTTACAGTTGTTTGGTCCTGCCATCAGTCTTCCTGTGCACACAGACACACACATACACATAGCAGATGCAAATAAATAGGTCACACTTCTGGAAACACACAAAAAACTTCATGCTATTCAGTTTGAGAAGTCCAGAAAGTTCTGTTTCTAAGAACTGATGAAGAGCATTAGTGTATGTCCTATTTTTGTTGCAGACCTCTGAAATATGTTGATAAGCCAATCGTGGAAGATCTCTAATTTCCACGCCAAACAGATCTGAACTAACAAAATTTCTAGGAGTAATTTTATATATTGTTTATATTTATTTATTTTTCTTGGAGCCTTCTTTAAAGATATTATTAGCTGCTAATATCCCCCATGGATTTGTTTTTCAATTTATCTACACAGGGCTACAGTATGCTGTTTCTGCTGGTGATATGTTGCTAAGAGATTTAATAATGGGTAAACAAACACAACATGTGGTAATCCATTTCAAATTAAAAGTTTATTAAATGTTAGCTTGATGACTTTCTGGCTATTTACAATTAAAGGAGCAAACCTTGGGGAACTGGAGATCACGTGGTGAAAATCACAACTTCAACATTTCCAACAGAAAAATGTGTTTATGGTCTGTGGCAAGCTGTTGCACATTGATATGCTCTATAAATGCTATATTATATCTGTTAAACGACCAAGGGGGGGGGGGTGGGGGGACACGAGACGAAAGCTCTGTTAAAGTGACATTAAGGTTGAGACACAAACCAGAGAAAGCAAAAACAGTCTAAATGAAGACTGATGCTCTGTAACTCACTCTGCTGCAGTAGTCTAAATAGTGACTGATCTTACATATCAATACCATATGTGGTGTTACAACATGTAGGCAAAATAAAGCAGGTTAGATGGTGTTTTAACCTTCACTTCAAATTTGTCTTGGTTTTAGAAGTTTAACATAGAACCTTCATATTATTCCCATTAACTTCAGGCTGGATTATTCTTTTAAACCACTGCTCTATGGTGGGCTAGGTATGGCTCTTTCCTGCTGCACAGGGGAATGCAATCTAATACCTCCCATTCTACCTCCTTTATAGGTCACAGATGCACTTTATCAAATCTAGTGTATCTCTTAGTCCAAACCACTTCTTCTCTCCATTCTTTTGAATTGATATTCCCCAAGAGGCTTGTGGAAGAAGACTGCTTCTACTTTCATGACCATCATAGAATTATAGAATCATAGAATAATTAGGGTTGGAATGGACCTTAAAGATCATCTAGTTCCAACCCTTGCCATGCGAGGGTCCATCAACGTTGACTTTTTTTAAGAAAAGTCTCTTTTGTTGACCTGTTGCCCCATTAATATATCAATAGTCCCTGTTGGTAAATAAATTACAATTTCTCCGTGGAATTTATTAACCATTGTTTTGTGCAAGGTAGTAACAACTCTAATAGAAGTAGCATAGGTAGGAAAATTTGATGCAACTACTAGAAATGTTGCCTTCCTGCTTGGATCTAAGTAACCCAGTCTTCTAAATGTATGAAAACTTCAGAAATGTGAATCTCCATATAAAACGCTAAATATACGAATTCTTCAAAAGCACTCATTCTCACTGTGAAATACATAGCAAAATCCCTTTGACATGACTGTCCATAGAAGAGGGGATTCACATGGGCAAAACGTCAGTCTGTTTAGAAAGTGGCAGCCCTTTCATCCTTGTAAAAGTAACTTGACAGTATTCATATATATCTTCTCCAGTTCAAACACTTCTGGGTCAAACTCAGGCTCATTTGGGAAGTATTACTTTACACTTGTTGGGAACCTTCTTCCAAATACTTACTCTTCTATCTATGCTGTTGCTCTGACCTGATATGCAAATATCTATTTATTCATCAGAAATGGTGATCAAATTAAATAGGCAAGTAGAAAAACAAAGCATGATTTTAACCTCTATAGTTTGTAGAAGCAAAGCGAAAACTTCCTTATTCTAATGTCTTACTCACATCTCTTTAGTATTGGCCAACTTGAAGTCCTGAAGGATGATCTTGCTATAGTAAAGCTGTGACACAAGATATATTAGCCTGGGTACAGAGATTGTTGTGCTAGCATGGATACGCTGCTTCCAATATCTAGGTTAGCAGAGATGTTTGTTGGTTCTGCTTTGCTATGTGGATTTGTCATGTAGAAAGACTACCACTACCTCAGCTGTCCTAGGACTAAACACCTACATGCAGATTTTTTTATGTGTCTGTAACATTTTCTTTCTAGAAAGTTTTCTAGTTCCCCATCTTCTCTCACTCTACTGTTTTTCAGAAGTGTAAAGAAAAAAAAGCAATTCAGCTGTTTAAGTATGTTTTTAAGGACACATACATTTTTACAATGAGCAAATAGCTCATTTTGTCCCCATAAATTTTGTTTTTCCCTACAAGGGTTTGTTGTCTAGCAGCAGCATGTGTGGCTCATGTGACCCATGCACCAACCAGAAGAAAAACTAAAGCAGCTGAATTTTTTTCAGTTCCCAAACTATGAGCTTTTAATGCAAATAAATACTACAGAGAAGGATCACTTTCAGGTATACAGTTTATTTGAGCTGTCTTCCTCTGTCTGCCTGTCTAGCTGTTAAAAATAAGATTGGTTTGTACCACTCGGCTTTAGCAGTCCTTGAAACTTGCTGGAGTTGTAAAGCTTTAAACAGTTGTGCAGGTCTTTAACTGCAAATTAATTTCGACAGGACTGCTAGGCAAAGGCCTGGACCATCCCATCGTGATACTAGCCGACAACCCCTTACTGCTCCCGGAGCAAGGAAACATGTGGAAGGAATTGTTCTTTTACATTTCACAGCTTGTCATTTCCTCTGCAGTGCAACCTCTGACCTCCACAAAAGATCCTGACACCCATAAGGGAAGTATTCCCACTGTTGTAAAGGAAGTGGAAAAGCAGTTTAATGCTGTGAAAGGAGGAGAAGTGTGTGTGTCAGGAGAAGGTGGGAGGGAAAGAGAAGAGCTTAAAATGCTTCCAGCAGGTTAGGACTTTTATTGTGTTATTTAATTTACTGAAAGTTTGCAAATAGGTTTGCTTGGCATGTACGTAAATACCTTCATCTCCTTTTCTCCTTACTCTGTGATATCATCTCATCATTATTTCACTAGGCAAAGGAAGCGATGGAAGAGTTTAAATCAATTGTGGGGGATCAAAAGCAGCTTAGGCGAAAAAGGTGCGGAAGTGGTGAGCTCCTCTGTCTAAAAAGTATTAGTAGGCCAAATGTGTTAGTAATTACAAGGTGTGTGTGGAGTGCACTGACAACATTAGATTACAACTGGTGTTTCTGTGACATTTTTACATCCTTTCATTTTATTTGGTCATTTATATCCATGGATCCCAACATGTTGCTGTTAAATGCTTGGGAAATATTTTTTCCTCCTGCAGCATGTTAATAGCATTATCCTTTGTTAATTGTGCTGAGCTAAATTACGTAAGAGTGCTTGTCTGTGTTAACATCAGGCAGCATATGCTTCTGGGATGTGGGGTTTCTTTCAAAGGTAAAGCTTTGCAAGTTGCACTGGTGGAGAGGTTTTTGTTCTATTTTTGGTTTTTTTTTTCTTAAATCCCATGTAAAACATACATGTCTGAGAACTGAATGAACCATCCGCTAGGTGCTATTCTATAACCTCAGGTGCCACTATGATAGCCAGAGGTAGATTTACCACAGGACAAGGATCTGATAGTACCAAGGTTATAGACAGACACTCTCACTTAATAACCTTGGTAGTGAATTGTGCCCTCTGTCTCATCACAGGAAAATATGCAGGCACAGAACCGCTGCTGCCTGTGCTCCCCTTTGTGTTCGCATACATGTACATGCCCTGTGTGCCAACCAGTCTTCTTGGTCATGTTATAGACGTTTATAATAAACAGAAAAATTAAGCAGCTGAGATAGCAGAGAGGGCACTAGGAACTGACCAAAGATCTACAGTTGTACCCATTGCTCATGACTTTCCCACCCACCACAAACCAGACAAGGGTTAGTTTACATTTCAGGGAACAGGTGATTCTCACTCCCTTAGATGATGTGTAGAGAGAGCTGAAAGTACGAGTGAAAATAAATAAATCTGTCCTTTTGAAGGGAAAGAGCAACTCTCCTTCTGTACCAGGAGGCAATAATAGTTCATGTTTAGACATTGAATTGAAAAATATTACATAAGAGGTAGCTAACTGAGGTCTGATTGATACCTCTTATGTGTGTAAACAGTAGTTTGTTGTTGTCTTCAAGTCTATGGGCTCCCCAAAATTATGTAGTAGAATTTTGGATGCTGATTTGAAGCCAACTGACATGCCAGCTTTCCTTTTACAGAAACCCATGGAATGTAATCAGAAGTTATTTATTTGGAGCTGTCCTTCTCTGTTGGCTGCCCAAGAAGTCTAGGACTATGCATCTGCTATAATAGGTACATTTGTTAACTATCTCCCATTAAGCACATACAAACAGAAGTAGGACCTAGTATGGTATTGCTTAGGATTCATAAACACTGATCATATTTAATATCTTCAAAGACCTCTCTACACCTGTGGAAAAAAGTTGGGAAGTGAATTATGCTCTTTCATGACATCAGAAAACACCTCTGAACAAAGCTTCGGAATAACACTTAAGTAAAGATGGCATCAGGCTAACTAAGGAATTAGTACATTAACAGATAACACTCAGAAATTTATTCAGAACATATTATATGATGTCCCCTCCATATCAAAATACCAAGCACAGAGACAGCTTCATTCTAAATTTAACTTTAACTTTGGAGAGAAAGTTTTTCATTTGTTAAACATGCTTGTGAAAATGAGAAACGGTTTTGTTGTGAGGATTATATTTTTGCTCACAGCCACTTCTGAAAAAATTTCTGACATGCTCTTTGCTTCTACATAATAGTCATATGCAGATGTAAAAATAATTACCTAAACCAAAAAAACCCAAGCTATTTGCATTAGTGGTTCCTCATAGGTGCCACTTAAAAGGGAATGGAGCGGTATTTTAAAATGAAGATTGCTTGCTCCTCATTTTTTCTACAGGCAGAAACTCAGTTGACTGGACCTTCTTTATCTGTGCTGGTCTTTTCCTTCTCTGCTTCTCTGAGCAGAACCGTGTAAAGGTTTGGGTTGTTTTTGTTTTTTTTTCCTCAAATCAAAGGATCAAATTCAGCTCCCACTTACAGTTGTGCAATCCACATAATGCAAGCTCTTTTTTATGACTCTTGTCATGCTGTTTTATTTCCCACAGGCCAGGGTATTACTAAGGAGGAAGTCCAGATAGGATTTTCATGTTATTTTCTCTTTTTCTGCTGTAATTTAACCAAGCTGGTCTACTGCGCTACTGTGGGACAACAGACTTGCCCAGTCAAGGCGAATCTTCCAAGAGTGGGTGAACACCGAAGTTACCATGACTTTGCGAAAGGGAGTGGTTTGACTTGAACAGCTTTATCTTGTAAGCCAGGTGGATTGGGTGGTGGTCTAATGCTCAAAACAGCTGAGTGACACCTATGGTGAGGTGGAAGCCTCACAGCCTGATGTTTCATTAAGAAAAACCCTCAAAAGCACGTGCTGAGCTCCCCACCCCAAAGGCATGACAAACCCTTGAGTCCCCACTTCTGACAACAAAACTGGCCTTGCCAAGACTCAGTTAACACATAATAATTGGCTTAGTCCCACCTTGCCAAGAGGCACCATAAAAGCATAAAACTGGCACCTGAAAACCCTTTTGTTGGGGAGGAGGAGTCAAAGGGTTGCCTTACTTGACAGACAGTTCGACAGACCTGGACCACTCTTCCTCCCCCAAGAAGAGTTGCCTTTCTGGTAAGAGTCATGTCCACTGGCTTTGTCAGATGTTCCCTGGGAAAATAACTACTAGCTCAAGTTTTAGTTCTTGCATTGTGGAATCATAGAATTGTTAAAGTTGGAAAAGATCTCTAAGACCATCAAATCCAACCATCACATATATATACATATATACATATATACATATATACACATATACACATGTACACATGTACATATATACATATATACATATATACATATGTGTGATCATTTTTTACTGATTGCAATCATCTAATGCTAACACGGTAAGAGAATTTATCAACAGCAATTCCAAACTTGTTTTATCTGTTGCTTTAAATAAATTGTCTGTTGTTTCATCATTGCAAAATTGTCTAAGTGAGAGTCTTTGGGAGGGTCCGGCAGGCTTTGTGAAACTGTTTTAACTGTGCCAGTGACAGCCCATTTGGCTCTTTGGTAGCAAGTATTCTGTTAGTGAAAACCCTGTGACAGACTCTGACAACAGATCTGTAGGTGGCAGATAGTGAAGGGACTCTCACAGGTAACACTAACTTAGACTTGTGGCTAACTCATATATACGCACATATATATACTCAAATATAAATCATATATATATTTATTCACCTAGAACCCTGAAGAGGGAGTAGGGAAGATCACATGTAGAACCCTCCTAAAGAGAGAGTAGGGAAGATCACACAATCCTTTAGTCACAAACTGTTGACCAAGTCTGGCACTAAGGTGGGATCTAGCCAAACCTAGACTCTCCTCTGAGGAGGAGCTTAGAAAGCAAGGGAGTCTGTTCTGAACCTTGTGACTCAATGGGAGGGCCTCCCTCAATCATATATCAGAGCTATACCTGTTTACACAAAACCTGCTCTTGGATGGCACAACTTTCAAATCCTTTCCTCCTGACGGAAAACTAGCTTTAGCCATCAAAAGGTAGTGTCCTTCATCTTTCTCTACTTTGCCTCTGTATAAGTCAGAAGTATTTTCCCCTAAACCAACCTTATTTCCTAGCTCTGCTGTTTCTTTTTGTCCATATTAAAAAAAAAAAAAATAGAATTCTTCCTCCCACCTCATCTCCCCCTCCAAATTTCACAATATTAGCTCTATATGCAGCCTCTGAAAGTTTCACATCATGGATAATCTGTTTCCCACACCTTTCTAATACCAGTTCACAAAGGTTATATTTACATTAGTGTTAAGGCTTTTAGGGTACTTTTGAAGATAATCCTCTGCATCAGTTGCTGCTTTCTGGTTCACATTGCAGAGTGATCTTGGAGGACAAGCTCTGGACTCCTTTAAGGTGAAGGTAAGGGATGGGATGCGATTTAGGTGCGCAGGTATTAGTAGGTCATCGATCCCCAGGACCAGACTTAGAACTACTCTGACACAAACTCTTCAATGTACATTGGTGTCATCAGCGCTTAGTAGTGTCCTTTGATTTGCTGGTTTAATTCACTCTTTTTGCACCACAATACTTGTTACAGAAGGTGTGACTGGAGAGGATAACTTCCAGACCTAATGTGGGGGATAAAAAAACTTGCATTATACTTTAGAAGGGTTAAGAAGCAGTAAGACACCTTCTGTTATTAAAGGCCATGCTACTACTCTCAGCTATTGCTCCAAGAAGGCTCATCCTGATAAAAGTAGCGAAGTAGCACTAATATTTTGTTTTCAAACATCTTTCCATGTTGTGTAAAAAATGTAGGTCCCTGTTGAATTAGAGGACTTGCCGTAAGTGATACTTTGGTTATAACTTGTATCAAATGTGAACTGTGTAGCATCTAAACTGTTTTGTTGGGACTTAATATCACCAAGAAATAAGACTGCTCTCAGCATGGTCAAATCCTGTAAAAAAACTTAATCTCACCACATTTTCCCAAATCTAGACATTATTTTTATCATGCCCCTTCCACAATGGTAGGAAAAAATACCACCATTTTTCTTACTTGTCTTGCACAAATGTAAAGCATTAAAACTATTCTGCTGGACTTACTAATACCTGATTACAGTTTTATAACGTTGGATCAAGAATTTTATTGTCTTTTCCAGGCTGTGGTGTAATCACATTTTCATGCATTTATGCATATGTTTGTTGACTTCCAAATAAACCTGTTAACAGAGAGTTTACACCTGCTATTGTACCTTTATCATAGCTATGAAATGTGTCTTCGATCATTTTTACTTGGTGCTATTTTCTCCTCTTCAAATTGTTAATTTTTATCATGAATGGTGTTATGTTCCCCTGTCAAGGTACAAAATGTATTGTGAGTCAATTTACTAAAATAGTCACTGCTAAGTGCTATATCTGGACAAAGCTGACACTTTTGACATTTACTAAAATGGCAAAAATAACTGTATTTAAGGTATGATTTATGAGTACTGTATTTCAAAGGAATTTCTGTTATTACAGTTTCTGATGCAGCCATCCCAACTCCTTCAATGAACAAATTGCTGATAGTACATCTAATTAATGCTTTATTAGCGTTCTGTGGTCAATTATAAAAAGTTATAAAAGAGTAAAATGCAATTTAATAACAAAAAACTGTGTTATTCTTGTTTCATTATCAGAACTGCTTTGTTTTTTGCACGTGGCAGAAACAATTTCTACATAGCTCAGTTTTATAAGACATCTCCCACCACTAACTAAGAGCAACTCCTATGATTAAAAAGTAGATTGGAGTCTTTAAATGTCTTTCTGATTGCTGGCCTCTATTAAAAACTTCTTAAAATAATAGATAGGTTTAATTCCTCAAGCCAAAGAAAAATTATATCATCTTAAGTATTTTCCATATTTATTATATTGATGAGACTTGGCTGCAGAGAAAAAGAAGGAAGCGAAATCTCTTGTATTGCAAGTTTTAAATGTACCAGGCTAAGGTTTACTTAATTAGAACCTCCAGGCAATAAAGGAACACTTTTTTAAATTCTGTGAATCTTAATATGCTAAATAATGCAAAGCTTCAACTCTTCAAGCATGAGACACACATCTGGCAGCTTAACATTTAAATTACAGAAAAAAACCCACTTCAGTAGTAATTTTCATGAAGAAAAGAATGGGAAATGTATTACAACTAAATTTAATTTCTTTTCAGATTTTTCATCCTGTCTAATTGCAAGCATTTGCCATCTTCTCCTTTATTTATTTATTTTCATAGAGACTTTTTTTGTACTTTTTATTGATCTTTAATTTGAGCAGCTTCTTACTGTTACAGCTATTGAAAAATTACATTGTGCTTTTACTTAGCAAAAATTGTTCAGAGAAATCCATGAGGAATTAAAGTAATGAGCTCACTGGTATACAAAGAAAAGAGCAAAGCATTCAGTGCCTTACACACAGAATAAAAAAAAAAGCATATAATGATTAAATAACAAGTTTCAGTTCCTTCTACCTCTTATTTCTTAAATGTAGAATATCAATGTTTTATTTATTCTTTTCATTGTGCTATTTTTTTTGACAAAGTAATTACTGCTTTATTAATTTGTCTCCCAAAACATTTTTAAAGCAAAGCTGTTTTGAAAATATTTCAGTGAGGCAAAATTTTTTAAAAAAATTAAACAGCAAAGAAAACCACAGTAATCATCTTAACAAAGGTACGTTCATATTTTAATATGTGTTTATAGGTTTATACATGTATAGCATATATGGGTAATATGGGTAGCATATATAGTAATATGGGTAGATAATTTGAACTGTTTATGCTGCAGGTGGGCACACGTGACGTACTCAGCAGCTCTATTTTTTGCAGTTTCACTGATTTCAGTAGACCTCTTCTTTCACCCTAGATGATGTAAATATCTGCAAATACCTCATCCACTATGGATGCGCAGCATATATATGCCTAAATGTGTGTCTATATATAGAAAAAGTAAGAAACAGAAGATATCCATGTACACAAACACACAAGCTCAAAGCTGAGATGTTGCATGTACATATATTGTATATCTACAACTGTAACATCTAAGAGCAGATCCTACCTGTACTGTGATTTTAAGTAAGCTTGACTATCTTCTACTGAGGGGAAGTGGAAGTAACTGAAAAAAAAAGAAATAATAATAAAGTACATTTTTGTTTATCTTCCATGTGCTGGACATTAAGTATAATATAGACCTTTGTCTCCATTGCACTACTGTTTCCTATGATGTGGCATTACATTTTAATTCACTCCTCAGGTCACTGCTTTCAGGAGTTTGAGGGACACACTACTTGAGTAAACGTTGCTTAGAAAACACAAATTCTTTGGATCCCTGTTCCTCATTCTCAATCTACAATCATGCCCATAAAAGAAAGCGAACTTACTTTCTTTTCTCGAAAAATGCAGTCTGAGGGGTTTAAAGTACCATTCACTGAATTGTTCTCATGTCTATTATTTTTTTATTTCTACTTTTTGTCCTCCACTTTGTATGTATAAAATTTTTATTTCCAGCACCACAATATCTGAAGTCTTCTCTGCTTTTATCATGCTAATTCTTCTGGAAGGTAGGAGAGAACTAACCGCATATTTATGATTAGGATAGAGAGGAAAAAATGATCTGCCTGATGCCACAGAGGATCTCTGTAGGAGAGGAAACAAACCCCAGATCCTTCTTTTCCAGAGCTTTGTCTTATGCACTGACAATAAAATAACTTTTTTTTCCTTACAGAGGGTGATTTTTACCAAGATTGCCAAGGCAGTGCAGAAGAATGCTGCAACTTGTTTCAGCCAAAGGAAGGCCAAGGAGAGCATCACAAGGTATTGACCTTAGTCTGAACTTCACCATCTCCCTTAAAGAGCATGGTGAAACCATTGGATCTTCTACCTGTGCAATTTAGAAAGATTTGTGGGCTTACATCTTGTTATTGTTTTGTTTCTTTAATCCGTCACTGTGAATTTCTTTATAGCTACCATAAGGCTTGACATGGCCAGGAATGTTGCTATCTCCTGCATAGATCTATAGGGAGCTAATCTCTCCAGTAAAAGAAATTCAAAAGAGTAGTGGGGAAGACCTTCAAGTAATCAGTCAACAGTAGCTTGATCAAGGCTGTGCTGCAGGATGATATTATCTCAGTAATATTTAAACACAAGACAGATCGTGTCCCTGTGCAGAAAAACCCCAATAATCATATACTTTTAGCATCCTTATTTGTAGTATCTTAGTCAAGGACTTACATAATTTATGAACAAATATTTTGTCATCAGTACAAGTTACCATGAAATCATATCTACGTCATGGCTACTCTTTCTAGGTGAGATACCACTGGAAGTGTTCAATTTAATGTAAATCCTGAGAACTAAGACACAAAAAATACTGTATTGCTGAGGTTTGCTTCTACCTGCATTATATGTTCTAAATTTGATATTTTCCACTGAAGGATGCTATTTTTCTTTGTAAGCGTTGCCTCACTTCCCTTCTTAGATTAGTGTGGCTACAGTGAATTGTAACTGCAAATATGAATATTCAAATTATTTGTTCTGGCAATTTTTCTCACTCTATTCTAGGTGTACTCTGAAACACTTATAATGCTTTCTAATTGCCCGTGGAAAAAGAGTCATCACAGTACTCATAACTTCCGTACTATATACTGTGGCACAAACACCCAACAGCTGGGAATTATTGTCGTAAATTTGACTTTAGTAGTGTGATGATCTACATATAAATATCTATGAGCAAAACCAGATTAGGTAGTTTGAAATTCCCTCCATTTAAATGACTAAGTTTTAAAGATATTTGTGTCTTTAGGGAGGTAAGGATAACTCGGAGAAACCTGAGCTATATATAAACACAACTGCAGACTGACGTGTGTGTGTGTGTGTAGCTTTGTACCTATAGGAAGACCAATTTAAGGAGTGATGGAGTGGATATAATGGGCAAAACAACCCAATCCATGGGAGTGGCGGAGTGAAATTCATTTCCTACAATCCCATAATAGCACATTGCCTTTGAACAAAATGCCACGCTCTTACAGGAATCTCAGTTGTGGGTGGCTCTCAAAGCCACATTAAAGTGACCTGGTTTCAGTAAGGTGCGTAAGCCCGTGGGTAATTCAGCACTGTCTAGTCCCTTTGGACTCAGTGAAATGACTCACAAGCTTACAGTTATTGGCATGTTTTAATAGATTTCTGAAATGAGCCTCTGAAATGAGAATAGTTCCACACAAAAGAAATGGAAACATATGAAACCTCTTTTCAAAGGCTGTAAGAGCCCCTCTTTTTTAATGGGATGAGTGAACCTTGATATTCAGAGAGATTCTTGTTTTAGCATGTTCAAGATTTAGACACCTGGTCTGAATTGTGTCATTTGGGCCTACTTGTACCTCTTGAAGTGAAATCATCTTCTCACATAGTTTTACCCAGCAATCATCTGTTGGAAACAACTACAAACTAATATGAAGAACAGACTTATGGCATGACACAGAAGTTCATATAGTGGATTATTCTCCTCAGCTGTCCTTTTTCTTTTCAGAAGCAGGTTTTTTTAAATTTTTTTTTTTTTTTGGTAACAAAAGCAAACAGTGGGTCTGATGTTACCTTATTTTGGGAATGTAGGATGTATCAGCAAAACCAAAGGTGTTATTGCTTTGTCCTCCTGCCCTCAAATTCATCTATGCAAAGGAGTTGCTAATAGTCTCCCCCTGACTATCTTCTGAGTGACGGGCATTAGTGACAATTTTTGTGGCAATGAGTGTACACACCATTTCATATATTTAAGATATTGAATGGTGGCTATGAAAGACACAGTGTTCCCTGGTCAGCAACTTCCAAGAGAAGTAAAATATATTCTGGGGCCATAATCCCATCTTCATGCAGATGGCCAAGCTTCTGCTTTCGTACTTTCAGACAAGATCAAACACAGTCTCAGAGAAATTCACTCATAATGCTCTAACAGCTTTGGGGTTTGTGTCTTAAACTATGTTTTTATATCTACTTTGCACAGGTGTAGTTTCATGATGTGTGCATGAGACAATTTCAGTGCAAGCAAGGTACTTTGCACTTACTACCTACTTTGACAGCTTGACTTTTCCTAGGGAATTAAGTTAGGCAGTCACATGAAATGCAATGGTGAAATGCAATGCTATCTGTAGCTGCCTGGTCTTAATATTTAAAAACAGCTTTGAGCATGCTACCCACTTCTGACCTGCTTTAACTATTCATGTTTACATATAATAGCTTTTTAACAATATATTCCATTGCTTGTGGCAGCTTTTCCAGTGACTGCTGAAAATATGATGATTGTAACTTTTTTTACTGGTAACCATATTTATCATTATGTAGATATGCATATGAATTCTGTTATGTCGATGAACCGTAAATTAAAATTCAAAATGTGGGTAAGGCCAGTGTAATCCAACCTTCAGAATACAAATTTGCGTTTTAGAGCAAAATAGATTACTGTGTTAAAAAAAAAAAAAGAAAATCTTTGGTTTTTTTATAATTAGTAATGTATGTAGAGTGATGTGACTACATCTAATGCCAGTGCTGTGTTCCCTGGAAACTCTGAAGTTTTTCTGAAAGCTACAGAGGAAACTTGGATGTTTTGTTCATTACAGATTTCATAAATACAATAGTCAAAAAGGACCTTAAATCATTTAAATTAGCTTCTAGTAAGGGCCAGAAAATGTAAACCACTTGCTCTGTAAGATTGATCGCAAGGGACAGAGAATTGTGGTTACCTCTCAACAGTATATTTTCCATCTCCCTGTCTAAAAGACCAAAAAGGGAATCCTGTTTCTAGTTCAAACATAATAGATTTAGCTTCCATCTCTTTATGTCTTTGTCACTGAATGTTAACAAACTTTATAAAGAATTCGGTATTGTGCCTAAGAAGGTATTAATAGATATCTTCATGAAGTCACTTGTGGATGTCTGTTTGTTAAGTTATGATCTCACTGTTTCTCTTAGTGGAAGTGATGTTTGGCGCTCTGTCTGGGAGCAATAATGCTAAGCATGTGAGGCACCTGCTGCTCATTCCAGAGAGAGGCAATGCCAGTTCTGATTGAGCCCTGTGCATGCAAAAACGTTATTCCAGAGATGAGCACAGATTAGCATTCCATACTTTCTAGTTTAAATCAGCAAAACTTGGCATCAGCACTGAAGGATGCAGTACTGTCCTTCTTCTCCCTTGTACTGGCATCACTGCGGGGTGGCCTGGATCAGAGTGGGTCCAGCTGAGAACTAACCCAGTTAAAAAAAGCAGAAGAAAAGAAAGAGGCCAAATATCATTAGTTTGCTCTGTATGTTTTACTATGTGGATGTCCAACTTTTTGTTCTAACATAGTGCAGTGTGCCACACAGGAAAAAGCAAGCAAGTAGAGGAAGGCTGGATGACTACTTCTGTGTCAGCACGAGCTTATGCCTCCTCAAGAGGGTTTGTCAAACCAAACCAAAGCTTTATGGAAACAAATCAATTCACTGAAAAATACTCGGTGAAGTTCTGGGCCCTACGATTTAAGAGGGTCATGAAGGTCCTTGAGTGTGTCCAGAGGATGGGAACAAAGTTGGTGATAGGACTGGAAGGCATGTCCTAAGAGGAAAGACTAAGGAGTTTGGGTTTGTCTAGTTTGGAGAAAAGAGTGACCTCTGCTCTCTATGGAGTCCTGAGGACAGGAAGTGGAGATGGAGATGTTGAGCTCTTCTTCCTGGCATACAGCGAACAGGACATGCAGAAGTGGTTCAATGCTGCACCAGGGGAGTTTTAAAGTGAACATTAGGAAGCATTTATTTACCAAGAAGGTGGTTGAACTGTGCAACAGGCTTCCTAGAGAGATGGTTGATGTCTCAAGCCAGTCAGTGTTTACAAGGCAATTGGACAATGCTCTTGGTAACATGCTTTAACTTGACCAGCCCTGATCAAGTTAACTTGATTAGGCAGTTGGGCTAGATGATCATTGTAGGTTCCTTCCAACTAAAACAGTCTCCTGTTGTGTTCTGTTCTATGGCATTTTGAGCCAGCTTTGTCACTGCTGTTGTCCAGGTTTGTTATTGACTGAGGAGTAAAACCGTGCTAGAAGTTTGGAACAGGGTGAAATTTGCAGCACTTCCTTTGCTAGCTGTGCCCAGCTAATTACTTTACTAGCCTAACTTGTTTTTTTTTTCCTTTTCATTTAAAGATCAGCTGCAATAACCCACTTGACCAATATTATAAGGAAAAACCAGGTCCTGGGAACAATGCAAGCCCAGAAGAAGGGAAAGCATCTGCAGAGAGAAATTTTTACTTGGAAGAGTTAGAGAAATATACTTTTTCTGTGTGGTAAGCAATCTCAGCATCAAATAGTTTCACAACCCCAAAGTATGCCTTGTTATTCTTGTTATTATAGAGGTGCCTACGTTCAGATGAATGTTATTAGGCTGTGAAGTCCAAGGCACAGAAAAGGTAGAAAATCACCTAAACAGTGTCAGTTTGCCCCTTTGTGCATGCGTGTTATGATTATGACATCATATGGTATGTTTCCATAGAGCTTGCTTTTCTCTGTGTGTACTATTTATTTGTGTAAATATTAAGAATTTATTTATCTTCTTTTTTGTCACTGTGGCCCCTAGCATTATTTAGAAATGCAGACCCTGCCTGGAATTTAGAATTACTGATTTCCTTGTACTTTCCTTCCAAATAGAACTTTACAAATAAGAGTTACTTATTATTCACAAAATTATTGTGAAAGAAAGGGTGTTATTTCACCTACACAGATAAGGATATAAGGTAAGATATTTCTAGAACTTCTAAGCAAGCAAAGATTTGGATTTTCTTTGACTCTGAAGTAATATTTGTAATTGAAGTTGATTACAAAAAAATTGGAAGGATTTATTTTTTCTGAAATTGCAATTTTGCCGTTGCTGTATTGCTTTGAGAAGGCATACCAGAGGAAGAAATTAAAGAGGACTTCTAGCAAAATCTTTTTAGCATTTTAAGAATAATACACTGCCTTTCTTGAATGTTACTTTAAATATTATTATTTTTCTCTGTTATAAAATACATATATGGGGAATTACTTAAAATGAAAATAAATTAAAAAAACCTACATCAAAATTAAATCTTTTAATTTACTTGTAATTATTTTTCCTGGGATTTAATCTTCTAGATAATTGCAAAAGTTGGACAGTTATTTGCAGTTAGTAGAAAACAATGAAGACCCAGTCCTCCACTAAATGAAATGATCTGTTAGTTTTTCGCATAGCCTTGTATTGCATTTTGAATGTTTAAAGCCCAGATATAATGTACATCTTTGACACATATGATGTTCTGCAAATCAGTGCCTAGAGTTTCAAATTAAGCATCCAGAAAATGAGCACAAGAATAGGGTGGATGCCTGTGAAAATTTAGTTTTAAATGAATTATCTATCAAAATATTTGCAAGCAAGATTATCTAATCAGGCAAGCTAAGCAGCCTTCAGCATCCCTAGTCCTGTTGCTTGCTATCATTTGCCACGTTCACTTATTGCATTTAAAATCCTTCAGAGGTTTAGGTAAGAACCTACAGAGACAAAGTGCATTTTCACTATGGAAATATGAACTCAGTCCTAGAGGTAGTCAACCCTGAGCATTCCAGGAGGCAGCAATCAAGTGGAAAAATAACACACAATCATATAATTAGACTGCCATAATTCTGCTGAATTAATCGTGGTTATTTTGGACAATTAAGACCGTTATTTAAGAATAGCTTTTAGAGTAGCAGTGTTCATCCAAACATCCTCGCTGGCTCCCACTGTTTTATTTTACCCACCTCAATTTTCAAATTAAATTAACCAAATAATTGTCAACTCTTTCTGTCTCAAGGTACTTGCTTTCTATGGCAGTGAACTTCACCATCTTTTTCTGTGTCTTGCAGAGTTACAGTGGCACAATTAATGTTTAAAGTTAGCAGCATTAATTCTTCACTTTTCAAAGTTATTCCAGTTGAAAGTGTTGGGAAAGGGGCTCAAGTCCACCCTTCCTCAGCACTGAAGGACTTCTGGAAGACATACTGGTTTCTGGTCACTGTCCCTGCAGCAGCTTGACTCCAGGTTTTGAAGCCTGTGGTCTCTGCGATTGCACAAGGTGCCCAGAGGAGCAAAGGGAACAGACATTTTACTAAGCTGGCACCTCTCTGTCTCAATTGGGACCGAATAAAATGGTGGCTCTTTTTTCCTTTTACTTTTCCTTTCTTCATCCTTTCGTAGGAAGCCCAGTTGACTTTGTTGCCTCATGCCTGTGGGGATGCTGGCTTTACCGGGTTTTCATGCGGAGGCAGAGGTATGTCTGAGCACAGTAAATTGCAGGGTGTGAACTGTATATTCCTGGTATGAAACAAAGGCTACAAGGCATGTTTCATGGTGACTGTGCTGCCCATCCTTCTGTGAAGACAGCTGAGGCCAGTATTTTATTATTTCAATATGCCATTCTATTTACTGTCTCTGTCACCCTCTTTGAAATAGGCACCAGCACTTGCATTATTTACTTATTTATTACACGCAAATCCCACAAGGTTAGAATAAAGCAGAATTCAGAGAGCATTTCTTTGCTTTCTGCTTTGCTTGTGGTCTTTGCTTTGTATTTCTTAGAAAGAAAAAAATAGGGAAACAAGTTACTCCACACTTGGTCAAGTAATCCAGATACTAGACTTAGCATGCCAGGTAAAGAATATGTCCTTAATGCTTTTTATTTATTTTAACTTAGAGTTTATTAATTTTCTCTGTGTGTTTGAAGGAGTATCTAATACCTTATGAATTATTAGTTCCATTTGTTACCATACCAGCATGATATTTCAGCTGTTACTCACTTCTGTCTGGTCTCCTTTCCTTCTCCCCTACCTTCTCCATCAAAGGGCATCAACTCCTCTTTGTCTGTTTCCAGACCTTCCTCTCTACTAGGATTGTTACCTTTTAAAAAATGCAATGCAAGATAATTAGCTACTACAAAAATTTTTAATAGGAGTGTAGTTCTGGGGGCAGCTTAGATCTCCATAAACTTCAGAGTTTTAGATGCTCCAAGATGCAATCTGAGCAATTTCCTTGATCTTTTATTGCAGCTGGTAAATCATTTATTGGGCTAGGTTATTTTACAAAATCCTCTTTAAAAACAAAATCCCATAAAATGTATTTATCATAAAATACTGCACAACGAACATTCTTCAAAGTGGTACATATTCTGTATTAATTAAAAGCTAGTGTTGCACTGTGACAAGTTAAAAGTATCCACTCTGTCTTGGTTTCTCTTTGTTATTTTCCTTCCTTTCCCCACCCCTCCCTGTATTTTCTTCTTTCTTTCCTCCTTCTCCTCTTTTTCATTGTAGGTCTTGCCAAAGGGGAGACTGGCGAGTACGAGCAAAACATTCTTTTGTGATCACAAATATTTTTGTGATAATTGTGATATTTTTTGTTTCCACTGCTGTAGCATGCTTGTCCTTTTCTATTCATATTAATTTGACAGTAGTGTCTCACATCCGTAGGCCATAGTCAAACCTCCTTACAGTGGGCATTATACACATATGTAGTAAAAAGATCATTCTGGCTGCAGAAGCCCACAGCCTTCAGCTTCAATATTGCAGTCTGCACAAGTGACTTTTTCACTGTGCTCACGTACAGCCTTGCTGAAAGCAGCAGACTTCTGCTTGGGTCCAGTGAATTGGTGAGGGGAATGAGTCTAATACGTAAGATGAGAGGAGGTTAAGACAACAGAAGAAGTGGGTCACATATCACAGGGAGCTACACACTGTTGAAGTGGTCAGCCGTGGTCACAGCTCCATAGCTGCTAAATGGTCACTGAGCACTTTGCAAACCTTCCTGGAGAGCTGTGCCTAGGATCTTGCCTCCTGCCATGGTGTCTCTGAATTGCCCTTCTCTCAGCAATTTGTGTTTCTGGAGCTAAAATCCTGTGTACACTGTAGCAGAACATTAATATTTTTAGTGGCAGTTCTCTAAATAAGAAAAGTGAAATCTATGACCTTGGGAGAAAAAATATTTTGGTGAATTTTGGCCCTTGTGTCCGAAACCTACTGCCAGAAGCTTTTTTAGCCCTGTTCTTCTGTTCTCTGAAATAAGCAAAATTTGAGGAAAGATTTTTGTCACTATAAAGCCAGATTTCATGGAAGTGCATGATAAATACAGATCTGAGAAATAATTTCAGCACTTCAGCACTTTAGCATTGCGTTTTATGTGCAGTTTATTGGAGATAGGAGAAAGATTCCAAATTTCCAAAACTTGTGTCTATCTTAATGCAAAAAAACGACATAAACAATTTCTGTGACTCCAGGAATCTTCAGGTCTGAGTTTAAATGTAAACAAAGAACTAACAATTTCAATAACCAACACCTTATCATCAAACACAGTTCTTGAGATTTAATGTTGCATACTAATATAAAAGCAACAATCGTTCTTTGTCTCCATGCAGTTAACTTTTTAACAGCATGCCTGTAGCTTGTACCCAAGCTAAATGCTGCTTTGAAATATCTTCTCCTGAACTCCAAATATGTTAATCTGGCTCTAGCCAGCTTCCGTAAAAATAATTTATTGTAGGGTGCTACCTTTTGTGGGGGAATACTTAGTGGTCCATGATGCAGTGCCACATGTTGCAGCATCAGTTGCAGGATCAGACAATATTTTGTGAAAGGAGACAAGCTGGTGTCCCACTCACTGTACACAGGCACCAGTAAGAAATAAATCCTACTTAGATTTATATGTTCACACCTCTGAAATTCAGGGTAGGTGACCCAGACTTTGTTTCTCGCTTTCAGCTGTCAAGAGCAGGTGCAGCCCTCGTTCAAGAATGATGGAGCAAGGGGAGGGTGGAGAAGAAACAGGCACTTGGCAGCACGTGTGACCCTGATGTATTGGGTTCCCATGGAAAGGTTTTGGTATCAGGGGGCTTCTGTAAGAGGCTGCTAGAATATTTCCCTACATCTGATAGAGACAATGCCAGCTGGCTCCAATACAGACCTGCAACTGGCCAAGGCCAAGCCAGTCATCGATGGTGGTAGTGCCTCTGATACCATACTTAAAAAGAGGGCTGACGAGGCAGGGAGGAACCAATGGAACTGCATCTGGAGAGAAGAGTGAGAATATGTGAGAGAAACAACTCTACAGACACCCAGGTCAGTGAAGGAGAGGGAGGATGTGCTCCAGGGTTCAGAGCAGATATCCACCTGCAGCCTGTGGAGGACCCCACACTAGAGAAGGTGGATGCTTAATGGAGGCTGTGATCCCATATGAAGCGCATGGTGGAGCAGCCAGGGACCTGTGGAGAGTGGAACCCAGAGTTAAGCAAGTTTGTTGCTAGGACTTGTGACTACATGGGAGACTAGTCCTGGAGCAGTCTGTTCTTGAAGGGCTGCACCCTGTGGAAGGGTCTCATGCTGGAGCAGTTCATGAAGAACTGCAGCCTGTGGGAAGGACTCACATTGGAGAAATTCATGGAGGATGGTCTCCTGTGGGAGGGACCCCAGGCTGCAGCTGGGGAAGAGAGTGAGGAGTCCTTCCCCTGAGGAAGGAGGTGCAGCAGGAACAGCGTGTGATGAGCTGACCACAACTCCCATTCCCCATCTCTCTGTGCTGTTGGTGGGGAAGAGGCAGAGAAAATTGAGAATAAGTCAAGCCTGGGAAGAAAAGAGGCATAAAGAGAAGGTGTTTTTAAGATTTGGGCTTATTTCTCATTACTTTACTCTGATTTGATTGGTAATAAATGAAACTAATTTCCCCAAGTCGAGCCTGTTTTGCTTGTGACTGTAGGTAATGAGTGATCTCCCTGTCCTTATCTTGAGCAATTAGCATTCAGTTACATATTCTTTCTCCCATTAGGTTGAGGAGGGGAGTGATAGAGCAGCTTTAGTAGGCAGCTGGTAACCAGCCAGGGTCAGTCACCCACATGTCTGGGCAGGGTGGATGGGGTTCAAGACTGCTTTGCAAACCTGCCTCTGCACCTGAAGCCTGTATGATTTTACCTGCTGATCTTTTTTTTTTTTTTTTTTTCCAAATCCATGAGGACACTGAGGAATAGGAAGAGTTAACCATAAACAGCACACTACAGTAAAGTTGGTTTTTAATAAAAACAATAAAATTTCCTTTTATAATACACATGTGATTTGACATTGAAATAAATGCAGATGCTTCTTTGCCTGGTGTATTCCCTTTTGTGCTTTCTATAACACCTTCACATATGGTTTGCCTCATTCCTGTGAAACTGGTTGTTGTTTGTCATACAAACAGAACAGATTGAATTTACACTGAATAAGGAGGGTGATGAATTATACGTTGGAGGAAAATCCTTGTCTGAATGTTTAAAATCTGTTAAAAATTAGTGTGGCCTGTTTATAAAGTTTCCTTGGGTTCTCCCTTGAGCTCTTCTACAGATTTCGTTAAAATAGAAAAAAATTCTGTTGACTGCTTGTAAATGCAGCCTTTTATTCAAATACGTAACATCTACCTAAAATCAAAGGTCAAGTTTTACCAGTTTTTTTTATAGCTAGTCCTAGTAGGGTCTACTTCATGCACTACGTATAAAATACTGCATTGAGAATGGGCATTCAACTTTGTGAAAAGAAGGTTAGCTCTTTATTGCTTGCTTTAAAAAGTGCTAATCATTTAAAAACTACTTTAAGAAACAGTTTCTCAGTAAATCTAAATAGTTCATCCAAACCATGTTTCATTATTTCTAATTCCATTTTGAAATGGAATCTAGCTAATATTTTTCAAGACTGGGATTTAAAGGCAGGCTAAACTTCACCTCTCAGGAGAAACAGGAAGTCCCACTACTTGTTTGGGTTTTTTTAATACTTTCAAATCTTTCACATGTCATTCAGAAAATTTGCTTAAGCTTTGGCCATGTGAGCAAATAGTGCCACTGGTATTGATCCTCATTCTGCACTGTCTGTGGGAGCTTTGTTCTACAGGCAAGTCACAGCAAGACACAGGTCATGGTTTGGTTTGGTTTTGGTTTTGGTTGGTTTCTTTTTTTTTTTTTTTTTTGTTTTTGTCTTTTGTAATGCATTCATATGCCAGGTTTGTGTTTATGTTGGTGCATGTCTTCACATTTTGGCAGACTGAGTTTTTTTACAGCAGACAAGTACATGTTTCTGTGGAGTTTCTGCTTTAGTTCTAGCTTTGTGGAGGACTTTTCTGTTGCAGTAAAAGTTTGCTTTTTGGAAACTTCTATGGACAAATCATTAAATCCATCCATGTCAGCTTTTGTATTCCTTGCTATTTTCTGAAGCTGTCTATTGCTTCTTTTCATTCAATTCGGTATAATTCACAGATGGGAAAAGTCCAGCAACTAGCACACATTTAGAGAGAATGTATTTGTTTGCTGTCTTGTGTAACTGCAGAATTGTTTCCCTAGACCAGTACATTGTGGTAAAATGGTGCAAGGGAAAGATGAATGAGAAATAAGGTGTATCTCCTGCTGATGTTTCAGATAAAGACATGAAGACAGAGGGGACCAAACTGTTTGGAATCAAATTTGAAGTCAGCAAAAAGGTGCAGACATGTGGAGTCTGCTCCCTCTCTGTCCAAATTCAGGTTATGTCATTTAAATGGCAAAAGAACATAGATTTGAATATTCAGAGTTACTAAGGAGTTTGTAAATTTTGTGAAGTGACTAGCAGATTAGACAATCAAAAGCATGGTTGCCCTCATGTTCTAGCAGCGCCAGAGAGAAAGCTGTGTGTCTGTATTTATAATCCATGTATTCTGTCTTTTTCTCCTATAGTAGGCTGCTTAAATGTTTTGAGCTGTGCTCCCCTTCAGCAAGTTATGGACATGAGGGACCATTTCTAGCTTCAGCCCATGCATTTCCATGGATTATGAAACATTTAGTATTGCCTAAATTTGCTTTAGTTTCACCTCAATATTAACATGTCTTGAATGACGTAAAAAATTATCTAACCTGCTAGGAAAAGAAAGAAATGATGCTTTAAGGATTGCAAATACATACAAAGGAAACATGAGTCTTACCCAGAACTGTCTTTTACAGGAGTCTTTTGCAAAGCCCTCCAATGTCTATGCGCACATTTGATTTTGCAAGAATTTGATGTTGTTTCGGTGACAGGGAACACTTACTGTTGAGAGTACCTATGGACTTCAGTTCAATTATACTCAACAATAATTTTATTTATAAGTTGAAGAGGATGAATAACATTGGCAGCTGCTGCCCTTCCTCATGCAGGTAAAAGACTTGCAGAAGTTTGCTAGCTGAGAGCTGGCCGAGCAATGGAGAGGAGAAATCAGTGGTACAGATGACTCAGTTGAGAGTGGTCAGTAAGTGATCACTTACTGAATGTGTCAGGAAGATATTTGATTGTGTGAGTGGTCTTTTTGTTGTTGTGTTTGTTTTTTGTGGTTTTTTTTATTTTTATTTTTTTCCTACTGGTTTTAATGCTCTTGAGCAGAAAGGAACAGTGAGATTAGTCCTTGAGCAACACCAGAAGGAAACCGATTTTCCTAGAGATCCTGGCAAGGGACTTGTGTGGTTGCTATATGATTAAGTGTGATGGAGCTGGAAGATGAGGCAAACGTTCCCCCATGCTTGAGTAATGCAGAGTTTGACCTAGCCCTCTCCATGAGAACAGGTCTACAATTCCCTGCAACCCTGCTTTTTTCTCCACTCTCTTTCTCCCTCTTAGAGAATTCCTATTCAGTAAAATTGAAAGAAGATAGTTGAAATTTGACAATAGTTAGGGGAAAGCCGGGTATGATGACAGAATATGACTATCATGCAGCTTTTTGACAGAAATCACTAGTTTTTAAATACTGGGAATGTTGACTCTTCAAACAGTGAGCAGCCTGGTCTTCTAAAATTGTTGGAGCCTTTGGCATGAGGGCAGTCAAAGTGCCTGAGAGAGTGCTGACAGCATTTCTCCCTCAAGAGCATTTCTCCCTCAAGAGCATTTCATACCATTCAGCCTTGATTCCTGCTCAGCACAAAACTACTTTTTGACATAGCTGAGTTACTCTTTTGTTTATTCAGACTCATAGGAAGGTAGAAGACTTGGCAAACTGGCTGTGAAGCATCAGATAGAGAGATGTGGTTGTTTGTCATTTAATACACATCTTTTCATGAACTAGAAAATATGGCATTACTGATGACTAGTGGAGAAAAGCAAAGTTATAAGTGCGCTATACACGGTCATCTGCAATGAATAAAATTAATAAAAATAAGTGCATTATATAGCTAACTGTCACATCTTTAGGGCACTACAATAAATAAGTGGGAGTTATACCTGTAGCAAAATGGGTACCACACTTTGGATCCTATTGAGTACAGTGTGGAGAGAATACTATGATAGATTGCTGCTTTTTATCTGTCACTGCTGTAACACAGAAGCATAGACCATATGTATATAAAATGACTTTGTTATTTCAGTAAATTCTTTATCTGTTTCTGTTGTAGCCTGTAGCAAAATGAATAAGTAGCTGAAGATCCTGGTGGGATAGTTCTGAATCTATCTGAATAAAGTACCTCTACTGAGGTATAATTATAATTAAATATACACTGATGTGTGACAAAGCAGCCAGATAAGTTAAGACGGGTCTCTGCCCTTACAGGTTTTCAGTATAAACTGAGACACTTTGCAAAGATGGGAATAAGAAGATATGATGGTAAGCTGAAAAGAGAAGAAGCAGGGAAGTTTGGGAAAAAATGGGCCTTGTAACTGGTGGCTCTCTTTTCATATCTCAGAGGTGATGCTAGAATTGTGCATGACTGTCAAAATCCTCCTTGTCAATCACCTGGCAGGACCAATATTTCACCCAATGTATTTTGTCCTTGCTTTAAGCGAGATGGAGTATCTCACTCCCTGGCAATAACAAAATGGGACAGAGCAGAGATGAGAGTAAGAAAGGACAGAAGAATCTCCCATTTGTCTGGCCTTGGATCCAAAAATCCAACCCAACAAACTAGGTTTGGGAGTCTGGTTACAATATTCTGAATAAGCTATAATCTGCTTGCCTTTTGATTTAAGAGGAAGTCCAGCAAACAGGGTATTAGCAGGTAGTCATGCTTGAATGTAATGAAGGTGTGAATCACTGTCTTGAACTTAGTTTCAAACAGACTTGGTGGCTGTCTGGTGTACTTTGTCCTTGTAAGCTTTTCAGGCTGGTACCTGGATCTATCTGATTTTGTTTTAGGTTTCTGCTGAGAGATAATGACTGAAAACATGCTAAGTGGTTTGTTTTATGAGATTCACAGTGATGCCACTCCTGGTTCAGTCATTTCTGCAGCTGTACTTAATGCTCCACTTTTCTCATAAATGTGCAGAGATGCCCTCTCTGACTGTTTATCCTCCAGTATGAACAATTGCAAGGGAAGAATGCTGGGGATGGAAAAAAACGCACTCCCATTCGTTGATTGGTCCCATCTCACAGAAACAGAGAACAAGCTCTTTTACAGAGCTTTTAACTGACTACCAATGTAATTTGTTCTGCATTGTTTGTCTGTTAATCCAAAAATTACTATTTCCTTTGAAGCTTGCTTTATATAAACAATACCACTGTTAACCATAGTGTGTAACATTTTATGCAGAGTAACTGTTCGTTATCTGTCTTGCATTTCAGTTAAATGTACAGGGGCCTTCTAGAATCCTTGGTTATTTGGTAAGTTATAATATTTCAAAGTTGGAATAATTTCCATTTCGAAAAATTGCGTCATGATCCTCAGCTTGTAAAAGACAGTTGGATATACGTTCATGCCACAAGTATTCCATTTAGCCTTAGATGTGGGAGGAAATCTAAGAAAAGATTCTCTCGTCTTTAAGTATATGCCTTTCCCTCCCTGTCTTTAACATACATGCATCATATTTAGAGTTTGACCTACAAAATGGCAGAGGGTGAAAGATGTCTATTCAGTCCAGTTCACCACATGACAAAGCATACACTATCCCACACAGGGCATGTGGATAAATACTTCCCTGTCTGTACATGTGTTATATATGGAAATACACAAACCATATGAAAACAATCCCCAGTTTTCCCAGAGATCTATGAGAATCAACACCTCCACTGTGATAGTGCCTTTCTTTTTCCTGAACTTTCAGGAAAAATCACTGCTAACTTTGGAATGACTGCCAGGCTTCGGAATAGGGGCTGTATTCCACATGCATCAGGAGTAGCCTTTTCCCTACTTTGAGTAATGTTACAGGAACAATAAAAAATTCCTGCTACTGGAAGTGAAGCTACATTGGACTTAGATGAGACCTGACATTTATGCAGTTCATCACTACTGTAGATCAAGGAATGCTACATTTAGCAAAGAATGCATATTCATTCTTTTTTGTTAACCTTTGCTTCAGTGCATTCATGACAAGATTGTATGGGTATGTAGCTGTGTTTTAACAGTTTTTTAATTTCAGTTGTTGCTGGAAGCACTATGCTGGAAATTAGACACTTTTAGTAGTTCAATTATTGTTGATTTATTCATCCCCCTTGTAGATACAGTGAATGCAGTTACTATAGTAAGGTTATCTAGTTCTGAATGCCAAATGCCAAGTTTCAGAGCTTACATCTTGGCAACTGCAAGACTTATTGGCTAGGAATCTGTCATGCCAGCAGTAATGCCTTGTAGCATTTATTTCACAGATAAAAGGGGAAGACAAGAGAGATTTGTGCTACTAGTGACATTGTGCATCAAACTGTTTACTAACTTTACAGGAAAATCAGCTCAAAATAATGTATTTCAGGCTTCATTCTGCCATTTTCTTAGACTTCATTGGAAGAATGGCAGCATTGCACTAAGTATAAAGATGTAAAAATGCTAACAGGGGGAAATGTTTTATTTAATATCACTCCTTTTGAAAAAAAAAGGGATACTTCAAACAGTAGAATAAACTATAAATGCTATACAATGCTTGAGCATTCATTAACTTTCTTCTAATATCTCTTCTGGGGCAATGACTCAGCAGAAACTTAGAAGTTCCACCAGTTTAAGCATCTGCTCTGACTATTTTGCTAAAGACAGCAAATGCTTCAGTAATACGAAGGAGCAGATCCTCAGCTGAGGTAAGTTGTTAAAGTGTCATTTCCAGTGGAGTGACGACAATTTACTTTGACTGAAGGATAAACTTTCATGCTAACCTACTGTAATACTTTCCATCACACTGTAGACTGTCTGTATGTGAAGTATAATGCACCTAATGGCATTTAAGTCATCTGTCATTGGAGGTATCTGTCATACTATAATGTTTTCCAGTCACTAGTAAGGTCCTCTACCACTTATCCTCCCTCTACTTTTCAATAGTGTGTCTTGTGGTGATGTTGCTCTACATCCAAAGGTATCAGCTCTTGTTTCTCCTTGCCACTGTTTTCACATGCAGCTTTAAACTATCCTTATTACTTGAGGACAACTCCTTATGGTATCTATGAAGTCCGTCCACTAATCCCATCCTCTGCAAAAAAGCAGCTATGAATCACTAACATCAAGCTCTGCTTGGAGTGATGATGACCTCAGACTGCTGAGTGCAGTGTGACATCAAAGGAAAACAGAGCTCCATCCATGGCTTTCAACTTACATTTGTGTTTAATTCTCTGCCATGCAGTTTCAATGCTACATTATGATCTCTCTGAAGCATGAACTGGCAAGGTTATTCATCCAGCATTTTGGATGCTTCTAGAATAATAAAAAAAAGGAATGCCAGCTAATCATTTACATTTATTTAACAACAACAGAACTTCAGCTGAAGGTCAGTGTCACTGCAGTCTTTCCAGTGGTTATATACATGTAAGAAGCTACTTCTATTAAAACAGTTAAGGCAAAAACTGTAGCAGGAATATGAGAATAGCCACTCAGTGGAGTGATCCATAATCAACTGAGAAATAACACAATGCACTGTAGTTATTATTTTGCTTCAGTGGCTGTCATCAGCTAAAATTTTTGTCTTTGCTTAGGGTTAAAAAGAAAAATCAGAGATTTTTCTTAGTTCGTTGCTCAAAGCATCTCTCCAAAATAACTAAAGCAAAAGTTTCAACTGGAAAAAGAAGGACCATAAACTTTTTTCCCACTGTGATTATTTCTTCGTAGAGGTTGAGCATTGCATTTAAAAGTTTTCTTTAAATTCACCAAATTTTGAAGATTTTGGCTTTATAAAAATTGCTCTGGATTGCAAAAAGTCAGCAGTGCTTTTAAATGTACAGCTAACCTAACAATTTATCAAATTCTATTTTTCTTTTGATCCATATTTGCATTTCTCATTGTCATTGAATCCTTGCTTCAGACTCACTGATTTATTAACTCTCTCATCATTACATGGCTTATTTGTGTATGTGAAATATTTCTGGTTTCACTGCTGTTCCCTTTTTCTTGTTAGTGTTCACAGGTTTTCTCAGGTAGCTGAAAAACACATGCTGTTACAGGATACTTTCTAATCCATGTTTGCCAGTAACTGAATTATACATGGGTGGCATAGCACATATTCAGTCTTTCATCCTTATCTGTTACTTCATCATTACTTTCAATCTGCAGTGAAATATGTGACTAACATGTTGTGTGGTATAAATAGACACTGCATGTTGAGATCATTTATGCATGGTTTGAATTTTGATGAAATTTTATACTGCCCTCTGGGCTAAACACTTAACCTAAGTGATTGTCCCAATAATTTTGTTGAATCAAACCTTTTCAGATGGAAGTTTTACCTTTCATTATCTTCTAAATTGTTTACTATAAAGCTTTCCAGGAGTGTCAGGAAGCAAATAAAAAGGACACAGTTGCTGTTTATTAGTGATTCTGTGAATCATTATCTAGTCATTATAAATGACTGGAAATAGGAATATAAAATACTCCAACTCAAAGGACTATATTTTTAAGTTTTGGCAGGCCATCCTCAATATATGCTTTTACTTCACACCCACAGGATTGGGGGTTACACAAAATGTGAAAATATAAAAAAAAAATGTGAAAGTATAAATATAGATGTACTTATTTACAAGTGTTAATGTAGAAATATATTTGCATTTGGTACAGTTCAATGTACCAATTTATGTAATTCTTAATTTTAATTTCTTAATTGCTATAGTTTTGTGATCTTCCACATTAATTTATTTGCTATTAAAATGAATTTAGCAGTGTTTCTGTTATTTTTAAATATGATGCTTCAGGTTTATAATTGCAATAATTTTTATTTCAATGACAAAAATTCTCCCCATGTAGCTTTATTGGTTTTGATGTTTAAAAGTCTAGAATTGATTATTAGAAGTCATTGAACACTGGTGTTTAAACTATGAAAATAATGCAAGTAATTGTAATTCACTCAATTAAGATATTTCTGTTTCTTGCAAGAACCAATTACAATACCATGCTTCTAGCTTTTAAATGGAAAAGAGTCTCCTTTGGTTTTCAGCTAAGTGTTTAGTAGAGATTTTCACTTTTCATAACCATGGTGAGCTGCTGTTCAAACACTACCCGCTACTTTCCCTTTGCTGTTCTCAAGTTAACAGCCTTAATTTGTTAACAAAGTTTAGGGAAAGACTTTCCTGCTCCCCGCTTCCCTCCAGAAAACAACAGCTTTTTAACTGCGTTGAAGCATCCAGTCAGGGTGAATTAAACGTCACTGTTCAGAAAGGTGTTATCATTTGGTTGCTTGCCAGCCATGGCATAGGCAGGCCCTGTGGTATCCTACACAGTCCCTGTCTTCTACTTCTCTTGGCAGAGGTCCTGCCTGTCTTCCTGGGTTTCTTTGAAACTTGTCTAGATGGGGTGAAGATGGAGGGGATGGCACCTGGGTCTCACTCAGTGAGAAGAGGTATGTGTCTGGAGACACACACTGGCTGGGGTTTACCCTGAAAACATTTGCCCAGTAGTCTGGCAGCGGCACTGTGCCTCATATCCCTGTTTTCCTCTAAAGCCAAGGCTCCCCAAGCAGGCTGCATGCGTGTCCCCTGTGCAGCGTGGCCCCTCAGCCTTTGTGTTGCCCTTTGAGAGGTTTGATTCTGATATATCCAAGTGAGGTGATCTGACAAGAGTGCCTTACGCAGCACATGGGCTGTGCAAGGAAAGAGCTAGTTACCAATTCAGATTAGAAGGACTGCTGGAACAAAAGAATTTTACTTTTTCATCATATTTTATCAAGGAAAAATTTCCCACAGGAAACCAGTTTTCTGGCAACCACTGCTAGTGAGAACTCTCAGTTCCCCTTCACACAACAGTCTTAATGGAAAATTTTATGGTTAGCCTTAGTGCAGACTCTTTCAGAGGTGTTGAGCACCTACTGTGCCCATTAATTTAAATAAGCCCATAATGTGGTTTACATTTAATAAAGTTGCAGCCTCCACATGAACCAGGTTTACTGAGTGTTGCCTTCTTTCCTGCTGGGTCTGATTTTTCTGGTCTGGATAGTATAAGAGGCTTAGACTGTAAGCATGTCTTCACCTCTTGTGTTCATTAGAAATCTTCAAGAAAAGACTGCAGAGAATGTGTTTTCACCCAATAGATGTGACTTTTGTTCAGGGATAAGTTTGCACAAAAGTGGAAAATTAGTAGATTTGTACCTGGAAGAGCCCTTTGTTGGCTATCCTGCTACTAACTTATCAGAATTGAACTTTGATAATGCCAATAAATAAAAGCAATGTATTGCTTTAGTAATTACACAGCACTAGAAAGGTAGATTACTATTAATTTTAAAATCACCAAATATAGTATTAGAATAAAAAGCATCGAATGTTTATTCAGAAAATAAGCAAACCAAAACCAGATCAAATACTTCACCAGTGTGGATTAGCTTTCAAAGCTGGTGGCTTCAGCAAGGCAGTTATGTCAGCTGAAAAACTGAAGTTGGACTTTTTACTAGAGGAAACATGCTCTGTTTACAGAAAGGAAGCATGAAAAGCAATGTATGCGTGATTGTGTGCCGATTTGCTCGTATTTACACTGAGGGTGCCCAAGTAACTGTAGCTCACAGCAAACATTTCTCATCTTTCTGAATTAAAATAGATTGGTGGTGGATACTTTTGTAACCAAGTCTAGTCTCATAGGCTGCCTGCATATATTTCCAGCATTGTGTCATCCAACTCTGCTCATAATAAATCTAACCAGTTTATTGTTCAAGACTGCACCAAACCCTTGTGTACAATTGAGTCCCATTTTATTTGTTACGAAGGAGGAAAAAATTTTTGGGCAAAATATTTTTGAAGTGCAGTGCAGACAACAGTCCAGGGTTTTCAGTATTTTTAACGTTAACTGTGGGTTAATGGATCCACCACAATCACCTTTTAGCTGGTTGATTGGTGTGGTGAAAACCTGGTTTTGCCTTTTGGTGACATCCCGGGGTGGGGCGGGTGACTTGCACAGTGCAGAGTTCTCCCCTTCTTTCTTTCTCAGGACTTGCCAAGCATTCCCTAGTCCTCCCACACTGCCTCCGGCAGCCTTATGACCAAGTCAGAGCATAGTCTCTCAGCATAAGGACAGTCCCCTGACTGATTGGATTGCACAATGGAAGATGTATTTTCAATTTGCACTCCTCCTTCTCACTATGAGTGCAATCTCAGTACTCTTTATAAGCTGCCACAATGCTTGCTGGAATGGGTGACACGCTAGTATTTTACAATCTGTCTCAAGCTGCCCACTGAAATGAAGGAAGCATATGACTATCAGAATCAAGGATGTGTGGTTGTACTGCCATAGTTGAGGGTTTTTATTTATGGTGGTTTGTTGTTTGTTTTTTGGTTTTTTTTTTGACAAAGCTCTTTTATCTGGAAAAAAAAACCCCAACATTTTAAAAAGAAGAAATTGTGGGAAAGATCTGGTCTTAATGCTTCTTCCAGTTCAGGAAAGGATAAAGTTTGAAGACTATTGAAATAGCCCATCTTGATGTTTTGAAGAAGCATTTATTTTTAAATTACTTTTTTCCACATTTTTAACGTATACAGAAGTGTTCATTATTTATTGTAAAGGTCAAAATAATTTCAAAGGACTTTAAATGATTAAAACAAGTCCTTTCATTAACCAAAATATCAGTATATGAACATTTTTATTTCCAACATTTTCATCTGAATTTTAGATCAGAATCGTCTTTTGAAAATCTTCACATAAAGGGAAGTGACTTCTCAACCATCTTCAATTTTCAACTAAAAACTTCTAAGAGACCTTCGTGGATTAAAGTGAGGTCCCATCTGGCATGAAATAGATAATACCAGTTCTCTTTGCCCACACAGGTAATTTTGTAACTCCTGCATCTCAGAAAGACAGGATTAGATTCAGCATGAAAGAGCAAATGGACAGTAAGCCTAGGTAACCACCCTGGCACTGGCTTACTTGCCTTGGATAATATTCTAGCCATCTTGCCTCAGCATCCTTACTGTATTCTTATTATGATGTGTATCATGGAAAAACATAGATACAGACCTTCATACTCTTTCTTCTTCCTGGGCATGATTTTTTCATGCTTTCATTCTTTCTCATAAGCTCTCTGCCATTTTTCTGCCCATTGTCTTGTACTTTCCCTGACTTTCTGTCAAAATCAATAGAATTCTGGGCAATGATAGCTATGACATTCCCTGATATTTTAGTATTGATTGGTTAGACTTTTCAAAAAGTATCAGAAAATAGAAAGACATTCACAGAGAAATGTACTGAATTTCACATTTGTTTCTCACCCAACTTCACAGAACCTGGATTCTCCCAATTCCTTTTTGGGCCTGGGTAGCAGCTGAAGACTTTCAGCATATGTTCAAGATGTCTGGACCTTTGACAGCCCACGTGGCAGATCCATATGCATCTACTGGGCTGTACAGACTTGCTCTACAGCCCATGACAAGGGTCTTCTCTGTGCCTGAGACA
The DNA here is from genome assembly GCF_032191515.1 of Phaenicophaeus curvirostris. Lineage (NCBI taxonomy): Eukaryota > Metazoa > Chordata > Aves > Cuculiformes > Cuculidae > Phaenicophaeus > Phaenicophaeus curvirostris. The sequence continues at coordinate 34,749,383 of NC_091394.1, read as the reverse complement.
CATTAGATCTAGTGAATGCAGACTAATAAGTCTTCAAATGTGTAAGAAATCTAGTACTCTCTAGATGCCTTTGACACACGCAGCTCTATGGACAGTGTTTCTGCAGTACATTCTTGACTACTGGTCTGAGTGTGTTTATACTTTGCAGCACATGCAGATCTGTTTCTTACAGGAAAGCCCAGAGATATGAATACCCAAAGCAGAATGGCTGAAATTATTAAATATAAAATGAAAACTATCTTAAAGTTTGTGGTTTTTTTTTTTTTTACAAAATCATAAATATCTGACATACTGGTACACATTGATTTTCATTCTCTATGAAGAGCTGGGTTTTTTTTCCAGCATTAGGAGATATACTACTATGACCTATAAAGGGCTAACTTCGAGATTACATAATATAATCTACATACAAAAAAAACATCCTCCAGAAAATCACATTGCAAACAGGATTATTTTAGCTTCTGGGAATATGGCTTAAAAAATCTGCCAATGTGAAGTTCTCAAATGCTTTTTAATGTTGGGAATCCCATGGCCTTTTGAGCCAGACTACAAGCTGCAGTTACAATGCGTAACCTGCCTGCCTTCTCTGTGTTTTCATTTCTTCCTAATTTCACGTAGGACTGAAATACCAACTGGTGAAATATCGGGGCAATTATAGAGATTAAATAAGCTTAGATGAGCCTATACACACAGACTAACCATCTTGATCAAAGGATTTGCTGTCAGGCAAAGAGTTGACTAACAGGCAAATGATTGGAAACAGCTTTTTTCCAGTCTGGATTGGGTGATAATAATGTGAAAAGAATGGAAGTTCTAAAAGGAATGCTCTTTCACTGGCTATGTTGGAGAAAGCATGAAAGACTTGCAGGGTGTAAGAGGCAGTCTCTTCCAGAGAAGAGATCATTGCTGGGAAAGTAGAGGTAGAGAAAATCCTGGTGTGCTGAAAGAAACTCTGACCTCAGTCAAAGAAGTGCTTAAGAGCGGTGCAGACATGCAGAAAGGATGACATATTTAGGCTTTTTAAGCTTGTGTTTCTACCAAGATATGCCCCAGGAAAGATGCATCATTAACACACAGCAGTCACAAAGCTGGAATACTGTAGTCTGGGAGGTTAGACGTGACCTGGAGAGAGGCTAAGGCAACTGGGCTAATGCATTTCATTTTTTCTGGAGGTCTAACACCCTTGCCTAGAAAGTACACTGAGAGAGGGTGAAGAAAGGTTATTTCTCTCTCCTAGCAAAATGGCACAAGATCACCAAGAGAAAGAAAGGATGTCAGGGGTAATTTGAGAATTGACACACCAAGGCTTAGAAGCTATATTAAAAGAACTATTAGACATGTCAATTAATTTTACTTTGCCTCATTAATGAGCATCTTAGCAATATGTCTTCTTTTTGAAGTAGTAAGCAATCATTTTTCCAGGTTTCTTCATGCTATGACAAGTCACAGCACTCCTGAGACATACATGAGACAGGGTATAATATAGTGTGATTATTGTTTGTAATTTCATGAATGATTCTTAACTTTTGAACTGAAGGGAAATTTAATACTTATTTTAAATCTTAAATGTTGCCTCTGAAAAAAAAAACCTATGCAATTCAATATTTTTCAAAACACCAGCTTGTTCCATACTTTTAATTTAATATTTTTTTTTCAGTAACTGAGTTTATTCACTGACTTTACTCTCAGACCCCAGTCAAAACCCCAAAAGAGGAAGGGGAAAAAAACCCAAAAAACAAAACATACCCCCAAACCAAACCCAGAGCACAGTCTTTCTTTTGCTATGGGAATTACGAAGTTTTGGATGAGTCTCATGACCCACAAACATAAAGCCAATCTAAATCATGCAGTGGTTGTATTTGTCTTTTGTGTCTAGAGATCCCCTGCTGGAATTTGCTGAGTGCCTCTAAAAATGCAGCCTAAGGTTCCCTGACAAAGGCATTGTCTTTGTAAATATTATCTTCAAACCTTGAGCCCAGAGAGCAAAAACTATTTAATAAGCAGAGTCCTTCCCTCTCACCCCAAACCACCAAAACCTCCTCTCTTTTTTTCTGTAATGATTTGAAGTCTTTAAGCTGAAAGTATAACGTCAAATATGACCTGTGAAACAATTTGCCTCCAGGTTAAACCAGCAGCAAAATAAAAAATAACACAGTGTTAACACAATTTTAAGGTTACACAACTAAAATATCACCAACAAGAAACTAGATGTGAAAATTAAAATTTTATGGTAAGTGTTCTGATGCACTGTGGATCATGTAAGTTTTAGGCTGATCCTTAAGGAAATAAAGATTATTAAAGCTACATATTAAGCAAGAAAAAGAGGCTATAAAATATCTAGAGCCTGAGAGAGCATTATTGTCTGAACTGAGGCAGAGGCTTTCAAAGTAGTGTGTTTCCTGTAACCAGAGTGCTCTTTCTAGTTGCACTTCAGCAGCTGAATTCCTTTGGTATCTGTGGAAACCTCTCCCTGTCTGCCCTGCCTAACTTCTTGCTGTTTTTGCACCCCTGCGCTGCTCAAAAATTTATGGGAACGCATGAGAGGGTAAGGAGGTTACTTAACTGAACTGAATTAATACTATGTAAGCATATCTGGTTATTAGGCGCTGCAATTAAACAAATATCTCTAGACAGGAAAGAAGGGAGGATGGATAAGAATCCTGCTACAATAGGAGCTGTTAGAGAGGAAAGAGAACCAGGCTCAGTAGTGTTGTTAGCCAATCACACCGAGATTTGACAAGGGATGGTTTGTCAAGATGGGGAAGGTGTGACTACTTTGCAGACGCTTCTATTTGAATGAGTTATCAGTTCTGTTGAGTCAAAGGGGTGCAGTCTACTGCAAGTCAATGAACTCTTATCTGAATTCAGACTAGTAGTGGAAAACTTTGTGGATCTAAGATAATGGGGTTTTGTCCTCTTGGATTGTGTGAATGTCTTTATTATAGACAGAAATGTAGGAAATTAAGATTTAAGGCCCACTGGCAAACTGGCACCCACACACTCCAATAATCCAGTCTTTCAGCAGAGTTAGGGAACCCTAACTCTTAAATTCAGAATGATGTCTGTGGTGACTTTTGAAGATTATTTAACTGTTTCTTACCTTTATTGTCTGGGCTACCCAGTCTTGTTGAAAAACTGCAGATGTCTTTCAGGTATTTAGAGTCCTTTGATGAAAAATCTAAACCTTCCAAGAAAATGCACAATTGTATTTTTGTAAAACTGACAGTAAAAAATATTTTCTGAGAGCTTTTAAAGAGATTATTCAATAAACTTCATTGTTTATAAATATGCTTGCACACAAATATACACAGGAAAAAGAAAACAGAGAAGTTATTTGCATGGTGGGTTTAACACCTGCCAACTACTGTTTGTCAGAGACAGAAAAATAACAAGGCTTTTGTTCTGCCCAAGTGCATTATTCTTCTGCATTGGAAATTTTGGTCTAATGGTTTCTGAACATGGGCAGGTATTTCTTTTCCAGGTTTTTTAGGAAAGCAAGGTAAAGCTACCTGTCATTCTACATCTAGTCACTTCTGAATCTGTTGGCCAATTTTAGCAAGGGGGTTGGAGTAGAGAGGAAGGACCTCAGTTATTGCCCCCTCAGAGGGAAATACCAGCCCAAAGTCAGTTCTCCTGTTCCTGGGAATTTTTCTTTCAGTTCTCCTGTTCCTGGGAATTCTTCTTGTAAAGTCTTACAGCAATTTTCTTTTAGAAAGTCACTTCTTAGAAATCATGTGTGTGACAGACAAGTAGTGTAATATTCTTCTATGTTTGAACTGAAGGAATAATTTTATTGCCATCTTTAAAAAGTACGCAGCCTTTCTTTACTCTTGAGCAAAACTTTCTTTTGGCTAGGGATGTCAAGTTTGAGATATTCTACTGCTACTGAAATATTTGATTTTTTTTTTAATATAAATGTTTCTCTTTGTTCAGTTTGATGAAATTGCATTTACCTAGGAGCCAAATCAAAAGCTCTTCAAAACTGCAGAGGTTCATATGGGTATTGATTTGCTATGTCTTTTACAAGTCAATTTTTATTTTTAAAGAAATTGCTTTTTTTGTACATTCTCACTTTCTGCTCTCTTAGTAAATTTTCTCTTAGGGTACTGGTGTCTTAGACCAGTACACTATGCTATCCCTCTCTCCTACATGTGTAGATGCACAAATGAATTTGGTTTTTGCAGAGACTTGTTTGTAGGTATAGTCTCCTTTTTGTACCTCAACATTCCTACTCCTCTGCTTTTCAGTATTCCTTGATACTGGTATTTCTCATGGTGAGGTTGTTTAATATTTTGGCTCATACTGGATGTCACTGAGTCACACCTAGGACAACATTTTTAAGTGTGTTTGAGAGGAAATGCCCCTAAAGAAAAACACACACAGAGAGCACATTTTTATCTAGCACGCAAAGAAAAAAACCAATGAGTTTATTATATTGCACTTTTTTATTATACAGTTTTAGTATCATAAGCAGCATTTATACCAGGAAAAGGATGCTTCCTGTCTCATTTTAGATTATTTTTTTCAGACTGCCAGTGCTATTTATAACCATGATTCTGTGTATTAATTAGCAGGAATTTTCAGGATTTCTTAGCATCAGGGAGAAAGGTTTGCTTCTCATTGCAAATGTCCCCTTTGGGAAGGAAATTTCAGATGAAGAACGTTTCACTGGATCGATAGATGACACCAACAGAAAGGGAAGCCTGCATTTCTCTTGCCGTGTCTTACATGCAGCTATGGGCAATAGAGGAAAGTATGTTATCTAGAGATTGTCTCTGATAAGGGGATATCCCTCAAACTCCCAGTGCAGCTAGCAATCATATATTGATTTTTGAGAAACAAGCCGCAACAATTTTTTAATTTCTGTTTTATACTATGGAACCAAAGGAATAAAGCCATGTCTTCATGTTGAAAGAAAATTTGTGAAATTTCTTTCCAGAGGAAGCCAGACAGCCTATTATAACACTACTTTAACACTTCAAACACAGCTAGTATCCATTATGTCATATATTACAACAAGGAGGAAGGAGAGCACTGTACGAGAACGTACATAGTCCGTCCTTCCTTCCTTTCTCTATCTCTTTCTCTCTCTCTTTCTCTATTTTTTTTTAAAGGCGGGAGACCTGATTTCTCTAAACAACCCCCTAAAGGTACTCCTCTACCAATAGCAGTCCACTGTAAAATAGATAAGGTTCTCATTATGTATCCTCCATGTCTTGATCATAATTTCTATCATGGTTGACATTCTGGTCCAGTTATATCAGGTACGTTCTATGTAAGTCCTTTAGAAGACCGGGATAAAACCCTGCTGAATGCAAGATCATTTTGCCTTGGGGAGAGCGTTAGTCAAAGTGCACATAGTTCAAGGTGGATTTCTAGTCAGATTCTGCAGTACTGGGACATTTGGAAAGAAATATTTTTGAATCAAACATAGCTCCGAAGGAATTAAATTAGTTCTTTAATGTTTGGTTTTTCTTCAGAGCCATCAACACAAATTACAGATATCTAAATATAATAACATGGCATTAAACTGAAAAGAAAAAGTTAGTACTGTTATTATGTGATGCGTTTTGTTTGACTAAATTGTATGGATAATTTCCACTATAATTTCAGTGGTGTTTATATATACATTTTTAAAATATTTCAGTTTAATATTTTCTATAGCTGTGTTTTTCCATAATGTAATTGAATTTAAAACATTTGTACAGTATCTAAATTTTCTCATCTTGATAACTGCTTAATGATATTTTAAATATAATAGTATCCTAGAGTATTCTGCATATGCATAAAATTTTACATCCTTCCCCCTCTTTTTTTTTTTTTTTTTTACCTAAGGCTCTTAAAGATTTAATTATGCTGGTTAACAGAAATGATTTTTCTTTCAGAAAACAGGTTTTATTAAAGCAAACCCATTTTTTAAAATGCAGTGTCATCATTAAAATGCATCAGTCATCTGATCAGACCTGAGATTGTTTTCTTTCTTCAAAATCTTGAGGAAGAGTTCTTCCTAAATGGTTCATTACCGCTACAATTGAGCAAAGTATGACTTGCAAATGCTCTACGTATTTCAGGCAATTTTCTGTTTGTGAGATTTTGTCTTATCTGGCCATATTTAAGTTTGCAGCTGCATTCTAATTGGCCTTACCCAGGTCACATCATACTCTCTTCATGGATTGCTTTTCCTGTGTGAAACTCTTCTGTGCAGGGACAACTTGATGCATAAAATAACTATTAGCTAAAAGAAGGTAATTCATATCAAGTAAAAAATTAATCCCCAATGTCAAAACAACTCTAAATACATGTCCCATTGTTTCCCCTGACTCCGTCTCTTTTGCTTACTTAATTCGTCCTTGTAAAATTTGCCATGAGAAAGGAAAGTGCATTTTTATCAGGTTGTATAGAGGTCTGACTGGAATAACATTAATGGTCTTTTAGAAGCATTTTTATATACAAGTTACATTGAAAGATTTACTTTTTTCTTTCATCTCCACACTCACCTATTCCTATGGTTCATGGGTAATATAAATCTGCACATGAAGTGAACAGTACATTCAGTTTAACAATCAATATCCCAACTCCAGCATCTTCACATTCGTACAACTGTGGCAAGGGAAACAATGCAAGCATGCAGGAATTCAATTGCTCTTTCAGCCTATTGCTGTGAAAAACATACCACTGAAGAAGGAAAGGGGTTTTGACTTGTGGCTCATCAGTGTTCGTGTAAGACAAAGTTTCATCACCATGCAGCCAGCCAGCAAAAGGTCTTTCTGAAATGTAGGATCACCCTATGCAACATGTGTCTTGCCCACTCTGTCTACAGCGGCCAAAAGTCTGTCAGTTCTCACTGAAGGAAGACGGCTGTTTGACTCCAGCTGTACAGACTCATGCTCCCAGTGTGATGCTGCTGCTAATTAAGTCCAGGATGGTAAAGATCAAAGCTATGCCTTTTTTCTTTTTTTTTTTTTCCTCCCACACCACAAGGCTGTTTCTTTTTTTTGAAGCTTCATTGTTCTCTGCTACAATGCTCACTGGAAACCTCACCTGTTTACTTGGTGGAGTTTTGGCCGGTACTGGATTGCCATTTTAACTTGGCAACTTCAGAGTCTTGTTTCCCAGTGGCCTGCCAGCTAAATTGGTGTGTTACAGATGAATGCACAGCTCACAGATGGTGTTTGAGTGTTTAGTGGCTCTCAAAAGTAGATATGTATGGGGTCAGGAAGAAGATTACGTTTTTCCTCCAGACAGAGCAAATGTCCTTGGGGATGTTTGCTGTGTCAAGGTAGAAACTGTTCTACACATCATGTACAGGGAGGTCCTTGAGCTTAAGCAGGAGTACTACCTATATATATCTATATATTTATATATCTATGTATTTCTTTTTCTCCTGGGTAGGGTATGCTGCCACTATTAACATAAATAAAACATTTCTTACCTTAACTGTCCTGAACTTCTCTACATGTTATAGGCCTAGTATCTTTCCTCCTTTAGTTTTTATTTTGTTTTTAATTAAGATGATCTTGTAGGTATATGTGTTACTCTGGTTAACCTGTGAAGTTCTTCTCTAGGTCCTAAAATCTTTGTTTTATTGCTCATGCACAAGGTTGATAATTAGTTATTACTTACTGGTAGAACAATCTTACAGACAGTGCTGAGTTTGCAAGATCTATACCTCCACTGACATCTCGCATCCTCTTGTATATGAGTTGTGCCCTTTACTTATTCATTCAATGCCATCATATTTACTTAAAGCAGTCAGAGGGTAAGAAGTTACGTGTTTTCTTTTGGTGCTTGATTGGCTTAGTCATGTTGTGAGAATGAATAACTGCAGTTTGTTACTTTGTAAAATGAAATATAAACCACAGCATCTTAAAAGTTCTGAAAGCTGCATTGGAGTTTCCTCATTTCATGTTTGTTCCCATCCAGAGCTGGAATCAGGCAGGCTGGAATCAGGCAGGCTGGAATATTTCAACAAAGTCTGTTCTTGTAAGGTTTCCAGACCATTCTGGCAAGCCCATGGACTTATGAAAATGCAGTTAAGCATGAAATAAGCAAATTTTTAGTTGTCTACCTAAACTGCAGTGTGATGACAATGATTTGTTTTTTGTCATTTTTGCTTTGTCATTGTCAGATGCTGCTCAAAGCTGAAATGTGCAAAGCTCTGCCAGCTCTCTACAAGGAACCACACTGTCCTCCAGCACTATTTCCACTCTGTTTATGTCTTGCAATTCTTCCTTCCTCTTATGCTTCCTTCCCCAGCTTGGTAAAAAAATCTCTTCTTGTGAATGTCTCAGCTAATTCCCTCAGGAAATTCTTATTTAGCAAAAGGCAAGAGATAGGCTCCTCTGCCAGTCTTAAACATGGGTAAAGGGACTGCTGAGGACAGGAATCTGCTGTTGTTTGCCAGTTTTCTGTCGTCATAAACTCTTTTATAGTGAAAGCTGTGTCCACCATTTTGAAGCTTGCACAGATGTATCTAGAGGAATATGAAGCTGTCAACACTTCCTACCCTTCCTTTTAAATGGACACATCTCGGCCCACTGACCCACAGTGTCCGTTCCCCAGTATGGGAGAACAGTATGGAAGTGGTCCCTCCAAGGCAACAGCTGTCCCAGCATATCTCCTCATGAGCTTCTTGGCATAAGTGGATTTTGAGCAGAATTCACCAGATGCGCTTGTTCTGGCTCCTGGCTATGCATGTGATGCAAATGCACCTGGCTGTTGCTGATCCAGAACTTGCTGCCTGCTGGCCACCCCTTTGTGAGCTGGCACAGCCTCGACCCTGGGAGGAATTCAGCCACCATCACCCTGCTCCTCCTCTAGGTATGCGTTTACATACCTGTGTCATGTTCTTTGCAGCAAGCCCTAAAAAGTTATTGCAGTTATTGACTGACTATTTTTCCTGCTTTGCAAGAATGTTTAATTCCTAAAGTCTTCCTTCGGTGTTTTTGGATTTTGCATGCTTCTGGCAGTTTGTTTTTTTCCACAGCAGGTGCACTTGAAAAATATACCAGCATTTCTTCTGTAGCATGATTTCAGATTTTTCAGCAAGCTGTAGCACAAATTCTCCTGTCAGCATTTGTATGTTAAGGAATTGCTTAATGCCCCCTCAGGTCTTTTGCTGTGTCTCTTACAGTAGATAGCCCCTGTAACTATTTGTGGTATCCCCTTTCTTGGTGCTTTCAAACTGCCATGGTTTAACCCCAGCTGGCGACTAAGCACCATACAGCTGCTTGCTCACTCCCCCCATGGTGGGATGAGGGAGAGAATCAGAAGAGTAGAAGTGAGAAAAGGGGTTGAGGACAGTTTAATAGGTAAAGCAAAAGCTTTGTGCATGCAAGCAAGGCAAAACAAGGAATTCCTTCACTACTTCCCATTGACAGGTAGGTGGAAAGTAGGGGAAAGTAGGGCTCTATTGCATATGATGGTTAATTATGAAGACAAATGCCATCACACTGAAGTTCCCCTATCTTCTTCCACAAGCTTTATATGCTGAGCATGACGTCATATGATATGGAATATCCCTTTGGTCAGTTGGGGTCAGCTGTCCCAGCTGTGTTCCCTCCCGACTCCTTGTGCCCCCCCAGCCTCCTCAGTGGTGGCGTGGTGTAAGAAGAGAAGGCCTTGCTGCTGTGTAGCACTGCTCAGCAGTACCTAAACCACCCCTGAATTATCAACACTGTGTTCAGCACAAGTCCAAAACACAGCCCTATACTATCTACTATGAAAAAAATTAACTCTATCCCAGCCAAAGCCAGCAAACAAACTGAAGAATATGAAGCATAGGAGTGTCCTGAAAAGAGATGAGAAAAAACAATGTCTTGGCAAACGTTCTCCCTGGCTATATTCACTTTGCATACAAGTAAACAAAAAAAAGTAATATTTTATTAGGAATCCAGTGGATAGAATAATGGACTGTAAATCAACAGAGATCAGTTCACTGCTTTGCTGTTGGCTTATTGGGCAAAGTAATTTGTATTATCACCATAGATTCTGGGATTAAGAAAATCTCTCAGCTGTTCCTCATAAGACCTGTTCTCCAGCCCCTTCACCAGCTTTGTTGCTCTTGTCTGGACTCGCTCCAGAGCCTCAATATCCTTCTTGTGGTGAGGGGCCCAGAACTGAACACAGTATTCGAGGAGCGGTCTCATCAGTGCCAAGTACAGAGGGAAAATAACCTCCTTGGGCCTGCTGGCCACGCCGTTTCTGGTACAAGCCAAGATGCCATTGGCCTTCTTGGCCACCTGGGCACACTGCTGGCTCATATTCAGTCGCTGTCAACCAACACCCCCAGGTCCCTCTCCTCCAGGCAGCTTTCTAGACAGACTTCTCCTAGTCTGTAGCACTGCATAGGGTTGTTGTGGCCCAAGTGCAGGACCCGGCATTTGGCCTTGTTAAACCTCATGCCATTGGACTCAGCCCAGCGGTCCAGGCTGTTCAGATCCCTTTGCAGAGCCTCCCTACCCTCCAGCAGATCCACACTTCCACCCAGCTTTGTGTCGTCTGCAAACTTGCTGAGGGTGCACTCAATGCCTTCATCCAGGTCATTGATAAAGACATTGAACAGGGCTGGACCCAGCACTGAGCCCTGGGGAACCGCACTTGTAACTGGCCTCCAGCTGGATTTCACACCATTTCCCACCACTCTCTGGGCCCGGCCATCCAACCAGTTTTCCACCCAGGAGAGTGTGCGCCTGTTCGGGCCAGAGACTGACAGTTTCTCAAGCAGAATGCTGTGAGAAACTGTGTCAAAGGCTTTACTGAAGTCCAGGAAGACCACATCCACAGCCTTTCCCTCATCCAGCAGCTGAGTCACTTTGTCATCACTTTGTTTGACTGGGCCTGATCACCTGGTTCTCTTGCATGTGCTTCATGATAGCACTCAAGATCACCTGCTCCATGACTTTCCCTGACACTGAGGTCAGACTGACAGGTCTGTAGTTTCCTGGGTCCTCCCTGCGACCCTTCTTGTAGATGGGCACATCAGCCAGCCTCCAGTCCAGTGGGACTTCCCCAGTCTTCCAGGACTGCTGGAAGATGATGGAAAGGGGTTTGGCCAGCACATCCGCCAGCTCCTTCAATACTCTTGGGTGAATCCCATCTGGCCCCATAGACTTGTGGGTGTCTAGTACTTTCAGATTCCCTGAAAGTAGTTTGCATAAAGTCATTTGTGTCTGCATTTGCTCTTTTAAACCTTCTCAGGCTGTGTGGGTAACATAAAGCATTTATTTTGCCTTATTTTATGCAATATAAATTGTAGATACATTCAGGACTAGATAATGAATACCCCAGCCTGGTATACACCAGTGTAGGTCTGGAACAAGCAGGGGTGCATTGACAGAGAATCTACCTCTACCATTAGTTGTAAGTACCAGTCCTGCAGTGTATTATACAAATGTTCTCTGCAGTTCTTCAGCAGCAAAGCTGTGACCCAACAGTACACATTACCTCCTATCAGACATTACTTTTCTGTCATCATCATGAAATGTAGCTTAAGAGAATCTGTGCATCGTTTCTTTCCTTCTGAACAATTTCCATTGAAATAATTGACCTGGTTTTATGGTAATTCAGTCTCTGCTATTTGTTACTGCAGCATTTTGTAAAGAAAAATGCAAAACTAATGCCCTAGAACAGAAACATTCAGCCAAATTACTTAACAGTAATCCAAGGAATCATGGATAAATCCATTGCTCAAGTGGCTGCTCATCTGAAGCTTTATACATTTTTCACCCAAGGGTTGAGATTTGGTTTTTTTTTGTGGGTGGAGAAGTTGTTTTGTTTTTGAAAGGTAATACTTATGCTCTCTGCCCTAGAGCAACTCTATATAAATCTCTTCTGAAAACTGTACTGGCCAGGACTGTCACTCCACCCACAAGCTTTCCCTAGTAGCACCAGCTAAAAATCTTTAAAGGGGCTGTTTCCACTTGTTTGGCACATTTCATTTCATATTTCTGCCTCTTCCTTTCTTCATTCTTCAAAAAAGTCAATGAAATGTTATTTAAGACCAGTCTTTTGAAGTGACAACCAGTAAACAGCCTTATAGTATGATTAATTCATACTTGGGAATAGTTTGTTGTAACTTACAAGCAAGTTGGGGCCCACTGAATTTGGTTTTAAGTAAATGAAAAGATTCCAGGTTAAGACCTTCACTGGGTCACTAGATATGCTGTATTTTCCACCAATTTCTACGACTGGCTGATGATGTTCATGTCAAGATGTTAAACAGTCATGGGTAAGTGCAAGCTAGAACAGCAGCGACACACCGAATCTGTACACCTGACAAATTAAACAATAAAGAGAACTTTAATTTCCATTTTAAAACTGGAAATGATGGTGAAAGTGTGTGATGAAAATCATAAAGTCCTTAAAAAATTTGCTGTTCCAAATGACAAAATTAATGTCGTTTGGTCGTGTCTAATATATATATATTCTTCTTGATTTCTCTGACTTTCAGCAAGCTCGGCTTTCTAAGGAGTTTCTGGGCTGCTATTGTTTTTTCAGAGTAAAGATACACCAAAAAGTCATCATAGATATTGCCATAGTGATTTAAGCAGGGCCATCACTGGTGGAAGGCTTCTAGGGTTTGATAAAACGAACGTGCTCTGACTTTTTCTTCTTTCCTCTGTAAGTTTGTTGAGTAGGTGGATTCCCATGTCGGGGAAAGCCAACATCTCAGCAAGGATAACACAACTTGCAAGTGGAGACATTAGCTCTCTTTTGACCTCTTGGAAGTGGAAGCAGGTTGGGAAGCAACAGAGTGAGGAAGGCACAGGTTGAATATTTTCATTGCTGCATAGGTCTTAGGGAAATTCAATAGCTACACCTTGTGTGGTGTGCTCATGGTGCTTATGCAAGCACCTTCCACACAGTGAGTTACAGAGCTGGAGTGAGTGCATTCATGAAACTCCTGTGGAAGTACTGATTGCATTGCCAGATCCTGCCTGTGTAAGGGAGACACTACCTCATCTTCCCAAACCAGTATTTTGGTCACTAATGTTTCTCAGCATTTCTACTGCTCCAGGACTCCTGCAGTTGAAAGAGGACTAGGTATTTTCAGCACATTGAGCTGTGTGCCCTCCTTCTCAATCTGTGTGTTGGGTTGGAGGAAGGATTTATGTCTTGAAACATTTTACAGATTTTATGTTGAACAATTCACTCTAGCGTTACTTGTTTGGGGTGCGTCATTTAGTAAACCGAGGCCAAATAATCTAGAAGAAAATGACTCTTATATGAAATGAGATGGTGATCTCAGTCTAGACTTTTGTGGAAAATACATGGTTACTGAAGGTCTCTGCACAGAGGTGGAAGCTGGCAGAGATCCCTATAGGATGTGAATTTCTGACATGGGTGAGCTGAGTGCAACATCTATGCAATTCTGCTTGTTTGATGAAGGTTGAGAAGAGTATTGCGAGTTAATATGAACTAAGATAGTATTATTTTTTCTTCTTTTTTTTTCTTTATTTTTTTCCCCCACAAACAACGAACTACTTGTTCTAACTAAAATAACTATGTGGGTAATCTTACCCTATTACCTTTCCTCAAGGGGTGAATGCCTTGATGGAAAGATGACAAAAACTTCTATATAAAAGGAAGTATATTCCTATCTAGCTTCAGAGTTCAGAACGTCCAGAATGCCCTTGTTAATGTAGTATAATACCCAGTCAATTATACTTCTTATTTTACATTTTTCTTTGTCTCTTTCTCTCATAAGCATAGACCATGATTTTGTAGTGTTAATGAAATGTATTGTGATGTTTCTGTAGGCTTCTGCGGGTAAATAATTACAATATGAGGAAGGTGATTCATGATGTGGTGATGTCTGTAAAGTAGGACTTTGTGACTGATTGTGTTATAAGCCAAGAGGACTACAGTGTCTCAAAAAGCCTTTCAGAACCCTTAACAGGTGAACCTGTAGTCACTGCAAGGATGACCTGTCTCAGTCAAACAGAGGCTTCTGTGAAAAGTTTTGGCGATTTGTACTTGAGGCTGTCTTAGTGACCCCAAACCTGTTTTTTTTGTGATATGTCCTCAACAACATCTCCCGTTCTTCAGCCAACCAGGCAATTAAAGCTTGAACCTTCTCACGAGAAGACGGGCTTGCTGACAGCATGACTCCTCCTACAGAAACATCCTGCTCAACACTGAGGGTCAGGAGCAAAGTTATGCCAAGTCTGGTCCCAAAATCCAGACATATGGCTGTCAAGCTTGGGTCTTTTTTTTGATTCTGTTGATTCTGCTTATTCAAATCTAGACAAAATATAGTATGCTTTTATGTTTTTCCATTGTTACTTGCACTTCTCTTTGTGACTTCTGAAGAAAGGAATGTCCACAGTTATTTCAGAAGTTCATGTGTGTAGGCAGGAAAATACTTCAAAAGGGTTTAAAATACAGGGCAAGTATTGCTGTTTCTTCTTCTCCAGTCATATGCTACACTTTAAAAAGCCAGCATGTTTTCTTCCACAAAAAGATCTTTGTATTTCTGAATGGTCAGAAGTCTTAATTGATATAATTAACAATTTGAACATGATGACATCATATTTAGTCCTAGAATTGCGCATCTCAGCTGCTTAGTCATTTAAATCAGTGGAAATAAGCATACCAGTTAGATGTTTCAAAAGGTCAAAGAAGCTACTGTCTTTTTAGTTTTGAATCAGCTGAGAGACTCCAGTTTCTTAGAAACATAATGCCAAGGCTACATCTCTGTATCTCATTCCTTTCCCCCCCCACCCCGTTTCCCCTTTGATGCAGTAAAATAATTAGCTGGAAGGGCAAATAACATCACAGTCAGTAGCAGATTACTATACTGCACAAGTCCCTTTCTATTTTCTCTTCCACTTGAATTTTGTTTGGGGTTTTAGCTCACATTATGTAATGAAATATGAATGAAGTTCTCTTACCCAAACAGAACAGCCAAAAAACTGTTCACATTTTTCAGTAAAATGAATACTTTTTTTCAGCACAAATATGAAGACTTCTTTTGCCATTTTCTCAGGCTGAAACAAAGTGATAAAGTGGTCTTCAGGGAAAAATTTATGAGAAAATTAAAATAAAAATGACAGCAAAATAGTTTCTAAAATTTGGTTTTAGATGTTATTTGTTGTTTTCAGTATGAATATGGTATAACTGTCATCTAGACTGCAGTGGAAAAAACCTGTCCTTTTTTCCTGCCAGAGGCATTAGTCAATCAAAAGTTACAATCAGAATCTGTGCCACATTTATCTGCATAACAGGACTCTACAGTGGTTTAGGGATTGCTATTTCTTGTATGTTTTTCTGCATGACACTTTATTTTATTTCCATATATTTCCAGCTGTCATCCTGTTGCTGAAGTGAAATTGTCCAGGCGGGTTGTCGAGCATTTCCATTTTGTGATATACACAGCCTTCTCAGAGCTGGGACCTGCACACTGGTGCTCTGGGGACTTCTGGCTGCTTGCCCTGCTAGTAGTTTTGCTTTGGTTCGTGAGACTTTACCTACATTATCTGAGCCAATGGTTCTTTCTTCAGACCATCTCGGTTCCTGTTATAAAGTAAGTCCTGTTGCCTTCTTTCCCTGTTGGAATATTTCTACAAATAGCTTGATTCAAAGTGGTTCCTTTGCACTATGAAGAGAACTGATGATTAAGACTCGTGCGAAGGGCGCTGCCTGCAAGTCCTGATGGGAGCCTCTGCAGAGACTAGGAGAATAAGGACCATGTCCAGACTTCAGATGATCTAATATGTAAATATGACCCTAAAAGGTGAATGGGTCAATAATGTAAATTTTCAGGCAAGAAGAGGATGTGTGATGTGTCCATTTGTGCATCTTGTGTCATGCTTACCTTTCTTCCCTCTGAGATATTCAGCAGGTTATGTTTTTCTGCAAGAATTGTTTATCATTTTGGATCAAGTATTTAAAAATTCTTAAGAAGTACACAAAACTGAAGAAGCATTTAAATCATATTTGATGCTACCAAAATAATCCATGAGTAAAATGTTTGAAGAATTTAACTTGCATATATCAATTTTACTACGAGGTGTAGAATGGGTTGATGAATTTTAATTCTTTGATACATTGTCTTTAGTTCAGGAACCAGAGGTCTCTACAGAATTCCAGAAAGATTATTACTTGTCATTACTTGACATTAAAAAATAAAAGATGGAGAAAAGTGCACAAGGTGATAGATACCTAGTTCCCCTTATGTTATTGTGGGGGTAGAGAATGGGTTTACAGAGCAAAACAGATCAGTGGTGCTTAGGGAAAGGAAGATTTCTCCAACAGGAATTTTTTGTTTCTTTTCTTCACTTTAGAGTGTCATGCTCAACAGAATAAATCAGTAGGAGACAGCAGCATGCAACTCTGTGACCCGTGTCTGCTGTGATACTGGGATTATTGGTGAAAATTTGAACAGAGTGCCTGTGCAGCACTGGGTATTGTTCATGTTGTCTTCTAGATCTTAATGCAAAGCCATTCATCTCTCATTTCTGGCCTTGTGCAGACCAGGTGGGTTCAGCCAGCTGGCATTAAAACTTCTGGGAGGCTAAGCATCAAGAGTCTGTGAAAGCAAAGGAAACACAACAGAAGGAAGCAACGTGTGAGACAGAGGTGTTCGTGTTCAAAGCCACTAATTACAGATGTCCCAGGCAGCCAGCTAGATAAAGGATAATGTTTTCAAGCCAAGAATCAGCCCTGAATCAGCATCCCAATCTGTAGCTGTGTGCATGCAGAACAAGAGGCCGAGCTGAGTGCTCTCTAGTCCCAATACATACAGTGCTAGCACTCACAAATTGGAACCAAAGGGAAAATCAAACCACTTCACCTTTACTTAGGAGCAAAATTTGCTTGAATTTTTTGCCTTAAATGTCAATATCTGTATGTAACTCACAATACTATGAATTTCCTGTCTCTTACATTGCCAGCAAATTTGCTCATTATATGAGCTTTTCAAATCCCACCATTCCACAATGGCAAGAGGGACATTTTCTGTCACTCTTCCATAGCTCATTTTCCATTTTGTGCAGCGTCCAGAGGGGCTGCAGTATGCAGAGAGGGGTGAGAAATCAGGGCCTACGCTCACATCGGTGTTGCTGGAAGCTAATGTCTTCCTGCAGCTCTGCCATCACAGTCCTGAGAGCCAGGATGTGCAACCACCGAACTGAGAGTCAGAGGAGATCAAAAGATGTGAAAACAGGAGGAGGAGGAAAAAACTCAGTAACTTCACACAGGCTTTTTGGTAGGAGAATTGGAACCAAGACAGGGATGCAACTTTGCAATATAATGTGCTGTATGCATTATTCTATGAATTTTTGATAGTTTGCCCAGGAGCACAGACAAAATCTCTCCTTTTGCTTATTTACAGATTCCAGCTTTTCCCACACACTGTTGAGCTTTGCTATCAGAACTCCTTGCTGCACACCACTGAAGAGTTGGTCATGGTTGTGGTGGGACCCCTAACCTTGAACGCAGTGCTTCTTCAAATGGTCCTGATCAGATGGGGCTGTCAGCATGTGTTTGACTCATTCCCTTCCTTCTTGTCAAAGTTTATCATAGCTCTGGGACTCTGGACAGTGCTAGACCCCTTGGCAGTGTTCGTAGTGGATTCAATCCTGGGGGTAAGTCACTTAAAATAACTTGGAACGAGACCCTGACGCAGAAGTTTGTTTTATTCAATGAATCACTGAGAGATATGAAATTCCACCCTTGGCAATGGAACATGTAAGTTAAAAAGAAATTAAATAATAATGTTATACATTACCTTTTTATTAACAAATTCCCATCTAATGAAGTCAGTGTGTTTCTGCACAAAATTAAGAGCACTGTACAAGCCATATATGGAGATAAGAAAGTAAATCCACCACTGGAATGACTGCATCTGCTTTGAAAAGGATTACTACAGTTTTGGATGTTAATGGGGATGGGTTAATGAGCAGTTCTGATTATTAGCACTTCAAGATTTTTCTAAAGAGCCGAAACAGACAAACTGAGAAAACTGCAGAATCAAAAGGAGAGGTTATTGTGTACTTCTCTCACATGCAACATAGTTAATTTAACTTGCTGGCACACCTAAAAAGCCTTGTAAGAGTGAAAGACAGACATCTTCAAGGAAGGAACTTCATCACACATGAAATCATGAGAGTAGATCTCCCAGCTGCATCTAGGCCTATATATACACTGCATAGCCTTTCTGTACTTCGATGATCTGAGGCTTTTATCGCATATGAGGTGATGCCCGGTCTCCCAGAACATGACTTTCAGATTTGCATCTCACTGCATGGGTGACATGGGGTCCTTTCAATGGGTGCAAAGCACTTCAAGCTTTTCTAGGCGCATGATATTGCTGTTCTTCTGCCCTTGTCTGCCTTTCAAAGGCATCTTTGTTTCTATTGCCTGCTTCAGATCAAGCAGTAATCCACAGTCCTTGTTGTGGATCAGGTTTTCTGAGGTCTCTTAGTTCCTCATCTGCTAACCTGTGCTCCTGTTAAAATATGATTTTCCATTGTTTACATGCTTGTTCCCATTCTGGTAGTTTTTGAAAATTAAAATTTAGCTCTTCAAGATATTTAATTTGAGCTCACTTGGGAGGTAATTGTGATATTTTAAGCACGTTAAAAACACAACATAGTTTTCACTTGGACAGTCTGCTTTTATTTGGTTTCATTTGTGTTTTTTTTTTTAAAAATTAATTTGTGGTGTAAAACATGTACAGAATTGAATTTTAATTTTAATTATTCTGACAGAGATTTTCTTTCCTAGGAGAAAAAAGATTATTTCCACAATGTTCAGGCTAGAGATATATAAATATTTAAAATACTTTTTTCTCCCCCATAATACTGTTTTAATCATAAAAACTAGAGGAAAGGCTGAGGTCTGCCCATACTTATATTGAGAAAATTGTTGCTACTGACTTCACTGGAATTGTGTTCAGTTCTAGTCAGACTGGATTTGTTATCAATTTCAAATAGGGCTTCTTTGCTTGATCAGAGCGAAAAGTGAGATATGAACAAAGTAGCCAAGGTTTTTCATTGCAGTGTAAAAAAAAGCACAACTCTCTACTTCATATTGAAAATTTGACAGTTTTACCCACCAAGATCATCTTTGGTAGAAACTCATTTGTTCAAATATTACACAATATACTGTGTGTATCCTTTCCAAAATGAAACTAGATCTCTTATATGTTTTTTCATTACTGCATTTGTAACTTTTTTTTCTACTGCCTTTCTTTCAGAAACTATTTCACATTTATTTGCCAATCTATTTTAGACCAAGTATTTTTAAAATGTTGTTTGTTGTGGTAATAAGAGTTTTTAGCGTTAGAATATATTTTAGTATCCTAAATGGCCTTAAGACTTATGAAAGATGACAGATAGGCCTGGAGACAAAGTTTTCTTTGCTCACGAACTAATTAATTTTATTGTTAAGGGGAGATTAGAAAGCCAGTAGGATGTTTAGGGCATTTCAAATCATAGTTCAAAGTGCTGTGTCAAATGTGTGATTCCAGGATTGGTTTACTATCAGCTTGTAGAACGAAGTTCCAGGGGTAAGAAACTTTCCCATGACTTTGGAGAATGCAGGTCTAGTTCCAGTTCTACCTGAGCTTTCTCAGGACCAGTCACTTTGTCTCTCTGTATCTTGTAAAATGCAGAAAGTAACAGCTCCTTAGCCACATGGATACATGTCACCAGGAAAAACATTAGACTGCAAAATGCTTACATGACCATCACTCTGTGGTGTGATAAGTAACAAAGACAGCTGTTAACAAATGTTATCTAAGCAATTTATAATTAAAACAATTTTCTTGGATCCTGTCTTTGAGAGCCATAGAACAATGTGCACAATCTCTTTGACAGAAAGATGCATTTTCTCCATGCCATTTTTGCTTTGCCAGAAAGAGCTGCTTCGATAAAAGAAAAATTTATTCTTATTTCCCATTCAGACTTTTGCCTTTCTGGAGGGATGTCAGGATGCAGCTGCTCTGCAGAGGGTTTTTCTTGGCAGACAGTCTCTTTGGTGAGAAGGCAGTGGAGGCAGACAGCTTTTTCTTTCAAGAAGAGAGTAGAGTGGAAGATAGAACAGAACCAGAGCATACCGTTGTGGTTTTTTTTTTTGTTTGGTTGGTTTCTTTTGTAGAGAATATGAAAAGATCTGAACTAGTGACTAGTCTTTATATGCCATTACCAGTTTCCTGGGACCTGTAATTCATATTACAGAAACCTGGCAGTGTTGCAAAGGGTGGAGAGAGAATAGAAATATATTCAAGAATCCCAGTCCTTGTGCAGCTCATCATCAGACTTGTAATTGTCTTTCCTTTATTATGCACGTCACCACAAAGGTAGCCAAAGAGGGGGAGAAAATTTTGACTGTTCCTAAGGATTAGTCCAAGCAAGTTAATGCAGAAAGTGTGGGTTTCTTGAAGCCCAAAGGTCACAGACCTGGTAAATACTGGATTTTTTGGTGGTGTAGTTTCACATCATTGCAAAATGTGCTAAGATGGTTTAATATGAATATGGTGGTTACTGTGTCACTTTAAAAAGAAAAATAGTGATATCAGGAATTTTTTTTGGCTCTGAGAACACCCATGATATGTACCTGAATCCTTCTAAATCGATCCAGCAGAGGGCAATAATGTGTCAATACAGTAGCCAGATATGGAGAAAAAAAAAAAAAAAGGAAAATAATAGATTTTTGAATTATTTTTCCATAGTGCTATGAAACCCTTGGGATTCTTTGTGAATCTTTAAAAAAATACATAAGCCACCTTATCCCCAGTTAAATTACAATTTTTATTCTATGCATGTTAATTCCTTATGATATTTAGTATGCTAAAGATTTGTTTCATCTTCATTAGAATGAAAATAGTTATACATGTTTATTTTCTTACAAAGCAGTTGAATATAAACTATAAATAGCATAACTGAGCTGGGTATGTGACAGCCATGTACCTTTGGAATAGCTATTAATGAAAAAGATGTTGTTTCTACTTTGTAATGTAAAAAGGTATCTTTAATTCCACCCCATCAGAAGAAGTATGGTAGTCAGGTATCTTCAGATCTATTGGTCTCATTGAGTCTGTATCTTCTCAGGAAAGAAAGAAATTAAATGAAAGCAATATTATAAAACAATGCTGATGCTTTTTGGTTCTTCAGTGGTACAGTGGTCCTTGTAGCTTATCAGACTGGACTGTCAGGAGTTTAGGAATGGGGAGTGAATGAAGCATCTGATTTTCTGACTTAAAAGGTTGCAGACAGACTTGATAATGCATGTACACAAATTAAAATACTACTTTGTAAGGGGAAACACGTCTCTTTTGCACTAAAAAAGGTCAACCCCCTTGGGCAAAACTTAACAAAATCCTGCTGGTGTCCCTTGTTGATCTACTCGTAGTTGCTTTCTCTATTTTTATCACTTCATTGGGTTTTAGTGAAGATTTGTGAATCTACTACCTTCTTTGACGGATGCTGTTATTTGCAGCACTGGTGGGAAAAGCTATGCTAGATGTCAGCTAAGCAAAACACACAAACGCCCTGATATTTCCTTTAAGTATTTCAGGTAACATGATGGTTAGTTTTGTTTTCCAGTGGTAGAATCAAACACTAATTTGACCTGAAGCTGGTA
Organism: Phaenicophaeus curvirostris; assembly: GCF_032191515.1. Classification (NCBI taxonomy): domain Eukaryota; kingdom Metazoa; phylum Chordata; class Aves; order Cuculiformes; family Cuculidae; genus Phaenicophaeus; species Phaenicophaeus curvirostris. Next base: position 34,727,795 of record NC_091394.1, on the reverse strand, counting down.
ACTGGTGTGTACACAACCCCCAAAGTGTGCACGTTCAAAATACCATATGGGTAACTTTCAGAGTCTGTTGGGCACAAGCAATTTTTTTGTGACAAGAGTAAGTCATTTTGAGACTGGGCAGTTTGGAATCATGCAGTGACACAATGGTTTTCTGCTTACTCAGCACTCCTACAAACAGCAGTGTAAATTATTCAATAGTATTCTTCTTTGGTCATTGGAATAAGGCAAATTTCAGCCTTCCTACTCTTTCAGTTTTCCTGAAATATGATAATGAATCTTACACCAACTACTGTCACTGTGACTTGGGTTTTGTTCAATAAGTCACTACAGATGTACTCAAATAAGCCAGAAAATCATTTATTATGCATTTCATTGATAATTTCAAATTTTGTGTAGAAGTCTCCCAAGTTTCAAGCTGTATGCCCCACAAATTACAGTTAAATCCTTCTCGTAAAGAAATCCATGTTCTTTTTTGTCTATAGGTAAATAGTCTAATCAAGTTTGGCATTTTCTTATGTTGATTTTTTCCCCCCATGACAGCGTCTTGGGAACAGTGTAGAGGAGCCCATTGCTGACGCTGCAAAACTCTACTGGGTCTTTCTAAGAGCAGACAAGTCAGGTATTCCTGGTGTCTTAATCACTGTAATGCTTTATACAATCCTATTCATCATCTCATCAACAGTGTTGTACCTCTACTTTTTAAGGTATGTTTCTTTGTCTCATTATTCCCTTAAGACCTTAGGTTCAAAACCTTTCCCTTGTGATAAAGTGATATCAGAAAAGACATATCCATGTCAAATATCCAGAGCCCAGGACTGCAGGTGACCATGGAGGGGTTACCTCCAACTTAACTTTTAATGCACTGGTATTTGGTGGACACAGCAAGTCAGAGAGGGAGCCACATATATCCACAAAAGGAACACAGTTGATACGATGATTTTTTATAGCCTTAGAGCCTCTTATCCTTTTCCTTCAAATAATAGTGTCTGCATCAAGGATTTAAGCTCTAAATTGTGTGTACCTTTTATTTAGGTACATTGGAAGACACTATCTTTAGTCTTCCAAGCAGTTTTTTTTGAGAAATAGGGAAAAATTCAGAAAGCCACATGTGGTGTGAAGTGCAGAATCCCTCTCTGAGTCTGCAGTGGCCCCCAGAGTCTTACAGCTTTTTGATGATACAGGATTTTTTACTTGGTGTGACTAAGGCTTTAACACACTGCATGAAACGACTTAATCCAAACAATATTTCTGTTACTTCAGCCTGTTGTCAATATTCAGTTAATCATGAAGTAGTTAATTACTGCCTTGCACGTCACTTTTAACAGGGACTGGTGTGGGGCTCTGAAAATGAATGAGATAGGTTTTGTAATGTGTTGAATGAAAAAGTGTATTTTCTTTTTTCTGAGTGACTCATCTATAAATGCAGTAAGAGTTTTGTACTGGCCCTTAATTCACCCAGTCATGAACAATGGGTGGTGGCAAGCACTAACAAAAAGTTGTACACAATAGCAAGATGCAGACAAGTGTAAGACAACAAAAGCTCAGCATCCTCCCTCCATCTGACAAGATCATCTCTTGGTCTACTTTCCACAAATTCAGTTGCAGCAGGCAGAAAAAGATAAATGGCAATCTAAATTTCTGCATAGTATTTCAAAGCTCCTGCATTCCTGGAAGCTGTACACAGCTTCAATGTACTGGTAGTCTAGTTAATTAGTTTTTGGGATGTTAATGCCTTCTTAATCATTGACTTAATAGTTTTGAATAGCTTCATAAGTTTTAGCTGCTGTCATTTATTACTCAGGAAAATTAATTTAAATTAAAACATTTGTAAGGCAGGTTTTTATGAGAATATTACCAACATCTTCATTGTCTGGGGAACAGGTGCAAGATCATCAAAGGTTCCTTTCCTTCTGGATCAATTTTCCCATAATGTTTTCCAATGAATGGGTGGGGGGAGAATGTTACTAGAGGAAAAAAGTTCCCTTTGTACAGCGCATTTTAAAAATTATTCATAGCAAAATACAAAAGCAAAGAGAACGTAACAAACTGTGTTACAATGCATAAAGTCTTTAGAGTTTTTGTTTGATAACAAAATGAAACCTTTTGAATACTGAAGTCTGTGCAGAATAAAGTTATACTATGAGCTTCTGAATTTGGATTAGCTTCCTCTTCCTTTTATGTCCACAACCCAGCACAATGGGAACCTTAGACCTGGCTAGGACTCTTGAGCAGCACACTGTCAGTACAATAATGATAGCATTAAAACTTTTAAAAATGTTTCTACGGAAAGCATCTCTGCAATTCGTAACATTTTTTTTCCTGAATATTGATATAACAGCATTCGTTTTCAAGAGAAAATAGTATTATGACCAAGACAGTAGTGTCTTTTTGTGTGACTATTTCTCAGGTGTTCTATCTCAAAGATGTTCAAATGTAATATTGCCTGACTCAGAAAGTATTTTTACACAGGCATCCCCATCTTTCTTTTGCAAGGTAAATCAATACAAATATTGATACACTCTTCTGTGTCTTAAGACATCAGTCCACAGGGAAGACTTTAGCTGTTGAGTGGTGGAGTTGGTGCCATTGGTTAGAATTACCCAGCAATTTGCCATTTAACAGAAGTGTTCGGCAGAGTTTAAGAAAGGGATAAGAACAGCAAACCCACCAGTTCACCAAAGCAAGTAGGGGAAATATCTATTTCTGCCACAGCTAGAAAGCTTTGTGACAGCACTGATGAACTACCAGGAAGATAATGAAATCGTGGGCAGGGGATAAACAGCAGTAAGCAACTGTTTGTGTCTTCATAAACCAACATACCTCAATAAATCTGGCTCTCCTTGGGTGTCTTGGGAGTCTGTAGTACATGTAGCATGGAGAGATATTCTAATTACTTTTTGAAAAAATGAGGTAGCACTGGTTGCAATTCCTTCATTAGAAACAGACAGGAATTTGCTGGTGAAATGCTTTCTGTACTGTGAGAAAATGCAGACCCAACTCAACTAAAAGTGTCTGCTGGAAAGAGCCTAAATTTGCTGATTTTTTTTTTAAAAAGCTTCAAAAATCTACATTTGTTAATGTTAACAGCAAAATTATTTTTTATTTTTTACAGTTGTTTTCTAAAGAAAGGATGAGAAAGACCTAAGTGAAGATGTAATAAATTGTTTTAACCTCCTCTACCCTTCAAATTTTTGTTTGTGTAAATTTTTGAGAAGTCTGTTTTATTATTTGATACTGGATAGCAAATAATTTCAGTATTTTCTATTCTTTCTGATAAATAAATGAACTTGTAAGGTATTATACTGGGTGTCATCTCTAGAAAATAGCATGTGGGGTTTGTTTTGGTTTTTATTACGTCAACAATAGGAATTATTATTATCACATAGATAAAGTGGCATGTTAAGATACAAGAAGCATTATATTAGTTTTCATGGCAGAGAAAAGAAATTAAAGCAGGTAATAGGAGTAGGCTGAGTACTTTTGGGCAAAAAGAACAAAGCTGGAAGATGGGCTTCATGATTCTTAATTAATTCAAAGTTAATTATATTGTATATAACCATGTGCTTAAAATCTTCATATAGAAAATGTTTATGGCAGCAAATAGACAGTAATTTAACTGCATTAAATTTTACTTCATTTGAAATAAGAATGTTGCATTAAGTGAGCTTAAATAAATGGCAAGGTCTTTTTCTTGTTTAGTAAGATAAGAGGCAAGTAATTTAAAGTGCTGACCTGGAATTTCAAAGATGAACGTGATGGAATATTATCATTTCGAGATGAGCAGAAGGCCAGAAAGCCCACCAGATTGACTGCTAGTTTTTCAACTAAGTACAGTCAATGTTACTAGTAAATGTATACAAAAATGCGTCAGTTATGTTGAAAGAACATCTACGTAGATCCAAGGATTAAACTTTTCTTTGAAGACTCTGTGGAATTTGGAAAATTACTGCATGAAGAGTATTAGTTATTTAGAAAAAAAAAAATCTCTAGCATGTTTTAAGATACTTTAGTTTCCTACTCTGCCTTAGCACTGATTTGCTTATCACACTTTAGAGCTTTTTCTACTATGTTTCTTGGTAGCCAGTTTGTTTATATTCCTAGGACTACCTACATCTCAATTAGGTTGTCTACCAGCTGCTCTCCTCTTTTGATGAGAGAATCTCAAAACAACAGCTTGGAAACTACAGCAAATTTAGGGCTGCATCTTCAAAATGGAATGTTTCAAAAAAGAAGGGTGGGGAAAACCGTACAGAGAGTGCCTTTGTGGCAATGCAGGAAATGTAAATCCCTAACCTGATGTTGGGCCAGGCTGCCAGATTTCAGTATCAGAATAGCTACTCCATCACAGAAACTCTTGGATATAGATCTTGACCTAAAATACATACTCCCCTTTGAAAAGAGAGTTAAATCTCTTCCTGAGATCAAGTTGAAAATCTATCTATTGAGGCATCTCCTTATTTCTGTTCCATGCTATGTCTCAGTTGTGGGCAAAATTGTACTAACCAGCTTACTGAGTGTGTTCCTTTATAATTACTGTGTGCACTGTAAGGTGAGATGTAGAACTTGTACAAATGTGAACTTCATTCTGGTTTGCTTGAACAGTCCACTACCTCAGCCACAAGAACTGCATGTAGTGCTGCTATACACAAGGAGGACGAGTGTTCAGAAAGACAAAGGAGTTGTGCCTGTGTTCTTTCTCTCCCACCTGTCAGAAATTAAGAAACTGCACACTCCCATAGAAATCTGGGCTTTTTGTTGGTCGCAGTGTCACACAACAATCCCTGCACTTACCATGAGTATCCAGCCAAAGTCTGGGAAGGATGAAAAAGCTGAGACTGGCACCAAGTAATGACTGTATTATGATAAAGTATTAGCTTGGAAGTGGGTACAGAAGGAAAGATCCCAGTTCAATATCCTAGACTGAGATTCCAGCTTTTCTGATCTTTCTGTTTTTTCCTGCTTTTCTGAACCCCTAGTTCTGGAATAGAAGTAGAATGAGAGACATATGAACTTGAAGAGGTTCCATTTGAGTTAAACAGCAATGTTTTGAAGTTTTAAAGTTCATCTAAGGCTAAAACTGTGACACAGAGCTTTTCCAAAAGCCTCACGATATTTCTTGGTTTCACCTACGTTAAGGAATACCACATAAAAAGCCTTTCTTGTGGTAGAGAATTTTAGTGTGTAGTGCTTATTCAATTCCCCACCACAGCAGAAAACGTCATAGCAAAACAAAGCCAACAGATGAAATGAAATTTTAACTTCAAGAGCAGTTTAGAATGTATAGACATCAGGTTTGGGGATGAAAAAAATGGTGAATAGCTCCTTTCTATATGATGTTGTTTGCCTATTATTGAACCCTGGCACAGCAGGAGGTCCATTCATGCCTAACTTAGGTACTCCATGTAAGCACTGGAACTAGTTGCCCAGCTCAATGCTAAGGACAGACAACGGGTGTTTCTGAAGGAAAGGAAGATCAGGATCTTTTTGAGATGTCAATATCTTGAAATAGTAAAAAGAAATTGCTGCTTAAGTTTATGTAATTGGATTCGGATATTGTAGTCTCCGGTGCACTGGGAAGGGTTGAATGTTGGAGACTTCATGGGAAAGAAGCTTCTTACTCTTGGGTAGAGAATATAGTCATGAAGGGGAAACCAAGCTTTAGAAATCTACAAAAGCGTAAGGCAGATTTTTTTTTTTCATGAAGAGTCCTTTCAAAGAGAAAACAATTGTGTCATTTCTGCCCTTAGGCTACATAGTGAAGGCTGGCTGTTGGATGTATTTCAACGTATTCATGGTGAGGAAGGCACATTTTTTGTTCCACTGGATTTAGAGGTTTCCAGTCAGGAGCTGAGCTACATTATGAAGAGAGCTGAGCAGTGGAGAGGAATCAGTGGTGAAAGACGGATGGTGAGTGGTAAACAGAGTCTCTAGAAGGAGTCTGTGACATACTGGTGCAAAGTAATGGTTTGTATTTCTGGTTATTACCTAAAAGGATCTAGATAAATTATTCTTAGTGTGCATCTTTGAATGGAGAAGCTAAGAAGCATGTTCAGGAGAATTTTGTGATGTATGTGCATTGCCTGAACATCTTGAGGGGTTGCAATCTGCTTAGTATTCAAAGGCATCACTGTTGTCAAAAGTAATTATGCCATTTGGTGATTCTTGACTGTACCATAGAGATTTGTTACTTGTTTAAATGTCAATATCATCCCAGTTAATTTCTCAACCTACTCACAAAATGGGGAGCTCCATGGACAAGTCAAATTTTCTACCTGTAAGGGCATGTTTTAGGCTGCAGTGAGGAGTGAGTATGAGTTCAGGGAGTCAGATGTGATAGCTATTCTCTCTTTCCTGGCCCTATCCTTCTAGGATCACCCAGAACAGTGGGCTGAGTTGGAAATGTGCAAGGGGAGGTAGAAGAGGTCTGAAGATGGTCTGCTCTACATTGGCTGTCAAAATAATTCTTTCTTTTCCGTTAATCCACCAGCCTATAGTCCCATATACAGACTTTAAGCTGTGATGTGCAGAAGAGGTATCCATGTTTGCAAAGTGTCCACTGTTGGGAATGTCATCCACAAATGAGACTCCTGGTCATAATTCCTTTCAGAGAATTGAAAATAAGAGAAGTATCATGGCCAGTACTCTGTGAGGTACACTGTCTTCCTTCTTCAAGGGAAATATTTTTTCTTGCTTTCTGGCTTTGCATCAACATTATTGATTTCCAAAGGACTACCACTGAAATGGTTTCTATTACTGTTGTTACAAGTTATGTAAGGTCAAACAAAGAATAGTGGACCTCATTTCACATGCCAAGACTGCCAATGTCATATGGAAAATGTGGCAGATATGGCAAATGCAAATGACTGCTTTTCTGCTTCAAGTGCGGAATAAATTTCTAATGATATTACCGATGAAACATTTCTTGCAGAAGTACAGAAAGGGTTGAATAGGGGTTGGAAGGGCAGGTGAGAGAGGAGGTGGTGGGTAGAAAGATGTGGGTAAAGACAAATGGAAAAGACTGGAAAGAAAAATTACTTATATGTATACAAATTGTCTCTGAATGGAAAAAATCTGGATTGTCCACTGCTATAATAAGAAACAATTCTGAGGACAGAACATTGAAAAATGTGACCCATGCCTATAGACTTGCAAGTTCCTAGATTTGCTCCCAATATTCAGCTTGGCATTTATGTAATGCCGTATTGAAATATGGGTCCCTAATCTTCCACTGAGATTCTTTAAAATGGACCCAGCCTCAGCCAGATCCAGCAGCACTGAGGGTACAATCAGAGCAGAGGGAGGACTCCTTATGCTGGCCGAATAGGGAGTACTGCATATTTCATTTTGACTAAGTGCAGTGATGTACTTTTTTGTCTTTACCCTAAGTACCCAAATTTCTTATTTCTGTTCTGTTTACATCCTCACAAATTTCATGCCTTTTCCTTTATATCAGCCCTAATCAAATTCCAGAATGCGACAGTGTTTAAACATTCTTGTCCTCTATTGGGGCATACTGGTGCAGACTGTTTGATATAAGCATATAGGATTGATGAGAAAGAGTGCAGAAGTTTGCATCTCTGGCATCAGTAGGTTCTCTGCCATTTACTTCAGTGGGTATAGAATCTGTCTGACAATGAGGAATTTGTGAGTGAAGAATACTACCCAAAACTCCTGAGCTAGTTGTACAAAACACTGATCCTGTGTAAAAAAAGGACCAATGTTCTTCAGAAACCTGAAATCTTCCCCTTCTGCTCCAACTTCTTGTTTATGTCATTTTGGTGGAAGAGAGAGTAGTCAAATCAAGTTTCATTAGCTGTTTAGCAAATTTAGTCTTTTAATAAAAACTTGCTCTGTTCCAGAAATATATTCTCCACACAGAGCACTTCCCTGCAAGAGCAGGAACTGTCATTCATGCTCCTAGGCATTGCAGATACTGAAAGACCCTTTCTTTCTGCTGTGAATTTGCATAAGGTATTTATCTTGTCCCTTTCTTTTTGTATGTCTAATTGTACAAAGTAATCAGTATGGAAGACACATCACTAGGCCTTATTGTGTGCATTATTAATGTGTTAATTTTTAAATAAGATACCAAATTAACTGTGAGCAATTTTTATAAAGAGAAGCATGAGACTGCCATATCTTACATCACTCTATATAAAAAATATATTTTAAATGGAGGTCATTCAAGTAAATAGTCAGTCAAACCTTCTGGAAAAAATAGGTCTACGTTTTTGCAATATTTTCTTGCTGTTAACCATGTGCTTCTCATTTTTATTTCCCGGATTAAAAATTGCCCCATTAATGGGTATTTTATAATATGCTTAATTTCCTTTTATTAATTGATAAATGCAGCAGCAAAGGACACATTTACAGTATGATGAGAATTTAAGGTTATTGCATTTTATAATTTTTATATTGTTCAGAGAAGCAATTTGTCATTTGTGGAATGACATCCATGCCATCATTATGAAGTATCTATAGTTGGTTTTTTGATAGGAAAAAGGTCACTTTCTCTAGACCAAGAAGATATCACTCTATTAAACTAATTTGCCTACATGCAAATTTTGTCATTTTTACCTCATTAAATATTTATCATAGAGTAAAAAAATATATATATTCATGAAGGGACAGCTAGCAGCCTGATGGAGCTGGAACTAATATTTTGCAATATAATGATTTTTTGCATCCTTAATTAGATAGCATAAGGTTGATATGATTAGGTCAGGATGTAGCGTTTTTCATTAAAATACATTTTAGAAGCTGTAGTCATAATCTGCCCTTGCAATTAAATAATGAGCTTATGAGTTTAATATTATCGACCCAATTATTATCCCATGGAAAAGTATACCTTTAATACATTTGTGCCGTAGGAACTCCATTACCAACAAAACAAATTATATTTCCAGGTACACACATTACATATCCACAATCACATTTACATAGAGGTTTGGAAGGCACTGTGGGGAGAGAACCATCAAAGCCCTGTACAATATGGAAACACACTTGATTATTTTGGAAGAAGTCACTTACAATGTCTTTCATGAGGAAAGCTGCAAAGAAGTTAAAAAGCGACTTACAGAGGTGGAGAGAAACATTTGCTGTAACAGACATCTGTAGAATCAGTGTTCTGTGTGCCCTCTGGACCCCTGCTCCTCAACCTGTTATAAAGGTAGAGCTGAATATTTCCTGAGCTTTAATGGGAGATGGGCATATCATAGAATCATAGAATCACTAGGTTGGAAGAGACCCACCGAACCATTGAGTACAACCATTCCTTTCAAACACTAAACCATGCCCCTCAGCACCTCATCCAGCCGTCCCTTAAACACCTCCAGGGAAGGTGACTCAACCACCTCCCTGGGCAGCCTGTTCCAGTGCCCAATGACCCCTTCCATGAAAAGTTTTTTCCTAATGTTCAGCATAACCTCCCCTGGTGGAGCTTGAGGCCATTCCCTCTTGTCCTGTCCCCTGTCACTTGGGAGAAGAGGCCAGCACCCTCCTCTCTACAACCTCTTTTCAGGTAGTTATAGAGAGCAATGAGATCTCCCCTCAGCCTCCTCTTCTCCAGGCTAAACAACCCCAGCTCTTTCAGCCGTTCCTCATAAGGCCTGTTCTTCAGCTCCTTCACCAACTTTGTTGCTCTTGTCTGGACTCGCTCCAGAGGCTCAACATCCTTCTTGTGTTGAGGGGCCCAGAGCTGAACACAGTATTCAAGGTGCGGTTATGGATGTCAAATTCCAGAATCAGATTTATCGGGACCAGCAGCAGACAGGAATACATTAAAATGCCATTGATTACAGTGGATCAGTAGTGATATCAGGACCCTGGATTTTAGCCAACACTTTCTCTTTTTGGTAGATATTACAAAAGTGAAAATGTCTTGTTGTCCTCACCAAGTAATCAGTTTCTCAAAGCTATGTGATAGTTCAGAGCAAAGTATCAAGTGGGATTTTCCTTTCCTTTGCAACACTTTTCTCATATTTAAAGCCTCTGAGCTATCTATCAGATGAATTACTACCAGTACAGGTAAAAAGGAAAAAATCTGGCCTTCAGCGATTTTTACTGGATTTAGCCCTCAAGGTAGCACCACTGCTTGCAGTGGGACTTTTTACATAATACTACTAATGATGAGAAAAGTTGTACAATCAGCAAGCTGAAACACCACCAGTAGTATTCCAAGCATAGGCCCAAAAGGTTTGCACATAGAAAGGGTTTCTGAAAGAAAATATGCAAGCTCTATAGGCAAGAAGATAACGTGAAACTTACACTTGAAATAAAGCCTGATGCACTGCAAAATTATTTTAATGAGACCAGGGCTAATTTTCTAATTCTGAAACGATATTATAGCAAACCATAAAAAATTACCCGGCAGTAGTTTTTTGAAAGGAAAATATATTTGTAATTATCTTGAACACACGAGATTACTTCAGGGCCTATTATCGACACAATTTTTGGTACCACTTTACACTAATTTGCATTTATTACTCTCAGGCCAGCTATTAATATGTTAATAAATAAGTCATTAATACTTGTTATTTAATTGCTATCTATTTATTCCTGTTCAATAACGTATTAATTACTTGTGAATAGTTGAGGGCAAAATTCTGCCCTTGTTAGTGAAATCAGAATTGGCAAGAAATGAAACTGGTGCTGGACTTGCCTCTGTTAGTGGAGCTGGCAGAGGTGAAGTCATTTAACCCATTTGGCATGAGGAGGTGAACTTTTGCCTTGCCTCAGAGGAGGAAGCTTCATGAGCTTCTAGGTAGCTTGTGCTGTGGCAAAGCTGCGCAGCCACATGTAGAGGCTGCTGAAGGCAGGCAGTGTCACGCATGAGGTGATTGTAATTTGTCTCTTCTTATAGTCCCAGGCTTGCTCCTGTGATGGAGTTTGAACTCTGCTTGCAAAGATGTGTGGGTGATGCATAGGGTGAAGCCAAGGGCAGACTGAAGTCCTCTGAGAGCTGATGCAAGACCAAGGAAAACATGGTACATAGTACCGATTGAGAAATGGAAATAGGCACATTGCTTTCCTGCAGCTGGATATTGGAAACAGAAAAAGGAGGATCCCATACCCTGCCCCAATCCAAAATCTCACATTCAAGGTCTTTGATTCCCCTTGCATAAGTGGACCATAGAGTAGATGCAAAAAACTAAAGAAAATATGGTCACCATAATTAATGTATTTTCTGTTTGAGGAGTTAGCATTCCTGTGATTTCTTGCCTTTTTTTTAGACAAAGCTTACATTTAGAAATGGTTAGTGAGGACAGGCTAAATGTTGAACAACATGATCCACTTGACTGTGTGGATCTAACACAGTCTTAAATTTGATTTCTGTAGTTGCAGGATGAATTTTTCCCATGGACACAAAAAGAAATTGTGCTGTTGCCTTTCAGGAAGCTTTATTTCAGAAATATAGGTGAGAAATTGCAGAAGTATTTTGACTTTAAAAAAAAAATGAAAAAAACCCACCCACTGATGAAATGATTGGCAACGAGTAATATCATGGCAAAGAATTACAGGTCCCTGAAGGAAAAGTAAGCAAAGTGGTTCAGGAACACACAACCATGCCAGGGAAAATGGGAATAAATTGAAATGTCAGGTAGGAGAAGCTGATGGGAAAAAATAGCAGTGCAACCATGTCACTTTTGGTTCCCCTAAAAGAATGTTCCTCTTCTCAAATTGGTGATTTAGATATTACTGGTTTGCAAACAGAGAAGGAAAATATATTGAGACAGCAAAAAAAAATAGAAATTGTGACTTTCCTTTTTATTTCCCCACCCTTCAGTTTGCAAACTGTTTCTGACTATGAGTTATACTGTATATATGTAAATTCTACTAAATGTACTCTGTATTATACCTTTAAAAAATACCAAATGGCTGAGACAATTCAAGATGCAGTAGGAAATATGGTCTTACAATTTTGATTTGTGGTTTCCTTTCGTGGAACTAGTTTCAGTGATTTTTTAGAAGCCTAATGTTTTGCGAGTTTGCTATCAGGTTTCTTTTTCCTGATCTTAATCCATGTTGTAAAAAATTTGAAGCTGCTCACTGGAGCTCTCAGTACAGTGTCTCCAGCAATTTAGATTCTATGAAGAATCAAAACGAAGTTTGCTGTGAGAGTAGCATAGGAGATTAGAAAGCAGTAGCAAAACCGACTCTGAGCATATCCAGAAAAATTAGCTGTAATATAAGATTTAATCCTTTAAGTGTCAGTACGAATAAATCACTTTGTTGATTTGGGGTAATGCACAATTGTTTTAACCAGTACAAGTAAACCACCCTGCTAGTCTGGGACAATTCAGCTCAACATGTTGAGGTGGCAGGATTAGGCAATAAGAAAGAATCACCTATCTGCCACAGAAATTGTAGGAGAGAAACCTTGACCCCTTTGCAGTCAACAGCAAAAAATTGCACTGACTTCATTAGGGACAGAATTTCCATCTGTCTCTGTAAACAAAGGAGAAAGGGAGGAAATAGGGCCATGTCTCACTGAACTTATATGTGATCTGTGTATATAAGGTCAGATTCTCATGTGGGTTAAATTATTGAAGGCAGAGTCTGTATTTGTTTGAAGATTAAATTGAGATTGAAAGTCAGGAGATGAGCAGAAGGAAGGCTCAGACTAATAATGGGATGTTAGAGAACACAGAGCAAATTATAAGGTCAGGAAGGAGTGTAGCATTCCAACGCCTCTTAGATTTAAAATAAAATTATTTCTGTATGAAATGACAAGGCCTTGAACTGTGTAGGATCAAATTGGCCAGGTGGTTCTGAAACACTTTTCTTGCTGTTCTTTTAGAGCATTTAGTCTACAGGGAGTGGTGGGTGAAAAGAAGAAAGGGAGAACTGTGGATGTTTTGAAGCATATGGGATAACCAGCTATGCCGACCACAGCCAGGCATACCATTAAGCCTCGCAAAGCTGATTAGTAATTAATCATAAAGTGTATATGTGTGAGCTGTGAAAAGCAAGGAAATGTAGACTAGGTAAATGAAAGCCTTGTTTTGCCTTGGTGGATGGGTCTAACGAGTGAAACTGCTTCAACAGATGTGCACACAATAAGAAGCCTTGTAATAAATAATAACAGTGGTAGAATGGATATATCAACAAGTTTACTAATGAAAATGGCATTAGAAATTGAGCCAGTAGAGTAACACTGCACAGAACTTTCTTGAGTCATTGCTACATCCGAGTTTAAGGGAGAAAAATCCACTAAAACCAAAAAGAGATGAAAAATGGATAAAAAGCCTGAACAGCCATGCAAAATTCTCTGAATCTAAAAATTGCATGGTAATATGTCAGTAGAGTAAAAAAAAGATAAAACGAAAGGCAAACTATACAGTGGTATGTATTACAAGCTACTTAGAGCATTTTTTTTTTTTGTCATGTGATATGTCTCATGATAAGGCTATAAATTGAAATGAAAATTATTTAACTTATTATCAAACGCCATGGAACTACTTAGGGAGGATGTAAACATGATCTTGGTTTTAGCTAACATGTATTTTTTCCCCCTTTTCAATGAGAACTGAATTAATGAAGTCTCCTTTGCTATCCCCATTATATACGAAATACAGTTTTTTCTCTAGTAAATGATAACAAATTATTTCAATCCTATAATCAATGCATGAATTATACAAAGGCTTTAGTGAAGATGGACAAAATTAATTGTCTGCTGACATCCTTCTGATTACTATACTGGCAGAAAGGTGTTAATTTCTGTAATACTTCAACAGATATCCAAACTGTTTTGTCAGAGAGGTTGGACAGTGATGGAGGAGGAGTACATTTAACTGTAATTTTTGTAGTAATTCATGGGAAGCTTCATTGACAGGTGCTAATAGCACTTGATTGCCTTTAAGACGTTTTCACAACACAACTCTGCAAGCACCACATCAAGGTTTGCTCAGTCAAATAGTTTTTTCTCCTTGCATCTAGATAATTTGTAACCACAGGCAAACTTCTGAAAATCCAAGGTGGTTTGCAACACTCCATTGGGGCGAATCTGTCATTGGCTGGCTGGAACAGATCAGTGCACTAATGAAGAGCAAGCTCTTTGGGTTTTTTTGTCATTTCTGTGCAAGCAATCCATTTTATTTCTCCTAAGTGGCAGGGCATGTTATACATCTCATCCCATATAATCTGACTTACATTATAATTTGATTCATACACAGCCTTTCCACAGAGATTAATTAGCAGCAGGTTTGGAGTTTGCAAGTGAAAATATGATAATTAGTTTTCTTGGAATGTTAACATTTCAACACTTCGGGTTTTCTCCATCTTTGTCTTCAACGAAGCTGCAGTAAACGAGCACTATTTCTCTTCTAAATCAGACTCTTGTGAGGTTTGAAATACAGATATTTTCATCAAGCTGGATAATTTCCATGGAAAATTTACTAGCTCATGAAATATTGCAGAAGTAATTCATACAATGGTTCCCTCCTCCCCTCGGTAGGTTGAAGTATGATGTGAGCAGTTCTGAAACCCCCCAGGATAGTCACTTATTTAACAATGGTGATTCCTATTCTTTCTAACAAAATTCGGCTGACTCTTCAGTTTTACACAAAATAGAATTAGCCAATAGGTCTCTCATATGGTTGTCGGCTAGTGCTGTAAACAAGGTTACATTAACACCTTTGATTCCTTGCACTCGTTCATTTCAGTATATAATATAGGTAACTCATTGATGCATACTACGTGTTTAAATCCAATAATTTAGCCACATTCTGAAAAGAATTAGCAATTTATCTGAATAATGAGAACATTCAAAGTTACAATAGTGAGTAGAAGTGTTACATTAAATACCAGCCCTGATGATTTAAAGACATAGTGTAAATGCTAACAGATTGGGCTGAAAAAGAAACTGACTTTATGAAAAATTTATTGTGGTGTTGTCTATTATGGGTGGGTGGAGCTGTTTAAAAGCTAATATTTGCTTAATTATTTGTGATTTATCCTCCTTGATCTTGTATAGATTTCTTTTTTTTCCAGTGATAGCATTTAAAAAAATCTCAGCCTTATTACTGGGCTCAACTCATCTTCTTGTATCTTTGGCTTCAGTCATCCTCTGAGCTTTGGCAAGGTACTGTCAATGCCCGTTGATCTAGTCAGGTAACGGGTAACTGAAATGTTTCTACCAGTGCAACATCTAATTCACCATGTGGTTGTGATCTTTCATATGCGATTGCATGAAGTTCAGTTGCCAATTATGTATGTAATTGCAAGCATATTTTTGCAGATCAGGCTCTGAATTTCTTCCTTTAGAAGAAATGTCTTTACTACCTTTTTGTGCTTGTCACATGAGGGGCTGCTAACAGTAAACTACTTTAAATATAAGTGCATTAGCAAATATTTGAGGAATGTTAGAAAACTGAAGGAAACTGAAGTTTGCTTTCTATAAATAACCTTTAAATATTCTTAGATCAAATTATATTTTCTTCTTTAAATATAAAATACCTATACTGACAGCTGAATACTGAAGACACCTGCACGCAGCAGAGCATAATTTCCCTGCCCACTGCATGGGGCTGGAGAAATATAGCAAGCATATAGCAAGGCAAAATTTCCCTGCCTACATAACAGGACTGGAGGAATATAGCAAACACTGAATGAGGTCTGGCTGCATATAAGAACAGCTCCAGGAGACTCAATGGGAAGGCTTAGGTCTTGCCACTCTACCTATGTCTACAGGGTGAGTTTAGCAAAGATGCATGCTTATTCTCAAGCTCAAACATATCCATCATCTTTTCTATCTTAACCTCAGCTCAGAAGGCAAAATACACTCTGAGCTTGACCTTTCAGGTGAACTTTAGCTCAGATAAACCAAAAAGAAGCAGAATGCATGTAGTTCACAGGACTCAGCAAGAACGCTCCTCTTTTCTGGTGAAGATTTGCCAAAGACAGTGGTCTTGTGGTGGACTACAAAGCCCAGCTCTGGCATGAGCATTGAAATAGTTACCTTTTGAAGTTGTATATAAACAGGGGCTGAGTTAGATTTCATCTGCTGGCACCTGACAAGTCTGTCTGTTCCTTAGTTGCTGGAGCTTTCTAAGGAGATCATGATTTCCACTCTGACATGTTTGTCAGGACAGAAACATGCTGTCACTGTGCTTCCCATCTGCATTGTTTTTTCTATCTTAGTGATAATCAGGACATCTCAAAGAACCGTAATTTCCTGGGTCTGCCTGAAACCTAGCACACGTGTCTCTGAGGCCAGCCAGTGAGAGTTTGTTGTGGTAGAGAGTCTTGTTTTCTCCTGGTCGACAAAAGGGGAGAAGAAGCCATGCCCCAGGTATGTGAACTTGTGAGGAATTCCTACAGACAACAAAAAAAGAGAAGGAGGCAAATTGGCTGTTTTATTAGAAACATGATCTCTGGTGTTTTTTATCTGGAGAGGGGATTGTTGCATGCTGATGAATATGGGTAAGAGTGCTAAAATGCCCCTGAGCGAGTATGTTCCTTCAGCTCTCCTTCAGCAGCTCCTGCTATCCCAGCCACTGACCTGTGAAATGTGGTTGTGTCTACTGGATTTTTCCCTCTATTTTGAAAGCTGTTCTTTCCATCCTGCAAAATATTACTCCAAACAGTTAAATGGGAGTTGTATTTGCAAGGTTATGCATATTAATATTAATGGAAAATCTGATGGGTCCAGTGGTCAGAGGGGGATAATCATGCCATTCAAGTGAAATGCAAGTACAACAGGTTTTATGAATTTATTGTTTCAAAACTTACTTGGTTTTCTCCAAAACAGAATGGAATTTTAAAAATTAACATTTCTGAAAGAAAATCCTGCAGTTTTGGAGGAGATGAAGAGAAATGATCAAAATAAAAAGTGGGCAGCTTCTAACTTTGGTACACTTTGATAAAGATGGAGCCAAGCCTTGCTTCTCATACCACCTTGATCCTAATGAGCGCTGTTCAGATGATCTACTTTCCATATAAATCCTAGGGCCTCCTCTCCTGCTGGGTCCAAGTACTTTTCACTGTGCCTAAGTTTAAGGCTTTGGGATCCCCATTGACTGGCCCTGTGCAGGGACTTATTTACACATCAGGCTTGCTGAGTATGGCCCTAAATGTGCATCATTTATCCAGTGACACTAGCATCAGCATGCTGATGTAAAACTTTTAGTGCTACCATCAGGTACTAGGGCCTAATTCCTGTGTTCTCAAAATGAGAAATAAAAAGGGAAAGGGCAAAGCTAAGCAGCATGTTAGGAAGCCGCGTTCCCCCAAACCCTCACTATCCTGCAGCAGTGTGAGCAGCCCATCTGGTTTTGCACAGCATTACTCTGACCAAAGTAACTGTGAAGGTTTATTTAGAAATAGGAAAAATGCACCTGGTCATCTAAAACACTTCAGAAGGGTTTGTTGCCCCTGTCAGATGAACAGCCACTGAAATTGGCACATTGGCCATGACATGAGTAATTCTCTGGTGAACTGGTCTTTTTACGTAGAAAATTATCTCATCAGAAATATTCTGATCAGCAGTAGCCTGAAGGCTTGAAGCTTGAGCTTAGTCATGGCATAAAAACCTCCCCAGCTTTTTTTCTTTTTTTTTAGTTTTGTAGCTGAGATTACCCATTTAGGACTCATAGTTTAAAATTTTCTCAGTAAACCTCCTTTTGTATTACTGGGTCTTGCCTGAGAGAGCAAGTGTGCTAGCTGGATCCTTACTTCACTAGTTCACAAAGAAGGATGTTTGTTTGGGCTTTGCATTTCCATTTAACAAGCAAAAAATAATATAGTAAAGGTAGAAAGCCAGTTCCTGTCTCTTTCAAAGTCAAAATGGACAGAAAACATGCTCGATAGTGTCTTGTTAAGCTTTTTAGGATTACTCTACTTTCCCTTGATTAGTTCCTCTTTGCTGAAACCTGATGGGCTTCAAATAAACTGAAAGTTTGTGAACCTGGGAGTGTAAGCCCTCCTGCTGCTAAGGAAAGGTTTATAGACTAGTTCCTTTCATTATAGCTTTATAAATGGCATTGTTTGAAGCAATGTGCACTGCAGCTTGAATAACAACTTGGAGAATGCTAGTTAATTTGCTGTTTGAGAACTAGTGTCTTTTCAAGTAGCTTTTGGGGTGTTCCAGTAATTGTTAGACAGATGGGAAATCTTTTGTTGACAAATGTTACCCTACCTCTCACTCAAGTTTGGGCAATGTCCACCAAGTGTATGCAGAACTTCAGGGCTACAGATATCCAGCAAGTGCCTTTGGCTCTGTAGGTAGGTGTGATGCTTATATAAATTGTGGAGAACCCTGCAAAACTCATCAGGTCCTTCTACAGGGAAGAGAGAAATTCCCCCAGCTTCCCCAGCTGCAGCCCAGAGTGTGTAGCAGACCTGCATGAATAGCTCTTCCCTTGAAAAGGCAGTGCCAGAATTGGAGCAGCATATTCACACATAGCCTGATGCAGCCTCAATGCCATCCTTTATGGTGTGATCTTACACTGCATGGTATCAGCAGCATGCCCTGTTTCAGATCATCTGAGTCTGTGGTGTCCACAACACCCAACTGCTTGTTCCAGTGACAGAGGAAAAGATCTTTTGAAATGTGAAAAGGTCCAGGGTGCTTGACTTTAAAATGCCTCTTTCAAAGAGGTGCTCTTTTCACTATAGCCCCTTCCATTCTTGTCATCTTCCAAAGCACATTTGATGCAGGTTCCTGCAGAATCTATGCATTCTCTGAGTTTACATCTCCTGTCTTGATAACATGGTTTCCTTGTGCATTCTGGGCTGTTTCTGCCATCTTTTGCCCCCTAGCTGTGTGACAAGCAGCTAGGGACCAGGGTGGCCTCTTTGTTCTGTGCCTGAACAAGTGTGTTCTGCCATTTCACTAAAGGTGTGCAGGGGGCAGACTTTAGGACTTGAGAAGCATTCTTAAAGGAAAATCGATGTGCAATTGAATAGCTGAAGAACAAGGAGCACCTTCTACAGCACAGGTTGTACAGTAGTGTTCACCAGAAAAGCACTGCAAGTATTTGTGATGGCTTTAAACTGACCAGACATCCTAACAGTAACCGAGAGGGTGGTTTAGCCTGCATGGGGAGAGCAGAAGTCCATTGCAAAGCTTCCCAGCAGGTTGAAATGGCCACTTCTCAACATGGAGCTCCTTAGCTGTGCTGGATCAGAGGCCAGGGTGCTGATAGCTCTCCATGCGGTGTGCTTCGTGGCTGGGGAGCCCCATGCCATGGAGGCTCTTACAAAGGAGCTTGAGGCACACAGTTGGATGTTGCACACTGCGGCTAAAAGAAAAGGAGGCCTAGCTATAGCAAAGTATGAAAAATATTTTCTTCTTCAGTTTTTACAAGTAAAAGTATAAACATGTGTGTAAGTGAGAACAATATGACAGCAGATTATAGCTGTTTTGGAGTCTTTACCATCAATTTCTTCTTGCCATATTTACACTCAGAAATGCATACATGTGCACCAGAATTTTTGTCACTCATGTACACATCCAGCCTGAGAAGCTATAATCAGCATTTAAATATTACAGGAGCAGTTTTTACATTGATCACAGTGTCTTGTTGGTGCTAATTTATTTGTAAGTGATGTTAAATACTTGAAATCAACCCTTTGGGTGGCTTCCAAATGCATCTTTTGTGATGAAAACTAAAAGCAAACGGATTGGGCTTTTGGGGGTACAGAGAAGGAGGGGAAAAACCAAAAACAATGGCAAACAACAAAAAAAAAGCCTCAAGCCCAAATGACAATAACGGCATCATTGTGTAAATATAACATTCTCCTGCAGTGCTTACAGTCCAAACGCTGGGGCACTAGAGAGGGTGAACAATCATAAGCAAGGAAATATTTCCTTCATTAGTATTTAATATAAATGCCTATTAGTTTTTACTTCTTTGTCCAAGCTGAATGCAAAATACCATGAAAATAAGTAAGCCAAATTTACCAGTAAAAACTTCCCTTTGCTTTTGTACTGGTGGTAGTACAAGCAAGTGTGTCTGTTTTATATGTCTGGGGTCTGACACTCATTTGTGCTGTTCTGGCATCTTTACAAATCTGTAGCATGGGTATAATGGTGTGCCAGAACTGTATGAAAGGATCTTAGTGTACATAGAGAAAGGAATTTATGATTTTTGAGCCTGACAGTGCCCTTTAAGCTAACCATGGAGGAGATCTGCTTGTTTTGCTATATATTGCTTCATTTCTGGCCATTGCTGGTTACTATTGTCATTTGTTGAATATGTAATAGAATTTAGAGATATATTAAGCTAAATGTTTTGGCTTTAAAAGTGGGGAGGTTTTTTTGTTTTTCTTTATTTTCATGTAACAAGACTCTTTTTTGCTGGCACAAAGAAGGTCGCACAGTTTAAACAAAACCTAATGGAAATTCTTGAATGAGGCAAAGATGCTGCAGTTCAAATACATTCATCCTGTTTTGTAGTGATGTGGCATCATCATGACTAGAGTTTGTTGTTTCTTTTTTTTGGTTGATGTGTAGCCAGGCAAAGATTCTGACTTAAGATCTTAGGATTCAGACTCCCAGCCCAGAATTTTTTTGAAAATCATTCTCACTGCAATTGGACAAGGGGATGCTTTATGGAACAAACAAGCCAACAAAAATAAACAGAGAGCTCACACTATTTTTTCATGTTTTCAGCCCCATGACATTTTGTTTTTCTTATAGATATTAAGCATGTGGGGTTGAAAGTTACCGTAGGTCATAGGCTTTTGATCATTTCCTGAAGGACTCTAATACTATATTTCCTTTTTTATAGGAGGGAGTAAAAATAGTTTCAGACAGTGCACAAACAACCATTTCCATAAACCCCCTAAATTCGAAGTAATAATAATTCAGCCATCTAGGATATGTTTTCAATGGATTATTAAAGCATGTTTACCATCACATGAACCCTGTTCTAATGCAATTTCTTCAACTGGAAGATTTCTTCTCTAGTCTGAGCTGACTTCTGCTCTTTTTAAAAGATCACTGTGGCTGAGGGAGAGGGAAAAGGGACACTTCTGGTTTTTAAAGATCATGTACACACGCATAATTTGCTTGTGCCAGGAAGTTCAACCCACTGCTCCAAGAGTTCCACCAGTAGTACCTCCTCTGATCATTTCAGTGCCAGGTTATCAGGAGATGCCCTAGGCAGATATTTTTGTTGCTGGGCTGGCACATTTCTGTAACCTGTCCTGGTCACATCATTCTTCAGGTCAGATAAGATTCCTGTATCTGGACTGTTACCTCTGGAAGGTGTTTTCAACTTGCACACAGTCCAGGGAATTGTTGCATTGAGACTGAAACGATCATAGAAAATATAAACCAGAACCATATTACTGCACTGTGTTATTCAAATGAGAGGTCAAATTACCCCCACTGATGTAAGCAGGGTTGCCAAGGTCTAAATGAAGACACAATTTGGCCAAAGGTCTGTTTCTAATGTGAGGTTTGAGGGCTGGTAGGTCTTGCATCTAATATCAAACAGCTGTAAAGCAGTACCAGATCGACTAGAAAATAGGCATGCATTTCTGAAAAAAAAAATCCTTCCCAAACAAAACCATAAAACCCAACAACCCCAAATCTTAATGTATTATTTAAACATTGCCAGCGTAAAATGGAAAGTATAATTGTTCATTGTTGCCTGCTTATTTTAGTTTTGAGTTCCCTGTATGAGATTGTTTAGGTGCATTAAATCATGCTGGGATGTTTCACTATAGTGCTCATGCTGCTCTACCCCTGCTCCTACATGCACCCTCAAACCCCTCAAGGGCTTTTACAAAAGTACAAGCTCAATTCTTGTATTGTTTGCACCCCTGCAGATCTGTGACAATTTCTCTTCATTTGCACTTGGTAACAGAAAGCAAGGTCAAAATGTGAATTTGATGTATAGTTAGCATGAACGAAAAGATAGCTCATTTATTAGTACTTAGATGCATTTTGTGGTGCAGTTTTGGTATCCTAAGATTACATGAGATGACATTTTTATAGGTATAATCACTCAGGAACTCAACTACAGACATACATAATAAATATGAATACATTGCTCAGAAATTGTTAATGGCCAGGAAAGTATTCTTTATCTGAATTACTGCCAAGTTTCAAAACTGCATGTATCATCTTATCACATACTATACTTTAAGCGTTGGTCATGTAAGTCAGATCTGCTCGATGGGTGTTTTAAATCACAAACATAACTTGTTGGAAACTCTAGAGTAATGTTTTTTATTTGGCTTGGTTTCTAAGTCAACATAGTTTGTTCATACTAGTTCAATTGTGTTTTCCTTACACCTTGC
Organism: Phaenicophaeus curvirostris; assembly: GCF_032191515.1. Lineage (NCBI taxonomy): Eukaryota > Metazoa > Chordata > Aves > Cuculiformes > Cuculidae > Phaenicophaeus > Phaenicophaeus curvirostris. The sequence continues at coordinate 34,705,544 of NC_091394.1, read as the reverse complement.
CAATTCTAAATCTTTTACCTGAACAAGAAACAAAGAACAAGTAAATTTTAGGCAGTTGAGCATCTAATGCTGTCTATATGCTCTATAAAATCTGTAGTAAATTTACGGCATGTCCTTTTTCTTTTTTATCATATGTAACTGGTATAGAAGTGGAACTTAATACAGCTTGCAAGTTAGTCATGAAAGAAACACAATCTTTTTTCCATCATGTTTCAGGAATAACAAAGTTAAAAGAATTAAAATCATCATCATTATAATCTCAAAACTTTTGAGTTTATGCATCATTCTTCTGCTGTACTGTTGTAGTTCAGCTGATACTCTCCTGCTATGTAACATAGCTTTTAGTTTGGATTGTAGTCCCTTGTACATCTTTGAAGGTTTCAGCCCATTAACAAGTCTTCCTTCCTGACTGAGACCAACTGACTCTGTTGCACTGTAGCAATGCTCTGTGACCGTTTCAGTTTCTTTTTATTTCCCACATAGTGACTGATTCTATAAGCAGCCACTCTCTAAATTCCCACATCACCAAGAGGAGTGTGAGGACATGAGGCAGCATGGTGCACCAGAACCTAATCAGGTTGCTTTTCCTTAGGATACTGTCTCTGGGACTTTTGAGAACATTTTTCTTATGTCACCTCTCTGAGTACTAGAAACAAACCTGGAATGTTCCCGTTCTCTGTGTGTTAAGCTATTTGAAGTCAACAGACTTTTGGTAGTATTTCTGTAAAATTAAGCCATCAAAATATGCTCAAAATTGGAGATTTGCTGGGTGTTTTCTCATCTTCTTCAGATAGGGTTCATCCATCCTCATAAGACACATAACAAGAAAAGGAAGTAACAAAGGGCTAATAAATGGTAGTGTGCTCTGGTTGGCTTCTCACATATTTTACACACACCAAAAAACTGGGGTGGTCAGTTAAATTAGTTTTAGGCAATCAGTATACAGAAAACAGTTTTTTTTCCTTGGTTTTCATTCCTTGAAAAGTAACAGCTAAGTGTTTGATAATTGCTGACTTGAGAAAGCATTACACTATGCTTGGGTATACTTTTTTCTTCTTGAATACTAAACCAATTTGTCTGCTGATTTTCTATGCTTAGCATTCTGTTGATTGATATGTTGCTCTAGTAAGTTGGGGAAATGTTCTGGTTACAGTTAAATAACATATAATGTATGGGCATGATTAATTCCTACGCTGCTGTCATTCTAATTTTACTCGATGAAAGAAGTTACAGCAGCATAAAAGTAGAATCAAGCACACACGCAAAGCAGAAAACATAATAATTTTTAATGAGATACGAAATTACTTTGGTGTATTATCTAAACTACTATAGAGTGTACATTTTTCATTGAAATTAAATATTTATATAATGTGATAAAATTCCTGCTGTAAAAGGCATACAATTTTCTTTGGACAAATGGTGAAAAGACATTAGATGTATATTTTTAAAACTCCATTGTTAATTTTGCTAATAATTTTATCAAACTTTGCCCTTTTGAAAGGAAATATCTTGGTTAGAGGTGTTATTTTTTGTGTTCTTTCTTTTTGTGTTCAGCCTAAGCTGAATCAACTTGCATTTATTCAGGCCCAAATAATTATCAGTGTTCAACATTTTTATATTATTTTCACTACGTAACAAAATCTAGTATAGTATTGCAATATCTCTCATTAGCTTTCTGAGCAGAGAAGAAACCCATCACCTATTAAGCTATCAAAAGTGACGCAAAATCATTAGGGAGTAAACAGTTATGTTCCTTTTCAGTATCTGCTGTCTGATGTAATGAGGATGGTGTACTGACACACTGCTTACATTCCTTACATGACTTGCAAAAGCTGTCACTGTCTTAGCAGAGCAAAAAATAGGCACTGGTATGAAATTTTTAAAATTTAGACTTCCATTTTTATTCATTTTGCCTACCCAGCATCCTATAGTTGTGCGTCTTTGCTATTCTACACAGACTGAGCTGCCTTTTAAAACATTAATTAAGACTAAGCAAGTAATTTATTTGTGTTTCTTCCCTGTGCTTTTCTATTTATAGTTTGTGATGTACTTCTTATGGTACTATTATATATGTGAATGAAATATAAAGGTGTTTTCACTTAAGGAAGACACTGTCTCACCCTTGGTCATGGACCAGGGCTCAAGCAATGCCAGTTGTGCTCTCCTAATCCATGTCTTTCTCGGGGCTCCCTTTTCTTGGTTCATGTGTGACTGCTCACCATTGCTCCCAGGGGATTTCATCTAGCCTACAACCTGAATCCTATAAGCTCCTGAATGACACCCAAGAGAGAGGGCTGTCGTGGATAAATTGCCTTGGCAGAAGCAGCCATTTCTCAGTTTTCCTCTTTTCAGCTGCTCAAAGTTATTCCTGCAAGCTGGTGCTGTGGGGACTATCTATTTAATGCATTGTGTTGCAGATCTCGTGTTGCTTGTTCTCAGGCTAACAGCACAGGTGTGTGCAGCAAACCCTCTGCTTCCTGGAACTGGACCTCCTTGTTTTATGTTGGACTTCTTTTTTTATGTTGGACCTCCTTTTTTATGTCGCATGCCCTAGGAGAGAAGACAGTAAAATTCTTTTCTGCAGGTGGGAGAAGAGGCATTGTCCTCCCATCAGAAAACATTGTTACCAAGCTAGAACTAATGGGAGGATAATAGGGCAGTGACTCTTTCTGAAGCTTGATAAGACACTATGTTCAGAAAACATATATTTTATTATAACTGGATCTTGCAATGAATAATATTTCCTAATTAATCACAGGGATGCATGAGCTTTGCAGACTAAAGGACTCAGCATAGGAAACGTCTCATGTCTATTTTCAGTCAAATTTTTGTTGTTGTGAATATTTTACCTTGGCAAAAAGTTTCAGGGATAGCCGTTCTTAGGAATTACCCAGGAGGCATGAAGATACTCCCAGTTATATTCTTGTAACATATCTGGAGCTGTACCAGTGCTTTTTTTTTTTTTTAGGAAAGAATTGTTTCTATAGAATTCGAACATACTTCTGAGCGCGCATAGGAATGGTAGATGATCTCATTACCTCTATCCTCCTTAGACTTCTTCTAAGACTTTTCAAGCTCACCACGGTCTGTTTTTCTAGTCCATGTAGATCCTGGTGAGTCATGAATCTGGAAACTGAACTTTTGCACGCAGATGAGGAAGGATTTGTGATAATGAAAACCTTCAGCTCATGAAGACACTTTTTTGAAATAGTCTCTAATGGAAAACACTTTTTTCTTGTGTCGATCAGGTCAAATTTTGGCCATACAGATATGTACATACACCAGTGAAGAAGAGGGGAGCTGTCAGTATACGCTCTGTGTTACATACAGGGGGAAGCTATGTGCTGGTACAGATGAAAATATCAAGGCGAGAAGAAGAAATTGGAGCGTGGCTTTCAAACTTAATCTGGGTCAGACCAGGGTTATCTGTCAATGAACCTAACAGTCCAATACGGGACAAAAAATAGCACTATTTAATGGAGCTAGCACACAAGAGTGTATGACTGGAGTACACATTTCAGCATCTTTCCTTTCCATGGCAAATCTGTGTAAATAAACCTGTCACATCTAGGAGATGCATAACGTTTTTCTGACTTGTGGCTATTCCACAACCAAGGAAATGCCACTCATTAGTTTAAATACTATTACAGTAATCAAAAACTCTTAAAAGATGTGCTGGATTATTTTCAATGTTGAAATAAAACCTGATGCTCTCTATATGAAATACTTAATTATCAGTATAATAATTAAGCAATATTTTTGCATATTAACAACGTTTATGCATGCTTGTGTAGACGTGAATACTACATCCACAGAGAAAAACATCAGTTCTAAAAAGACCAGCAAAACTGGTAATCTTGATCAAAAGTCAAGATTTCCAAGACAAATATATCACTAAACTGATGAGCTATTGAAGTGTCTGGCAGGATTGGGTCTTGTTTGTACCTGAATTGTGGGGTGGAGCTGTCTTTTTGTTCTGCATGAATTCTCACAGCACCTAGCACAAGACAGGTCTCAGCCCCCTGCAGTATTCAGTGCATGAGGCTCGCTGCTTTGTCCCATGCAACAACTACCATTGCTATAGGAAACTTCATACTCCAAGAGGAAAGTAAGGAAAGTAGTGCAGATAGCACAGAAGCCTTGACTAGTAGAGACACCCTGGAAGGACCCATGCCACAGCTTTGTGGGTTGTCATCTCTTTCCTCTCAAAAAAACCCCAAACCAACAAAGTTTTTTGCTTGCTTACTTGTATATGTGGGTGAACTATTGATTCAAATACACTTCTGTGATCCTGTCTTGGAGTCACTTAGTGCACCACAAGGCTTAATCTATATGCTTATGTAGCTGTGCTGACACACCAGTGTTGTGAGGAGCTCTGTGTAGTGGGCACCTGCTGAGCCAAAGATTTGAGATGAATAGTGCCCATATTGATTTGCCTATAATGGAGTGGAAAAGAAAAATGTCCAGGTTTTGTTGCAGGTATTTTCATGGGGTATTAAATTGGTGGATTAGTTGCAAACAGCAGTACTGATAAAGTCTCCTGTCCATCTTGATGGTTGGGCCTTTCTATTAAAATGACACATAAATAACCTATTATGTCCCCCACCCATGGAAATTCAAATGCACCTGTCAACTTGATAAAGCACTTGCCTGGAGGGAAGCATTGTTTACATTTTCACTCCATTCTTCAGAAAAAGTGAGATTCTAATTATTTTTCCCACTGTAAATTAATGCTGACTATGATGGTTAGCATATCTCTGTATTGTTATATCTATGCAAAAGTTAAATAATAGAGCTGATCCATCATGTATTATGCAATGTGCATTTTTATGACAGGCTTCCCTCTGATCTTATTATGCCTTTCTTCATAAATACTTACTTTTTTTCCCAGCAGCTGGGGGAATCTTTGTTGACTGCTGGTTCAGAAGTTGAAATCTGTTCTGTGTGAAAAGGAAAATGCAATTTACATGTTTATCGGATGCTGAACTCTGCTGTCTTCTGAGAAGGAAAAAATAAGGATATAAAAATATACGCTACTAATAATAAGCTTCATTGTAATAGACAATTGGTCACAGAATGCTAAACCTTTTTTTTTTTTACAGACCAAGCACATCAGACTCAATAATGCACTAGAATTGTTTTTTGATATCTTAGACAGTAACTTTTAATTCATCAAGAGCAAACTAGTTAAGGTGAAATCAAATTCTTCCATGCATAAAATCATGCCACGCCTTTGCCCAAAACTTGAAGCTGAACACCGAACCATTTATTAGGGTTCCTAACAGTCAGTTTTACTTTGTTGGCTTTTTCTTTTTTTAATTTTTTTTTATTTTGGTGCATTTCATGGTTCTTCCTTGAACTGAAGGCAGACTACTGAAATACCACAAAGGGGGTTGGTTTTGCAATACTGTGCTAAATGTGAGAAATATTATCAGAAGAATTTTTGTTATCTGTTTTCTTATCTCAAGCAGGGAAGAAGACCTTGCTCAAAGGCTCTTGATGCATTCAGAGAACACCAGGAGGCAGCCTGATCTTGCAACTTCTTTTGACAAGTTTTTCAGACCCAAATGGTTTGCACACTCTGCTGAAGACTTATGCAAACTGCCCTGAACCTTTGGCCCTTTGTCTGCTTTCTAGAGTAGATTTCTACTTCTAGATTTCTAGAGAAGGATCAGTGCCAGATATGATTAAAATATTTGCAAGAGCCAAAAATAAAACCCTGGGGCAGAAAAAGGAAGGAGTAAACTAACAACAAAGACCTGTCTTAGGAATTGAGGCAACTTTGGATAAAGTTCCATTGAGCTTGCAGGAAGGGTGCTAGCCCTGTGGAGGCAGAAAAAAGATCGTTGGGATGAAAATGGCAGAAGGGATAGGATGGCAGTGGGAAACACCAGTCTTGACCAAAAAGGAAGACCTGAAACTTTGTGATCTTCATTGCTTTCTTCCCTTCTTTTCTACAATGAAAGCAGCATTTGTTTTACTGCCATGGAGCATTAAATTCTTACCCAAATAGGACAGGCCCTTCCACTACTGTTCATCCTGCCTGGAAGACGGTTGTGAAACCTTTTTCCTTCACTTGTCTCTCCATGGCCTACCTCTAGGGTGATATCTGCAAGAAAGCAGCCGGGAATTATTTGGAGGAACAGATAAGATAATTTAGAAACAGTTAAAGTAAGTGACCACATACATGTGCTAATACAACTATTGCTTTGATCTCCCATAGGCTGTTAAGTCTTTGCTCTGTGGGCAGCCCATTCCTACCTGTCTGTACAGCAGCTGGAGCAATGGGGCTGCAGCCTGAGTGAGCTTCTAGATGTGTCTATGGTGAATCTGTTTGCTAATAATAAATATCCATGATGGAGTAGTCAGTATACTCATTAGGACTACTGAAAAGTCAGAGAAAAATGACAGTATTTCTAAAGGAGAGCACCCTTCATGAATTTTCATGTGTTTTAGCAAAAGTGTTGAAGTTGACTGAAAATCTTTCACCTTCTTTTTCCTATGTCCCTTCCATTTGCTGGAAAGGAAAGCTGTGTCTAAGCAAGCAAATTAGGAAAACTTTGGGAAAAAAATTAGGCAAATTAAAAAAAAACCCACGCTCATAGTGATTTTGCTATTATTTAAAGATTATTTAAAAAAATATTAAAATCCAGACTTAGTCAAGTATCCAATAAGAGACACTCTCCACAAGAATACAGCTTACACTATAATCTACCTCTCTGGTGCAAGAATACAGCTTACACTATAATCTACCTCTCTGGTGCAAGAATATACAGTTCCTCTGCTTTCACAGAAGAAAATTTTCTGAAGCTGAAGAAGATGCAGCTAGAAGTTACCATTCCCATGTATTTAAATTTTAATTTCTCAGGTGGTTTACAGCCCATGTAGAGATCCAGAATTAAAAATGTTATTTAGTTACAAGAAACAGATTTGTCCATCTGACATAAGTCACACGTGAATAAAAGTATGTCTCATAACCAGATACATATTTTGTATGCACATGGTCTTGGACATGGTGAATGAAATCTGTGAACATAGACTTATTTCTTTTACCTATCTTTTCTCTGTGTTTAATCTGTTCCAAATGGTGGAAGTCTAAAATAAAATGTTCATTGCAAACAGGCTAACTGATAAACGTAGGTCCTTTGTTTTCTGTTTGCAAATTCATTTGGAACCACACTGTTTTAATACAGTTCTGTTAGGGCTATTTTCACAAATTTTTGCAGAATGTCTTCCACGGGCAAATTTTATCCCATAAGATGAGCTGCTCCATTGATCTATTTAGTATTTGTTGTTTCTGGTGTACATTTGGTCACCAAAGTCCTATAGTATTATTTCTGCTTTCTGACTGCATTACATGTGTAAACAGATGAGTAATAAATAACAAATGTTGATGAGCAGATAATGAATAGCAGACACTTATTTACACAGATATGCTCTTGTATGTATTAAAATTCTGACTTCCATAGGGAAAATAGGTTTTCCTAAACACTTTTGTATAAAAAATCCTGTCTGTCTGAAGTTACTGAAGATGCTTTCTTAAGTAACTGATTCCAGCATCCCTTATAAATTTGGGAAATGAGGCATGGAGAGAGATTTCTCTTACTCGTCTGAACTAAACCCATTCTGGGCTTAGAATATAGCAGGAGTCTCTGGAATAGGAAGGGAATGTATTTTATCTCCTTTCCTTAGGGCAAATTAATGGACAAAGGCACTGCTATGCACAAGGAAATGCAAGAAAGCTGTGGCCTTTAATTTTCACTCTTCAAGGTTTTTGCTGAATTAAATATCAGTTTTCCTTGACTTAAAAGACTTAATACCTGAGGTTTTTTTTCAAATTTATTTGGAAAATATTTATGGATGACTCAAGTATAGGGACTTAAAACCATATATGATTTAGACTCAAAATGATGATATGGTAAGCAGCAGACTACACTAGCAATGGGTGCATGGTGGTAAGAAATAAGTGACTTTGCTTTGTAATATCTAAAAGCAGGAGATTAAAATAATCCTCTAGAAAAGATCTGCATTGTTGTTCATTTGGACAAATCCATAAACATGATGCTATCGTAATTCAGAAACAAAAAACCCTCCGCTCTTTCCCAGTGTTACAATGCTGAGCAGCTTGCTATAAATCTATTCTGGGATTTCTCCTCAGTCGTTTACAAAGAGGTTATTCTCTGTATATGGTTATTTTCATCATTCAGTCTGTCCATGTCAGTTTATTAAATAAATCAGGGAAGACTATAACAACAATGCTTCAGGCATTCATAATTTGACTGAAATAAACAATTCCTGGATACTACTGGTCCATTATGTTCATAAAGAGGATGATTTAGAAACAAGTTATTTATCTGCAGAGTTACTACAGACAGTAGTAGGTGGGGATATTGCGTTTGCCACTGATCTGGCTCTGTAGGTCAGAGTGTGGCTGTTATGCCACACATCTGGCAGAAGTCCTCTGCCAACAGCAGGCCAAAGGTGCTTGCTACGCCAAGACATTTACATACTTCATTATTGCCCCAGGTGAGAGAGCATATGCCATCACTCCACCAAAGTACTCTATTTATGTATAAGTATGTATATGTTTATACATTTAAGTACTAAATATAAGGGACATCAGTGTACCTGGTTGTGTTTTTCTCATGATGGTATGACTTTTGGCAGTTCTAATAGCTTCTCTTGTTCACGCCTTTGTTTTCCATTTCTCTAATTTCATCATTTATTTCAACTGAGATAATTTTCACTTCTTGTAAAAAATCATCTTACATTTGGTGGCTTGAAAATCTTCCACACTGTCACAGCAAGTTCTTATTGAGGTTCAGTCATAGCCTCACTCAGACCTCGATGCCACCAAGGTGCCTCTGATACGGGCAGAAAGGGCATTGTTAGGCATGTCTACATAAATTCTTCTCCTGGAGTTGCTGGCAAGTTTTTTAGCAACAGCATGTTAGAGGTGGAGCTTACAATACTTGGGTTCTGAGCTTCCCTTGGAGGTTAATACTAGCCAGCTTTTGTTTTTTTTAATTGTACAGCTACACTGGTTTAGTAAAGATTGCCTCCAGGATAGCAATTCCCATATTTACAACTCTTACCACAGAAAATACTCTTACCATGTTTATGAAAGTTACTTGAAGTAAATACAGCACCCTCGACTTTTGATGCCTTTCTTTCCTGTAATTTCAACACTTTTGCCCTTTTGTCTAAAGTTAACAGCTTGTAACTTTTGCTAATTTTTTGTCATGACCAACTTGTAGTTCTGCCCATTCTCAGCTGGTTGTTTTGGTCTGTATTGTTCACTTTACACATTTACTTTGAATGCTGCTTTCAAACATTTTTTATACCTTTTGCAATGCATGAAGCTGGAATTGGTTCACATTACACTGCTAATAATAATACTGCGAGAATCAGTGCCTCTCATAATCAAGTGTTTGGATACACATGGATATGCATTGTTTTCAACTTTTTTAAAAGAAGGTTTTTTATGCCAATGTCATCTTTCAACACACGAAAAGTCAGTTTTTCTCTCATTCCCACTCTAGCTCAGAAAGTTTGACTAATTCTTTTTTCTTTTTTCCTTTTTCCTCTTACAAAAGCTGTCAAACAACATAAAATCTCATAGTGCCTTTATGCACTCATATGGCATTTTCTGTACCCTGACCTTGGAAATATTAATAATAATTGTCCATGTGTGTAATATATTTATGAATATACATTTATTAATATATTTGTATTTTAAATGTTATTATGTTCTACTTCAATAACATATTTTTATACACTTGGTATGGTATGATATAGTTATATGACAAAGTACATTTGTATTTATATGTACAAATTTATTTTTGTCTTTTTTTTTCTAGATTATGTACTGTAATTTGAAAGTGGTGACATAATTTACCTTCTTTATACAAGAAGCATCTTCCATTCCTTTAAAAGTGTATACACGTCTGTGTATAACGTCACACTGTACGTTAAAAGAACAATGATTGAAATCATTGTTGTCAAGGAAAAAATGTATTAAAATTATTAATAAGACTAAAACTCACATGAGACTTACTGAATCATCTGATCTGACCTAAATTTATGACCCTTCCTCCCAGTTCTTCCCTTTGCATACTTGCACAAAGACAGGAGGACTGAAGGGAAAAAAACCCAACCCAATAAAGACCAGTGAAAACTGTATATTTGCATTAGGTCAATGTAACATTTGGTGATTATAATAACATAAACAAATAAACTATAAGGGCATTCAAATCAGACCTCATTTCAAGCTGAACTATTATAAAGCAATTAACAGCCTCACACTCCTGCTTTAATTAAGTCATGTTCTGAAATATTCAGCATTTGAACCTGTTCTGGCCTGCCTCTTTTGTCACTGAATTAACATCCTTAATGTGTTTTTCTGCTGAAAGATGAATTTCATTTAAGGATTACTGTACACTGCTCTGGCATTTTGCGGTTTCTTGTCAGCCCTTGTGAATCTAGATCATAGCTAACTTCAGTTCCTCTGACATGTCCTATATGCACAGTCTCTTGACTAGCCTGTCTCAGTGGATTTATTAACTCATATTGTATTCCTGTAGAAATGAATGGACATTTTTGATTAACTTCATGATAGAAATTTCAGATGACAGTAGAGTTTACTTTTGGAGCTTATTTCAGGTTATGTAGGCCACAGCAGCTCTCCAGTGACCTATCACTTCACAGAAATGTGTTTTGGAAGTTTCAAGGCAGTGGACATCTGTCTGCCAAATACTTTAAGACGGTGCTAGCAAGGAAGGAATCGAATGGTCCTTCAGAGCTGGGGTGTCTAAATCCCCAGCAATCTGCAGTGCTACTCTTTCCTGGGATTGGTTTTCAGCTGTTCCATCCCACTGCGTATTGCAGAGCCTGCCTTTAGGCAAACTCATGCTAGCGGATGACTTTAAAGAAGGGTCAATGAGTGACGCTCCAGCAAAACATCCCATTTCCCTCCTTTGTACTTGTGCCTACCCTAGACAAAAGCAGTACACCTCAATATGACATGATCAGGTTTGGTGGTGCTTTCTCACTCTCAGTTGTCTGATGATCAGGCCATGTTTTTAGGGAGGACACGCCAATCAGTATTGTCACATTCTCTTGGCTAGTTACATAAATGACCTTTGAGGGAGTTCACCAGATCTTGAAATGTGGTGCCTTGTTGGGTGGGTTTTTCATTACTACTACCATGCAGATCTGTCTGCTCTCAGGCTGGGTGGCGAGGATCCTGATACTATACCTGGTGCCATGTGGATATGGTGCCACAGGGATGAGACCCAGAGCTGGGAACTTCTAAAGGAGGTCTTCTTCCTGACAAGGTAAAGATTTGCTCAGGCACAGAGGTTTGAGTGATGTGGCTTTGGCTTCCAGCATGGTAATTATATGCTGTAAATTACATTCAGGTCTGCCATTAATTGAAAATATATGTGGTAATTTACTTGTGTGAAGGTAGTCTAAGGCCCATGCTGTCCTCTTTGCCCCCAGAGTTCACAGCTCAAATGGACAAAACAGAGCTGCAGAGGAGAATGTGGTGTTCACAGTGAATGATCCATGGATTACAAAATACATGGTGAATAACTCCACCTCCCCCCAACTTGTTGGCAGGGACAAACATGAAAGCAGGACAGGAAGATTTAATGAAAGTGGGTTAAGATGAAGGCCAGGGAAGAAGCAGGGGAATGTGTGGGATTGATTCAGGAGGGAGGAAAACACTCTGAAGAAAGGAAGCAAGAAGTACAGGGGAAAATGCGTTTAACATAAAGGGAGTGTCACAACAGAGATCATTCTGTTTGCTTTGTGGATCCCATGCAGACTTAATTTCTGAGCTGGCTCTCCTAGCTGTTTCTCTTCCCTGAAGTCACAGATTAGAGAGAAAACATGAGGCCAGGAAGGACTCGGTGCTCTTGATCGGGTAGGTCAGAGTTCTTCCTTGTGAGACACTGGGATGAGAGAGAAGGGCAATCGTGGTAGGGTCTTTGTTACCATTTCACAAGCTATGTCATGGCCTCCTCTGGAAAATGCTGTCCCAGCAGAAGCTACCTTTCTGCTTTTGCATCTGTGTATGACAAGCTTGCATGACACATTTGTGTTATAGGCAGAAGAAAATAGAGAGCTTGTCCTGTCCTTGTAGCTGATGTATGTTCCTAGAAAAGTGTTTTTTAATAAAAGCCTCTTAACACCAGAGACTTTGATGTGGGAAATTCAGACTGTGCATATTTTATCTTAAATTCCAGATAACCTTTCCTTGTTTTAAAATGTATAAAATCATTTAAGACTGATGCAAATGAAAGCTGGCACTAATATGAGATTTCCTACTGTTCTGTTGTTCCTGGAAAAGTGTTGGAGATAATTTCTAGTGTGTGTTCTTGCTTTCCTAATTCACCTAAACCCAGTCCTCTCCTAAGGCAGTTCTTAGAATAGTAGTGTGCATGTCAGGATCGTGGTATTGGCACACTGTGCTAGTTATGAGGTTACTCATAATGCATAAGAACAGCTGTGGAAACATGAACTGGAACACGGGCAAACTGAGCTAAATCTAACTTTTCCCAAGTAGGGAGGGGAAATTGTATCTGATGATTTTGGGATCTCTTGTAAGAATCTGAGGTGTTTGTTTCAGAAAAAAAAAGGGGGGGGTGGGGGTTGCTGAGGGGGTCAAAACTATGCAAAAGATGTTTGATGCACCTATCTTAAACTAGAGGTTTTCTATGGCCAGCTTCATGAATGAGTTCCAATCATTTCAGCCAGTGCAATACATTTTCTTGAAAGAAGAGACATGCTAGACCATGAAAAAAAGAGTTGTTTCCTCTGCATTAAGGAGAAGAGCTTGGGAAGAGAATGCCTATTGCAAGGATATAACAATATCGCCTATTGCAAGGATATAACAATATCACCTATCCCCTCCCACTGTAAACAGGAGTAGTATCTCATGGGATAATGCGTGACACAAAGGCTTTGCAAAAATGAAGGGTTAAAAAGCTTGCACTTTGGTGTGAGTATAAAAATAATGCTTCTAATCATCAGTTCTAGTTAAGGATAACATGTGCTTAAGCTATGTGCTACGGCCCATCTGAAGTCCTGAATTCTGCTCAACCTGTGTGAAAATTTAACATGAAAAATGTTACATACTAATTCAGACTGACACAGGGAGGTTCAAAACCTACCCCAGCAAACCTGTTTAGAGCAAACTGGGAAATTAGGTAACCATGTCAATAAAACAGCTTTATGCAATGCACTAAAATACACCTTCTTTCCTTTGCCTCATCTACAATTCAGTTGGCAGCACAAGGTTATTTTAATAACATACAAAGATCAGAGACTAAAAAGTGCTTGTGGGTACAGGTGCAAAGGCTTCTCAAAGAGAGAGAGAAATACAAATACTTGTTCATGATATTCTCAGGAAGATTTCTTTTTTTTTTAATCAGCATTGCCATTTTATTGTTTAACCTACCCTGCTTGATCTCCCTACTTTTGGTTAATACAGGAGTCAATTACAGCTTCATCTGTGCAGAATTAACTTTATAGAGTATACACTAGGGATTTGTCTATCTCCTCTATTTAGATCTATGTCATAAAAAAAATGTAGTAGAGAACTGTGTGCAAGCACTGCATATGGTACAGGCTTTGTAGATTTATTGTAAAATCATTTTAAATCGGTTAAGCTCTTGCCAGAAGTTAATTAAATATGTTCCTTTGGTGGGGGGTGGGGGTAATCTGTGTGTGTGTGCGTGTGTGTGCGTGTGTGTGTGTGTGTGTGTGTGCGCATGGGGGGGTCTTCTGTCTCACTAGGTGGCAGTATCTGATTATATCTGGAAGGACCATGCCAGCAAGCCTGGTGTCTCCAGCTGTGACCTCCAGCACGAGGGAGAAATCTCTGACTCTGCAGCCACGTCCAGAGATAGAACCACCGTTCGTGTCTCTGTCTACACTGTTCACCTCAGCGGCTTCCAAGAGCTCTACAGGAACTTCCTCAGGCTACCTGATGGGGCTATCATTGAGGTAGGTCCAAGCAGACCCCTCACCTGCAAACAGGGGCACTTCAGAAGTAGGTCAGCATCAAAACAGACCTGCCTGACCCTTCACAAATATGGACTTAAATCTTCTATGAGAAGACTTCGTTCCTAAACAGTAGTGTAAAACCAATGATTTAATGTGTTTGCAGTGCAAAGTAGTAATTGAGTATTGTTTACAGAGCCATTTAAAGGCAATTATGTAAGATATACATGGAAAGAACACACATAAGGATTATTTATAAATATATATCACATATAATCACACAAGATAATTTGGTACAGGAATTATTATATATATTTGAGTGTTCTAAGTATTGCATACATTTTTTTCCCAGCTAGTACTACAGATATGGTCTTTCACTTAGCTTTTTCTCAGATAAATAGAGCTAAGGCACAGTTAGATCACTTACTGGTGTCTTACAGATTTTAGATTGAATCCTGGATGTTTTCAGATTTTTAGCAGCTTGTGCACTAAAATGCAATACGGGATGGTGTTAAAAAAGTATGGCCCATTACTTCTTTCATAGGATGCATTTTGTTCATTGCATTTTCATTTTTGTTCCAAGTGCTTAGAAGGTTCATTTCCTTGTTGCCTTTGGTCTTGTGTTGAGAGACCTTTAAAAATAAAGGCATCTGAGAGAAAACAGAACGATAGAATATTACTTTACCTACCCAGATAAGAAGTGGGAGAATCATCACAGAGGTCTGTTTACCATAGAAAACTGGCACAAATGATGCTGAAGTACAAAGTTTTCAGCTGCTCATCTCTAAGCCAAAGTTTTAAGTACGTCTTTTCAGCATGAGGCAAACATTGCTTCTTCTCTTTTGGTTAATGTTTCAAGGCTGTTTTCTTCACAAAAAGATTTTATTCTTTATTTCTTTGCCCTACTTGGCTTTAAAAAAATATCTAATTTAAAGGAAACTGTCCTCAAGGAATCCAAACATAATTCTGTGCCTCAGGAACTTGTGATTCATTAAAGTGAAGACTCCAGAGTCTTAGAGCTGGCCAAAGAAAACAAGATAAGGCATGTGGCCTACATGAAGTAGAACTTAATTATTGAAATAAAGAAACTGGCAGATCCAGGTCCATTCCTAAGTCTGTTAAAGAAGATCCTCATACAAATTGTTGGCTAGATTTTGGCTAGAACACGTTTTCCCTGTTTGAGGCCAACAACACAGCCCCATTCCTACTTTTCACCTGTTACAAACAGTAGTACTTTGTAGAATGGCTTTTCCCAATTAAGTTCTTCTCAGCTTTTCTGCCCTAAGGTTTCATTCAGCTTCCACAAGACTGTGGAAGGATGGGTTTCAAAAACCTGAGGTGATCTTAACCTAGTGCACTGTTCATTAATAATCTTTTCTGTATTTCTGAAAGAGGAGAAATGCATTCCCATGCAATGTAATTTTGTCTTACCAGATAAGCTTCCTAGAAGCTTCCAGCTTCTGAACTGATGCTGATCAGCATCCACAAAGGGAACACCGCATAATGTAGATGGCTCATGTCAGTTTTGTACAGTTTCCCACACCAGATCACAACATCATCTGTCCCTAAAATCTATATGGCTGTAGTCTTATGTCATTGTCTTGAAAGCTACACCTCTAATTCAGGTGATCAATGCATGATTTACAGCATTCTTACTTGTAGATTTAAATACAATTACATATAAGAACTGTGCCTAACTAGTAATTGCAGTAAAACTTGCATACAGATGTTACATTTAGCTGATAATGGATGTAATTATACATTTGTGTATTTTATAGGTCAAGTCATTCTACTTCAGTCTCAAATTAGGAATATTCTATAAGTTAATGAATTTTAAAACTATACGCTGACTAGAGAGAAGTTAGCTGCCATGGGACAAATGCACCTGAGCTTAACCACTTGCTGCTGTTGCTGCCCCTATGGCTAGACAAGAAGTGGTACTTGAGTGGGGTTAGAAAATCCTTTTGGAGCTAAAAGGTTGCATTGTAAACATAAGTATGGTTTTGAAGGGTGTAGCAAATGAGGACTATGTGGGCTTGGGATAATCTATCCCATCTGCTGCTTCTGTGGACAAGAGCATCATGAACAAGCATTTTCAGTCTGAATATTTAGAGCTAATTCTAAAGATGCAGGTAGTGTAGTTTACCTAAACCTAGTCTAGTTTAGGTATTTTGTACCCAGTGATCCCACGGAAAGATTTTTCTGGATCCTTACAGTCCATTTGGTCAGAAGTCTCCTCTTATTCTCCAGTCTCAATTTGTTCGTTGTTAGTTTCTACGTATTTATTTGGATCACCTTCTGGTGTAATTAAAACTTGTCTCTTCCAGAAGCTTACCTACATAAGATATTTTTGCAATCTTATCCTCTGATTGCCAAAATGGGTACAACACTTCATCAGAAGAAACAAGACAGGCTCCTTTTTTCCCCTCCTCACTCCACCAGCAGTGATGAAGGAGAAAGGACTCTTCCCCAATGGCAAGGGCAGAGATTGTCACCTATTCTCTCCCTGTTATAGAAATGACAGCTGCCTTTCCTCTTTCTTCATGATCAGCAAGCCTTCTCCTCATCAGAGATAAGATATTTGTAGAAAATGTTGTCTTGAGTCTGTAGGAACATGACCTGTAGGAACAGTGTGTGGCAACTGTGACATGTCCTGTCTTTGCGTATACATCTGTCTCGTCTGCAGAATCCACAGAGTAAGAAACCCACCAATTTTCATTTTTTTTCTTCTCTTTGGGTGAACAAGTTCTATTGTATAGCTGCAGAATAGAAGGAATAATTCAACAGCATCTAGGAACTAGGGGTTGCATTAAACAATGATTTTTATTACAGTAACTTACCAAGAGTGAAAATGTAATTATTTCAGTGTAACTTTTTGTTCACGTTTATTAAGAAAATCTGAATGCATGTAGCTTTGAAGACTGAAAAGTGAAGCCTCTTTGACTTTTTAATTTCCATGACTTTCAGTAACCATATCTGAAAGAGCTGTTTGCACCTATTCCTAATTACTGCATTGGGACCTCCTTAATTCAAGCATTTAGGGACTAGTATCTCTGTGTTGGACATGCAATGCTTTGTCCCATTACAGTGTGATGGTTGCTGCTACTGGTAGGTGTCTTGCAGAAATATGTGCATATTAATAATAGAAGGAAATGAGCACTTTGGCAGAGAACGACAGAAATAAGAATAACTTTAAAAAGCATGTGCAAATATAGACATTGTTGAGAGGGTATCACCAGCATGAGGAGATTCTTAGCATTCTGTTAACTGAGGTGTGTGTGCAGACTAGCAAGCTCTGGGCTATTGGAGTGTCAATATATTTCTTGTCAAACAGACATGAGAACGGTATTTAAATCACCAGGCCAAATTCTTTCTCACATTCATGCGTTCAACTCCTAGTGACCTCAACCTCAGATAGGGTTCTGTATCCGTAGATATTCTTCGACAGTCATAAAAGGAATTTTGCATAATCTTGCTTTAAAGTCTTTGGATGCTCACAAGGTAATTTACATTATATTCACAACCCCATCCTACCCTTTTTTGCTTTAATGAAAGTGAGATTTTATCATAGCCCTAATTCAGCAAATCACTTAAGTGTGAACTCCATTTAAGCCAAGGAGCCAAAACACTCACTTCAACAATATATATTTTTTTTTTATAGTCACTAAGGCCAGTTTGTAATTGTTGTATGCAGGAGCACATTAGCCAGGAATAAATGTCTCACTATGCATAATTTCTTTAAAATACTTTTTTCTTTAAGTATGGTATTCCCATTAAAGGTCCAGCTTTGCTGGTATACCTAGAAATTTCATGTCTGGTATGCAAAGTAGTTTTATAGGTTTCATAAGCATGAGGCAAAAATAACTGTTTTAAAAGGAACATTAAGTACAAGGTGACATGTATAAATTGCCCTAGAAATGTTAAATAAAAAGAACTTTTTAAAAATACTCAGCATAAAAATTATAGAGGTTAAACCTGTAAGTGCAGTCCTTTTATCATAAGCATTATAAAACTTAAAGAATTCACATGCAGTAAAACTCATTTTCCTTTTTACCTATAATATATTTCTCCTTTATAGCACTCAATTTAGGTATTGGCTAACCAAGGAATGACTTTCCCAAAATAAATCACTTTTCATCCTTTCCCTTATTCATTAATCTTATGTTATTGTAATATACAGGAAGTTATTGATCTTTAGCATTTTAAATGTGTTTGAAATCCACGCACAGAAAAGTTAATGGTAGTGGTACATGTTTACTGTCTATATGGTGATAACACCAACTCAGTGATTTTTATCTCAGCTTTTGCTGACTGGAGTTGATTTCTTATTAAAAGGGCAAAGATATGTCACTTTAACTCAGCAAAAAATCAGTTTCTTATTATAGGCCTACTAAACCTCAGTATTGTAGAGGAACTTTTTGTATATTATGATTTTATCTATCAAATAAATCTACACAAATGTCAAGGATTCATCCAATGTAAACTAACTGGATAAGAGATCTGTTTTCTCTGATTACTTGAAAAGCACCTAGTAGTAATAGCATAAGACAGCATAGGTGACTAGCCAATTACTTAGTTTAAACTATTTACATCAATCCATATGCTATAAATTATGTCTAAACTCTCTTGCACTTCTGGAAAAGTGAATAAAATCATATAAGTTTATTTTGAATACAAGATCAGATATGGTATGCTGAGTGACACTTAAAAAGAATGAAACAGCAACTGTAGCTTATTTTCTGAAGCAATCTTGACACTAATGCTAAATTACAGCTTGGAAACATCTAGCATTTTTACCTTTATGAGAAAAGGCTTTTTACATATTTAACATAATTCTAGGGAAAATATACTGGAATTATGTATAAAGATATGTACACTGTAACCAAAGGGCATTTATATTCCCCAGTAGAATACTTACAACAATTTTATTGCCATTTGGTGTCATTTTCTAACAGATATAAAATACAGCCAGTAAACAAACTAGACTTTAGATTTAAGCTGACAGCTGTTCCTTCAGAAGCAATATTCAGATATTTAATCTTACGAATACTGAATATTTTACAATTGTTTGAGCAAACTACACTTTTAGCATGTGAAGGACTGTGTGCTTTTATATACAGTTCTTGGATCTGATAATGACACTAAAAAACGACCTTAGAATCCTTAGAATAATCTACACATTTGTCGCTTCCATATATTCCCTGGGCAAATCAAGAAATTGCCTCATGTTTTATTCTTAATTCCACAAAGTCTTTTTATATACGTAATGTTGCTATGAATACTTGGCTCTATTTTTTTTCTGTGTGTGTATAAGTCATACAGTCAACCCCAGAGGAGCTTGTATCTGAATGCAGTTTTTTCTTACTCTAACTTCATTAAGGGAATAAATTGCCCAAGTTTACCACAAAAGCCCGACACACTGCTTTCATAAGTGTCTCACTGCAGTGGCCACTGAAGATTTATGGCTAAGAGAAAGAGGGAGGGTTGCTTTAGCTCAGTGACTGAGGTTGGTACACTACCTAGTGACTTAATCATCATACAGCTTCATCGTCTCACCAGACCCTGCAAAGGAATCAGGAAACCACTGGCCTTTTCAAACTATAAGCTGGATTGGCCAAAGTGAGAGGGTGAGGACTTCTGGTCTGGGAAGAGGCTGTGCAAAGGTAATTATTTGGTGTAAATGGGGCATCAGAGAGTAGCGGTCAATGGCTCGAAGTCCAGATGGAGAACCATGACAAGTGTTGTCCCTCAGGGGTCCGTCCTGGGACCAGTGCTGTTTAATATTTTCATCAATGATACAGACAGCGAGACTGAGTGCACCCTCAGCAAGTTTGCAGGTGGCACCAAGCTGAGTGCATTTGCCACAGTGGACGGATGAGATGTCATCTAGAGGGACCTGTACAAGCTGGAGAAGGCGGCCTGGGAGAACCTCATGAGGTTCAACAAGGCCAACTGCAAGGTCCTGCACCTGGGTCTGGACAATGCCTGATTTCATTACATGATGGAGGATGACTTGATTGAGAGCTGCCCTGTGGAGAAGGACTTGGAGGTGCTGGTTGATGAGAAGCTTGATGTGAGCTGACAATGTATGCTCGCAGTCCAGAAGGCCAACAACCATATCCTGGGCTGCATCAAAAGAAGTGTGGGCAGCAGGTAGAGGGAGATGATTCTGCCCCTTTATTCCTCTCTTGTGAGACCTCATCTGGAGTATTGTGTCCAGATCTGGAATCCCCAACATAAGAAGGATATGGAATTGTTGGAATGGGTCCAGAAGAGGATGATCAGAGGCCTGGAGCACCTCCCATGGCAGGACAGGCTGAGAGAGTTGGGGTTATTAAGCCTGGAGAGGAGAAGGCTCTGAGGAGATCTTATAGCGACCTCCCAGTACCTGAAGGGGCTACAAGAAAGCTGGGGAGGGACTATTCATAATGGCTTGTAGTGATAGGACCAAGGGCAATGGGTATAAACTGGAGAGGGGCAGATTTATACTAGACATAAGGAAGAATTTCTTCACAATGAGAGTGATGAGGTACTGTCACAGGTTGCCCAGGGAAGCTGTGGCTGCCCTATCCCTGGAAGTATTCTAGGCCAGGTTGGATGGGCCCTTGGGCAGCCTGATCTAGTGGAACGTGACAGGGGTGTTAGAACTGCATGATCTTTAAGGTCTCTTCCAACCCAAACTATTCTATGTCTGCACATACTCCTCAGCTGAATAGGCTTCGCCACATGCTTCCCACCTAATTCTGAGATCTAGTCTTGTCCCATTGAAGACAAGTAATAATTTGCAATTGCATTCAGTGGGAAGATAAGCCTCTCAATATGCGCTGAGATTCAGTTGGGAATCATACGTGATAAAGTCAGCTCCAATGGGCATAGGTAATCAAATCAGTACAGTCTGCAAACTTACAGATCTTTAGCAGAAGGTCATGGCAGTATTGCTACTTCCTCTGCAAATAACAAGTAAACCAGACTGTTTTAAGTTATCTTTATCAGTATATATTTCTCCTTTAATACTATAATTCCATTAAAGGTAATCAGTTTAAGAAACGCAGTTGTTGCCCAGGCAGTTCTTTCCACCCCACTGAAAAGATGAGACCTAGAAAAAGGGTTTTCCTGGAGAAATCTTGCATTCGTGTGCTTATTGTCTTAAACTGATCTAGCTCATCTCTCACTTGACATGTAAATTCTGTTTTGAAATAGACCCAGCCTATTGCTCCCTGCCTTTATGATGGCTAAACCAACCCATTTGCTGCAGAAGAGGATGTGCTCACTCCATCTCAACTGAGGAGAAATTACATCTCCATCCCTTCTGTTTTAGGTTGTTTACCCTTTTGGGTATAAGATGAAGCCCTTATTGTTTTCAGCAAATTGAGATGCAGTAATTGAGGTGTAGCAGGCTATGCTGCTTCATGCAGCAGGATTGAAATGCAGGAGGCAGCCTTGCAGCATGTAGCCATTTCTCCCCTCTCCAGACTTTTTTCCAAATCCACGGTTTGATCTGCTCTCCACTCCAGAAAGCCACAGAGCCATGGGGAAAAAGATGTATGGCCATCAAGATGCCGTGTCTTGCTTACCTGTGGTCTGACTGAAGGAGGAAGAAAGTGATGAGATAATTCCACCTCTGTTTCTCAGCAGGACACACAGGCTTTCAGATAACCAGAAAATGACAGAAATACATACAAAGCAGCATTATCAGCTTGTTCTGTATATGGATATGCAATTCTAAATCATGCTGCAATCTTTAATACTGGCAGAAAGCACGGGATGAGCAGAAAGGGTTATATACCATAGTAGTTCATGGGCATGGATAGTTACATTTATTTTTCCATGGGAGCCTGAGGAGTTAGAGTTGTTTCATTTGGATGCTCAAAGAAAAGGGTTCTGCCAGAGTGCATCCATTCAGTCTGAGCCAACACTTATTGGAAATATGTTGCCATATCACTGTAGTGGTACTGTATAACAAACATCAGTACTGATAATTAAGAGGTACTTTAAAAGTGCTATTTTGTACTGAAACTCTTCGCTTTCAGTTCCAACCCACTTTAAAACACCCAGATTTGCTGTATTTTCAATGATTTTCTGAATGACTTTGTGCCGCAAGGGTACAGCCACTAGTTGCTGCAGAATATATTTTATACTCTTATATGCTTATATAATACTTATTAATCTGTCATGTAGTTTTACCTGAATCAGCAGTAAAATCTCTGAAGTCAAAGGATAATTGCCAAAACAGCATTAACATATTTTATCCAAATAAAAAGAAAATAACCTTTGAAAAAGTACCTTGCAGCTACACAGACTGACAAAATGCATCAATTATATTTTTGCTCACTGTAATTACACTGCAGTAAGTGCACAATGAACTTTAGTACACTGTAAGGTTACTGCTATTAAATCGCTATCAGAAACAACTTGGATTTTAATTTAGAACAGAATTTAGAACACAACATCTGATCCCATCTAAAAATCTGACATATCCATACAAGCTTCAATTTAAAGTACACAATTAAATGATAGCACCTTGAGTGTAGCAAAGGGTTTCTGCTGTCTTGGTCAGGAATGCTGGGTATGTGAACAATGAAATTTGAAAGAGCTTTTGGTATGCGTTGTCCAACACCAACACAGAGGCCTTTCCAGTAAACTCTACATATTCCCTGTACCTTTTTTTTTTTTCCCCATGTGGAAACATAAAAATTGGTGTTCCAGCTTCCAGAGAATTCATGTTAAATCTCCAGGTATACAGGATGATATTTCCACATCTTGTCATAGAATTATAGAATGGTTTGTGTTGGAAGGGACCTTAAAGAAGACCACTTTCACCCCCTCCCCTGGCCATAGGAAGGGATATCCCACCAGATCAGGCTGCCCAAGAGCCCATCCAACCTGGTCTTGAATAATTCCAGGAGGGGTACATCCACAGCTTCTCTGGGCAACCTGCGCCAGTGACTCACCACTCTCATCACAAAGAATTTCTTCCTAATGTCTAGTCTAAATCTTCCCCTCCTCCAACTGAAAGCTATTCCCTCTCATCCTATCACTACATGCCCTTGTAAAAAATCCCTCCCCAGTTTTCTTGAACACCCCCTTTGGATACAGGAAGGCTGCTATAAGGTCTCCTCTGAGCCTTCTCTTCTCCAGGCTGAACAACCCCAACTCTTGCAGCCTGTCTTCTTTGTGGGAGGTGCTCCAGCCCTCTGATATAGCCCTCCTCTGGACCTGTTCCAACAGTTCCATATCCTTCTTATGTTGGGGATTCCAGAACTAGACACAATACCTCAGATGAGGTCTCACAAGTGTGGAGTAGAGGGGCAGAATCACCTCCCTCTACCTGCTGCCCACGCTTCTTTTGATGCAGCCTACAATATGGTTGGCCTTCTGGGCTGTGAGCGCATTGACAGCCTATGTTGTGCTTCTCATCAATTAGCACCCTCAAGTCCTTCTCTTTAGGGCTGCTGTCAATCACATCATCTCTAATTCTATATTGAAACCATAGATTGCCTCAACCCAGGTGTAGGACTTTGTAGTTGGCCTTGTTGAACCTCATGAGGTTCTCCTAGGCCCACTTCTCCAGCTTGTGCAGGTCCCTCTGGATGACATCCCATACTTCTGATGTGAATCTTTTTCTCAGATTATTGCAACAGGAAGGATATTGTTATCTCAGTGATACTATGGACACTTTTTTGGTCTTCTGTCTTCTTTGCTTTGTATTTTGCAAAAGTGTTGCTGTGATGCTCTGCCATGGTATTGTATCTTTGCCTGACATGCCCTGAAGGTTGTTAACGTCATGAGAGAAACCAATTAGGCAATCTAAAACTGGACTATGAATCAGTGTAAAAGAATAAAACTAAAACCATTGTAGTTTGTTTTCTGTTTAAGTGATACCTAGCTAAATAAAAAGAGTAGTGTGGTACAAAGAAATGTGTCTAGGTTGTAGGATGCACAAGACCATTCCAATGTTCAGTCACAGTTTTTCATGTGAGGTGGGGAATCCCCCTGTTTTGCCTGTTATCTCCCTGTTCTAGAGGTAACAGCATTTCCCAGTATCAAACCCAGAATTACAACAAATATTTTAACATATTTCTTCACTCAGAACATAAAAGTACACAAAAATACAATAGAAATTAGAGATTACTCTCATACATAAACCAGCATTTGTATAATTTATTACAGCTGTGTTAAATGAGATTGAGAATAGTAAAATTCATTAAAGCATTACAGTACTACTGGAGCAATCTACTTTTTCCATGCTAGCCAGTAAGACAATGAAATTTGATTTTTGCTCCCATTAATCTAAGCAAAATTTCTCTTATATCGGCACTCCAGAAAGTGAAAACAATTGGAGCCGGGGCACTCTTGTGCAAACTGCCACCCATATGACACAAGCTGAGGATCTGGCATGTGATGTGGTAACTGCTAATGAACTGAGCTTGGTCTGCTGCCGTGTCTTGCCTTTATAAACAGTTTCCAGTCCCATAACACATCATCTCATCCTCCTCGCCATGATTTTCTTCTTTGAAAGTCTATTCTTTATTCACTCAATTCTCCATCTGTCAAGAGCATCATAAGGAGAAATTATTAAAAGTAACAGGCGTAAAAATCCCCATTCTGCTGTTTTACCAAAGCATTTAGGGTCTGAGAAAAATTAGGCGAATTCACATTTCACATGTGCTTAAATTGCTAATCTCACTGCTCTATCTGTATTAGTGAATACATTTACATTAACTTTTACTTTATAATATTTTGGCAGAACTGTTAGAAAAATTGTTATAAGCCTAGGAGTGGAACTGAACCATGAAAGCTAAACTGTAAGCTGCTGCAAAGCTGGGTTATTAGTATGACAGAAGAAAATTTCACACACACAGAAAGCTTCTAAGCCACAACATTTTAAAAGCAAGAAGAGAGAGGTGGGGAAGTGTTATCAAAGTCATCTATGTTCCCTCTGATATTTCACTGATCACTTCCATAATGATATGTTGGTTTTATCTGTTCCCTTTTTCAGGCATTTGGTGATATTAGTGGAGAAATTCTTTTGTGTAATGAAATGAGCACAGCCCAGGAGTGCATAAGTGAAATGGACAGTGTGCTGCATACATCTTCACATATCAAGCTGAGGGAAAGGAAAAAGAGCACAGCAAGTTGGAAAGGTATTATTTTCAATTTCTGTACCTAGCTGAAAACCAATGTTGATACCTAAGCATAAAACTATGGGAGGGATAGAAGAGAACAGATGGTTTGAAAACACGGTTTCTCTTGGATAGACTAGGGTGCAGTCAGTTGGGGCTAAAATATCACAGTTGTGTTTTCTAGTGGGTTTTCATCGTTGGGTAGTTTCATAAATCTGTTGCAAGAATCCTGAAGGCTGAAGATTCACCCAAACACTGTAACACATTCAGAAACTCCGTACACTAAAACAGTGCGGAACAATCTGTTTAAAGCAAAGGACAGCATTTAAAGCATGCTGAGGGCAGGATTAAATTAGCTACTTTATACATAATTGTGTATGTGTCCAAACATATTGGTCTGACTGTGAAAGTCCCAATCTTTCAGGCTTGCGTTGTGTTTTCCACTGTGTACTGAGAGTCACTGGGCCCCTCCCTTTGTCTAGAGAAGTACATGCAAAGTATGACAATTTCCCAGGTGATGTTTCTGCTGATCAAAGATAGATAGTATCAAAGTGTTGGATGTCAGAGAACTATAGAACACACTGGCTGTCCTTAGATATCCCTATTATTACAAGATATCAATTTCGTCTCATTCCTTACCCAGGGTCTCAGTACCATATCTGGTTCCCTTGGATTTTTGCACTCAGCTGGGTCCAACTGTAGTCAGTATACTTCAGTTAAAAGCACCTTCTGTCACTTTAAAATCCACAGTAAACTTGTCTTCTAAGCGATAAACCTCTGAAAGTTTACATAAGCACACAAGACACATTTTTTTTGACAGAAAACTGATAAATTTAGTGTATGGGCTCTTGTTCCAGTATGCCTCTCGTTGGGGAAAGGAGGTCATTGCTACACTGTCATTCCTGTATTTACATCATGCCATTCTTTAATTTTCCTAATCTTCAGGAAATCACATTGTCTCTGATAAAAGCTAATTCCTGCAGCAATACGTAATCCACAGATTGTTTACATCCTGATCCAAAGCCATGGCGTAGTGATCATCTCCCAGGATTTACCCTTCTGATGTTGTCCTGCAAATGCTCCATTCATAACTCTTCTGTGGCTTCAACGAGATTTTCAGTGTGGTGAGCTCACTGGATCAGATCACAGATCAGATCATGCAAATAAAATTATTTCTTATGATTTGTTTTCTTTCCCAATAGCAGGACATTCTTAGATTTCTCAGGTTTGCTTGTTCCTACTTTTTCAAGTTTGCTTGTACCTGCTAGTGGGTGTGGGGAAAATGTTGCTGATTTGTCTTTCAAGTTTCATGACTAAAACATTGACAGTGTTTCCAGTAATTGTTCAAAGCACAACACCATTGCTGTTGCAAGGATGCAGAGGTGCCCAGAAGAGAACAATGATGGTTTCATGCCACCAGTTCAGTAGCCAAGTCCCAACAGGCTGAAAAATTTACAAGATCTCAGAGAACATAATTTTTCTGGGGCCTTAACTTTGGTCAGACCTGCTTCCCTGGGAGCTACGGCAGCTTAAAGCAACCTGGAGGTTTTCCTCATGCTTTCTTACTAGTATTAAAATCTTGCTCATTAGTTTGAACCAGTCAGTGCCTATTCTATTTGGCTTCGAATGCATAAGAAATTAAGTCCATGCCCCAAAGGCAAAGAATTCAAGAGACAACAGAAGGAGAAGGTGGAAAGGAGAACAAAGGCAAGAAAGGTGAAGTAATTTGTCCAAGGTCACCAAAGTCAGAGGTAAATGCAGAAATAAAAGGTAGAACACCAGTACTCTGACTTTTGGTCTTCCCTGTACTAGGATCCTTTTTGTCCTGAAAATGCAGATGGAAAAGGGAAATGTCTTACCTTACTGTTATTTTGAATCATTCATGTAGAACACTTGTAGTCAATTAACAAAGTAATCAGTGACATCTTTCTAATGTGGATGCGTCTCTGGTATCTCTTTGTTCTCACTGGTATGGTAAAACTTTTGCACATGCAATTACCTTTGCAAGCTCTTTCCCAATGTCTTGATCATTGTTGATTAATTCTGAGTCTTAAATCTAGGTTCTTATCCATCTGAGTAATCATTAAATGACATTAAGTGGTAAGATTGAGGTTTAAATACCACTTCTGAAAACACTGTTTTTTCAGGTTTGCAAGATAATAATGTGACTTGCCATTTTTTTTCTTCTTTTAATTGATTTGTAGGCATGTGTATATGTGTGTATTTGTCTGTATTACAACCAGACAGAAATGCTGTTAAAAATCTTCTGAATATCTACAAGAAGTGATGCGATTTCTGTGAGTTCTATTGCATCAAATATTATTTGGATGACTTCTCTCTGCCATAACATGAATAAAATTGCCTTTTTAATGTTTTCTTTGCCTGTTGAGACTTTAAACTCCTTTATGCAATATTGGAAAAGAAACTAGCTGAAGAGAAACCATCAAGTTCCAGAATTTTTTTATGGACATTTTCCTACCTGAGCAGAGTTGCTCTTCTCACTGATTGCCCTGGCATCTGAGGTAATGCTGATTACCCTATAATGAGTGAATGATACAAGCAATGCAGTGGAGGCCACCAGGATTGCTTATCCACATGACTGTCCTCTGCTATGAGTTACAGTGGTGATCTGTAAACTACTGCATCTTACAGGTGACAGTACCAGGGAGGCAGCATGCTATATGCAGCATCATACTTTATGCATCATCATACTTTATGCATCTTCTTGACCTCAGTTTTGTCTTTGAATGTGACTGAATGTAATGGTAAAAATTTCTTTGTCAATACTATATCCTAGGTTTCCTGAGCTAAGATATCCCAGACTGGTTCTGTGAGATTTTGACTTCAGTGTAGGTAACATGCCATTATTTAGTCTGAAGACAAGACTGATTTAATGTGCAAAGACACCACACCTTCAGTTCTGATGGGAATATGCTGATTTTTTAAACAAATGCGGATCTGGTTCCAAAACTTTGTTCAGCCAGAAGGACAGCTCATCAGTTTTAGTCCTTCAGTTATGCTGACGTGTCTCCACTGACTTTCATCTGATCTGGGATGTACAATTCTGTAACGATACATATTCTTGAAAGAAGAATTTACAGTATGCTTAAATATTAAGTGAATTTATAGTACATTTTTGCTGAAAATGTACAATCCTACCTATTAGTTTTCATTGTCACATCCTGTGAGTTCCCATGGTTGTTGGTCAATATACACTGTGTGGCCTTGGCTTTGAAATTGTTTTCTGAAGTGCTTTTATCAGCAACATTGTCTGTAATGCTCAGTTATGGTTGCATAGTAATTGCCTGTCTATGCAGTGTTCCTTTAGAACAGTTTTCTTCTATGTAGCTATATATATGTAGTCATTACTGAAAAGTGTAAATAAAGAATCCTTTTAGTGGTGTAGTTTCCCTAGGTACCTACTGTGCTCTTATTATCTAAAACATACTCCCCATCTGTAGTTCTGTTCTATTAAAGGATAAAGACATAAGTATGAATTAAAAATTAAAATGCTTGTTGTAGATTGGAGAACAAGGTCTATTAGAACATATCTGGCGCAAGGCTCACAGTACAGTAGATAGATTACACCGAGCACCAGTTAAGCAAGGGGATGAAAAATGAGTGATTTTAATCATCCAGTTAAATATAGTGCTAAGTGGTATGTGCTAGCATTAAAAGAAAATTACTTAGCACTTCACCAATCACAGCATGAGAGCATTCCATTGGAAGCAGTATTTCCAGTGGTGCTCAATCCTCAGTTTTATTAAATAAATCGGCTGTTAATGCTTAAGGAAGCAGTTGAAGACGTATTGCTATGATAATAAAAAGATTGAAAATGTAAAAATAAAGAGAAGCAGTACCTCATTTTAATGGAATGCCCTAAGAAAACCTCCTTCTTTCTTAACAACAAAACTCCAAAGTGCTGGTAGATCTGTATTGTTTGCATCTACTTTCCTTTAGTCAGGTCTTCCCTTCTTACTAATGAATATGACCTTTCTCTTTTTCTTTTTTTTCATCTTTATAATGACATCTTTTTTTTTTCTCATAAATCTGCTGCCATGTCACTGAACATTTTGATGAGCTTTTCTGATTCCCTCTTATATCTCCATGATAGGATATTATTATCCAATAATCTACAGATGAGGAGCCTGATCCTCAGCACAGGTACTTTTTGGCTGCTCAGTTAAAGATGGAGATGTGAAAATTTACACCAGAAGAGGTTTTTGACATTGAGGACTGTCTTTGTATCATGCAGCAATCTTATTTCCTCCACCGTAATGGGCATTGGGAGACACTCAAATCTGCCATCTGAACATGCAGAAGTTGTGAGAAGCTATAAACCTGTCTGAGTCTCAGGCCAAACCTAATCCTCCTTCTTCTAAACAGAAGTCACCTGGCAGGAGCTGCACAGCAAAAGTCTTGGGAATGGCACATGCAGGAGATGGCCCAAGGACTGAGCCACAGTTGTGTCTTCACCAGCAAGATCAAACATTAAAAATACAGAAAATTACAACTCATATATCAAAATTACAGGAGTAAGGAGATTGTGCATGGAGGCATCTTGAGTCCTTAATTTTTCCCCTTGTTTCATTCTTTGGAAAATCCAATTTTGAGTTTTCTTTTATGACTAGTTTAGAAAGCTGTTTTTTTTAATAAAGAGATAAGTGCAGGAAATGAGGGAAAAATTATGATGATGAAGACTAAGAATCTCCTGTCAATATGTAATTGCAGGATCTCATGCCTCTTCTGGGATTCATTGTAAATGTTGCAATCAGCTATTTTCTTGGGTCAGGGGAGGAAGGATAAGGGGCCAATAAGCCTTAACTTGTTGCAAATACTGGTTATTACTGGGTTTTTTTTGCAACAGGGCAAAAAACCATAATCAAGCGATACGCCACATATTTCATCTATTTTAGAACAAAGGTTGACTGGAGACATTTTGAGTTTTCTTCTGGTCCTACATTTTTAGGTATCTGTGACAATGATGAGATCTGCTCAAAATAAGTACCTATCCCATGTACTTAACGCTTTAGTGAAATCCGTGTAGTCCTATAGAGCAGAATTCTTTCCGCTAGTAGTGTAGGGTAATGATGTTGGATATGAAAGAATATTTGTAAAATCATGGTTTATTTAAAACAAATATTTTCTTGTGAAAAAAGCTTGTCAGTCTTTTGCAATGTATGTTCTAAAACAAGACATTTAAGCAGTGCTTCCTTCTCTTTCTGCAGCAGATTTTCATTCTCATTTCCCTATCTCCTTCTAGTTAGATAAGCACTTAGAAGTTGTTGTTTTTTTCTTGTTGTACAAGGTCTTTATTTGAGGAACTTCTTTAAACCTTAAACCAACACATATTTTCTTTGTACCAATGCAACATTTTCTTCTCAAAATATTTAAGGACACAATATTTAACCTTTTTTTCAAAATACAGAATTTCATTTTACATTTTCTTGGCTGACAAGTAATGGCTATGATGCATCTTTTCTGGGTATGCCAATTCTGTCATATACACTAATATGAAATAATGACACAAGGTTGACTTAACTAGAGATAATAGGACATATTTCTAAAACATTCTGTATGGGAGGTACATGCACAGACCTTGCTACTTGTTAATGAAACGGGAGAAGTTCCTCATCTGCACTACAACATATAACATCCTCCTACTCCAAAAGCGGAGAGTCCTTACATAATAAAATAATAAATATAAAAATGAAAGTAATCCACACAGCATTGTTTCAGGTAAATTTTAGAAATTCACCATGCAATGGAAAACAACCACATTATATTTGGAGCAGTAGACAACTGCCTTTGCATCTAAAACTAGTGTGTGAATGTGTGTTCATGTGTGTGCACATGTGAATAGAACAATAACAAGACAAGTTTCAGTGGCAAGGCTCTGTATTTGAAACCTTTTCAGGGGTTTATCTCTTGTCCATGTTGTTTAAATCTTTTGAACAAAAAATCAGCATTTGAGGGCTTTGTCTTTTTCTGCAAATGTTATCTGTGAATATATTAGAGAGGCTCTAAACTATCTGAAAACATGTTACTTTTTTTGTAGAATATTTCAGATTAGAACGTAAAATTTTCAATGATCTCATCACATTATGTTTTTCTTTATAAAATGGTAGACAGGAATTGGTTATAGCTTCCTATTCCTTCCCCCTCCCCTTTTTTTTCATGTTTCTATTAAGAATTGCTCATATTTTGGGTCAAAAAAATTTGTGGACAGCTGACAGTGGAAAGGTTACCACGTTACATCAATCTATTAACAACAGTTAAATATTGGGTTTCCCCTATGAATTGATGGCCTTACACACATGAACCCAGCTTATAAGGAATGCAGCATTTTACTTATGGTTTGGGCTATACTTATAAGCTCAAGACTTCTCTGTGCCACTTTGACAGACAAGTATTTTACGGGGAATGTTGAAAGAGCTGTTACAGGCACAGTTTTTCCAAAAAGAAAATAGTGAGACTAGATTAAGAGCTGTTGCATTCAGGTGTCTAATCTTTAGCCTTCCTCTTCTACCCTTGCTGTTGTTGTAGACACAAGCTCTACTTTGAGTGCAGCTGTGCGCCACTCGAAGAGATCATCTGCAGCTGCTTTTTCATGCAGGAGCAGCTCCCGTGGGACCTCTGTTTCACCCATTTTAGGACGAAAAGCAAATACCTTCTGTTCCAGCTGTTTAAGCTTTTCAGGGACATTTTAACCAAAACCAGGTGAGAGAGCATTCACATGAGCAGCTACACTAGCAGTTACCTTTGAGAGAAGGGTGTGAGGACAGGTGTGGATGATGCTGTTATTCCTTTATTCAGCATAGCTGAAACTGGAGTGGATTTCTGCTCTGTGTGTGCCTGGCTATCTATTGAAAGTCTCAGAGAGGGTTAAATGTCTGGGAATGACACGTGGACTTTAATGCTCATCAGGGCTATGAAGATGATCAGAAGGCTGGAGTACCTCTGCTATGAGGACAGGTGGAGAGAGTTGGGGTTGTTCAGCCTGGAGAAGAGAAGGCTCTGAGTAGACCTTATAGCAGCCTTCCTGTATCTGAATGGGATGTACAAGAAAGCTGGGAGGGACTTCTCACAAGGGCATGTAGTGATAGGATAAGAAGGAATGGCTTTAAATTGGAGGGGGGGGAAAGATTTATGCTAGATATTAGGAAGAAATTCTTTGTGATGAGAGCAGTGAGTTACTGGCACAGGTTGCCCAGGAAAGCTGTGGATGCCCCATCCCCGGAGGTGTCCCTGGCCGTGGTAGGGGAGTTGGAACTGGATGATCTTTAAGGTCCCTTCCAACCCAAACCATTCTATCATTCTATGATTTTATTCCAGGATGAAAAAAATGCAAGAAGTATATACCAGAGATTCTGCAGAGAAGGAACATCTATGTTAGCAGTAGTACAGGAATACAGTGTAGGAACTGATCTGTAGAGGAGAACAGCTGGAGCTGAAGGCCTGGCATCCAAGCCACACAAGTTGTGAGGGTTTACTTCAGACTAGTTGTAGTCTGGTCCTTTGGACTTAATGTCTATTGAAAGCCAATTCCAGTTTTATTCCTGGAATAAACTTTCAGGAATAAATCAAAATATTTTTCCAGCCTAGTTTCAATTAAGAAAGCAAGTAAATGTCCCCCAAGACTACCACAGTGTGAAGCAGAAAGCACAGTAGTTGGAGACACTGGTAAGATTTTCCCTAAAAGCTCACGGAAGGCACTAATGTAGAAATGTCCACAGTTACCTATGTCACCTGGTTTGAGACGAACCAAGCAACAAAATGTCCACCTAATGTCCATGAAGGGAACCTTCTCAGCTCTATAGAGGCTTATGCTCTCAACACTACTAGAGTTGTCAGTAAAGTTATTAAGTAGCTATCTGTTTTAAAATTCTTAAATAGTCCTGCTTAGGTGTTAGCTTTCTCTCTAATATTGTCATATCCCTGGTGATATGTGCCCTATTTCAGCTTTGTCAGGATATGTGGGGAAGGCAAAGGGAACGTTAGCTCCACGTAGTGTAAGGCTTCATCCACCAGCTGTTTGACAGTCATATTTAGATAAGAACATGTGGAAAATGTGCTTTATTTTTTAACAATGTAAACATTTTTTCAAAAAGAAAAAGAACAGTTTTATGGGGAGTTTTTATTATTATTATTCTTTCACTGATGTACTTTGCTGCTGTTTTCACATAATTCCTTTTTTTTTGCTCTGAAGGAGAAATTGAACCCGTGCTTACTCTATAGATCATGCAGCTTGGGTAGAGAATAGCACTAAAACAGGGGTTGCTAACCAGCTTCAAACTTAACAACACTGAAGGAAGAATTGAAGCCTTTGCATGGACAGTGCCCTAAAAAAGGAAATGGGCTATTGGTTATGCCTTTGGCTTTCTTTACTGTGCTTGCCAGACACATTGGGGTGGATGGGGAGTCCCATTCACTCTGCAGGCTGCAGCCCTCTGCTGCCCACTCAGCTAGGTCATATGCAGTCTTAACTGTTATATTTCTGAGTAAGATGAAAGAAAAAGATGCTGCAAATGATACTGCTTCAAGTGAAGGACCCAGTCAGAAGACTTCTCAAGGCTTCTGATCAGATGGGATTTGAATGGGAGAAGAAAGCAGCCTTACACAAGGTCAGACCTTCATCAGTAAAGGCTAGAGGTTTTTTGCAGGCTCTAGTGTTCCTGAAAGGGGAGAGATTTGCCTGGGTAATTAGGTCAGGATTGTAATAGTTTGGCTTCCTTTTATGTTGTTATGTGGATAACTCAGATTTCTTTTTTCTTCTCCACAGACTCAGCAGTACAATTTCAAAATTGACATGGTGCTTATCAGAAGTTAGTAATTGGATATTGCAACCCATTTGTTTGATAAAGCTGAACTGCTCATTTTTGGTTTCTAAAAGCTAATAGGCATTGTTCCTTCTTTGACATTTGATTTTAATGGCTGTAATGTTGCTCCTGTCTCAACAGTTATATGTCTGGGTGTTTTCCTTGATTCAGTGCTTGCTCTGCAGGCTGCAGGAGATTTTTTTTAACTCTTTAGCTTCTGGCATCTGTAGTAGTTTTCTTACTCCTCCAAATGTTGCTGTATGCCATGATCTGTCAAATGAAAAGTACTAGGATTCAACAGTGAATTAAGGCTGAAGGGGCAAGTGCAGTTTTTCCCAGGTCTGCATTGCTCTAGTTAGTTCAGAAATCATGTAATCATAAAAAGAAATCTTCATTATGGTTTTGCACCAGTGAGATCCTATGAAAAGTGGAGAGGTGGTGTGAAACTGGTAGAAAAGGGGTGTGTAAAACTCCTCTGACTGTATCATCTGCTGCTGCTGAAGTTCTCCAAATTATCACTCTGGTACTATAGGATTGTCTTATTGCAGGTCATTTTTCTTTGGCCTTCAAGCAAAATCAGTTCATGAACTATGCAACACTGCTTTAAGGGTCTTTTTATAAGACTAGCCTAATCTACATATGGTATTGTCCCAGCTTTACAGTCTTTTAATTGCCTACAAGCAGCTTACCATATTGATTGAAAAATTCTTCTGTTGCATTTGGAGCCATAGCTAATTATGATTTTACTCCTCTCCTTTTCTACTTGATTTGTACTTCACATCTCCTTCTCAGGAGCTCCCTCCTTTCTCTTTCAGCCTGGAGTCTCCTCTGCTGGAACTCATTCACACCCTGGTTTCATAAAACCTCATTTCTAAACCACTGCTGTTAGCAAGATACTGAATAAGATGGACAGTTGATCTGGGGCTGGATGGCAAATTCTGCTTTCCAAGTAAATACTGCACGGCTCTAGGTAGTGTCATTATGTTAGCTAAGATTGGGTGTTTAAAGACTATTAATATATCAAAATAGAAAATACAAATTAAAAAAAAAATTGACCCTAAGTATTTTGTGCAGTTTTATTGGGGCTAAAGAAAGTTTAATTAAATGCATTATTTCCTTACAGTTAAGTACAGTAGAATCCTTACTGAAAGGGCTGTTAGAAACAACAGTTTTCACTCGATAACTGTAAGTATGTAGCAAATTTAATTAATTAACTGATTATTATGGAAAGAATATAAAAAGAAAAATGCTGTGATGAAGTATTGTTTTCCAGAAATCTGACTAGTAATTTCTCCTATATCGTGATCCAGTGATCCAAGAACTTCTAACTCTTGCAAGACCCCCCAAAATGTTAAATATTGCAGAATATCCATCTTATTTTTAAGACTGGTGCCTACAGTTGCTGTACAATCCTTGCTGCTGATGTAATCAATGGGAAATCTGTTTAAGCAGGAAAAGTGTGAAATGACATGCCACACTGTGTCATGAGTAAAGCTGAAAAAATTCTACTTGCTGTGTTGTGTCACAAGCTGGTGGCAGAAATTTAAGGATAATTCTCTCAATAGAGAGTTCTTCAAAGATCTGGAAAGTGTCGTCATCAATCTCTTTGGAATAAAATGTGAATTACTTTTATCATTCTGTGTCTTTAATATCCATATTTCCTTCTTTTGTGCCTTATTTTATGCATTTAATTCAAATGAGAGCAAATGTATTCTCAACGAATGTCATATATATTATATAGTAGAACTATGATTAACTCAATGAATAATTACCAGTTGCAACCAAACAATTCAGATGGATAGTTTCATTAAGTAAACAACATGGGGTCATTATAAGGTTCTGGTCGCTGCCCACAGTCTTAGAAAAAAATATAGTTCTCTGAACCGCCAGTCTGTATGGGTGATAAAATATCCCAAGTAGGCTCACATTAAGCTGGATAATATTCCGGCTGCTTGATTTGTATTGAATATGTGTCTGGTGGCTGGAACCCACTGTAATGAACTAGCCCACAAATCACAGCTTAATGGGAATCTACTTATACATATTGCTTAATTAAAAGTTGTGAGCTTATTAACATGTGTCTTTGGCACTGAGCTTTGGGGATGTAATCTCTGTGCAAATAAGACTAGGTTGTAAAAGTTTTATAGATTGACAATGATATTAAATTCCATACCTTAATAACCCATAATTTTCTCAAAGCATGGTTCCTATTCTCTATTTATTCAGAGCTGTGACAAATTATTTGTTTGCAGTCCTTTACAGTGTAGGACTTCCTTTACTTGTTTTATCTCAGAAAGCTATCAGTGCTGGTGTTTCATCTAGTTCTATTTTTGCTTTGCTTTGAGCTTTTTTTTGTTTAGCTTTGTGTGACATCCTAGCTGGTCTGTTTCACCTTTACCTCAGCTAATTCCACTTAATGTTCATTATTGCTTTTGTTTTACTTTAAAAATAATAGAATAAAGCAATCTCTTGAAAGGCTTTCAAAACATGACTTCTGAGTGAGGTACCTCTTCTTTCTCTGTGGAAATATTTATTTCATATTATTTGCACCTCTCCTTAGAGATTTTGCAATAAGATGGTGCTACAGGGAAGATGGATGGAGAGAATTGGTAAATGGATATAGGAAGATGAGCTTCCAGAGATTGTTGCAAGTTACACATTCCAGTGTTTTTGATGAATAGCACATGCACAATAGCTATCCTTTCAGGAGAGATTCACAAATTTTCACATTACACCCTCTGAATCACAGATCTTTGAAAGAGCAAAGAAAACAAAGCTCCATTCTCAGTAGTTTCAATGATTTCCTCTTCAAGATAGCTGCTTGAGGAAAGGACTATTAGCTGTG
Source organism: Phaenicophaeus curvirostris (assembly GCF_032191515.1). Lineage (NCBI taxonomy): Eukaryota > Metazoa > Chordata > Aves > Cuculiformes > Cuculidae > Phaenicophaeus > Phaenicophaeus curvirostris. The sequence goes on along the minus strand of NC_091394.1, from coordinate 34,668,747 downwards.
GATATGCCTCTTCCCCTTCATGCCTCATCCCCAATCCTCTCACCTCAGATTCTAGCTTGAGAACACACATGGCAAAGAGCTTTGGTTTTCCCCAACTGTCCTCCTTCCCAGAAAGTGTTTAGAAACCATTTCAAAGAGATGTGCTTCTTCATGCAAGAAAATTATTGCCAGTATCAGATCACTGAGTAAGTGCAGATGAAACCAGATCTCCTTAAAAGATTTGAATGTGAGAGCTCAAGACTTGACTTTCACAAAGGATTTGAACACTACACAGTTCTTCCATCCTTCAGGAGACAGGAGGATGTGTGCTATACCTTTTGTGCTATACCTTTGTCTTTGTGCTTTACTAACATCCCTCTCCTGAAAAAATGCATCCGGGGACAGTTGTTCAAACAAACAGGGGCAAGGGCAGAATTCTGTCAGACACAGACAGTCTGAGACCTACATGTCAGAGTCCAGCTTAGTTTCTCTGCAGCAGCATAAATACTGAGCAGCACTGCAGTATCCCTTCCATGGTGTGTTGCCAAACCAGGATGATTATGCATCTTTGGAGATCTATGCTGTGGCCCAAAGTGCGGCTTCACAACTGAGGTGCCCTACGAGGAAGGCATATCCTCCACCCTTGAGCTTGTGGTCAGTCACTGGCTGTCATCAGGCTGAAATGCTATTGTGCCTCCTAAAGCTTTGGGTTGGACTGGAGGAAAACATGGGTGACGACTCATCTGCATCAGAGCAAGGGCCAAGACTGGAGCGACACACCCCATATTACTACAACTACCACAAGGATGAAGATGAGTCATAGTTGTAGGAGACTTTCTGCTGAGGGGAACAGAGAGTCCAATATGTTGAGCAGACCCTACTCACAAGGAAGTCTGCTGCCTCCCAGGTAGCTGGGTAAGGGATATTGCTAGGAAACATCCCAGTTTCAGGCTTGCCTGTGACAAGCAGTGAGAGGACAGACAATGGTTGAAGGGATTAGGGGCTTGTATGGTCCCTGCCCCTGCTGTCCAGGGGTGTGCTAGGTGCGCTGCGGCACAGTTGAAGCCTTGTGGAGGTGAGCAGGAGGCTCCTGAGTTAGTAGGTGCCGGGAAGGAAACTTCTGGAGAACACCTTAAAGGAAATAAAGGGTCTTCCACTAAGAAGGCAATGCGGCCAACAGCCCAGCTGGAGTGCCTCTGTACAAATGCACAAAGCTTGGGCAACATACAGGAGGAGCTGGAAGCTACCATGCTACTAGAAATCTATGATCTAGTTGCCATGAATCCCATGACTGGAGTGTGGCTATTGATGGCTACAGGCTGTTCAGAAGAGACAGACTGGGAAGGAGAGGTGGAGCCGTTGCCCTCTGTGTCAGGAAAGGGATAGACTTCAACCACTGTGACACATGCTGGAAAAGTAGCACGTCAAGCTGTAGGCAATCCAAGAGACTCCTGGAGTTCATCAAAGATAATTTGCTAACCCAGCTAATAGACCCCGACCCGAGTGAATGCAATACTGGACTTGAGGTTCACTAATACGAGTGAACTCATCAGTGACATCAAGATGGGAGGCAGCCTGGGCTGCAGTGATCATGCACTGGTAGAATACAAAGTTCTGAGGGATATGGGGCAAGTCAGGAGTGTAGTCAGGACCCTAAATTTCAGGAAAGCAGAATTCCAGCTCTTCAAGGAGTTACTCAGTACAACCCCCTGGGACATGGTCCTTGGGGACAGGGGAGCAGAACAGAGCTGACAAATATTTAAGGATGCTTTCCATAAATCACAAGAGTGCTCAGTCCCTAGATGCAGGAAATCAAGCAGAGATGGGAAGAGACCAGGGTGGCTGAGTCAAGACCTACTGGTCAAACCGAAGGTAAAAAGGGAACTGCACCAACACTGCAAGCAGGAACAGGGAACCTGGGAAGAGTATAGGGACACTGCCCGGTTGTGTAGGGAGTGCAGGGATGGAATCAGGAAGACCAAGGCGCAGCTGGAGCTGAACTTGGCAAGGGAAGTGAAGACTAACCAGAAGGGCTTCTACAAGTATGTCAATCAGAAAAGGGAGGTTAAAGAGAGTGTACTCCACTGATGAATGAAAATGGTAACCTCGTATCAACAGATGAGGAGAAGGCTGAGGTACTCAAGAACTTTTTTGCCTCAGTCTTCACTGACAACCACTCCCCTCACCACTGCTGGGTCAATGGACAACAAGAAAGGGACCGGAGGGGTAAAGCCCCTCCCACTGTGGAGGAGGATCAGGTTTGTTACCACCTGAGGAACCCGAACCTGAGGTCTGTGGGACCTGATGAAGTGCATCCCAGAGTCCAGAGGGAATTAACTGATATGGTTGCCAAGCCACTCTCCATAATATTTGAAAAGTCATGGCAATCAGAAATCCCTGGTGACTGGAAGAAGGGTAACATTGTCCCCATTTTTAAAAAGAGTAGAAAAGACGACCCTGGGAACTACCAACTTGTCAGCCTCACCTGTGTGCCTGGGAAGATCATGGAAGAGATCCTACTAGAGGCTATGCTAAAGAACGTGGAGGACGGGGAGGTGATTAGTGGCAGCCAGCATGACTTAACCAAGGGCAAGTCCTGTATGACCAACTTAGTGGCTTTCTCTGAAGGGGTAACCACAGCAGTGGACACAGGAAAACCAATGGATGTGATCTATCTGGACTTCTGTAAAGCCTTTGTCACAGTCCCTCCTAACAGCCTTCTCTGTAAACTGAAGAGATATGGATTTGATGGGTGTATTCAGAGAGTAGTGGTCAAAGGCTCAAGTCCACATGGAGATCTGTGACAAGTGATGTTCCTCACGGGTCCATACTGGGACCAGTGCTGTTTAATATCTTCATCAATGATATAGGCAGTGAGATTGAGTGCACCCTCAGAAAGTTTGCAGATGACACCAAGCTGAGTGGTGTAGTTGCCACAGTGGAAGGACAGGATGTCATCCAGAGGGAAGCTGGAGAAGTGGGCCTGGGAGAACCTCATGAGGTTCAACAAGGCCAAGTGCAAGGTCCTACATCTGGGTCGGGGCAATCCACGGTTTAAATACAGGATGAGGGATGATGTGGTAGAGAGCAGCCCTGTGCAGAGAAGGGTGCTGATTGTTGAGAAGATCAATATGAGCTGCCAATGCGTGCTTGTAGTCCAGAAGGCCAACTGTATCCTGGGCTGCATCAAAAGAAGTGTGGCCAGCAGGGTAAGGGAGGGGATTCTGCCCCTCTGCTCCACTCTTGTGAGACCTCATCTGGAGTATTGTGTCCGGTTCTGGAATCCCCAACATAAGAAGGATATGGAACTCTTAGAACAGGTCCAGAGGAAGGCTACATGGATGATGAGAGGGCTGGAGCACCTCCCATAAGAGAGCAGGCTGAGAGAGTTGAGGTTGTTCAGCCTGGAGTAAAGAAGGCTCTGAGGAGATCTGATAGCGACCTTCCAGTACCTGAAGGGGGCCTAGAAGAAAGCTGGTGAGGGACTATTCACAAAGGCTTGTAGTGGTAGGACTAGGAGCAATGGGTATAAACTGGAGAGGGACAGATTTATACTAGACATAAGGAATAATTTCTTCACAATGAGAGTGATGAGGTACTGGCACAGGTTGCCCAGGGAAGCTGCGGCTGCCCCATCCCTGGAGATGTTCAAGGCCAGGTTGGATGGGCCCTTGGGCAGCCTGATCTAGTGGGAGGTGTCCCTGCCCATGGCAGGGGGATTGGAACTGTATGATCTTTAAGGTCCCTTCCAACCCAAACTATTCTATGATTCTGTGATTCAATGATTATCAGGAGCCTACTGCTAAGAAAGATTTTTGTTGATGAAAAGAGAGAAAGCAGGTTGTGTCTTTCCAGAGTGTGCCTGCATGGCCTGGATCTAGTTTCTACCCCAGCCCTTTGTATCACACTGGATGATGCAATGGGATCCTATCTCAACAAACTGAGGTACAGCAGACAGCAGATCTGGACCAGGCTGTGATATTTCACAGTCCTTACTGCACAGAGCCTGACACAACAGTTGGTGCTTCCATGAGTTTTTACAGTGAGCATTATATAATAATGAAGTGACTAACAACTAGCTATTTCTTCCTAGAATAGGATGCAGATGAATGTGTCATAGTTCAAGAAATAAGTATTGTTTCCAATGTGTATTCTAAAATAAACTATATAAATACTCTGAAGCCACAACATGTAAACATAACTGCATATGACAATTGAATAAGCTAAGTTATAATAAAATATCCATGAAGGATTTCCTTTTTGTACCCCACAATGTTTGAGTCCTGTACACAAACTGGTTTTATTCCAGTTGCTTCGTATTTTGCATTCATCAGCAGTACTGACCATTCAAAAATAATTGTTTCAGTTTGGCACAAAAGTCAGTTAGTTGGAACAATTAATTAGAAAAAGGTCAGATCAGATGTGGTTTTGATTTCTGATTTCGCGACTATATAGCAAAAAGGAACTTTGAAACAAATGGTTTTTTCAACCTGAGTTGCCAAAATGTTTAATTAAAAAATGTAGTCACCAACAGAGCTGAATGTTTCTAATGGAAATTATTTTGACAAGAATTTCAGCAACATTTCCATATTTTCATAAATCCATTTAATGGCACCTTTTTGTTTAGCAAAAATTTTCCCTGCCTTAATCCTAAAATCACACACTTAGATGCAACTCAAGAAAGCAATTAAATACCACTGATGTCTCTGGAACTTGAGGAATCGTTTGAAGTCTTGAACATGTTAAGTTCTTGGCCTGATTCCTTCTGAACATTATTTCTCAGAAATCTACTATTTCTTAATTAATTTGATTAAGTAGCATTTGGTCTGAGACACCAGCCAAGAAAAGGAAAGTAAGAAGAGCTAGTTGGCGGTTAGACTAATGAGAAAATGATAATTTCTCTAATGCCCTGCCAGGGTCCAGTAAAATACTACTCACATTAAAATAAAAGTTATATTTCCCTAATCTTTTAGAGATGTGTGATTCTTTCTGTCTTATTACTTATTACTGTCCCAAGATTCAGCCCATTTGTTCTAAGAGGTATGTTTGAATACCGGGGAAGAAAAGTAGAACTAATTGCCAATCTGTCTTATATCCTCTCCATAATTTTATTTGATTTTCTTCAAATAAAAATAAGCTTATGTATGCCTTTTGAATATCCTCACTCATTAGCCAGCCAAGCATTGCATTGGAAGGAATGGGTAAGAAACCAAGAGACAAGAACCCCAGCTTTCACTGTGCAATACAGATAGCTAAGCACTTAGCCTGCAAGCATCCTCACTTCTCATGCACATGTTGGTTGCAAGGAGGCCTGGCAAAGAGTATCTAGAAAGAGTTAAACCAGCACCAGGATGCTAGGAGAGCGAGGGACAATCAGCAATGGTGGTGCCATATGGGAGGTGTCCATGGAGTGTGAGGAGCAGCAGGGCTTTGCAGACAGCCTGTCCACTGTCATGGGAGTGTGAAGGCAATGGTTCAGCTTTTGAGGGCGCTGGTAGGGGCTCCAGCAGTGACAATGCTGCAATGCCTCTTTCATCCAGGAGATACTCAACATGCAGCCAGGCATGTGTCTCCCATCTTCTGGAGCCAGACAAACCTCATCCTTCCACGTTGCTAAGCTCAGTGGATAACTATGGCATTGAAGGAATGTGTGCCGGTCCCACAAAGGGAGTATCCTGTATTTTGTATTCTGTAGCATCTAGGGTATAAACAACCCCAAAATGGGCAAGAATTGAGAAAAATCAACCTAGAGACGGAGCTGACTTGTGTAAGAGTTTCTGCTGCTGCTCCTATGCTTCAGCAGCTGATCACAAAGTGACATGCCAAGACCAGAGGAAAATCCAGACCTAAGCCAGGATCACAGACACTCCTTAGCCTTTACACAGGTCACGCCTAGACAAAGACAAGCTGAAGCCATTAACTCCACAATCTTTGGGTCCTCTGTGTATGTGACTCAGACTTTCTCCAATACAGCGTGCAAATGTACTTTTTCAAAGCTCTAATTGATATTCAGATGAAACTTTCATCATATTAATGGAGTTCACAGTTAATCTTGAGGGAAAAACTCAGCATTTTTGTATAAAATTAGGTAGATAATACTAATTCAAGGTTTTTCCAAATTAATTTATTAACAAGTATTCTTGCTGGTTTTCTTTCAGAAGTCCCTTTGTTTCAATACAACTAATAATTTTCACACAGTTGCAGCTAATTATTAAAGAAAAACTAATGAGGCTGCTGGTGACAAAATGCAAGAAGAATACAATGCAAGAAGATATTATACTATTTTTTTGTTGAAATGCCCATCATTTTTCTTTAGATTTTTCTTCCATACTGTAGGTACCCTAGGAAAAAAATTGTTTTATCTTCTACCCCAGGATGCCATTAAACAGAATGTCATTTTTTACTGAAAAATCTTCCGCATACCCCAGTGTTTCACAGAAAGACAAATCAAATCCTTCCTTCACAAATACCGTATCAACTTTCTGCCCAGACATTGAACCCAACTGAAAAGATCCTACTCAATGCAGACTACAGCACCAGGAACATAGGTAAAAGATGAATAAGGACAAGAGAGGTGATACAAATGATTCTGAGACTTTAAGTAACAGCAGGATGCAGGCAAAGCAAGTCCTGTTGCCTTGCACACCAACCTCTTGACAGGAGCATTCCAACACCGGCCTGTAAGCAGTAGAGCACAGTGCTATGTCCATGCTGAAGTGTTCTGGTTGGAAAATATAAATACAATGTGGTGTTGACTCTTCCATAATTTCCCTGTTTAGTGCTATATTTGCACCAGGACTGATATCATAGTAAGTCACTGCTCACTCTAAGAATGGGTGACGTCATTTACTTGCACATATTAGCTCCAGGAGCATGGCTTATTTGTCCCTTTGTCTACAGATATTTTGTTAACTTCTTTGTTTGGTTTTGTGACTCGACTTTGTGCTGCTTAGCAGGGTGCTATTTATTGCCTCTTATTTAAGTGGTAGGAGGATGCTTTTTCTGTTTTTAACTGGTTTTGAACTGTATTTCCAGTGACATTTCAGTTTACAACACTGGGAAGAAAATAACTTAAAAAGTGGCATGGATATTACTATGTGGTTTTGGTTTCTATGTATTCAAGCCTCAGTTAAGACTGTGCATATGAGCTGCTGAAACAGCTTCCAATTGCTCCTTGGAGTTTGACATTGGCTTCTGTGTGTCAAGTTTTCCACTTGTTCAAAGTGATGTTCATTACAAATTTATCAATAATGTCACAATTTTGAAATTTCAATTAAGTTGCAATGGTTTTTAGTGAAAGCAGTGTGTTCAAGCAGCAGCAAGGTTAGTGAATTTCTGGGAGAGAAGAAAGGGTAAATTCATACATTCAGTGCAGTAACTACTATAGATCTTAGAACTTGATTGTGGTAAAAATAAAAATGCTCTCAACACCCTAATAAAAACCCAACAAAACCCAACCAAACAAATGTACTCCCCAAACCTAATTCCTTCCTTTCCTAAAAATTCAGGCAAATCCAATGCTAAATATTTTTTTTTCTCTTAGCTCAGTGTTTTCTCTGGTTCCTCCCTTAACTCTCTTGTCACTGTCTTAGTACCCCTCCACCTTTACTCAGGCTTCTGTCCTTGGTCCTCTCTACGCTTATTTCTGTGTTTTGTCAGCACAAGCTCAGACTCGGCTCCTTTTGCTCTGCCCCTGACTTCCATCGTTTCCCTGCAACTTTAGATTTATTTCCTCTCACTCTGAAATACAAGCTCTCCTCCTCTGCTGTCTCTGAAATGTCTCAAATCTGCTCTGAAGACCACATGGCACACAGAGTCTTTTCACTTTTGTGGTGCAACCTCTCCCTCCTCTGCCTTCCATCACTGATGCCCAACCTCCAGGATACCATGTCCCTCCCTCCCGAGTTTTGCAGCTAAGTCACATCCCTCCCTTTACAACTCTTCATCTCCTTAAGGATATGCCAGTTTCTCAGATCCCATCCAAAGTGGTCTGACCACCTTGTTAACCTCCTGGAAGGCGATGTCAAAGGTAAGCAATTTTTGCCTGTTGTTTTGACTGTGTTACTACGCACCAAGCACCTCCTCCACGTGCCCCTCAGTATTCTGCATCAAGCTGTTCTAGTGGCTTCCACACACCACAAACTCTTTTTGTTTTCCCTATCATCTCACGCTCAAGACATTAAGCTCCACTTCTGTCTATAATTTTGAAGCCCACATTTTTGCAGTGCTCAAAACCACTGCTATCTTTCTCACAATTCCTTCACACCTCTCCTGTAAATTCCTGCTTCAAGGTCCTCTTCTACGATGCTGCAAAAAGCCTACTGAGGTCTGCAACATGCTTTGGCAAGTGTCTGACATGAATTTACTGTTATTCTGAAAAAAAAAAGTTACTTCATTCTCTCTCTGTGCTCCCTATCTCTCTGCCTATCCGACTTTACCTTTTCTGTCTATCAGTTACATTCTGAGCCCACACACATTTTCTGTGGCAGAGGGCGTGCCTTTTTTCTGTAGATACATATCCTCCAGCAGAAAGATCTTTGCTGTTCTCTTCTGTTATTTCTGAAAAGCCTTATGGTTTTGTTTTTATTTTGCATTGGTTTATTTTAAATTTTATTTTATTTATTCATGTGGCCAAGAATGGCTTTGAACAGCCGTGAGCAATTCTACTCTAGCTCTTGATAATTACCTATCTGTAGGTAGGTTATTGGAATACAGGAATGGAGAATGCTGCACAGTAGAGATACTCCTGATGTTGACATCACTGTGTGCTCCTTAGTTGGCAGAATAAACCTTAACAAAGTAACCAATACTGCCATGCAATATTTACATTTAAATCTAAATCAGGACAGACATATGGAAAAACTATATAAGATGACTTTACAGATTGCCTTTTTTTTCAGATAGGTCCTTCTGGGTAGCAGCTGGATTGGTCCAGGCAGATGTAGCTCTCATCAGAAGTCAATTTGCAGGGATATTCACGTATGCAAATCATGTCGCAATGTTGAAATGCAACCATGTAATGACAGGAAAATTTTACACCCGTAAATCTTGCTACCACGACCATCAAGATTTCCACTCAGCCAGGGCAGATTCAATAGCATTTATGTCTTTCCAGCTTTTAGCCCATAAAAATTTTTGGGTTTGGAGAGTGTGTTACATTGGTGATCTTAAAACTCCCAAGTCTGGCATAATGAGTCCTCAAGTGCGTTATAACTTACCAGTAATTACATTTCAACATTTCTGCTTTCAGCAGTTAGTGTTTTATTCATAAACATTTAAACACTGAATTAGGCATAAAATAAGAATGTTGGCAACAACCTGGCTTAATTTCCTTAACTATTAGGTAAACGTAGTATTCCTTCTTCAATAATCCTTGGTTTGAATGCTAAAGATGTAATGAACTTCATGGTTCATAGCATCTGACATTGCTTAATTAATGGGAACATTTATAGTACATAGGCCTCGGTAATTGATTTATATGCATGATTTGCACATACAGCTGTTAGTTCCTGTAGGAAAGTCATAATTCAAATGCGTGCATATTTTCTATATATGAGGAAAGGGGAAAAAAAACACCTCACAAACTTGTCCAGTTCCCAAAAAAACGTGATAGCAAATAAATAGTGCAGGAAAAATAAATAGCACAGGATAAAAGCTACCAGAAGAAACATTAATGTTGTAGCTTTGAGTTTCCACAGCTCACACATTTCAAATGGAAAACATGACAAAATGCTTCTCAGCATTTTTTTTTCCTCTTTACAGTAGATGTGGTTAAGTCTATATATGCCCACACACCTCTGTGAGTCTGTTCATGTTACAGAGTACGCAGGGTGAATAGAGTCCACATTTTGCTTGTCTGTTTGAGTTTCTCTCCCTCACTCACATACACATAAACACACACACGGTATACATAATTTAGACTTAGGAGCAAGTACAATAAAGCTAACAAAAGGTTGCACTTAATATTACATATGTTTAGTCTTCAGGCAAATCTTCTCCTAACCAAAGCCAAACATTGGAGGTGAGGGAATTCAGCACAGGTTTCCTAGCCTGTCCAACAGATTACTTGTGAAAGCCAAAGTGGTGTGTTGAGAAGTCAATGCTGAAGAATGACTAAGCTCTGAGTGGAAAGAGGTCTCCTGTGGCAGTTTAAAAAAGGTTGAGGAAGAGAAACAGCTGTTTCTGGCTTATCCATTACCTTGGAGCTAAGACAGCATCCTTCCTAGTTCTTTTCTTGCTGTTTGGTGTATCCCAAGCAACAGTCCCATGTGCTGAAGCAAACATCCGTATTCCAGCACAGAGTTCCAGTTCCCCTATCTTTTTACCTTTCACTGATGACTACCCTGCATTAACAGCAAACCTTATTTCAAGGGTGCTTGCAGGAAGTGCTTGCCATTTTAGGGGTTTGGGTTTCAGTTATCAAAGCATTTCATTGTACATTAAGGAATGCAGAGCACAGGCAGCTTGATGGCTTTCACAACCTTGCCTCCATTTCCTGGTGCTCTAAGGCAACACTTAGCTTTTCACTTTCCAGCCCCTTATACACTCTACATCTGCTATTCTAATGCCTGCATTCATCAGTAGACTTGCAATAATAAATTTTCTTCTTTCCTTTCTCTTTTTTTTCTCCAAAGGCTCTCCCATGTGCACACGTTTGTCATTTCTTTGCTATTGACTGCTGACTGGCCAAAACTCCATGAACAATAATTCCATTATAATGTAAGCCAGGGGCATGGTTGGCTTTATGGTTTGATTGGAGGCAGGTGAAAGGGTGGAAAGGAGATTATTTTAAACTCTTAATCATCACTCATCTTTTTTCAATATTCATTGACAAGCTGTAGTGGAAACTATATTTTTTCTTGTGAACCCAGGCACTCTTCCAGACTCCTATTCTTTGGTATTAGCCCAATGCTTTTGTTTTCAGGGTGTTACTGCAGTCTTATGAATACAAATCTTTCTCACAGTGTTAGTGACTATCTCCATACAGTCCTGCAAGGCCTTGCACTCCAACTGGTGGGCTAATGTGTCTTATATCAAAATGTCATTTACATCTCCAAGATCTAAGACTCACGTAGAACAACAGCTGAGGAGCTGAGCCATGAGCCTAGTCCCTGCTCAGTGCAGATAAGTTTTTGCGATGTGGATGGGACATCTAATACTTCATCTATCATTTGAGAAATGCTACTGAGAAATGAGTGATTCTGTTTGATTCAGAAGGTGGATAAGTTAATTAAAAATAGAGATGGTGGTGTAAGGGAACATCTGCCTTTCTCCTTGTTGTAGATATACCTGTAGTGAAGTAGAGGCAGCTCATGGAGCTTTGGAGTCGTAAGGACCAGCTCAAGTCTTAACATTCCCAATGTAGCACTGATGGATATAGTGGAGCTGTAACAGAATGACAGAATAATTTAGCTGCAGGGATGAAGAGTACTTCATGAATGAGCTCAGAGCCAAATTATGCAACTACATACATATACCCATGTTCACTTTAATGGTATGTCCATTTTATGATATATACATGAAACTGCTCATACTGTTCCAGCTTTCCTGGAAATGGGCAGTAGTCAGAACATAGCCCATAGAGGGAATTGCTTTAGTTGCTGTTATCTTTTATACTGCAGGCAGATGACAGGCAGAGAGTTAAACTATCTTTAGAAGACATTCTATTGACATTGACTAATTTATATCACATAAATTAAAAAAGAAGCAATTTGAAATCCTAAATATAATGAAGAGTAAAACTGGGAGAAGAACACAGAACAAATGTTTTGCAGTCACTGAGGACAGATGATAAAATGGCTTCTTGTCCTCTTCAGCTTGCTTTTACTGATCTGAGACATTGTTTGCAAGTATTTTGATCATGGGTTTAGATATTTAGAGTGTTTGGCCTCTGAAATTATCTTCAAAATATCACGTATTTTTCAGAGCAACAGAATGAGTTTCTTGAAGATACAGGTAGAAATGGTGATAATCTAAGATAACAAATACTCAGTTATATAAACATTTTCTGCTAAAGCTTCCTCCTCTTCAGCACATAATCCAGTTCTCATTAATTTCAAAAGCATTTGGATTTCATTTGATCACTAATTATTAAACAGCTTCCAAGGTTATAAAAAAACTTCAAAGGTTTGCTAAAATAATCTTTGTTTCCTTGACAGAATATAAAATTAGTAACAATTATATATAAACATGCATATACACGCATTTCCTTTCCTTTTTTTTTATATCTTCAATCATCTGGAGTTCTTCATACATTTTATACAGGTGAGTAAAATATAATTATCTTTTTTTTGCAGACACAAGGTACAATATGATTAAAGTTGTCAGAAAAAGGAAGAATACTGTGAATTTTTCACTGAGCTTAAAAAAATAAATCACAGTTTTATGGAAACTGCTCTGGGTTTCTTTGACTAAAGCAAGCTGTGTTCAAGATTTTTACCCTTTCCTGTATTTTTCCCAGCATTCCAAGTTTCCTTGAGACAAAGACTGAACTCTTACGGCACTCTGAGCAGTATTCTTGATGTTAAATTGGACAATTGGTAGAGCATATCTACCAAGCATGTATTCTGTCTGTTCAGATAAGACCATTTTTACTTACACCGTTCCTAAGAGTCTGATTTTCATCCCCTTATTCACATCTGGTGCGCTTTTTCATACTGCTCCAGGTGCAGGCTGGCACTGCTAGCAGTGGCCAGTCCTTCACTGTTGGTGACCATGTCTGTGCCCAGGATTGTAGAGAAGCTATGTTCCCATGGAAGGACAGGCAGAAGTGGAGGAATGGGGCATGCCAGACCCAGGGGCAACTCTGCTTGGCTCCAAGCAGTTCCCTGCCATTTGCCTACAGGACACATTTCCTTCTCATCATGCTGCTGGGTAAAGACTGCTCTTCCACAGCAATGTGACTCAGCCCTTCCCCTCCCAAAAGCTATCCTTACTCATGCAGAACTATCTTCAGGGATGACAGTAGATGAGGAAACAGACAAGACTGAAGGCCTTAGGTGGTTTATTAATGTGGCAGGGTGCTGGTCACTGTGCATCAGATAGCACTGGAAACACCTGCTTTTTCAATCAGTAGTAAAGCTTCATCCATGAATGGTACATGAATCTTGATGTGTGCCATGTCCTCCTGAACTGGTTTTAGAACTTGTTCCTTCCCATGCAATGGTTCCCAAATTTGTGGCTGTTTGCACAGCAGGGCGATATGCTCAAAGCTTCTCTGGTCTCCTTTGGACTACATAAAAGCACATGGATGTGATCTTGTGATTAGAAATAAAGTTTCATCTAAACAGGTTCCTGGGGAAGTATTTGGCTGCTCTGCAAAGGGATTACAGCTAATTCTAACTGAGGAACACTTGAAAACTATTAGGAGTCAGTAATTTTAGCAGTTCTATGGTTCTACAGATGATTAAAAAGTCATTTTCTAAAATATTCTCACTGGAGGGATTTTTCCTTTTCTTAAAGAAAACATTTAATTGCTCCAATCAACCATAACTGCTTTCTGTTTATTATGTAATTTGTATACCCTGAGCACAAGGTATTTTTCATATTTGCTTATAAATGTATTCCCCTCAGTTCCTATCAGTCACCTTTAATTGACTGTAACTCACTGCCCGTTAGCAAAGGAAGGACTGAAGTGAGATGAAAAGGGGAGCACTCTGGTTTTGCAGTACTATAACCTAACACACTTTTAATACCACTCTGATAGACACAGATTCTATTCTTTTTCCCCTCATATAACACCAGCAGGTGAAGTCCCACTTCACTGATCAGTGAGGCTGGCTTTGATTTTTAGCTCAAGAATTTGCTCTGGAATCACCTGCCTATGCACTATAAAACCAGTTTCTCTAAGAAGCAGAAGAAAGCCTTGCCAGGAAATGCCACCAACATCTGTCAGCACTTGAAAAGGTAAATAGCTAAAGTGATCAAAGAATGGGACTCCTCTTCCCATCCTGGATGCTAAAGTTAGACAGCTCCTCTACCGTTAAGCAAAGGCTGTTCCCCACACATCACTCCTTGAGGCTGTGGCACAATAAGTAACAACAGTGTTCATGTATTTTAACATGTTGTTAACATCTTGTCCGAGCTCTTAGTTTTTCCTGATAAATTATCTTCAGGTCTTGGATGGATAGTGACAGAGGTATCCAGGCTATATGCAATACATTGGAAGTCTTGGCTGCCTTTAGATCCTTCCTATGTAATAAATACAGAACAATTTATGATTTTTTGAAAGTACAGTGTTGCATATAGTTAAATGCTATTGATATTGCCCTGTGATTTAAGCTGCTATTGCAGTCTTTTTATTTGCAGCACTGAGAAGCAGGCAAATTCAACAATTTCACCTGACAACTCACTTTGGCAAGCATTTTGACCATCATTTGATGAACAGTGTGCATGGGAGGGTAGCTAGGCTGTCTCTTCATTGTAGCTTCCTCTAGGGATAAAGAGCTCCATTTTGTTATGAAAGCAAATCACGGTAAGCAAGTGCCACAGTGTTGAAGTTAATTCAGTACTGAGGGCCTGCATTCTCTCATATCTCATCCATGGGAGCCACCGTTCAGCAATATCTTACCACCTATCACTTTATGTTTGTTTTCTTGTAGATTTGTTTACTTGCTAGAGTAGACTCAGGAAACACCAGGCAAATTTGGAATGATATAGATCTGAATCATCTTCTCTTGTTTTTGAAGGAATTGTTTTGCCGTAAGGACCACTGCCGCAACACTGAGGTTCTGCCTATGGTGGAGCAGCTCTGTAAATGAGCCTTTTCATAGTACCTGGAAGATTTTTTGTTGTGAGAAAATAGTTGGCAGGGATTTAACTTCTAGGACCACACTAAAATACTTGTTTTCAGAGATCCAAAATCTAACTTTCTTTCAGCATTTTTAATTTACAGACACTGTGTGAGAGCCCACTGAAACCTATAACTTCAGTATGTTTTCCCCAAGAGTTCTCACGTATATTTTAAAAGATGAAACATTTCTATTTGCTTTATAAGAGTTCCCATGAGCACCTGCCAAAGACTGGGTACCCCAGTGTCATAAAAACATGAAACAACAGACTTCCTGTAAGTGAAAAGTAACAGTGGTTCAGAGCAGCAGAACACCAGCAGCAACTTGTTGGGCTCTCTCTGCTTATATTCCTGGTGCCCAGAATGACTTGGTTAGCCCTTTGAACTCAAAAAAAAAAAAAAAAAGAGAGATCTGATGCTGCCCAGGCTTTTCCACAACAAGCCTGGCCCTGCCAAGTGCAGTGTATGGCTTTTCCTTCACTTGTAACCTTGGGCTGGAAGGGGTCACGTTAATGCTGACGCCCCAACCTGCATCCACCTTCCCAGATTTCTTGAACTCTTTCCCTACTTGCAGCAACCTGTCTAGTCCTCAAGTGGTTTGCTAAGAGAATCAGTGCCCACACCTGTGTGGCTGTGACCGTAGCTAAGCTTCTGCTGACACAAGTAACTTTGTCCTTTTGAGTCATTGCAAAAAATTGACCCCACCCAGGATGATTTATACCTTTAACAGCAAGAGAATTCATTGCTACTGTGAGATTTGGCCTTCTTTTCGCCTTCTAGCTCAGCATATCACAGTGTGCTGTTCAACAGGAAAGGGGGGATAATTGGAACACCTCATTATGAGTCCTTTGCCCACTCTTTGTCTTTCTACGTTCCAGGGCTGCCCCTTTCCCATGACACAGTATCTTTCAGGATGTTATAGCAGAAAATACTACATCCAAAAAAAAGACCAAGGCTCAGGAAACCATTACATTGATATGTAGTCTTTCCTTGTTGTGCAATAATAAAATCAGATAATTTCTTGTCACAAGTAAATAGTGCATTTCTATGACTATTTAGTATTTTCATTTTTCTCCCCGAAGACCGAACAAGACTATTTCCATGACCGCTTAGTCTCTGCAT
Organism: Phaenicophaeus curvirostris; assembly: GCF_032191515.1. Classification (NCBI taxonomy): domain Eukaryota; kingdom Metazoa; phylum Chordata; class Aves; order Cuculiformes; family Cuculidae; genus Phaenicophaeus; species Phaenicophaeus curvirostris. The sequence goes on along the minus strand of NC_091394.1, from coordinate 34,652,858 downwards.
TTGTCTTGAACTGCTAAATATGCACCAATCACTGAACTTTCATCAAGTTATGCTCCCTTTGCCATAGACCCTTCCACATAGACCCTTAGAGACATTTGCATGTTGGTTAGCTGAGTTTATAAAAGGGTATCATTCTAGAGTGACTTCTGTGTCTGAAATTCCAACTTCATTTAAACAACCACAAGCTTTGTCATTTAATTCAGTGGAGAGAAAATTTCAGTGTACAGGTGTGGAGTCAGACGTGCAGAAATAATTGGTTTCATTATGACCCACAGTTAGAGGTTTGGGACAAATTGCTGTTTAAGTATTGCTTAAAGTCTGTATCAGCCTAGAATCTGGTTCAGCTCATGAAGATTCATACTTCCTGCCTTCTATGAGGTTTCTATGAGAAAGGAATTAGTAAACATCCACATTTAGCTAATCTCTGAACAGTTATAAGGAAAATCATGGCCCCTCATCATCTGTTTTCTTGTGTCAGACCTTTTCAATTTCACCTTTATGAACAAACCTATGTCTAGTTAAACAGCTCACAGATCCAGCTTTCGTAATGAATGATCCACGCAGTTCTAATGATAACCTCAGACACAAATGACAGAAAGTTAAACTTGTCCACTAAAAGTGGCAGATCTTGGATCTATACATTCAGAGGTCTCTACCCATACTTTGTAGCACACAATGTTATTGGCCTTAAGATCAGCATCTAAGATAATAGTAGCATACTTGCAATACTAATAAAATCTACAAGTATCTGTATTTGCTAATAAGACTCACCAAATTCTCTTTTTTCTTTAATCAGACTGTGCACCAGAAAAGTTGTAACTGACTAAACTGTGCTTATCCTTTGCCCATTCATCCCAGCCAGACTGATCAAAAGACAAACAAAGACAGTAAAGAAAGGAAGCCTAAATCCTCAGTCTTTGCATCATCTGTTGGTGACCTAAGCTGAGGGAGAAGGCCTGAGGTAAAAACCTCAGAATGTGTAGCTCTATACCATCCACAACCAAGGCTTGTGAAGTTTTTCTGAGACAGTAACTTTGCTGCCTCTCTTTTCTTGCCTCTGAAACCTCATTTGCAGAGATTCCTTGAGTCTGTTGGCTGAGTAGCCTTTTCTGAAAGCTCAGCAATATAGGAATTAACAGCAGCACCTCTGTATCCTTTCAAGGTATGGAGAACTGCCTAGCCCGCGTGAAGTGTGTCCTGAAGGAGTTTTGTGGAGGAGTGAGGAGAAAGAAGGAACTCCAGGGCTGAGCAGGAGAACGTATGCCCCAGCCCTGAGTGCTGTGCTGAAACCCACCTGGCAGATGGCCTTCAATAGGTACAATGTAATGCCTCTGCTGACAATTATCACCTGCCTTCTAGTTGGCACCATAAATAAACAAGCAAGGACAGATAAATGGATATTGGCACCTGCGGTCTCCCATTTTTGCTCCTGCATGCACATGTATATAGGTGCTCTTGTGATTACTGCTAAAAAGTGTCTTATTAGGACAGTGGGAAAAAACCCTCCAGAATGGAGGTCAGTATATGAGTACAATTCATATAATCATTTACAGACGGAACTCCAAAGACTGTCATATATGTGACAATTACTTTGCTCTGTAGGATTTTACAGTTGCTGAAACACTCAGAGTAACTCTTGCAGGTAGGCCATCCAGATTTTACTTTATAAAGAACATCAAATAAATGTTTCAAGAACATCTACAGTTACCTGTTTTCTACAATGATGAATCTGAACAACACTTAAATTAACCTGGTGAAATCCACCCTGAGGAAATGTGCTAAACCAAGCTTGCATTTAAAAAAAAATCACATTTTGGTCTCAAAATGATACATATTATTAATGTGTATTGACTCATTTCTGTCCCAGAGATGAAGACAAAGGTTTGTTTATTTATCTGAAAATCTAAATTTTGAAGAGCTGTGCCAAGCTATAAACTTCTAAATTCTCACTCAGCACCATGCCCAACAAAAGACTGTACATAGCCAGAGACTGCCCTGACTTCACAGTCGTTGGCTTCAGTTGTTTTTACATTATTTTGTGTAAATGCAGACCTGGGAGCAGTGGCACTGTGTCAGCCATACCCTGTTGTTTTTCCAGAATGGCTGAGTTTTGTAGATCTACTAATGTTAAACTACCTCAAATGGTGCCATCACTGAGAAAACTCAGAAGGTATCTGTGTTCTGGCACTGCCCCACTTGCCATGTCCTAAGACCCTACTGGTATTCTCTCTTGATGGAGAATATGATTTGGAATAGAAAGATTTTGGCCATTTGGGGATGTGTATTTACATTGTCTTCTTGGGAAAAGAAGTCCAATCCTCTGTGATTTTTTGTTATTCTATTGTTACTGTAAACATCAGGTTCAGGTAATAAACTAGTTATAGCAAAATGGAAAAAAAAAAAGTGGGTAATAAAACAGCAATAAAGCTGAAAACAAATTCTGTTTAAAAAGCTTAAATGCTTCCACACATCTCAGTTTTACTGTGGAAGCATAACTAATATTAAACAGTATACCACCGCACTGAATTTTATGTCATTATAGTAAAAAATTATTAAACTTGATATGGTTTTATTTTTAATTTCAATGAAACATATTTCCTGATCTTTTCATAAAAATGACCTTTGGGAACCATAGCAATCTAGAAATTTTTTATTTATCCTACTGCATCAGCTAATACTTCCAACCAAAAGCTATATTGGAAAGTGTATGAAAGCCCTTACAAGGTAATGTTACAAGCTAGATGTTTTATTAGAACATTTTAAATGAACAAGCTGAAAGCTCTCTTTAATGACATTTATGATGGGTTACTGTGAACAAGACAGTGCAGTTGGTCTGCAATCTTCTTTTACAAAGATTTCTCTATACTCTTTTTCTTTTGGGGATTTTGATACTTTTTTCTGTTTTGCAAAATTTCTTTTTATAATACATCCTTTTCACAAAGTAAAAAAAAATAAAGGCTATTATATGTATGTATCATCTAAGCAAGACATTCTTCACCTTAAAAAAACATACAAACTAACAAACATTTTAGATGGTTTTCCACTACCTGGGCAGAAACTTGCTAATGATTGCCACAGCTGGTTGAACCTTATAGATGGCTGTAATTACTGAGAACTGTTTGGACTCGATGATCTGGTGGGTCTCTTGTAACCTGGTGATTCTATGATTCTATGATTCTATGAACTGTCCAACAGACAGGAAGTTGTGAAGCAATCACGAAAGTTTGAAGCCGAGGCTTCCATCTGACTTTCTGCACAGGACTATGGAATTCGTTGAAGGCAATTTTTTTTATAAATAGAGTTTTCCAAAATGCCTCAGTTTCAGGTTAATGAAGAGAATAAGCATAAAGGACCTAAAGAACACTGAATGCCTTGTGTGAATGCTCTGAACATTTGAAAATCAAGCGACTGTCTAAATTGGACCCACAAACTGCCAAGTCTGCAAAGATAATAGGCAACTTATGATAATACAGGACTTTTAAAAGAAGGTCCTTAAATCCTTTTTAAATTACATCTGAAAAGAAACCCACTCCAGTGTTCAGAAAGCTGGGAAAATGGAAATAATCAGAAATAATTTGTCTCATTTTTGAGCATTTGTAAAGTGAGAAGAAAAGCATAAAACAGAAGTGAAATTATCCATTCCATGCAACTTTCACAGCTGATGCAGACCAGGAGTAAAAAGGGGATTGCATTCCACAAGAAACATTGAAGAATAGATTGGAAATAGGAATAAATAAATAATGACATGAATACATAAAAGGGATTTTTTTTTTCAGAAGTGCTTTATAATTTGTAATAAATGTGCACTGGAGAGGTTGCTTTTTAACTTACCAAGCAACAGAACAACTAGGAACAGTACTAACTAAAATTAATGTATGACTACTGTACCTCTTTTTCTACTGCATTTTAGAACTTAGTGGAATCTAGCATCAAGCTAGATATAACTCACATTCCTGATAGGATCAAGAAGATAACTGAATTGTTGCTAGAATTCTTCTCCATAGTTGTCTTGAATTGTGTGGGTGACCACAAATGGAATTTTCTCTATTGGAGTTCTAACCAGAAAATTGAATTTCTTGAAAGAAGACAAAATAGGAAAAAATTTCCTCCCACTTATAACATTTCCTAGAAGCCTGTTTCTGTGCTTACAGTCTTGGTGGTGTCAGTGTAACAAATGGAAGAGTCAGATCTATACTGTTTTCAACGATATATTTTGACACCACTGTATAATTTTTGGACTGGATGTTTATTAGCACAAAAAGCTAATTCATTTCATTCACCACAGCATCATTTTTTGATGCTTGCGTAACACTAAGGTGTTAGCCTATTGCCAACTTAAGATCATTGTGACAGTCAGGTGAAGTGAAGAATTTAGAGATCTGAGGTATATAAGCAGTTGTAAATACTGTTCTGCAGAAATGCACATGGAGATGTAAATTAGTCATAAGCCCAATGCAATTTTCAGATAACACTGTGCACAAATGACTGTATGTCAGATCCATCCAAATGTAAGTCATTGGATAGATGTGCACCTGCTTACCTTTGAACTAAGTTTAGCCCAGGACTTCACTTAGATAGGCAGAGCTGATGTTCAGCTTTGCCAGTGATGACATGAAATGCTGAGAATCAGCCCCGTTTTTGACAGAATGGACCAAATGCTGCCCTCAGTTACATTCCCAGGCCTCAGATAACATAAGTATAATTGAAAGCAGTTTTGGTTCAATATTTCTTGTATTTCAGAAGCTATGGAGCAATCAAGCAACATAACCTTTGGTGGTCCACCTCTGAATCAAGTTCTGCTCTGTATAGGATCCAGACTAATCAATATCCTATTACAATCACAGCCTTTTTTTTTTTATAAATGAGACTTACTGGGAATAGTCTAGACAAAACATTTCACCCTGCAACAGCTGAGACTCAGCAGATTCACAAACTATTAGCTTGTTAAATCTATACTTTTCAATAAATGACATGGAAGTTTAAGCTGTATTGTACAATAAAGTACAAACGTACCCAATCTTAACTCACTTAAGCACTCCTGATCAAGCCAAATCTCCAAATGACATCCACAAAAACTTTCTGAGAGTTTAGAATGTTACATCAGTCCATATAAACAAACGAACAAATAAACAAAAAACCAAATTAAAAATAACAAGCTCAGCTTAACTTCTCAGGTGTGGTAGGGGTATAATAATCAGAAGCATGGGAAAAGTCAATATTGGTACAAGGTCTAATTTTTCTCTTGGATGACAGAAGTCTGAATTCACTGAAGGAAATCTGAACCCAACAGGAAGCCAATGACTTTCCTTGAGACAGGATATCATCCATTGGTTTCGAGCAGCAGGGGTGACTGGTAACATCCTTGACTTGAAGAAATATGTGATGACATCATGCCATTGAAGTCAATGGCATTTCTCCAGCTCACTTCATTGTGGTCAGACTTTCACTTGTGAGATGAGTGCAAAACAAGGACAGCACAAGTGTGCCTGATGTTGACAGGTGTAGGGGGAAAAAACACTGTGCTTTTTCTTATTTTCATGAAGCCATCTCCAAGCAAGCAAAGTCGGCAAGTCTCCACATGTGCACAGCTGCATTTTAATTCAGGAATAAGGAAGAAAGAGCACAAATCCTACTTAGGGTATGTTTTTCCATCAGAATAGTCTTGTTTTCTTAAAACAAAATAGCCAACAGCCTTGTTATTAAAATCAATAATGAACTAAACTCAGGTCATAGCTGTCCTTTGATTTTTAAGACTCCTGTTTTTATGGTAAATGGTGCCTTTAATTAAATCTCTGAAGAACAATTTTAGTGAACTTGTAGATCAGAGTAACAAAACAATTTGACTTGTTTCCACTTGTCTCCCAGTAAGGCTTGCATATATGCATTTTATCATTTAAAAATATTGCACTAGCTATCATGGAGACAATGAGGTGAAGGATAAAAATCTCATACACCTCACATGCATATGTTGTTCTGCAGTAAGCTGAGTCTATGAAATGACACTGGGAGGATGTCTAGGTCGGGATCCGCAGTCATACATTCTGGCTGCAGTGTGATGTTGCAAAGAGGTAAACTTGTTCCCCTGCTGTTGACCCATTACAGGATGCTGAGCTGGGTTTCGAGAGGGAGGCTTGGGGGCAGCTCCAGGATGCAAAGTCTGGAGTTAAGCTACAAAAAAGCCACACCTTTTGTGGGTAAGGGGCTCCTTCCTTTGGCAAGCATGCTTTGTGCTGCCCTTGTTACCTGTGCTTAGGGTGAGGAAAGCAGTGGAAAATTTTGCAGCTCTGTCCATGAGGTTTTCAACTCTTTCCAGAACCCCTATGTCAGGTTTTGGTAAGGGAATTAGAACTAGAATACTTTAGGAGGATACAGGTTTTCAGTGAGCCCAACTCTCATGTACTTGAATTGCTCTGTAGCAGATACAGCAACTCATGAAGAAAAGATAGTAAATATAGAGACTTCTTATTTAAGCTTCGTACTGCTTATATATAATATGCCTTTCCCTGCATACTTGTTTGGATTAGGAGTAGCTACTAGAGCATTGAGAAAGAACCTCTGGAGTCTTTCAAACTCCTATGTGAGTTTGGTAATGTGCAAAAGAGTCTGTATGAAACAATTTTTTCTCCTACCCCAAATTCACCATGAGCAGGCTAGGAAATCTGAAGAATATTAGTCTGTGTTCTGCATCCGTTTGATCAACCTTTGTTATACTAATCAAAACCTAGTGATACTTTCCTGTTTGAGAGAGGCAAGACTACTTTTATAAGAGGGAGTGGAATTTTTGAAGACCTCTTAAGTTCTGTTGGAGTCAAAATCATATGTCCCTAAGGCCATGGCTTGAGACCTTGTAAGCTGAGTGTGAACATTGTATACATCCTCAAAACTGAAATAACAGGAGTTTCATGACTGTTATGGTATAGACGCAATGGCTCTAAGTATCTGAATGAAGCCGACCTTTTACATACTAATGTTCCATGGCTGATAATTAAAAAAAAAAAAAGGCATTTTTTTTAGGGATGGGAGTACAAAGAAATATTACTAATACTTTAGTAAGATCTATGTATTCTAGTTACAATGAAATGAGAAAGGTCAAATTTTCTCTTCCATCTCTTTTTTTTTTTGGTATTCTCTAACTTCTTACCCATCTTTGTTGTACTAATGAAATTAAGATATCCTTCATGATATAACTGTGAGCTAGGGGGATCTAAATTACCTTCATCTGGCATCATTCCAGTATACTATAAATGAGGTAATTGTCCTTGACTATAAAATTTGCATTTTCAAGACTTAATTGCTATCATTACATCTTTTTGTAATTCTATTAATTTAACTGAATGGAGCATTTGGTTTTATGGTAAAAATTTGCATTAAAACATTGTACATCTAAATAGAATTTTAATATTTACGTCAAAAGCTCAATACAGTTGTCCCATAGGACCTAAATAATTTCACAGGAAGAGAATACGAAGCAGTCTCACTTTAGGTCAACAAACAGGTTTTCCTTCAGTGAATATAAATAGAACTTGCTGTAACAGGCATCGTGTACTGAAAATCACTCCAGCCTGAGTTCTGCAAAAGTCTTATTAATCTATGGATTTTGTACCATAATTGCTAAAAGAAAATGTATTAGCCCATATATAGCATAGCGTAGGTAGGATGTATGTTGCACATCAAAGAACCCTGTCTTTCTAAGGAACCATGCCTTCCTCTGTTGATTACTTCTCCCCTTGTTAGGCTATATGCTTTATTACTGCTTGAGAAAGCACTGAATGTTTAAGTCACACTTTCTCTGCATTCTTACGTGTGCACGTACATAGTCATCTAGCCAAGGTTCACTGTGCTATGATATTAACAAATTGGTCAGTATACAAGTATCTGTTGGGAAAGTACTTCTCAGAAGTACAGAAATCTCATTAACTACTCTTAATACATATTGTATTTACTGAACTTCATGATCATCATGTAATTAAGCTTCACAACTGGCTTGTGAAGCAGAAAAGATGAAGGATGTTTCCATTAAAGAGATTTATGGGATGATGAAATAAAGACAGATTTCTGGAAGGGTATAGGTACTATTTCTCATTGGTTTAAGTGCCTGAATATCTCTCAGAGATTGAAGGTCTTGCAAAGCTATGTTGTAGGGCACGGGTGCCATACTAGACCCAAAAATTGGAGCACAAGGTGAAGCCCCTGTAAGAGATTGTGACTTCTGGGCTAGTGCCACAGTCATTTTTCCTTCTGCTGTTGTCTCTTGAATGCCAGTCACACTTCCTCACTTTGGACGTTGTGTGCTGAAAGGAGGTTGTGGAGAGGAGGGAGCTGTCCTCTTTGCCCAAGTGGCAGGGGACAGGACAAGAGGGAATGGCCTCAGGCTCCGCCAGGGGCAGTTCAGGCTGGGCATCAGAAAAAAATATTTCACAGAAAGGGTCACTGGGCACTGGCACAGGCTGCCCAAGTAGGTGGTTGAGTCACCTTCCCTGGAGGTGTTTAAAAGATGGGTGGATGAGGTGCTGAGGGGTATGGTTTAGTGATTGATGGGAATGGTTGGACTTGATGATCCAGTGGGTCCTTTCCAACCTAGTGATTCTGTGATTCTGTGATTCATGGTAGGCTGGAAATGCAATATAAAAGTGATTAATAGAAGAGCAGGTAACTCTCACATTTTTTCTACAGCCATCCACATACACAACATTTCTATAGTGGCCTGGGCCTTTACTGGAAAACCTTCAGTGTCACAGATGGAAGGAAAGGTCTGGTAAGAGCTACAGCTCTGTGCTGAGTCTGCTAGTCCTACAAGCATCAGATCTACTGTCTATTTGAGCCTGTTGTGTTGTTCTAGGCAGGTGTACAGGGTAACAAGGCTCACAGAGTATCTATTCTACACAAAGATTCACTTTTTCCCCTTCAAGGAGAACCCTGTGTGTTGTCTTTCTTAACGGGTGGATTTCATTTGATGTGAAAATTATGCTAAGGTTGAATTTATAGGCAGTTTATGTGGTAGTGCATTAGAAGAAGGAAAAAAATGGCAACAAAATCACCTCAAATCCAAACCAAAATGTGTTTTCTTTTCAAAACTCCAGGTCTAATGGTTTGTGTCAATTATTTCAAACACCTACTGACTTTTCTGGCACATCTATCTCATTGAATCTTGGAAGTGATTTAATGTGCTTTAAGCATTTGATCACATAATCAGCTTCTGCAAAAAAATACAAAGGATCCTGAGCATTGTCCTGGCAGATAGTCATTTCAAACTTGATGCAGAAGCAAACATAAGGGAATAATTGTTGTTGAAACACATTGCATCACTTTGCATGCTAAAGCATTTGCTCTGGTAATCCACCACTCAGATGCCATCTGAGTAGGAACTGCATTCTAAGAGTTGACATTTGCATCACATTGCAGCAGTGATTTTGTTATATATCATTGGCATAATGGATATTCAAAAGAGATTCATAATCTTGAAAGGTGGCTTGAATCCACGGATTTCATCCATGTTCTGGTGACTCAGAGCATTTTGGAAACTCATTTTATAACATCTCATGCTGGCTTGGGCAAAGGCAAGGTAAACAGTTGCCTAGGGCAGCATACTTAGGAGAGAGGCAGCCCAGGTCCCATTTCCTACTTGCTCTCTGCTGATGATGACAGAAATATAATTCTTTAAGCTGCCTCTCCAGTGTCCCTCCCACTCTCCTTTCTCCAGTTTAATTCTTGTGGAAATCTAAATACATCTTTTTGCCTTCTCCCAGTCTTTTTTCCTCATTCACGCTCTCTCTAAAACTCCTGCTGATTTCTCCTAGTTTTTCTCCTCTAGGAAGACTCCACTGCTTCCTATATGGGCTCTTCTAGGAGTGAGATTACCTGTCCCCTTCCAGCCTCGCATCTCTTTCTGCAAATAAGTATTTACTTCTCATTTTTTTCTGCCTTTGCCGAATACTCTCAACTAGCCTTGCATTTGTGCTAGCATGAGGTATATGAGAAATACACATTTTTGTGCGAAAGTATACCAGATTGTTTGCCTGTTGATAGCCATTGCTTAAAAAAACTTTTTCATATTGAGGAAAAAAATCAGACAGATGTAGAAATCTTTGTTGCATTGCTTATGATTCATGAGATGAAATATGACAAAAGTAAGTCAGTGTCGGAATACTACTGAATCACTGGAAAGTTGTAGCTTGCTCTGCTGGTAATGCTATTCCACAACGTAAAATTAGATTGCAGAATTCATTGCCATTGGATGTTACAGAAGCCAAAAGGCATAAGTGGCTTCAAAAGGGAATTAGGCAAACCGTTCCATCAATGACTGTTAAAATGTTAAATGAAGTTATCTAGATGCATTATTAAGCTCAGGAAACACCTATTACAGTGGTTGTTGGAAGATATTTGGCTATACTAGTCAAGGATAACCCTTCCTACTGACCAAGAATTCCTGCTCTGTGTTAAGGCTGAGCTTTCAGTCTCTTTCAGTAGTATGTGCCTAGTGGTTAAGGTGCAGTACTGTAGACTTAGTCATCTGAAACATACGTGATTTGAAAGTGAAGTTAAAGGAAGCCTGTTCTAAGTGGCAGTTTCTCCTGCCTGTGTTTAAAACACTTAATGATGAGATAAATTACCTAGATTACATGCCACATACTTTTCTTGCAACTTTACTTTTGTCCAATGGTGTTGGTGGCTCTGTCTGTAAAAATGAGAGGAGTTCAGCAAGGACTTTTGTTCTGACAAGCAAGAAAGCAAAATCTCAGGCAGTCTGTGTGGGTGTTGTTCATACATGCACTATGTGTTCTTCTGCATGGATTTAATTTTCCCCTGTCTCAAAGATTTGGATTGCCTTACCTTGCTTGGCTTGGGCAATTCAACCTCCCTCTGGCATACATGATCCATACTCATTCCCTTAACCTATACTGAAAGAAGCTGCAGAGGTGTGCCACCCATTTAGAATAACAAAACAGCAACCTTTCCTTGAGAGTAATGCAAATTCCTGAAATCAGTATACTGGCAATTTGGATTATTGTTTACTCAAGCAGTGACAGAAGTCTCTGGAAGGCTTCTTGTACACTAATGTATGTACAACTTCCATATATAAGAGAGCAGCAGATCCTTCACTCATTTGACTCATTATTTTTGCCTGAGGAAGTGGAGTTCACGTATGTAGTTATTTGTTTGTTTGTTGTGTTCACTGTCTCAGAATCCTGCTGGCAATGGTTGTTAGTGAGATAATCTTTTGAAGGGAGGCACAGAACTGTGAGTAATTTGCCAAGTGTGAGGTCAAACACAGTATTTTTGCTTACTGCTTTCAAAATCTTTGTTAGTACAATGCCGTCACTAAGTGTTGGGCTTACTTCAGGATCCAATAACGTCATGCCAGTGGTGTCTTCCAGGGATTTTAGAAAGGATGGGGAGAAAGCTTGCAAGGCGGCAAATGATACATTGATAGCTGGCTATGAACTTGCTCTGTGTTCTTTTAATGATCTTCAGGTAGACCTCAAGGAGGCTCTTTTAAGCATGACAGAAGACAAAATTGTGGCCTGATAGCACTGGAGTAACTGACAGCTTGTTAATGCCTTCTGGATACAAGGAGTAATTGGGACTAAATGTGCCAGTGAAGTTCTAGCGGGACCTTTGTCTGGGGTGCAGGGAGGCTCAGCAGGGGTTCAAGGACGGAGCAGGCAGAGCTGCAGGGAACTTTAGGGGTAGAAGGAAGCATTACCTAATTATGACATCCAGAACCTAACTATGCTTGCTCTTTCTGGGAAGGATGCATTATTTCTCTGTTCAGCCTGAAACTTCAGTGGAATTGGTATCTCAGACACTTCTTTCTTAGCCTGTCCTTTGTTCAATCAAGTGAAAAATGGACTACATAACTATTCTTCCTTTAAGAAATAAATATCTGTAGATACGCATCTCTAAAATAAACCTCCAAACATTTGAAGGCTTATCTTTTAGTAATTGTATATGTATCTTTTTTCTGTTAGTCTCTAATCTCTTAAAAATTTTACTTATGGAAAAGTGATAGGGTTTTAGCTGATAATTCTACAGATAATTAATTGAACTTTGATTGATTCTCAGCAAAGAGTCTCTAGATATAAAAATTAAACTGTTTGTGTGAATTATCTGTACTAACTACTGAAAGTAGGCTACAAAAATCCAGGTTGCTGAGTGATGCCTACATTTCAAAGTAAGAACATGGTCAAGTAGAACAAACCCAGTGGTCTATATGCCTTCTCCCCCAGTGGAGTCTGTTAAATCTGCTGTAGCTGAGATTTACATCAATTACACTAAATACTGTTGAGATCATGTTTTCTGACAATAGGCAGGCTTGTATCCTCCTCGCTTTCATCCATCTCAGCCATTTTAGCAGCTTCAAAGACATTAAAGAGTGAGCAAGCTTGACCTTCTTCTGAGACCCAAGTGAGCCTGGGGAAAGTTTTTTTCACTCTGTGTGTGGACAACACAGACACCAGGTGCCTACGTAGATGTTATGAGTAAAGCTGGATTTGTTTGGGGGCTATGCAAGGGATATGTAGGGAACACCACAATGGGCTGTGCACCAAAGCACACCGAATGAGAAAGCAGAATTTTTGAGAAAATGTTTGTAGGTGCAGTCTTTTCAGTCTTTGATACTCATCTGTAGAGTCATGTTCCTCATGAGTCAATTTAAGATTCATGAAAATGGTTAGGCTCAAACAGCATGAACATGTCCAGCATCTGTTTTTGTTTTTTCTTTCCAGCCACTTGAACTGAAACTGTGTCTCCACAAAAAAAATTATATTAAATGCAATTTTTGTAATCTTCTTGCCTTATACCATTTTGGTTCTGCTAAGGCAGAACATGCACATTCTTTTTAAAGTCTTTAATGTTGTTACTTCTTAAAAGAAAATGCATTTTGCTTCTGTAAAGGTCTCTGTAAGTTCATCTTAGGTTATGGAGAAACACCGAACAGTTACTTGTCTATCCATTTGTGGCTTAGCCCATTTCCTGAAGTTTTCCACACTTAAATACTTTTTAACGCATCTCTCACAGTACTCTGTTTATTTTTCTTACAGCTGAAAATTTTCTTCTTTCTTAGCCAACAGTTTGTCAGTTATGATCAAATGTCAAAATGAAAGCAAACATAAGCATCAATTATCAAAAATTACATAGTCTATTTACATATTCTTTAGCAGGAAGGATTTTTTTCTCAGTGCATGCTGGATGTGAATTGTAACTAGACACACGAGTTGTCTACATACTCATTTTCACATCTGAAATCTAACAGCTAGGTTGGGTAATCCACTATTTATCTGTTAGGCATGAAGTTCTTGAAAATGTGAACAATACTTTTAAATCTTTTAATACTGGAGGTTATTCAAATACATTTAAAGCACAATCCTTTCTGCAGGACGAATTTTTTAGTCTCCTCCATAGGAAGGCTGTAATAACATCACAGGTTGTGTGATCTTCCCACTTCAAATTAATTTCCATTTTTTTTCTCTCACTCCCACACTTTATTTGCTGCTGAACAAATTGATAGGTAAAAATAAGATTACAAAAAGAAATGAGGCAGAAGAATCAGACTCAAGGTTGCTTTAATTTTGCCACAATATAACACAGTCTTTATTATATAGAAAAAAATCAAATCTTTGCTGATATTTTAGAATTTCCTTTACACTTAACATGTAAAGGAAGCTATTGTTTGCAATCCTTCATTTTTTTCAATTTACAATCCAAATTTTCTTTTCAATATAGTTGTAATGAATTATAGACAAGCATATTCTCTCCATTAGAAGAAGAAACAGTAAATGGGGTAAACTGGTAGTTCTCAAGATTCATGGAGGTTTTTTTAAGTCAATATAAAGATTTTCATTCTACCTCCACCAGATTGTAGAGCATATACTGCAGATGCCCATCTTCCTTTATGTGTCCACTGGGAAGCATTATTAACTCACTCTAAAAATGCGAAGAGTTTGCTCTGCATTGAAATGTATCAGCCCATTTGATGCCCATTGGGTCTGCCCAATATAGATCAGTCTGGCCAGATGGAATAAAATCACACTAGCCCAGCTACGTGTGCCCATGGGCTCTCCCTTTCCACTTTGGCCTCTGTGCGAATAGTAACTGTTCATTGTGTGGGCTGAAGTAGATCCCTAAGTTCGTAAGCCTTTAGAAAGTTCTTTGTGGCTGTTTGAGCATAAAAACACAGCTTCGTGGATCGAATGGCAGGAATGTTGACTTAGACTATAAACTGGTTTAGGCAATGAAACAATTATTCTTTAGTCTGTTAATGGTGATTCAAATCATAAGCTAATGCTTTCCACATACATGGTAGGGAGAACAGCTGCTGCCTTGAGAAAAATCAAAACATTCCACTTTAAAAATAACTTTATAAACCCATATAAATATATTTTTCATTTTGTGTTCCTGAGAATATTTAAGCCCAAGCAGGGTTAGAGGTAGAGTTGCTGAAATACTGCAGTGACAGCTGTAATCAAGCCCTTCCTGGTGTTTGGGTCATTTTGGCACCTGCAGTCTTGAGATTCTGAAGCTAACAAATTCAACTCAACTTTAGTCTGAATTCAGCCTGAGATACTCCTTTAGAGATCTGCACCTCTGGCAGGCAGTTCTGTTGAGACTGGAAACAAGGCTGCTAATTTTTGCCAGTCGTGGCAGATTGTTGCAATGTTTTTTATCTTTAATATAAAGGCAGTCTATTGGAATTCCTCTACTGAACCATTGAACCTTTCCCCATTGATAAAATCATGTATCCACTCTACTTTTTCTGAAGATCTTCAAGGTTTTCTGCACATGTGATTGCATTGCAGCTCTGTACAGATACCTAATTTCCTTCTCTCTGAAAGCCACTGAGATCTCCCATTGCACGTTCCCTGCCACTGAAGTGTCTAGAGCACTTCTTGATATCATCAGCGGGCTGCACATGGAGAGGGGCTCCATTTCTTATTTCTCTGCTGGCGTGAAAGAATTGCAGAAATGCCTAGATGTAGACAAGGGTGAGAACAATGGCAATCCCTGGCTGGCCAGCGGCCCCTCAGGGTACTCTTACCGTCCAGTGTAATGCAGAGCAGCCTGTAATAACCCGGGTCTGTTTTGAGTATGGAGGCAGAAGAAAGGGAACATACAACTTTCTTCTGTGACTTACTAGCCTGTAAAAGTATTTTAAAGAATCTTTGAGGAAAAATTCAGGCCTCAGATGCACACATGTGGATCTCATTGATTTCATAGGAGGCTGTGTGAGTGTGTACATTAACAGACAGAATATGGCTTTTGATTTTTAAAAGCAATTAATAAAAAGTATGGAATTACGCTACTGTGTAATAGGATTTTTTTTTATTACTTTATTAAAAGTACTCCCCAAACTCAAATACAAAACAACATAGATTCCTGGGCCATGGTCTTACAACGGCATATCTTTGCAAATGCTGATGTGTTTGTAAATGTATTTGTCTGTTACACTTTGAACTTCAGTAAAACATTTGTACTTAATAAAAAAACCCCCCAAACTAAGCACTTTTCTCTCCTCACATCTGTCCATGCTTGGGAATGATATTATAATTGGCAGAGAAACAAGAAATAACTGTCATAGCTATTTGCAGTGGCTCTTCCTTGACCATTTATTTCCTGCTGCCGCTCAAGACTCAACTGTGATGGCTAAGCCCTTGTTCCATTAGAATGCAAGAACAGAGCATTTCAACATGTGCTTACAGATATGAGCCTGTAGGTTGCCAAGTATCTCTCATAGCTAATACCTGAAAGAGTGCTATGGATTAAAAGCCTCTGCTGGGACAGACTATGCAAGGGCGTGTAAGACTGATAGCTTGAAGATGGCTCCCCAGGGTCTATACCTTGAAACTGCTTGCAGTTGCATCTACCAGTGAGTGGGTGGTAATAAAATGTAATGAGCCTCAGCTGAAGGCGTCTTTGATTTCATTTTACCTACCTGAAAGTCTCAGTGTGTTGGACCGACAGATGTATTCACCATGAAATCCGAAGCAGCTTCTGCCTGGAAAGGTTCCTGTAAATATTGCCTAGGAAAATAAGTCTAGGAGTGAGCAAGATGCATCGAGCTAAGTCCACCTGCAACAGGCTCTCAGTAGGAACAGCAAAATCCTCTCAAAGTGTTTCTTCACCAGTAAAATGGCATAATGTGTTTCTTTCAGAAGAAGATAATGCAAGGTCTTTTCAGTTCTTTATTAAGCCGTTGAATTAAAAATAAAAGGGAGCTAAACTATAGGAGTCACTTTGTCAAGATAATAGTCTTAGGGGAAAAGAAAAATTATTGTATCACCTCAGAACAAGAATTTACATGTTTCAGTTTGAAATGAGCTGTGTTTTCTATCCCTGATCCCCAGTCTGTCAGTTAGACAAGAGGCCTTCCTCCAGAAAGGTTTCTGTAAGCTTCTCCAGCCATAGGGCCGTTTTTCTTCCTGCTTTTGTTCTTGACCATCTCATTTTTTTTTGCTGAATTGTTCAGTATATATTTACCCTCAGGCAGAAACTGAGTCTAGAAAATTTCTATCTGATTCTCTAGGTGAGATTTTAAGAAGCTGTAAACAATGGAAGGCAGGTTAATAACAGAAATAAGTATGCAACCCTAGTCGTAAATGGCACTTGCAATTTAACAACAATGAATATGTATAGGCTCAACTGAGTCTTGAATTTCACAGAGCTTGCTTTCCTTTCTGAAATTCAGACAGAAATGTAATAAACAGAAATACAGCCAAGCAGCATAGACAGAGCTGTTACATGGACTCTGTATTCTGTGATCTGTTCTTTGGGAGAGTGGTGTCTTCCTCCAAGGTTTGAAGCATTGAGCACATCGTCACCATGACATTTTCCTGGGAGCATCAGCTGCCAGCTACAGACCCACAGAGGCAAGACAGCATGAGGATACATGAGGGCATGTGGGCCGGGTAATGACCCACCAGGATGGGAGAAGCCTCGTCTAGCCTGTTCCAGGCCACAAAAGCTGCTCGGAGCATGGGGGAAGGTGACAAATGTCACTCTGGCCCCTTAGCCTTCTTCCCTGTGGTGGCAAAGAGGATGGAACAACTTCCATCCCACACTGCCCCTTGTCTTCCTAACTGCAGTAATGAGGAGGACAGCGCATCCCCCACCCCAGCCCTGCCCTTGTATTTGTGTTGTGTTGAATCTCTAAGTCCAATGGACTAAATATTTTTTTTGCTATTAAGCTCCATAGATTGCTGAAGTCATAATATTCTATGAAAAGTCATCTAGCTCAATGAGTTTTGATAGTTTGTAGTTTTATTGTTTAATTGATTATATCAGATGTTATTTATTCCATCTAAATACATTCCTATAAAATATTTACTATTACTTTTGATTAAACTAAAATGGTGTGCAAAACCATTTTTTTGCTCCCCACTCTGTCCCTTCAAACAACAACACAGCCTATGAAGATTTTGCTGACAAAAGATAAAGCCATAGAGAGCCTTTAAAAAATAAGACGAAAAATAATCCAAAACTCTTGTCTATTAGAAATTAGACTATTAGAAAATAGTTATTTTCAGCAAACTGTTAGAAAGATAAAAGCGAGGAACAGAATATCATCACTGATAGAAAAGTATTGAAATACCTGGAGACACATAGTATGTAATACTCATCTGCTGTCCTTTTTGTAGTGGGAAGTTAGGCCTGTAGTTCTTTAGAGACAAGAGCAGCCAAAACAAAAAGACCATGTACATAATGCTGTGTTATAATGAGCCTTTTTGGTGCATAATACAGAAAAATCCCTGTTATCTCAATTCCATATTCTTCAATTACTGTAATATCACCAAGATATAAACTTGCAGAATTCATTAACTCAGTGGATATTAATCTCTTCTTTGTATTATTTATATAATCTGCAGCATGATCGGGCACATAAACACAGCAGGTTAGTTTATTTTACCCATTCAGTGTAAAATATCTCTTGCACCAGAAAAATGCATTCAAGTTAAACCTCAGGGTATAAATCTGTATATATGTTAACTGGACTTTGTATGTTCAAAGTTAGAGGCATATTAGAAAGAAGGACAGTCAGTACAGATAAAAAAACCCCCTTATTATCTGTATTGCACAATATGTAGAAATAGACATAGGATCTACCTTAATTTTTTCCACCTTCAGGAAGGTTCTAGGTAGTATTTTGGATTTTTTTTTCTTTTATTTATATTAGCTGAATGGAGTAGAGAAAGTCTTGAGGCAACTGTGGTAAATTGACTGAAGTAGATACAGGCAGATGATCGGTGAATTTTGTATTCATTAATTTTGTTCCTGGTATTACAAGTGAGAGAGTATGCTGAAGGAAGCTTTTCTGAATATCAAAGGTGCAGATAAAGTTTATTGTTCTGTGGGATACTTTAGTTGTATGTAGAGCTTCTTTTTAAAGATCAGGCCAGCCTAACTAGATACAGGAGCACATTATACACTTAGATCTATGGTTTCTGCCTGCTTTTATGTATAGCATTCAGTTGATGCTGAATACTTGTTTAATTTTTATTTAGTGTGTTCACACAGCTAAAGTTTATCTAAGCTTGTTTTCTCTGAAAGAAAGCATGTGTATGCTGGGGTCCAGAATGCCTCACCCTCTTTTAGGTGTTGTATTACCTTTTTGCTGACTGGCGGAGGCAGGAAGGATCCTAGATATTGTCCCCCTGTAGAATGAGTGAATCAGGTATGCTCTTTTTTAAAGTGAGAAAAGAAGTGTCATCAAATCCTGATTTTCACCGTGGTGCCCAAAGATGACATAAAATCTGGGTGCCAGGGAGGAATATCCATTGCGGGGGGGAAGAAACCAGCCCTATGCTCTTCTGTGATTGGGGCTGACTGTCTTGTTGCTGGGTGGAACAGTGTAATGCTGTTGCTGCTCTTGCTGCTCCTGCTCTGGCACGATGATGTTTCAGTTCCAGATTGTGCTGACTCACATTCAAGAAAACATGATACACAGACAAAATTCACTGTAACTCTTTTCCTTTCCCCCAGTAACCTCGGTAAGTGTTTGGTTTCTTTTTCCTGTCTATGGCTATCATGGTGCTAATATAGCTTTACTGTTAGAATTAATAGGAGGGGGAAAGGCAATCTTGTAAACAAACTGGTAGCAGACAGATTAATCTTGGAGAGGGCATTTAAATGCAACCTGCTGTTTGTGGTACATTTACCTCCCTTTAAAGCTTATCAATCCTGATAACTTGCCCGTCTCTACAAACTGCACTTAGAGCTGTGTTCTTAAATAGGAGAAGTGCTTACAATGCCCATTTACAACTGTATTCTGTTTAATTAGTCAGCACAGCCAGTGCTGCAGGGATAGATCACTTGCCTTTAAAGATTTGAGAATGTTAATAGTACAGTATATCATTTTAATTATTATTGGATTAATGTTGTGTCTCAAAGAACATCTAATGCAAATCACAAGAAATGGCCTGAAGTGACCCAAGGGTTGTGCTTTATTAGAAAAGTAATAGGTCCATTGCTTAAATATAAAGAGAGGCTCTTTCTTCAAATGTCACTCTGCACTGGGCTTCTGTGTGTATGTGTATGTTGGAATGAAATCCTCTTACTTTGTCCACAGAAACTTTCTGTAGCTCAAGCAATAAATGGCTGAGACAGTAGGCACGGTGTCAAGAAATGAAGAAGAGATCCGAAATAACAGTGATGATGAAGACCTGTTTCTGAATGATGATGCTGTTGCAGCATCCTCTGGTTGCTCTGCCAGCCATTCTCTAGCCAGCCTTAATGAAGACAAGGGAAGCTCAGCAGTACCAGCAAGACTGTCCATTCTCTCCAGTATGGCCATGGCCCAGGCAAAAGCCCTTGCTGGCTCAGAGATGGTTAGTGATGGCCTGGCACAGAAAACAGCCTCTGGATTGGCTAAGCATCATCCAACAGATGCACGTGCATCATTAGGTGGATCTTGGTGCCCCACAGCAGTCGGTAACCTGTATCCTGTAGACACTGCCTCCCCATGCTCTAAAAGCCCCTCTTGCAATGGTGACCTGAGTTTGGAGGTGCCACAGGTCCCAACAGTGTCTGGTGGGGCTGATGAGCCCTCACAGTCTGTCACTGCCCTGCCCAGGACTGACCCCAGGGGCTATCACAAGCAGGAAGGAGGGAGTGGTGCCAAGGATGATATGGCTCCTTGTAGTCTGGGCTGGGTGATTTGGACGAAGACCACAAAAGTAATGGAGAGCTTAGAGAATAAGAAAAAGGAGGAAAAGGAGAAGTACCGGCTCCAGCTAGCTATGCACCGGCGGCTTCTGCTATTGCGCTCAATCAGGAGCTTGCATAAGCAGCTGGAGCAGCAACAGGCCAGATTGCAGGAATGCTACAGCACAGTAATAAATACCAAGAAGGAAGTGTTGAAACACATTCGCTCAATCTCACCCTCACCTTCACTGTAATCATGTTGCTGCATGCAGAAACAAGCTTTGTAATGCCACCGGAGCCTTCAGTAAGCTTGCATGCCATGGGGGTGGTGTCCTCATACCTGAGAGTGTGTGCCCACGTGTGCCGAGAGCAGAGGAAATGGCAGCAGCAGCAGAGCAAGAAGATATAGGAAGGTAAAATGTTGGCCCCTGAATTTATCTTGAGGAAATCGGCGCAAGATTGTACTTATGCAGAAGGCTAAAGACTTGTAATGCACATTCAAAGCCTGAAGCTGAAATAAAATATTTGGCATAAAGTTTTGTAAAATGCGAAAAGAAACCAAAAAAACTGGCAATCTAGTTTGACATGATCTGTCAAGGTGGTCAGATGCAAGAGCTGCTGTCTGCTGAATTGTACTATGGCTCATCTTCCTTCTACTTCCAGCACTAACAAAACTCAAACAGACTTAGGGTTCATTTCTGAATCTAGAAAGCCAGGATATTTGAAACAGTTAAGCTCAGGCTTGATTGTATCTACCTAGCTGCCTGTTTTTCACAAAACTGCAAAGGCCATTATGCGTTTGCAACCTCTACCTGCCTATAAAATTTATTCAGATTGACCAGATATTATTACAGGAAGGTAGGACAGTCTAGACAGTGCAACGGCCTAAGCCTTATTTCCTTAGGAAAGCAAGCTAAACACAAAGGCCTCATAATCTGATGTTTCAGTGGAAACCCAGACTGGCAGTACCAGGGGAATGTTTGAGGTCTGCACAATTATTAATCTGCTGCTAACTCCCAATGGCACTAGTGTCTGCAAAGCAAGCATAATTTGTGCCTTACTGCTGTCATTTAATGGAAGTTGGTGACAATTAGCACTTTTTATCCAGGTGTATTAGGCACTTGGAAAACCCTAGAGCAACTGTTTCTCCAGTTGCAAGGTTAGGATGCCTGCAGGGAATTTGATGTCAGTATGCAACAAACACATAGGGAAAGCGAAAGCAAAAAAATGCAACTTTTTGTGTGCATTTAAAAGGCAATGTGAGTCACTGTTATTAAACAGCACATTGAATGGTTGAAGATACTGTTTAGAATATTAAGCAAAATGTTATTCAAGAAGAAAAGATGCTGAAAAACTTCATTTTCTGGGATTTATGGTGATACAGAAAAATCTAATTTTTGTCAGATATTTAGTTCTGATTGTACTATCTTATATTTTCCCTTGTGGTTTTTTGTTATAAATGTTTAGGTAGATGAACAATCATACAGGCTTTTTGTGTGCTTTTTCTGCACGGAAAGGCGAGCCTTTTATATCTTTCTGAGAATAATGTGCTATGTATAGGAAATTTTTTATCCTTGTTTTTTTTTTTCGTTTGTGCATAGAGACAGAGGAGATGTGTATTTGTATATGCATGCACACATATCCTTGCATAGAGGTGGTCATGAAAAGCTGGTGCTTCTTTTTCAGTACCAGAAGCAGGAACAATATCTCAAAATAATCTCTGATGTCTGCAAGGAGTTTGGTTGATTAGATTCACATGCACACATCTGTGAACAAGGTATTGAAGTAATTCAACAACTGAAGTGCAGCACAACATTGTCATTTTTCTGTCTTTGTAGTTCTGTGCACCCAAAATTATAGAAGTCCCCTGGGTATACACAACCTTAGATAGGTTCATTCATCTCCTTAGGCCCTGGTGTAGCCTCTCATGCAGCACGATTCTGAAACTTTGAATGCAGAATTACCATAGAAACATCCTTGGCATCAAGGAGGTAATTGAAGAAGCATCCTCTACTGCCTCGTTTGGGGAATTTGGGTTGCCAGAGGCCTTCAGTGGGCTGTGGAAGAGAGCTGGGGATTTTATGTGACTGGGAAACATTACTCCTGAGCTCTGGTCCCATCCAGCTCTCTGCTTAGCCTTGGAAAAGCTGTCCTCTGTCAGTAATGCAGGTTTCCCAAAGAACACTTAAATATTAAACTCACCTCTAAGGCAACCTATTCTGTCTTAATATTCCTACCAAGAAGAAATACTGATCACAGCCAATAAGGCAAGAACTTTTTGGTACTTCCTTAGCTAGAAAAGCCTTTTTGTCACTGGGTAAGAGAGTAAGCATTCCGTTAAAACAAACGCAAGCAAATCACTATTGTGTTGTCTCTCTTGGGGAAAGAAATGTTGGAGAATGGGTGTATCACTCAAAAACAATGCTGAGTTTTAAAATCAAACGTCAAATTGTTCCCATGAGGAAAACAGTCTAAATGTGTACTTCTGTTAATTTTGGCCAACTTTTTTTTGTTTGAAAAAGAATCATCTTCTAAATTAGACTGAGCTTGACTAATACGATCATTTTGTTGTAGTTTAACCCCAGCCAGCAACTAAGCACCACACAGCTGGTCACTCAGTCACCCCAGACAGGAAGGGGGAGAGATTCCGAAGACTAAAAGTGAAAAAATGTGTGAGTTGAGATAAAAATAGTCTCATAGGTTAAAAAAAGCCATGCATGCAAGCAAAGCAAAATAAGGAATTCATTCCCTACTTCCAATTGCCAGACAGGTGTTCTGCCATCTCTACGAAGACAGGGCTCCATTGCACTCAACAGTTTCCTGGGAAGATAATTGCCGTAAGTCTAAATGTTCCCCCCTTCCTTCTTTTCTGCCCAGCTTTCATTGATGAACAAGATGTCATCTTGTGTGGAATATCCCTTTGGCCAGTCGAGGTCAGCTGTCCCAGCTTAGTCCCCTCCCAGGATTTTGTGAACCACCAGCCTATTGGCTGGTGGGATGGTGTGATAAGCAGAAAAGGCCTTGACTCTGTGTAAGCACTGCTCAATAATAATGAAAACTTCCTTGTGGTATTAATGCTGTTTCCAGCACAAATCCAAGACATAGGCCCATACTACCTACTATGAAGAAAATTACCTGTATTCTAGCCAAAACCAGCACATCACTGAATTTTCCAGTGAAATAAAATATTTGCACAAAAATATTTAAAAAAAAAACCACTAAGAGAAAGTAGCTATTTTGCCTCAGTAGCTGCTGAAGTAGAGTGTTGACCTGCATTTGTTAGAAGAAATTTAATGCCCCCTGTTACCATATAGATCTACCTATAGTGTCAAAAATGCATTTAAATGTGACTAGAATAACATTAAAAAATACTTCTCACATAATACACAGTGCAACAATATGAGTTGTCAACCTGTTCAACTATAAGTGCTTTGTGACAGAACTGTGACAATCTTTGTTTTGTACAACACCTTGGATAAAATTTCTTGATCCTAATTAGGATCACTAGATGCTTCTGCACTATGAGTATTAAATACCAAAAGATTTGTGCATGAGCAATTCTGATAGCTGGCAAGAAAATGAAGCCAAGGCTTGTTTTGTGTGCACGCACTCTTTCCTTTTAGCACGGATACATGCAAAATAAATGGTAACTGAAGAAATAACATTGGCCTTTGCAATTATTTCCTGTTTAGCTGGTAGTTCTACCGTGGCTACTAATAACTGGAGTTGGGCAAAAATAATTAAATGTTATATTAGTTTATTTGAAAAATGTATCTTAACAGCAATGTTTTTTCCCTTGCATGTTTTAACAGTTGAAGGTCAGTGGGAAAGTGTCACAATAGTATGGGTAACCCATGGGGGTGTTTTTAGGCATACCAGACAGAGCAACAATCTCAGGCTTATAAAAAAGTATTGTCTCAATTTTTTTGATCTCCTTGCATCATTAAGAGATTTGGTACTTTGGACGAGGTTCAACTAAATTTCTTTAACTCTATTTTTATCTGAACCCAAACCATGTAGATTTAGTGCTAATGAGAGGTACAAGCATGAACTACTGAAATTTCATATATGTACCTAAGGATTCACAGGCCTTGGGTAATGATGACAAAATAAGTAGTTTTGGTAGGACCTTTCTCCCTGTTAACTCACTGTCTGACAGTGTGTCAAGCTAATGATCTCCATGAGAAACCTTCTCTTCGACCTGACAGCTTATGTTACCTACTTTTACTGCAAAGATTGAAGTTAAAAGATGCTGCTGGGGCCTTAAGGTCCTGCTGCTCACCTAATTGCCTAGCCAGCCTTAAATGGCAGAAAGCAATCATGCATTTACTGTGGAAGAGTAGGATGTTCAAAAGATGCCAGCTCCCTTGAAGTCATTGCTGTTACTAAAAAGGTGATATCTTGTGCCTACCCAAAATGAGAAATTTTTGAGAACAGAATGAAGTTATAAACAACTAAGTGACAAAATGCATTACTGAGATATTCTTTAACACAAGAGCTTTTCTTCTGTACTTCCAGCATCTCAGTTAGACAAACTGCTGCCTTGGAGACTATTCAGAGCTGGTTTTTTATTATTTCTGTTATTAATGGCTATGAGTCAGCCAAGATAAACAGCCCATCTTAGCATGTTCACCTGTTACCTCTTGTGATGGAGCCATATGTCGTGTGAGTGATTCATTCACTTCTTCCTTCCTGAGATCTTTTTGTGTGTCTATGACACTCCTTAATTAGGATGGTTTCACCAATTTATAGTAAATTTATGATATTGTTACAAACTTGATAGCCATGTACTACTAAATGCAGATCATTCATTGTTCTAATAAAATTAGGTGCTCTGGGCATGGCATAAACATACAAAAGATAGTTTTTAAAATGAGGTTGTTTAGATCTCTGGCTTATGAGATCTCTGGCTTAAAGAAATCCTTTAAGATCTGTGTTACAATTTATTCCTATAAATGTTATGAATCTACAATATGGAAACATTGGGATGCACTTTTTGCTCATGACTGTTGAAAGCAGTGCAGTAATGCAAGACCGGGTTTGGAATAGTCTTAAATGAGATCCTACTCCGATTGTATAGGATGGGAAGTAAACATTTCTCAGTCTTAAAGCTCAGAGTCATATGGGTGTGATAGCCAGAAGACTGGATGGTGGATGGAGAGTGGGAGTGAATGGAACTAAAAGGAAAGATGTTTTATGGTTTGATTTTTAATATAGTGGGGACGATGTCACACTGGACTTTTTTTTTTTTTCTCAGTTAAAGATGACCTTTTTCTTTTTCTCATTCCTGAAACAACACTTTTGGATCCTTACACTAGATGCATGGTGAGGGGTGTTAGCGTAACTGCGGTACACGGGAGTAAATACCCATCTCTAAAGCTGAGTGAAACTAGTTGTTGCTATGAAAATTTGCACATAGCTCCCTTAGATTTGGCTTTTAACTAAACTAAAACATGTTGAAGCCTAGTGTCCTGCTGATTTTCAATGACACTTGAATCCAGACCAGAACTTTGAGGTGATGCACCTTGTTCAAGTCCCTTCTCAAGTTTAGTGCATTTCTATATCCCTGTATGTTCAAACATTTACAAATATCTCGGATGGTTCTAATCTTTGTCTTTCTGTCTAAAGATTTGAAAGATTTGGGAGAAGAGGAAAGGGGCCTTCTTATCAGTCTCTTGTGCTATTGAAGAAAGGGGAAGGTAGAAGTTTGTTTTAGTGAAAACTTGTACTAGGGAAGACGGTCCTGTGAAGACACTTCTGGAGTGTTTACTTAAACATCTTTTAAGTAACAGCAATTCCTACAGGAATAAAACTGCATATGAAAATGAATTTCTCAAATTATTTTATCATCTTCTCGCACAATGTTATCCAAGTCTTCAAAACAAACAAAAAAGCATCCTCCATCTCTGACAAATCAAATTTTTAAGTCCACAGCCCTAAGTGACTTCTGTGTGCATGACAGGCAAGGAATTCTTGAGAATCTCAATAAAAGTTACATTTTCCCTTTGATGAGTGGGGGTTGGAGAGGAAAGGGAATGTGTGACCATTCATCACAGCTCCAGGCTCATTAGTACCCAGGAACTTTCTACTCTAAATGACAAAGAGTTTCACTGTCGCCAAAGAGAAATTGCTGCTGACCTTAGACCTCTTTTTGGGAAGTAAAATAATGGAGCACAGGAGCAGAGTTTGATATTTGACCGAATTCTACACAATTATCATGCATGTGTATATAATAAAATTAATTCTGTGTCTCTGCATTGTAGCCCCCGGCAAGCCGCGTACAATCAGTTTTGTATGTATAATAGATCACAGAGTTGTTCATGAATAATACAAATGCATTGAGCAGATACTAGTGAGTGAGGATGTTTGTCTTTGCATGGAATCGAAGTGAACATGTAATATTGTGATAATATATATTTGATGAATTCAGGTCTGACTTGCCTTTGCCACAGCCTGCTAATTCCCCGACAAGGGTTGCCACAATAATTGAGTTTCCAATAACATTATGATTATTTCCACATGATAATTTAATTGTAGGTATTTTTTAATATTGTAATAATGTAGATTTGTGACTATTATGCATTTGCATGCAGATATTCATGGTTACTCAGAGCACATCTGTACATTTATAACTTAATTTCCTATATTATTGCATAGTTTGGGTGGACTCACTAATGCAAACTAAAAAAAAAATAGGTCTCTTTAGTCATTTTTGCTTTTATTATAAATGGCTGAAAGCTTTGCTTATTTTTTTCAGACCAGTCTAAACAAGTAAATAAACAAAACACAACTGTAATTCATGGATGGATTAATTTAAAATAATAATTACAAATCATGGCAGATTTGTCTGAGGCAATTGGGATAGAGGCTGGTACAAATTTTGCTTTACTGAAACACAGCCTGTTTAGATGAATGACCAAGTTTAGCAAGGGGTGTTTTCCATTCTTCCAATTCCCCTATATAATATGTTAGCAAAGTAACATTGCCTCAAAATTAATGGGTGCCTGTACAAATAGGTATAACAACAGGGATGCTGAGTGACTTGACCTATCTAGATATTAATCTGGCAGGTAGTATTCCTCGTAAGAATAGGATGGGATGTAGAGTCATAACACTACTAAGGCTTTTAATCAGTTAATTTGCCCACTTTGGAAAGAGGCTGGTTTCTTGCCTGATAACAACCTTCAAACTGCATTAGAAAACCTCGCCTGAAACTCACTGGAGCAAAGGAAGGTAGGCCTTTCTCCAGAATTGTCTGTTCCCATTAATTGGAGCAGACATTCATACAATCATGTGAGCATCCTTCTTCAAATCAGAAAGCTCTCTTTGAGGCGTATCTGAAATTTGAAGAGGAGGAAATGTTTTTAGCTAACTATTTCTGTTTTGAAAATAAACTTCCCAGAGAAAGTAACAGAGGATTTGTATGTTTTTCATTTCTCTGGTTTGTTTCAAGTACATGCAGTTGAAGGAATGTCTCCTCCTTTTTACATCTGTAAGGTCTCATCTCATCAAATCAAACTAGAGTCACAACAGAAGCAGACTTCTTGCTCTTCTCCAGGTTATCCCTAGATGGCAGTTACATTTCCATTGCCTGCATGGCAGACTTGTGCCATAAGAGCTAGGACAACAGGCCTAGTCCAAACCTTCAGATGTGGAAGACTAAAGCTAGAGGCTGAAGTATATAATTTATTGCTACCCTTTCACATCATTCTTCAGTGCATGTGGATTCTATTGCTTCCGGTGTATTCAGGTGCCTGTTGATACTTTCAAATGTATTCCTCTAAACTAACAGCATACAGACATAGAGAGATTCAGTGGCTTTTCTTTCATCTTTCCTCACTCTGTGGAGCTAAGTGTTGAACAGAAAACTGAAAGCTTGTTTTAGACAGTAAAGAAAGTAACTGGGTTCTGCTGTGTAAGACGATCTCCTTGACTACTTGCATAGATGAATCAGATTCTGTTTTGAAACCCATTGAAATCATTGTGACCCAAGTCTTTTGTAAACCCAATCTCCAGCTAAGGAGCACTTTGGCAACTGAGTCCACTAGAAGCAGTAAAAGTGTCAAAACTCAAAGGTAGTTCCACTTGCCGAAATTCACAAATCTGTACCTGTGCCTTGCTGAGAGCAAGTGATAACTCAGTACAGGGGGCCTGGAAAATCAGTCTAGCTGTTATTTTGTTTTATAATGGGCCACCAGAATAAAATTAAGGATATCTTTTACACTGTGGCCTTAGGTCTTAAACGACTTCAAATGTTTTGTGCACAGCAAGCACTGCAGAATATAAAAGTATCATTATCGCAGCAAGTCCTGGATGCAATACATAATTCCTGCTTGTTGTGAAGATACTCAAGGTTGTTTCAGATACCATATGATTTATAATCATATGATTGTTTTCACTACAATATGTTCCTGATTTTACTTACATAGATATGATAGATTGTTGCATATAAAATTATAAGCAAACCTGCTAAAAAACTCTGATTAGAGTTACATTCATGAGTAAAACGTGTTCATGAGTAAATTTCTCCAATGAAAGAAATTGAGACTAAACTTTTGAAATGCATGGGGTGAAGCTGCCCTGGCCTCTCAGCTTTTCTAATGTCATAGAGGTTACCTTTACCTGGCGGATTTTGAACTTAAGTCACCTATTTGCCCAGAGGATGCCAGGATTGCTGTATTTTAAATTGTGAAGAATGATGTGGAGTCCCATAGTATCCCTATACCCTATTAGTGGTGCTTCTCATTCTGTTAAAAAAAGAATTATTTGGCACAGTGGGAAGGCAAGACCCCAACTGGGTGGCTACTATGCTTTACTTGGAAATACATGGTAGTGCTTCCACAGGAGAAAAAAAGAAGAATGCTCTCCTTTCCCCTGACCTCATACTCAGAGATAGAAATAAATGATGGCCTTGTGTCCAGAATCCTTTTCTGAGGAAGGCAGGGGGTATTTGGTTCAACCTCACTCTGGAAGAAGATGGATTTACATCCAGGTGCCGGTCAGAAAAAGTGAGGCATAACATTGCTTCTCCAAGCTCCTGCGTTGCAACTTCAATGCATTGTGTCCTTTGCTTTGCTCACAGCACACAAGAATGAAGTGTTTAATTTCAAGTCACTTGAAAGGCCCCTTTTGGTACAAAATCATTTGCTGTTGCTGCTTTGTTCCTTCAGCTGAAGGAAAAATATCACCTTGGTTTTCTTGCAATTGTTTTTTCCATTTGTAGTTGTTTGTGAAGCAGTGAATTCATGTCATTTCTGCACGAGGCACAAGTATGCTCTCTAGTGCACAGACTAACTTTTCCCAGACTAGTCTTAGGAAGAGTATTCCTAAAAATCATTGAAGTAAGGAGGTATTTATGTATTGCCTATCTTCTCTAGTGCTTAAAATTGCGTGATTCATGGCTGCTAGTTTTTCTTCTTATAGGAGGAAGGTTTATTTGCTATAATCCTGGAAGTTGCCCATGTGTCAAATGATCACTGATTGTATTAGAAAAAGATGCTTCAGTGACAGCAGGCAGCCCCTGGGTGGAAAGAGGTGTCCCTTATCCCTGAGCAATAACCTGTATGGATGATTGAGACTTGTTGATAGACCTCCATGGAAGTCTTACCTAGTAGTCAGGGCTTAGCAATGTCTGAATTGGTGAAGGATCCTTCAGTACAGTATACTTGAACTAGATTTGTTGCTCTCATCAAGGAAGATATAAAGGTAGGCAAAAACTGAACATGCCTTGAGGGCCAGGCAGATACAGGTTTACCACAATCTCTATCTTATAGAGGGAAATTAAAAAAAGGCCGCTAGAATTTACAAAATATAATTATTGACTCATTTCTTCATCAGCAATTCCTAAGAAATCAGTGATGTGTATCCTGAGAGATCAGTGGTGCCACCTCACATGTCTTCAGGGTGCCAGGTGGTATAGAACATACACTTCGGAAGTACTTCATTGTCATAAGCTTCAACTCCCAACAGATGCATGGTGTGTACATTTTGTTATATGTAATGACACACTGAAAGGGCAAGGAAGCTCTAAAGGGAACACTGTGTGTTTAAATTAACTTATTTTTCTTTTAGCAAATAAAAGAAAGACTCTTTCAGAAAAGTGGTTAAAATAATATCATTTAAATGTAACAAGTGATAAAATACTGGAGATAATTCACCTGTCAGATGAAGAAATGTAAAACGTGAGGTCTTCTGTGTAACACAGGTATTTCAAATTGGACCATTTTCCTGGTAACGCAAAAGATCACTTCAAAAAGCTTTTAAAATACTTGACACATATAAAAAAATGTTAAGAATGACACAACCAGCATAATGGAAACGATTATTTAAAACAGTGGATTTGAAGAATAAAGCATAAGATGTAGTAATTTCATGTATTCTAGTCATTCTAAGACAATGTATATGGTGGTGTGAGATTTAACAAGACCAAAGTTGGATGTGAGACTGGGAGTTTTTCAGCAAAGGGGGTTTTGTAATAAAACATTTCACTGTGTATAAAAAATACCACTAGAGATATCTACAATGCTAACAATGATATTTTGAAATTAAGTTAAAAAAGATTCACACTCCCTTCAGCAAAATTCCACAAGGACGTATTAAAAAAATCTGTATGGCCTCATTGGACTAGGGCCTATTTCCCAATAGAAATACTTTTACTTACCAAACTTAGGGAAATGTATGTGAGTGTTTTCTTGTATTTCTAATGCAAAAGTATTTGCCTTCCCTGAACTTGACACAGAATGAATTTTGAGGATATGAAATCCTAGTCAGGAAGATGACACAACAATTAGGCAAATGTGTTTCAGATGAACTTTGAAGGCAAAATTCAAATTGGACAGATAATTAATTTGATACTATTCAGAAATAAACAAGGACTTTTTAAAAAAATAGAAAAGTCAATTGAATAGAATGGTGCAGTTGTATCTTCTCTTGCTTCAGTCCTGGCCATCAATCACTGTCAGTTAATTATCAGTAAGATTGCATAAAAAAGGCCCCTGTGGGAGCTGGGTAGCCTGTGAGCTCTGTTCTTTCATTAACAAGATAAACAATATAAGCCTTTTTGGGTCTTATTTTTTCCATTTGGCTTTTTTTGTGTACAACAAAATTATGTTGGAAGGTAAATCTTGAAATGAATAACTGTGCTAGTAGTCACTACATGGACTGCAGAGAGAGTCAATAGAACAAGGAATTAAAAAATAAACTTGTTATTTGTCAGGAAGAGTTTAAAGATTTTTCAGTTCTTTTTGTTCCTTCCCTCCACACACCCTCCCCCCTCCCCCCCCCCCCCCAAAAAAAAGGCAGATTGCCTTTTCTGAATTGCAAAAACTTGTGGGATTTTTAAAAGAAATTCTCACTTCTTAATTAACTGTGCTTTTTCTAAGACTCTAGGGTTTATACATTTCTGTGCAACATCTGGTTTAGAAAATTTCTTGTCAAAAAAAGGGATAAAAGCTAAAGTCACATGACTCCAAAAGGTGCTTCTCTAAGAGAACATGAGCCAGCATGACATTCAGTATGAGGTGTGAATACAAAAACTTTCAGAGCTTATGAGCTGATTCGAGGGGCCCATAAGCGCATAGCTAAGGGGAACAGGAATGCAGTAGCAGACAGGAGAAGTTATTGTTATTTTCAAGATTCTTCCTGCACTGCTGAGTAGCAGTTCACACTCTAAAAAGTTTATTTATGAGGATTATTGATAGCGTCCATCAGCATCACAGAGGCTGGTACCGGAAGATCACAAGGCTCTCTTGGCCAAGATCATAGAATCATAGAATCATTAGGTTGGAAAAGACCCACAGGATCATCAAGTCCAACCCTTCCTATCAAATACTAAACCATGCCCCTCAAGATCTGTCTCTGCAGAAGGCAACTACAGAGATTAAAGCCTTATGAATTTTTCACATCTATAGTTATTTATCATGGAAAGATGTGTCATAGGCAGAATTTTTTTGTTTGTTTGTTGGGTCTTGGGTATGTTTTTCAAAGCGAGATTTCTTTGTTAACTTTTATCTCCACAATGACAGAAGTGGTGCTTTAAGAACAAGAATAATTTAAAGGCTGAAGCCTTCAGGGCCAAAGGCCTCTCTGTTCAACAAAATAATAATTTAAACCCAAAACTTGCATTTTGAATTAACCACATCTTGGCCAATTGCCTAAATAAACCTCAAAGCTGAAGTCACATAAATGCAAGTATTCCCACCTAGATGTCACACAAGCTAATGGCCTGTAAATGACACAACTTCAAACCAAAATTAAGTTTTCAGCATTGATGAGCAATGGTTTCTAAGGAGGAGTGAATGACTAAAAGTAGAGCAGAGGTTCCCCATTTAGGGCTCTTCGGGCTTAATACAGCCCATCAGGACAATTTATCTGCTTCATGTCAACCTCTTTCTCCTGGGAAAACCTCTTTGCCTTCACATATCCAGACTGCAGGCAGCACTTAGAGTGTGATGGGCAGCCAGGTGGTCATAAGATAGAGACCTGTGTTCAGATCCAGTCAAGTAACTCACAATGTCCCTGCTCCTGTTTTTCTTTATTGGGTATTTTCTGATGTTTCAGGGAAAGATTTTACTTTGGATAAAATCTCATCAAGTAAGCTAATTTCTACTCTTCTTTCTTTGTTCTCTCTGCCATATGTTTATTTTCTTCATTTCTGTTTGGCTCTTTCAGAAGGAATATCCTCCAGTGCCAACTTTATTTTGCAAATGTAGGGTCAGTATTACCAACTCAGTAAACTTGTAGAAAGGAAAATTAGTCCAGAGCAGAAAGGGACAGTGCATAATGAAAGAAAACTAACACGGAAACCCTAACCTCTTCTAATTTACATATGGTGACATTTTGCAGAAATATTGTAACATTAGCAGTGGCATAATGAAATCCTGCCTATCAACCGTGGAAGGAATAATGTTACTGTAAAGGTAACCTGTCCACAGTTTGTTATCAAGAAAATATTCATGGCAAGAAACATACATTTACCATTGAGTGTTAAGAACAGTATTTTTTTCCTTATATTTTTTTTTCCTCACGGGCTATCCATCTTCCTCTCCAGATTTACTGCATGATCACTCCCTTTACATGCTAATTATGTGCGGCTCTGGTGAATTTGTTAGTAGTGACACTTTGGGCACCCAGTGGGACTGCAACTCATTATGTGGCAATGTCCAGATATATCAGATATTATTAGCTGTCATTAATCTGCTGTGGAAACATTGAGTGCACAGCTAGGAGAGAGACCAGGAAATAGAGTAAAAATGAAGTCTGCAGCCACCCTGGCCTCCAAAAGGTCAGAGGGCAAGTCAGCAGGGGAGAAGAATACACCTTAAAATGGCTAGTGTTTAGCAGCAGACTTTTAACCCATTATAAACCAACATTTCCCAGAACAGGAAGGACAAAAAGAAATTATACTGTTTTACTGTATATATAATTACACTTCACTGGAGGAAATGAGGTTACAGTCTCTCTAACTACTGCTTTCTTATGCAATTTTGTAGACTTGCATCTCAGTGATTAAAGTGTGTGAAAAGGAGGAAGAGTGATCAACATGCAGTATTTTGTCTCAACATAGGTAATGCCAAAGCATAAAGCTTTGAAATTAGGCACACACAACTCAGAATAGGATTAAGATCCCTCTCCATTTGAAGGTCATATTTTATAGAACTGGGTCTGGCAGTAGAGAAAATCCTGCAGGAATGAAATGCTTGCTCTCACTGTTTATTCAGGCCTGTAATTCACCTATATAAGCAGAGAAGTTTGTCTCTAGACTGTGGCAACAGTATTGATCAGTCTCTCCTATGTAGTTTAAACCCACAAATCACAATAGATTGCATTTTTGGCAAAAACACACAGTCACTTCTAAGACCTTTTTTCCCAGAAAGCTACACAGACTTTCCGGACTCCAAGATGATTTGCATAGCACTGCCCAGGACTGTAGGAAGCCCTATCCTCTTCCTTTACATCAGTTAATAAGGCTGGAAGAAACCAGGCATGCTGTGAGGTCTTCTCTGGTCTGAAATAGAAATAGAAAATACCCAACGAGAGACTAGGACTGCCTGAGTTTAGTGGTGATGTATTAACTAGACAATTTTCAAAGCAGATAATAAGTTGGTTAGTCCACAAGTGCTGGTAACTTACAGCTGATTTTCTACTGTCAAGGAGGCACCTGAAAATTCAGTGGCCTTAAACCAAAAGTAAATAATGAGATAGAGGGGTAGGAAAGACTACATTTTATCAAAGAAAATAAAAGTAATCTTTTGTTTCCAATGCTACCTTCGGAGTCCTATGCTCCTTTATCTAGAAGTTGCAGTGCTTTAGTTATGAGGTTTATACAGAAACTAAAAGAAAGAAGTCACTCTAAAATGCTTAACATATGACAGCTTGCACTTGTACGGGGAAGCTGAAGTGAGGTTCTTCATCCAGTTGCTTATAGATTTCCAAGTGAGCCACCCATTTGAATTTCCTGAAGGAATTTGGGAAGTACTAGTTTTATTCCCAGCAAAGGGGTCTAATCTAATGCTTCACATTTTTTCACATACCTTGACCTTTGTGTAATCTGATTTTATCCTAATGAGGATAATAACAGGAAAAAATATGGCTTGATGTTTTATTTATGGACCTATCTTCAATTAGACAGACTGTTAAACCCATGTAAAAACAAACACAATGGGCTGAGTTTTAGGTTGTTTTAAATTCTGCATAATCCCACAAAAGAGAAAACAATGTTAGTATTTAGTCAAATGGCTCCCATTAATGCTTCCTAAACTAACAGCCATTCATGAACTCAGGTTATAGGAAGAGACTTAGAAGTTATTTTGGTGGCATTGTAGGTTTTGCAGAAATACCTGGAAACATTATGGAGTACAATGTTAGCCATGGGGCAGGTAGCAAGTACGCAGGCAAATAAAAAAGCAGTTTTATCATTGGTGTTGGACTTTTGCAGTTCTGATGTTACAGGAGGTTTTGTTTATTTTTACATGAGAGCAATGCAATATCAAAGAAGAGTTACAGTAAAATGGCAATAATGTGGACAGAAATATCAGGAAAACCATTCTGAGCGCTGTATGAATACATTCACTAGGTCCGTCACAGATTTTTTTTATAGTCTTTCTCTAGTTTTTATGAAATTTTAGAAATGTGGCATGTCTCACCCTCTTTCCAGGGGAGGGGAATAAAAATTCATTTCAGTTACTTTTTCCTTCAAGTGCTTCGAAGGACTGAACATGGGGTGAATACTTATTTAATGGTAGGTTAATGAATTACAGGCCAGGCTTATAGTGGAAAAATTGCAGTCAGCCTCCATGGTACTGTTTGCGAAATTTGCATTCATGAAGATATTAAGGTAGGCTCCGTTTGTTTTTTGTGGGTTTTTTGGTTTGTTTTTTTTTCATGGAGGAACGTGTTTGTTATTTGCCCATCAAGATTATGCTGTTTTTTCGGTGCTTGTGTTGCTCCTTATGATCCCGCAGGCATGTATTTTCACATTTAACACGATACACATGAGTAACCCTCTCTCAACCGGTGGAACTAGTCAGGTGTAAAACTCAGATATATGAACTCTCAAGGGCTGGGGCCCAAGCAAATTCCACAGAACACAGAAGTGTGTTACGTTTTACAGAAGTCTATATCATTTCTAATTCCAGTGTTCATATAAAGTTGAATAGTTAGGTCTTATCCAGATAAACCTGTATCTGCAATGCTACCAAGGATATCTGCACAGCTGCCTGTGATCTTTATCTTACTAAACCCAGTGTGCTAAATATTGTCAAGTTCAGTCTTTTAAAAGATGATTCTTTAAAATGTTTACTTAGAATTGTTTTTAAAGTAGACTCCTACGGGTAGGTTTAAAATGATTTTAAGTTGTAACATAATGGCAGGAGAAAGCCATCACCTTGAATATGGAGCATGGAGAGAACAAATAAAGAGAAAGGGCTGGACTGTTCCTTTTCCTCGTGATTCAGAAAATATAAGAAGGGTAGTGTAAAAGCCCTAACAGTCATTTCACCTTCCTGGACGAGCATGAATACCTTTATGAATATTCTAATACATTTGGGGTTTTTTCATGATCTGCTTTGTTCAAGCTAATAATAGTTATAGATTTATAGTGTAGATAGTGTGTGAAGTTAGTTGCAGTTAAGATTATATTCAGCTTTCTTTATTCAGAAAGTTGAGAGGCAATGTCAGCTCTGAACTGATATATTTGCTCAGGAATTGCTTTGGTGTGTGAGCTATTAGGTCAGTTGCAATATTCCTGAAGGCTGTGGGAGGGTCTTGTCTCACAGATTTTAGGGTCATGACTGATTCTGCAGTTCCTCTACAAATAACTGCAAGTGACAAGGCTGTATCACAACTCTGCTCTCCTTACCTCACCCAGCACTTCATAGCATGCAGCGTTGCCAGTGCAGTAAGTGGTAAGTGCCATGAATTACCCTACCTGAATCACCAATATTTAGGGTGATTCACTGTTTTTGTGATGTTCACTGGGAAAAAAAATGGAGGGATAGATGAGTCAGGTTTAGATTCATTGCAGCTTTCCTGATGTTTCTGGTCATTTATTCATTATCATCATCACTCATTTAGGTGACTCAGGATCCTGCAGAATGAGGTACTAGTTAGCATGAGTGAAAATGGAAGAATCCAATCTGAGATTACTAAGCTGTGAGTTGTCATGAAGTTTTTATTTAAAAGGATTCTGGTGCAGCTGAGACAGGAACAAGAAAATGCAACCAGAACAATAACAGCATCAAAACTCAGGGCAACATTTCAAGACAATTTCTTGAAAGATCTAAAGATTTTTACTTTATGTTCCAGAGTTGCAGATTTTGATATTACTGGAATTTTTATTTCATTAGCACTAGGAGAATAGAAATCAGAAACCTTTTGCTGTTGTTCTTCTAGATAAATGTTTATTTCACTTTCTTCTCTGAACACCAGAAGAATACAATTTAAATGGTTAAACAGATTAAAGGGACAAAGTTTAAAGTGAGTGGAATGATGAACATTTGAGAATTCATGTTTCAGCTGCCACAAACAGTTGCAGAAATTGGGTTGCACATGTCTATCCCAATGTCTACGTGCTTATATGCATTGAAAGTGCATATTGTTGGATCAAGGGTGAGTAACAATCCCACAAGTCTCCACCAGACAGGTGCGTTAATTTCAGTTGCCAACAAATTATTTCACAACAAAATACGGATAAACAAACCTTAAGTTCCCTTTAATTTCTTTTAATAAGGAGTTACACTATGTAGTACCAAAACACAATAATACATTTGTTGTAATCTGCTTCTAAATACGTCAGGTGTTAACTGAGGTTTCATTTCCTTAAAAGCATTATGGCTATGCATTCAACTTTTCAGCTTCATCCTGCAGTGTTCTTGAATCAACTGCCTGTGGAAATAAAAACCACTAAAACCCAAAAGCTGACAACAACCAACCAACCGAAAAAAAAAACCCGCAACACTGCTAGAGTGTTTTTAGAGGAATAAAAATTAAAGGTTCACAGGAAATTTTGCTATTACACTTTACAAAGCCACGGTTCTGCCCTAGTGGCCCTGACCTGGATCTAGCATAACACTACATCAGGTGAATGCCTCTTCTGGACGTGTGATTACTAATACTAGTGATCTTTCTAATTTTATTCCTTCTCTGTGCACCTGAATCTACCCTTGACAGAGAATTTTGAAGGTATCTTTTTTGAACAGCTTTATATGATTGCTTCCATCCACTGGTGACTTTGTTCAAGTGGATTTACCATAGGGCACTTGCCCATTAGCAATCTATTCTGCAGTCTGCTTTAAAATCTGCTTATGGTTATGGCCAGATAAAAGCATGTGAGGTCACTTTGGCAGAGCAGAGACAAATACTTTAACATACGGTTTTCTATTCTGTGAAAGCAGCTAATAAAAGTGCCCGCAGGTGTTGAGAATTATCCTTCTCTTGGAGATTTCTTTACAATCTGAACCTAATCTTGGCAAAAGCTTTGGCAAGGATATCTGGCACATTAATTAAATGGCTTTTCCCCCTCCACAGGTCTTATGCTGTAACTTTGATTAACCACTTCTGTGCCCAGGAAACGAACTGCTGGATAGGCATTATCAGTTTTGCAGGTGTATGGATGTTAGAGATAACATGGGATTCCTCCTTTATCTGGATGAATGCTCCCTACGGTTTCAACACCGCACAGCTTTTCCCCTAGCTACAGCTACAGGGATCCTGCAAGCATGTTATAAGATTTTAGTATGAGGACTATTTTATTCAATATATATCTTTGGATGGCCTCTGCTGAGAAGTTTCAGATCCTTCAGGGGAAATGCCTGACTCCTCCAGAGCTCCTGCTCTATAAATGGATTTTCCTTGCTGCAGTATCACAGCTGTGACACATCAAAGCCAGTAGCTGGTGTGGCAGGATATGCATTCCCAAATCAGCCTCAGTGACGAAAGGCACAAACACAGGTGATTTGCAGTGACAGGTTTCATATCTCATGGTGTCATTTTCATGAATGACTTGGCTAATTAAATTTAATGTAGAACAAGAGCTTGCTTACATTCTGCCAGGCTTAAGATGTTCTTACTCACACCTTACTTAAGGAACAATTCCTACTGTTGAATAAGGGCTCCAGGATTTAGCCTTCCTTTGGTAGTCTTCCATAAGCCCTTTGTTTCCCTAACATGTTAAAAAACAAGGCTTAATGGGTTCATGATGACATCAGTTATCAAGATTTGTGTGGTGTTGGCAGATGTTGAATTTTCAGTGGAAAACCATTAAATGGATTTGAGTCAAGGCAAGTTTCACAACCTTCACATATTATACCAGTGGTTATATGTGTTGACTTCAGCTTTATTTATTGCAAAGGAAAACAGGCCTGTACTTATACAACAGCAGCAATGAGAAATTAATCTTCCCAATAGGAAAATCAGTCTTGTCTTGTTAAAGGTACTCAAAGATACATATTCAGCATGCTGAGCTTGCAGAAACGATGTCTGCAACTTTCAGGTTTAATAAATCTAAAATTAAATAACTTTTCTTAAAATAGATATATAAATTGGGGTACCTTTATTTTTAGACATCCAATATAAATAAGGCAAAATTTTAGAAATTGTTGAATGTCCATTCTTTGACCCCTTTTCTTTCCAAAATGTCTCAAGTAGAGTACATGTTTATTTTCATGCTTGGTTAGATTTCTCAGTTTTGAATGCTGTTAAATAAATTCTGTATTATTTCTAATACTCTAAACATTAAAAACTTTCTATTTGTCATTTGACTGCAAAGTTTGCCCAGTGGTATTGTCAAGAACAGTGATAGTGTCCAGGTCTACACGTTATGTGATATGTGCATAAGAAAGATATGCCTAGTGCTGAGACAAATTGCATAACAAAATCTAATAATCTAATCTTGGCCCTTCTTGTTAGAAGCTACTAGTAAAATTGTTCTTATAATGTACTTTTTCCTCCCCTGAAGTTTGTTCTGAATGTTTGATAGCGCTGGTGTCAAGACATGAAGATTTTTGAATGACAAAATTCTTTTTAGTAATGGTGCACTACATACAGAATCATTACAAGTGGGAATATTGCTTTTCTATGTTTAAAAGTAAATAATTAGAAAAGAAAGAAAAAACCTAACGTTCTAACTTTCTTATGAAGAAGCACTTTATTTTATGTTGATTTTTAAGTGCATTTAAGACACTTTGAGGAAACTTTTGTTTTGAAATATGCAGATTTTTAAAATTTAAATACTTCATCATATTGTTCTTATTCAGAAAAATCTTAAAAAATATTTTAACATTGAAATATTGCTTTGACTTTTTGAGATTCAAACAGATTTTCAATTTTCAGCAGCCTTTCACATTATTTTCTTCCCATTTGTCTTATTTAACATTATAGCTGCACAAAATAGGACCAACATGCTTTGAATAAGTAATAGAATTTTCCTTCAGAAGCATCTCCATTGTTGAGGGTTTTGCTCCAGTTTGGAGCAGGGCCAAATTTTTCTGTCTGCCAATCCTATGTAAAACAAAATTTTGACTTTAGTGGAGCTGTATTTTTCATCAGGCAAAGAAACAAAGAAAAATCCTATATGGGGTGCATGAAAATCTATTGTTTCTTCATCAACATCAAACACTTTACCTTTGGAACTCCTCTATAATATTTAAGGACCCTAGTCCACAAAACATGTACGTTTACCTTTATTCACACAATTCCAATGGGACAACTCATATGTTTAAAGGTAAGACTTTTCTTAAGGGTTTTCTTGTACCCTTTCCCATCTGCCCCTCACTTCCCAATGTGCAGGTGCATGGGGCACAGTAAATAAGTCTAAGCAGATTTTTGAATAAGCTGAACTCTCTTGTCATTATCCAGAGCACGTCATTTTAATGATATAACTATATAGAGTTTTGTGTACGGATGAATATACAGATGTTTGCACAAGTATTAACTAATTTATTCTGTGGGCACCAAGTAATTATCTATTTTGCTGGAAGGGCAATTTGCTGCCATAGTAAGCATA
Source organism: Phaenicophaeus curvirostris (assembly GCF_032191515.1). Lineage (NCBI taxonomy): Eukaryota > Metazoa > Chordata > Aves > Cuculiformes > Cuculidae > Phaenicophaeus > Phaenicophaeus curvirostris. The sequence goes on along the minus strand of NC_091394.1, from coordinate 34,612,225 downwards.
AGGCATTCTCTTACCAAAAAACCAAGCATAGAAGCATTTTCAGCAATGTGTTGAAATGTGTGATCAATATTAAAGTGCGTTAAGCATGCCATCATTATTCTAAAACCACAGAGATATAAAATGCACTGTGATATTGCAAACCGAGCACTGTTTGATTGCAGGACACCTGGGTAGAGGATTTTTGTATTAGAATATACATCACATCTATAATGTCTTCTTCTCTTCTTCTTCTCTAAAATGTAATTAGGTTTTTTTTTATGAACTGGTAAAATATAGTACATAAAGGACTCAGGGGATTTCCATATAGCCACATTTATTCCTACACGTCTTTCCACATCATAAATGGTTGTCTTCCTTAGAAATGGATTAGGACAAATTGCATTAGGACACGATTGTGAATCTGATTAAGGTGGAACCATGATCAGGTTTTTTCTTTTGGGCAACCATGTTTTCTTATAACAACCAGAAGACAAAAAAGCCCTTGGCAAGATGTTTCAAAGGCCTTTCTCATATGCACATAAAAGCAGTTTTCATGCTAATTCAAAAATTGGTCCACACCTATAATTTCTTTATATAGACAAGACAAAGCTTTGGGCAAAATTTTGCAGTAGTATATATTTCAGATACAGACTTGTGGTTTCAGTAAAAGCTCATAAAAAGGAATTTCCATGCATAATTTCCTGAAGGAGAAGACTCTGAAGGCAAGCTGCAGAGAGACACAAGATCAGGCATTGATTCCAAATCAGTTCAGTGAGAGGAACACTGAGAACAAAACCATCCCCAGTGGAAAACCAATTTAATATACTGAATAAGTACCTTTTCAAATGAACACACTCTTAGAGGGACTACAACTCCTCCTCTTTCTCTGTTAGCATCTGACCCAAACCAAGCACATTGCATAACATAATTTGACACAGAAGAAAGCCAGCACAGTTATATCTGTCAATGAGTGGAACTTCAAATGTTCAGTTAAAAAAAACCTTGGCAAATTGGCTGTTATTTTCTTCCCATTTTCTCCCCAACTTTTATTTTATAAACAGTATTCTCAACCCTAAGCTGAAGGGAACCTAATTGCAGCATTTTTTAGTCTGTGTATTGTAGATAATTCTGTTGGTGCTCTGTTGCTACTTAACAAAAAACCAGACTGGAAGAGGCTGGGAAACCCATCTTCATTTGCCTCCTTACAGCTCTGTTGCATGAGTGTTTTGATCTCTTGAACTAACACATATGATTCAGCTGAGAAGGACTCCACTGTGTTAGCAACTGAAAGTCTCTATAAGGAAAGAAGGTCCCTGTCTCCAAGGGCTAGCATTTGGCATATTAAAACAAAGAGAACAGGTGGCTCTAATGAATAAATTCTGGAAGCCAGAGGAGCTCCATAACCTTTGTGCTTAGTATACTAAGTATTAGTGATATTATACTGCCTGAGTAACTGCAGCCATCTGCTTTATTGCTAGCCTTGCTGGTTTTTACAATTTTTTTTTCTAGTTTAGACCAAGATTCAGTGATGTTTAATTTTAATTGTGTTGGACCTGATATTAACATTGTTTTGGCAAACATAAGGAAGAATCTGTATTCTTTGTGTGTGTGATGGAGTCAGAGATTGGACAAAATAAGAACAGCTCTGAACTGTAGTCCAAATTTCAGGGTGTACCCATCTGACCTAGATTTTTCTTGAGGCCAGAAAACATCTAGTTGTCTTTGTCTGTTGTTGCTGGCAACTCACTCTGCTTTCACCTAGAAGCTGGGGGCCTGTCATGAATGCGATTGGAAGTTTGAGCTGGTGAACCAACAATTGAATCCTTATCATTTTTCCAGGATGACAATCCTTGAACAAACCTCCAGACTTTACAAGTTTATATAAACTGAGTGTCTAAAAGATTTATGAATCAACGACATTAGTTTATAGCCCAATTTCCATAAGTAATAATGACCAAAGAAATACAAACCCATTTTTTAATTTTTTTTCTTCCCCTGGCATTTCCAAATGGCTTTGCTCATGCCTGGGGCTGTTAGCACCTGTACAGGAAGATCCCATGCAGAAGGACTGAAAACCAGCAATGATGGGGCACATTTCTGGATTTCTTAGCCAAATTGGGACTTAGTTCTGAAATATAAGTATATATGTTCTCCCTTGGGCACTTCAAAGTAGAGATTCAGCTACATTTCACAATAGCAATTTTCAGCTGAAACAGGGAAGGTGTAAGAAAAATACAGTCGTGTTATTCAGACCTTCTCTTTTATCATAGAATCATAGAATCATAGAATAACCAGGTTGGAAGAGACGCACCGGATCATCGAGTCCAAACATTCCTATCAAAATCTTTACAATTTACAATATCTTTTACAGAAGAACATCTTGGCCCATACCAATGCAGTCATGGCTTGTGGTAGAATTCAGGTCTTACTGAAATTTTTAATAAACATGAAGTCAAAAAATAATTATAGTGAATTGGGAAATAATTGTGTTAATCACAAATAAAACAAGCTAAAAGGAGAGAAAGCCAAAACTGTCACATAAAGTTTTCTTAGCTATTGGAGCTTATCTCATGTTGGTTTATCCAGTTTATATATATAGAGAGAGAGAGACTGCGCAAGTGAGAGATGTACAAATGTACATATATGTATATAAAGAAGAAAATGTTAAGATCAGAAATCCCAAATCCAAAACTAAATTATTACAGGATGAAAGAGACAGAATCGCTATATTAAATTCATAAGCTGGATACTTTATCTGTAGCAACTTACTATTTTTTGAAAAATTCCCCCTCTTTTTCTCAGTAATATTTAGCCTTTTCAGTATCAATTTTATTAATTTAAGACATAAAATTTTCTGTGACATTCAGAACTGGCTGAGAAGTCAAATGTTGAAAAAATTCTTTGAAAAGAACTTATTTAGATGTATTAAAAAGTAGATCCAGAGGTTTGCAGAATCTTCCCAACTCAAGCACTAGCTTGAGCTAGTACTAAAACAGGGGAAAATTTTACTTTGTTTTTGTTCTGTTTATTTATCATAACCATTTTAGCTTTTACTCTAAATTGACAATGAAACATTGGGCACTTTTCTTTCTAAAAAATGCAATTTTTATCTAAAATGTCAGATAAAAAATGTCATTTTTGTGTCATATAAATAGTTTTCAATGTTTAGTTTCCTACAAATCATGCATTTTTCTTATTTTCTCTGATTGGGTAAGGTTTTATAAGCTGCTTTCACTTCTGCCTGAAGTAAGGCTTATTTGTTTTACAAAATTATTTTCATTTCATGAATGAATTAGTCTCCACTCCAGACATAAAAATTTACTCTCTTGACACTGTGCTGGCATTAATATTTGTGACAAGTAACAAAGATGAAGCAAAATTTAGTGTTTCTTAGAAGTGTCATGAATGAGTATTTTCACTGTTCATTCACTGGTACCTTGCAGTTTAGCCATCATTGCAAATCTGTTGTTTAATTTCTCTATAAAAAGTGGCAAATTAGTCACCAGAAAGCTCTGCAACTGAAAGTATATACGAAGAGTGATTGGAAAAATTGACTCCTGGTTGTAATTATTCATATGATTTACCTGCAGTTATGTCACTTTTATGGGTCCTAAAGACATGTTTTGTCTATTTATTCAGCTAATTGTCCCAATCAATTTCCGTGACAAAATGTACTTAAATCCAATAGGGTTGGGTGCTAGATTCTTAACTAGCATCAAGTTTCATGGAGTTATGTCAAATAGAAAATCTGGCCAAGGAGGGGATAGAGATGGAACAGACCAAGATGATCCTTGAGACCTTTTTTCACTTTATATTTTTCTGGTTGTATTACAAATAATTTCTAGTGAAGAGAAGAACCAGAAAGACTAACAGAGTCATAGAATAATCAGATTGGAAAGGACTTGAGGAGGTTGTCCAGTCCAGCTCCCACATATAGCTCCAGTCCTAGACCCATCTAAATGGCCTTCAGCTGGACTCTCTCCAGTTTGTCTCTGTCTTTCTTGTACTGAAGGACCAAAAAGTAAATGTAATGAGAGACCTGCTTTTTCAAGATTGCTGGTCACCATCACTGTCAACTGCAGTAACATACAGACTTTGGTTACGTCTGTTTCATAACACTGACTTCTGACCATCTGATTTTTTTGCCATTAAAAAAATTTCCAAAGTTTTCTCCGATTTCTAGCAAAACATCAGTAATTCATAACATTGAAGAACTCTCTCTCTGTAGATAATTATTTGTACAAACATATACAGTTGCCATATTCCCCCTCGATACTCCATACTTGCACAATGCCAATGAGTCAAAGAGATCACAGCTGCCACTGAGGAAGACGTAAGTCTATTACACAAGAGGGGGCTGTGAAGAATGTCTTGGAACAAGGTAATTAGAGTAGCAGTTTCTCTCCTGCTCCAAACAAGTGATGCCTATGGCCTGTCTGACCAGGTATAGAAGCCAATGCTTTTATATCATGAATGGCCACCCACCATTCCCTTTTGCTATCAGGTGAGACTCACCACTAGGGAATTCTTACACTCTCCTCTCAGCATCTTAGGCTTTAAATTAATTCTGTGACAATGTCTAATCTGCACAATGGTGGATCTAGTACATCCATTGAAATTGGGAATAGACCAAAAGAAAACATCTTGGAAGGAAAAGTGAGCTTCTGAAAGAATACTCTCAGATAGTTGGTGTATAAACTTTGAAAGCCACTGGAAAGAAACCACTCTGCTAAATGATTGAGTGAAGGCAAATCACAAATATGTTTTTAATGTAAATGTGCATGCATATGTGTATATGCATATATATGCATAAAACTTGAAGTTTTTTCTTCAGTATTCCAGCAGTTAGTTTCAAACAATGCAGAAATTTTGATTATCAAATACACTTTATTTAATCATCTTGCAATTAAGAAGTTATGTGTATAAAAACTTAAAAGATAAGTCTCTTATGTGGGCCAAGCTGATAATATGATTAAGTACCAAATTTTAACTGAAGTGGCTCATATAAATTGTTAGAAGCAGTGGGGTTTTCTGGCAATACTGTTGTGGAATAATTATAGAATGAAAATACTGGAATAAGGTTATTTCAAACGTGGTGCAAGGTAATGTAAGCCAGAACTCTCAAAGTCCGTTAATAAGTGTCCTTAACTCAGTGTTAATACCTTATTTAAGATAATATGTTGTGCACTCTTTAAATTGTTAGCTTGGAACAGATGATTTATGTTTCTCTTGCATATAAACAAGAATTGATGCCCTTATCCTATTTGACTGGAATTGTTAAGCACTTTATTCTTAGTCTTGTACCAGAATGATACCTAAAACATAAAACAAGCAAGATTTTTAATAAACATGGGGTTAATTTGAAGTGCCTTGATTTACAAGTATTAGAGTAATGCTCTCTTTCAAGTATTTACTGAGGTGTTAGAAAATTTGTGTTCCCATTCATCTCAAAGAGTTAGCGTACTGCAGTCTCTTTGTTTCAAAAACATTAAAAAGTGGCAGTTGAGAAAGTTATTGGAGCCAAGTCCCCATCACCCCCCCTTTCTTAAAAAAATCCAAGCAATTATCATTCATTATTTTTTGGGAGAATCTGGAGCAAATGCCACTGTTAATTAATCTGATCCTGTTCAGATCTTGGTTTTGCAGATTTCTGGTTTTTTTTTTTTCCCAGGTGTTGCCTTTTCTTTTTTGACCTGATAGTTCAGCTTACTTTTATGTATTTCATATCTGCATCATGGTTTACTCATCTACTTCTATTACTTTTATTGGTAACAACTGGACTTTGCCAGTATAAAAGGCAGTCAGTGCATGCACAGTGACTGACACAATCAGTATTTCACTGACAGATATACAATATTATGTTAACCTATACAGAAGCCTTTCCCTCCACCTCATTTCAGTTTAACTACTGGTGCAAGTGGATGCATTTTCTTTTCTATTTGTTGGTTATTGGCCCTGTGTAGGTTTTGCTGGTAAGAGCAGCAGACACCATTGTCCGCTGTCCTGCTGCTGGTGGTTCAAAAGAAATAAAAAATAAGTTCATAAGAAATCTGTCACGTTCAATTTTTATGCGCAAACCTTATTTCCAGGATTTTAAGGAAAGCTAAGCTGTTTTTATGATCTGGCATGTAAAGCAAGGGATATTTTCACTTTGGCATAGTTTTGACTTAATCTGTTAGGAGCTATGCAGAGTGATGACATGCTTACGTATATTCTTAAAAAAGAAGGAAGAGGAGAAGAAGTGTTAGCCAGTGAAAATTTCACACAGACATGACTGAAAGAAGGAAAATTGAAGTGAAAGTTCAAACCATGGCAATGGGAAATTATATTCCTCTGAGCAGAGTAAAATGAGAGTGCATACACAGAAAAAGAATCAGTGAAAACCATAAGATGACATCTCTGAGGTTGTCTTAAGATAAAAATTAAAGAATATCTAGAGCTGGTGGGGTGAACACCAATAGAGAGTCTGATGTTATTCCATTCCCAATTAGAGAACTTCAGCTTCCGTGCATCATTTCATGTGCATAGGAAGAAAATAATTTGGAATAAGATCTGATATTTCAGAACAATTTTATCTCCCACTGACATCATCTAGGGTGACTTTGATGTCCCAAACTAGGCTTGCAAAACTGTGGCAGTCCATAAAGACTCTATAAAAGGGAAGTCCTAACAAATCGTGTCATATATATGTTATGTCACACTGAACCCCTGAAATGATAAAGATCCAGAGATTCCACAAGGTCCCTTGAGACATTTACTTTTGCTGTTGACTGTACATGCAAACCAGTCAGATACCTGGGAGATGAGAAGTAGAATGAAAGCCTAAGGAAAGAGCAACCATTCCTGAAAATGTTACAGCAAATGACTTTGCCAAGGTTGCTCAGGAAATAGGAGTCAGGCGGTATAAATCCAAAGTTTTTAGTCCTGATAGCTCTCTGAAAGCAGCTCTTTCATTTCTTTCATCTGGAGCTGCCACAAACCCCATTTATATTTCAGCCATTGTCCAAATGAAAGGAGAAATGAATTTTCAAGTTCTCTTTCTGTTGCATCGTCTGTTTATCACGCACAGTGTTGTTGCACATAACACCAGGATGTAAGATGATTCAGGGACTAATGTCTTCAGTCATAATGTGGGAAAACAGTGAAGCAGTTGGAGAGTAATTTCTCACACCATTCTGCCATGGCAGTTCTTTCTACTATGATTTAAGAAACTACAGGCAGTGGAAAAGGTTCCCTTTGAAAGTGTTTTAAATGTCAAATATAAGATTCATTTCTATACTGCTTTAATCCAAATGCCAGAGTTCTGAGCTGTGCTATCAATCTGACCAGGACTTCATGAGCTTTGCCTATCCAAACAGCTGTCTCTGGACTGAAGTCCTCCTAACACTGATGTATAATATCATCATATTTGTTAGGAAGACATGACAGTTCCTTTGTAATCACGTGCTGTAGCATGCTTAGGCTCTTTTACTAGGGCTCTTTGTGAGACGCTGCCTAGGAGCTGCATTGTGCCTGGGTGTCATACACTGAAGCAATAGACTGGGAAGCCAAGGCTATAGGAGGGAAGAAACCCTAGAATTATCAGGCAGTGGGAGAAAATCAGTAGGGTCAGGGATGCTTCCCACAGAGATGCTAAATCTAGACCTGATCACTGTTGTCTACAGACATAGCCTCTGCCACAGGGACTCTGGAACTGACTCTGATGCCTTATCTGCTGATGCTCTGCTTGAAAAGGGCACGCCTGAGAAAACGTTCAGCTCCACTTGGGAGGATGGATCTGTTACTGAACAGTTTCTGTTCAGTCATTACAAAGGAATATATAACCTCCCTGTGCTGGAAAAGATATATCCTCCTTCAGCTCTAAGTATGACTATTCTCAGCTTTTAGCCAGGAGGTCCTAGTTTGCCTTTTGATATTAAATCTTTTTCTCCAGGGAAATTTACAGGCTTCTCCTATTTTCATCATATTTTTTAGTCCATTAATTTTGTGATTCTTCTTTTCAAATTTGCAAATAATCTGCCCTATCCTTAAAGTATGGTCATCAAAATATATTTCAGTAGTAGTTTTCTCATTACCAGATGTAGAGGTAATGCTTTTCCAGGATATTTCCCTCTCTGCCATCACGTTAGCGAAGTTAGCTACTACAGTACACTAAGCTGTGATCCCCCTTCGCAATGTGTGCAGCATCTTTTTTCTGAGCTACTGTTTTCTTTCTCATACAAGGGCTACCTTCCTTCATAGGAATTTCCTAAAAGATGTTCCTGTGAATCTTTTGACCTACTCAGAATTATTTCTTTTTTGCAAGATAAATGATCTTGTACCTGTTAGATTTCAATGGAGTAGAAACTTCCACAAGAGGACAACACCTTTCTGCTATGTAAGTAGTCCTGAAGCAAACAGCTCAATAGCGTGACAGAAATTGCTGTCTGACTCTTACTTCTACTAAAACTTAAAGGCTAGCCAACAAAAGTCCATGTTTTCTAATGTAAAATAGAAAGAACTTAAATCATTGGGAAGGCTGTTCAGACAAGCAGGGATCATTTACCTACTATTTTTTTTTCCTTTAAACAAAAAAAAACTTTACATAAATAATTTTTAATAGATTACAGTTAGTCAGCCAGTCTCCTTCCAGAAAGGGCTGCTTACTAGTTACCTGTTGCAGAAAGGCAATTATATTATATAGGAAACAAATTTTGAATCATCAAAGTAGCAATGGTGAGGAAACGTCTTCAACTACAACTTATTGCACAAGTTTGTTTCAATGCCTTGACAGTGCTTTCTGTTTCTTGGTACCCATCTTCTAACATGAATGTCTAGCTATGATTATTTCCAGAAATTCTGCCAGATAACAGTTATTTCCTAAGGCTACATTTGTTAGAGCAGAGCGTGTAAAGCAAGCATAGACTTTTGCTTCAGAAGTGACCTCTGCAACACTTACTTGCTCCCATTTACTTCTCAGACATGTTCTGTCTCCCAGTTGTTATGACACTGCTTGGTCTGGGCCCACAAATATATTGCAGTCATCTCCCCACCTTCTGCTACAACTGCAGGTGGCAATGAGTGCTTGGCATACCAGCTGTAATTATCTTGCCCATCAACCCAATACATCTTTTATTGTTGGTATAGGTATTATTGCCACACAGGCCAATTTGTTCCAGGTAAGCCAAGCTGTTTGGGTACTGATTAATTAAAAAAACTGAGTGAATCACTCAGACTGAAATGATATTGAGCATTTGTATGCCTTGCCTTACTTAAACTAAAATATTTTCAAATCCAAGCTACTGACCTTAAAGTAGCTACAATTTAAAATAGCATCTACAAAGACTTACATCCAAATACCAAGCAGGATCTCTTTTTGCAGAAGACAGTGGGACCAGAAGACTAAACAACACCAGGCAGGAGCAGATATGTTTTAAAGTGAAAGAACCATTGGTTTTCGTCAACAGAACAATGTACATACAATGATCTATAAAAAGCAGTCATACTCTTAGACAACTAATACCATAGGTACTAGCTATTTTTCTCTAGTGAAATCACATAAAGATAATTACAGGTTCCAATAATCTACAAGATTTTTTAAATAAGCAAACAAAATGTCTGTACAAAATTCTATGTAGGCATGGTTAAAGACAAAGGGAGGGATCAAATTATTGTACAAACTGTTTGAAGTTTTCTTTTGACCACAGTTAAATTTAAAGAGCCAATTTTATGCAGCAGCTTTTCTGCATGGGAAATGAAAGGATGAAAATTAGGATGTGAAATAGTGACCCTGCAAAATAACCCTGAAGACTCTAGATGACACTATGAAGATCAAGTATACATCCTGAACAGCTAGATTCGTATTATAAAGTTTCCCATGCACAATTCAAGATTAAGCATTTGTTAGAGTTCTTAATTTTGGATGATTTAGGTTTAGCACTTGCTTTTGGAGGAGAGTTTAATTCAAAGACTGATTTTTACGGGGGTTTTGAAATAGGCAGGGGAAATTAGGAATTGTTTTCCTTTTGTCATCCCTTTTTTTCTTTGAATCAATGCTGATAAAAATGAACAGACAGCTTACAGAGATTTGCATTCATACTACCTTGCTGCCAAGCATGATCCTTTATAGATACGTTTAACCCGGTGTAAAACAAAAACACCAGCAATGTAAAGATTGTTGAGCAGTATGATAATACATTTATGCTGTGCTAATGTTTTTCTATTATAGTAGTATCTAGTTTGAATTATTTTCTTCACTCACCCCCCTCACGCACACACTTTATCAGGAAGTTTAAGTAAAAGAAAATACTAGATGTACTTCTTTGCTGCCAGCAGATGTGCCCTGTATGAGTCAATGTTCAGTTTGTAATAGTCAACAGTAACCAAGGCTTGAAGTATATGAACTCTAGCATGACACACAAGTTGTTTTTATTTTGGTTTGGTTTTTTTTTTTTTTTTTGTTATTTTGTCTGAATATCTAGTTTAAATGCAATGTGATATTTGGAGATCCAGCACATACTCTGGGAAATCCATTCAAATAGTAAATGTAACCGTGTCTGACATAGGATTTCTGGGAGAAAAAAAAAAAAAAGATCACCCTATTCTTGCTTTTGGGAAGAAAAAGGAAGAGAAATATTTAAATTTTTAATTCTATCAATCAAAAACTACCCGAAATATAATGGGAGGGTTAAAGGGCTCCACCTCGTTTATTTTACTCACAGAAATGATTCCACTGAATTGGGTGAACATAGTATGTGTAAATGGGCTCAGTGCATGGGAGGAGGGTGGGGCGGGGAAGTTGTTAGATGTTCCTATTAGAAAGCACTGTAATCTTTGGCAGTGGCAGACGGAGTCCAAATTTCCTTTCTAACAGACAGGCTAATCAGTAGCAATTAAGAGGCAAAGTAGCAGACTAATAAAGTACACTTGTCACCAGTTGTCATCTTAGCAATCAATTCACACCTCCACAAGGAAAGCATCGAACCTTCAAGTGCTCTACTGACCCTGGATCCCTGAAGTGACAGGAGGATTAGGGCAAAGATAATGTGCTGGGAAGTTGATAATGAAGTGGTGGGATTACAAAATGAGCTTCATCCTTGATAGACAGTAAAAGGGAGTGTTCAGTCCCTCTCCAGCAATGAGGTTCATGTGGATAGTCTCATTGACTTCCACATCCATTCAGGATCAGGACCTTAATTTAATTAATTAGATCTTTTCTTTTCTTAGTTAAGTCCAAAGCATGCAACTGTGGCAACTTTGCCACAGAAATTATCAGATATTTCTTAGGTAATTAAATTTACTTTCCTATGTTGCTTTTTTATCTTCCTTCTATGAGTTGTATTTTGCGGACAATGATTATTTGCATCATTTTTACAATATGTCATTATTTTTAGAGAGATATAATTTTTTAAAATAGAATCTACATAAATGCTTTCCCATGCACTGGTTGTTTTAAGAAAAGACAAACTATGTATTGTAAGTAGAATACAATGTCATACATTCAGTAACAAAATGGTGTCATCTTCTTGCTCAGCATTACAAATATGTATGTGTATATATATATTTAAAGATAGGTACTGTATGATAGTAGCATTTTGAGATGTGAATACAGAAATAGAGTTCTTGTAGATGTTGTTGAATATCCTTACTTAAAGCTGTCCAATGTATTTACCACCTAAAAACCCCACTTCTTTCCATTAAGTCCCTTCTTATCTCTTGTTAAATTTTATTTGAACTATATCTGTAACACATTTCAAAAGAATATGTTGATAATAAAGAGGGAGGGGAAAGGGTACAAAAGACCACTTCTGGTATTTTAAGCCGTGGTCTTCATTAGATGTTACTCTGCTGCTTCATTGTAGCTAATTAACTTGTATATTGAAAACCCTTTAGAATGATTTGATACAGGGAGATATGGGAATACATTGTGCTGGGATTAGCACATTTATATTGCTGTAGCTTTGTCCCTGATGTTTGGGTTCTCGGGGAGGTAACCATTTACAATTTTAGCTCTTTTAGGATCATTTGTAAAGCAGTATGAATTCTACAGATAAGAATTTCCTCAATATCTGCATTACTTCAGTTGGAGACCTACAGATAGATAATTTGCTCCTATATGCAAGAGTGCTAGAGTGTGCCCTGTAAGATCAGCTTTGAGAAGCTTTATTTGTTCTTCTTGTTCTGTAGTTTTGAGAAGTAATAGAAGAAAAAAGTAGGGTCTTCAAAGTACTAACATAAAAAATGGATTTTGAAACAAGATATTTTATGTTCTTTGATCATCAAAATGAAATTTTAAATGCATCTGTGTTGTGCCCTCTGTTTTTAAGATTTTGAATCTCCTGGATTCTAGTATTACAGTTAAGCACTCAAATAGCTAGGTGAGCATGCTGTACACATTTTTCCTTTTGCCTACTTTATACAATACAGTACTATTAATAAGTCTGTGAAATATTGCATGTGTTGTAATTAATTAACACTTCATAGAACACAGCTTTCTGTGGAAAATTGGCTCTTAAGACTGAGGCTCAAAACTTTTTTTCCCCAATTCTAGGGGTAAAAATGAAAATTGCTTGTAATACATAGCACAGGTGTGAAATTCCAAATGCTGAATTCAAGCCAAAGAACATGGCTCAAGCATTTCTAAGACAAAAGTCACAAGTAATTTGTTTCAGCACCAGTAATATGTCTGTGGAGTAGCATGAACTTAAATCAGGAACGAATGATATTTTCTAACTTGTCATTAAACAGCTATTTTAATTACTTCTTTAACATTATAATACATTTACATTCTTAAAAACAAAAAAGGCATTTCTGTTCGAGACCTTAACCTTGGCTCATATTATTACTTTTGAAGGAGTTGCTGTGATATGTCATTTCTTTACAACTTGGGAGAAAAACAGAGCTGAAAGGCCTGTTTTGCACAAGCTAAGAAAGAGGTTTTGGAGAGAATTTACTTCTAGTCATTAACTTCCTGGGTTGGAAGAGAGCTGATGGCCTAGAATAGCAGATGAAGGCAATAACGCTGTGCTGATTCTGATCCACAGATCAACACAGCCTGTGAGCGGTAAATACTGAACTGCAGCTGTTTACTGTACACTTATTGCCTGTGATTTATACAAAGATGAGGTCAGATCCTGTCACTTCTATAAGGCTGGTTAGTTGCGTATGTCCTGAATATGAGAGGGGCAGCAAGTAAAGATGAATATGCAATAGCAATCTCTATTGCAGGAATGTTGTCTGAATTTAATACTCAGTATCCATACCTGTGAACCCTTTAATTTTCTGTTACAGAACAGGTTTTGATCTTTCTTTATGGTTGCAACACATAGGCGTGGGGGCACTTTAATTTCACTTTGATATGACATGGCGAGCCATTTTTGAAACAATATGTGCAGTCAGTCTTTTATTTATTATTTCCTTTTGTGCTCAACAGATTGCCCATTCAAAATGGAAGAGCACAAACACTGTTGCCTCCTTGGTCACCTTGCTGTAAAGTCGTAGTGTAGCAAATATCTAATATATGCATACATGTGGGGACTGTTTAAACCCACATTTCACACTGCCATAATTGATTCATTGGTTTTGAAGAACAAAACAAAAACAAGAGTCCTTGTCCAGCTGCAGCAAGCAAGAGCTAGGACATATGCCAGTGTGAAAGAGAGGGTAAGGCAGGAGACCCCTGCCCAAAACATCAGAACAAAGGGAGAGCAATTGCCGTGGCAAGGCATGGGATAAATTAAATACCCTATTGTATGAAATATGAATGGATTGGGATTGTGAGTTGTGGTGTGGGGGGCTCCTCTCTGTTGTGAATTAGCCACATGATTACCCAGATTACACGGGAAAATGGCTAAGGTAAATAAGGCCAGCCTTCTGCCACCTCCTCCCCGGGGCTAGAAGTGGACTGCCACAACCTCTTCCCCACTGCCAGGAGCTGAAAGGGAAGGGATGGAGAGGAAGGAGAGTGAAGGCATAAACCATGTGTTTAACAAAAATAAGGATTTCAGAGGCAAAAGCATGAAAACATCTTTCTGATCAAGCGATGTGTGAGTATCGTTCCCTGTGGAAGTAAATTGCTTGGAAAAAAAAAAAAGGTCTCTTATTGTCTCCTTTTTCTTTCTGCCATCCCAGGCTAAGGGGGACCCATCTAGTGATGATCACAAAGAGTGTGGAAGGCACAGGCTGTGTCCTGCAGTCTTCTCTCCCTTCCATAATCTTGCACACAGATTAGTTCTACCTTCTGTTCCCATCATGCAGCTCTTAAGGTCGTGGGCTAGCACTGTGAAAACTGTGTTTATCCAGCCTAGGGCAGCTCAACAGAGGAAGGAGAGATTATTTCCCTGTGTTGGCATCTTAAGGCACATATAATGAGCTATGATACAAAACAAATGCATGTCTATGTTACAGAAGGTCAGGCTGAGAGATCGCACTGCTAGCTTCTTCCGAGTTTTCAGTCTTAAAAATACCTGTTTGCTGTGCCTAGAAAATCAGGAATAAACTGATAAACAGTGCTGACTGCCAAACTCTCAGCTTCTGCGGGATGGTTTCAAAAGAAGCGATAACAGAAATCATCAGCAACTCCTGTACGCCTATTCACAGTATGAAATGTATAATACGAAATGTCTATGCATATGTTATATACATATGTTATACATATAGTCTTAAGCCGTCTCAGAGAAGCTGTATTTTATTTTAGTTTCTCAGCTGAAAAGGCTTCTAATGTTCATATGTCTTGTAGCATCTTTTACAACCCTGATCTCTGTCTCTTTTATCCTGCAGAGAGTTAAATTGGAGGTACTGCGTGATGTCCCACCTTATTGCAATGGTACTGCCAATACCTAAACTGGGATGCAGCATCCTTGCAGGGAGAAGCATTTACAGAAGGAACTCTGTGACAAAAGTGAAGTGTCCAGCAAGGCACTCAAAGACAGCTGGGCTCCCAAAGGAAACTACAAACAGCTGGGTATTTTTAGGAAGATTTTGGTGCTAAAGTTGCAATTGCTCAGAAAGTATTTAAGTGGGTTAAATAAAGACCTGGTGCTCCCTAAAACAGAAAAGAATCAGTTTGAGAAAATACCAGAAAAAAACAAAGTTTTGAAATGAGGGGAAAGGGGTGGTCTAACTTCTGTGATTTTCTTTTTTCTTATTTTCAGATGACCTACTAAAAAATTTCAGGACAAGCTTATGAATAGTTTGTCTTAGCTCAAATTTGCACTCTTCTCTATATAAAATATTCAGCTGAAACTTTTTGCCCAAGACTAACTTGGACTACTACGTTAAGATGATCCACTAATGGAAAAACAAATTAAGAAACACACTGGCAAATGAGAACAGTAAACTCATTAGCATTCCACTGATTATTATTTATAAATATTCAAACATTGCCCTATTTATGAAAATATTCACAAATCATAAAAAAAAAATAGAAAAATGTTTTAAAAGAATTAAGTGAAGACCTGTTGCTTTCTGTATTTCATCTTTCAAGTCTTTACCAAAGGGTGGATAAAACCACAGAAATATAATTTTACAGAGTTTATTGCCTAATCACCAGATGGAGTGTTTATTGTAGTTTGCTTAAAGTTTATGGTAGAAGTCAGCTCCTTGCCTTTTTTTTTTTTTATTTTGCGTAGTTCTTTTATACAGTATGAGCTTCTCAGATTTTTCACTTCTTGTCCTAATCTTCTGAGCATTGCCACTTTGTCTAGTTATGTAGTAACTGTATTTCAGACAGGGTTAGTTGCCTGCCAGTTCTGAAGGAGTCTATGGGTTTGTATCTGTGTATGTGTTTAGCAGAGAAGGTGTCACTTCTTTACTAAGCTTGTGCTTTCTTTTAACAGCATATTTCATTACATTTCTTTATTTGCAAAGGCATCTTGAATGTGCTGAACTTTATTGATGGTTTCTAAGTGAAGTTAAATGAAAAAGCCCAGGTTTGCAGTCACTTTTTATTTGAATTCCATTTTTTTTTCTTTCTGCATAGCTGTCTCCATTTACAATCTAAGGATATCTAAAGCTTTGTGGATAGCACTTGTTATTTTTACCAAACTAAATCAGAATAGTTCAGTGAAACACAATGTTTTGTGCAATCTGTATATTGTTTAAAAATGGTGCAGTCCATCATTGTATCCATAGTTCTCTGTTTGTTTTTAGATAGTGAAATTTCCATGCGCTTTCAGTTTAACATCTAATTCTACTGCTTATACAAACAGTTGCAGTGTTACTGGAAATAAAAGCTCAGTTCAGATCTTCCTTTAGTCTTAAAATCTGTTTCTCTACAGTATTATTTTGAGTGGCTTTCATGATTGTGTGCTCTGGAAGTGCCCAGTAAGCCACCCATATATGCATAGTACCCCAAATAAAAAGAGAGAATCTTCCTAGGCAGATTTCTTTCTACTGACCTGCTTCTTGTTAAACAGATGTAGAGGAGGAGTTTATCGATTGAGCAGCGAGGAAGAAGGATAAATTGATCTGATACTGAAGTGACACATTTTTTGCTGAGAAGGGGACTTTTCTGATGGGGAAGGAACAAATTGATTTATTAGTTAATTGAAGGAAAGAATTCACTGGGAGAGACAGTAAGAATGTGATGAATGTTATCTTCAGGAAAGAAGGGGTTTGCAAATATATGCACAAATATTTATCTCTTTTCTCATTTATCTGCCTTTTAATTAATGTGTAATTGAGATGAGTAGCTTCACCTTGACTTTTTATTTGCCACACTGCTCATTCATTGGACTTCTGCAAGATGAGTAGATCTAGTTTTGTGTGAAAGTGTTTCTTTTTAAATATGACTGAAAAAGATCCCACCTTAATGTCTGCAAATGTTTGTCACTGATGCTTTTTTAAGAATGATGTGGCTCATGCTTCATTTTACTGAGTCTGCCAGTAAATGTTCTTTTACACTAGCTGCAATTGCTTAATCCAGACCTGGATTTCAATGCATGTTAGGCATCAAACTCCCACTGAAATCAATACGAATTTAATTTTTCAGATTCCACGAGGCAGCTCTTCCTATTAGTAGGACCTAAACTGTGTCTATAAGTGTAGTCATTGCTCCTTAACCCTTTGGAGAAGACACCTTGATTGTTTGGCTTGTGCAGCAGTGCTCTCATCTGTGACAGGGCTTCCAATTGCTACAGTGATAAAAAACCCAATTAGAATAGTAAAAGTAACACCAACAAAAGTAATACTAGTAGTAAGAAATACACACTGGTGCCATATAAATCTTAATTACTCCAATGTCTAATTTCTAATTAATTTAGAATTAATTTCCTAATTTCTGTCTGGATGAGGTTGTCATAAACTTTATGTGGCACCTTTAGGAGACCAGAGATGTTTTCAATACCATTTTACAGAAATGGCTCAAAATACTGTATTCTGAGGGTTCTAGTTCTTAGAATGACCTCAAGGAAGTTTCTGTCCTCTCCTTGGGAAAACTGTGTTTTTAATGGGGTTGGGGAAGGAGCCTATTCAGGGAATTGTCCATGCTGTGAGATGGCAAATGGCAAAGTCCCCAGGGGTCAGTGTGGTCATTGAAGCTCAGTGTTGTAATGTTACAATAATTTCCCTCTTGCAATGACGTTACCCTGGGGACTGTGGGGAAACTGAATGTTACAGACTGCTTTGACTTGAGAAGCGGTGTCTGTTCCTTCTTCTCCTTACGCCCTTCCAATCTGCTCAGGCATGCCATGGCCTTATTGTTGTCACTATTAGATATGATTCAGCTGCATTTACAGCAGAGATATTGTAGGAGTGAGCTCTGCAAAGAGTAATAGTAGAATTTTTAAACTCCCGGGGGGAGGAGGAAGGACTTCAATTAGCAAATAATAAGCTTAGCCCATAAACTGCCCATTAAAAAAAAAAAAGCATTGAGAAGGAAATGGATAAAGAAAAAGTTTTCAAATAATTTACATATAAGAAAGAATTCCTGAGTGTGGAAGAGGGATTGTGTTTTTTCGAAATACATTTCTTATTTTAAAAATATAGGAACAGCTTTGCTTAAAGTCACTTGTCCCAGGCAACCACACTTACACCTCTCTGTTGTTGTAGGAACGCCAGAGGGAGGTGAGTGAGGGAAAGGTATTTAGGAAAGTTTGTGCAGCTGGCAAAGATCTTTAAATTTGAATTCTTAATGGGAAACTTATGAACACACCAGAACTGAACAAATATTTCTGTTTGAATAATTTGTATGACAATGCTACTACTAACATACAGCTAGCACAGTTTGGCTGACAGAGGAGGAGAGGTGTCACTGTCATATGATATCCCTTGTTCTGTCTTGCATTGCCTGGGATTTCACCTTGGACTGAGTCAATCCATCATCCTGCTAAAGAGGAAAAAAATCAGCTGTGTTTCTCCATAGAACAAAGGAATGGGATTGAAGGATGTTTTGCTCCATTTTCCTTCATAATAATTTACAAGTTTTCCCTTGCAGAAAGTGGAACCTTAGAAAGTTCTTTCCCAAATAAAAAACTTGCTCACAGAGTGACTGTTAAATGTGCACTGTGCATTTGTCAGGGATGTTCTAAGTGATACTGAAGCTGACAGAATACAAGCAGGAGCTGACAGCTTCACTCCAGTTACAGCTTATTAAAGGCTGCAGGGGCCTGGGGGCTCCATCTTGAAAAAAAGACCACTGCAAATTCACCAGAGCACTTCGTGTTTTACATCAACTGGCACCGAGTATTCTAGGTATCACACTCAGTAATCAACCTCTGTCTCCAATGTTGGAGTATTTGATAACAGACACAGTAAGAATTACCTTACATTATGTACATACATTATATTATGTATGATGAACAGCAGTGTAAAATGTCATCATTGCATATGTCAACCCAAAAGTGTGAGTCAAAGCTTGAGGATGGGTCCTCTCCCAGCCTTCCTCGTATTTCCATATTGAGCACACAGACTGAGCCCTTGTAGGCTGAGCATGCTGGCAGTTTGTGAGCTTTTCCCCGGGTGCTCTAGCCATGGTCAAGGCTTCAACTGCAGCTAGGGGTCTAGCATGACCTAACCAGAAACTTAAAAAAAATCTCAGTATCCAAGAGTGCTAGTCACTGTCCGAAATCAGACAAACATGGATAATAAAATTTCACTTTTTATTTTCCCTGAGTTTTAGTAAAATCATTAGAGAATTTTCCTTGCATTATTTCTACCAGGAGATTTTCATTAAGCAAAACAACAACATTTCTCCTTTCTGCCCTAAATTTCAGTCTTGCTTGATTAGCACCAGAGGCCAGATTCCCAAAACTGCTGATTAAAAAAATCCATGTAATCTTTATAACACTTTGGCAAGGTACTTTTTAAAAACATTTGAAAATAAATCACAGCTTTTGGCTTCATAATCAGAACTGCAGGCACAAAAAATAGTAAGTCAAGTCATAGAGATTTGTTAGCAATTTTTTTTTACATTAATCCATTAATATATTTTTAGAATTGCTAAATATTTCAAGCTCCAGACTGAGAGCTATTCTTAGGGTGATTTCTTCACTTAAGTTGAGCTCAGGTATTGCTTTTGATGTCCATTTTCATTCACCATCTGGAAATTAGTTTTTCAAAAGTGAGTATTTATTGAGAAGAATACTCAGAAGATGTGCCTCCAAAGAAATGGTATTTAAAATAATATATCTATCCTGATCTGTTAATAATCGGCAAGTTGGTTTTTATTACTTTTGAGAAACTGTTCAACAGTGTACCAGTATATCAACAGAACCTTTTCATAGTCTGAGTCCTCTTGGATTGACTTTTAAAAGGCAGCCACTAGGACCTGGGGGCTTTAAAACTGCAGAACTCGGGGATTTGCTGATTTCCTCCTACTGAGTAACAAGAACCCTATATAGGCATATTCCAGTATGTATGTGTGTGTCTGCATTAATTTTTTTTATATATTTACACTTGTTTAAGATTATATATATACATGTTTACACAAAATATATACCATAAATACAAAAATTCATACAGATATACACACTCCTCTTGCTTCGTTTTCTCCCAGCCTTCTTTGAGTCTTTATTTGTTTTAAATCACTTTTTTGCTCAATTAAAGCTCTGTTGGACCCATTAAATTCTGCCTCTGGTGTTTCAGACTTATTTTTTATATTATCTTTAATTTAAAACAGTAATAACAGGAGAATATAATTTCCATTACTAGAATAGTTTATATTTAAAAAAAAACAAACACAAAATAAGAGATATAAATTAGAATCTATACATTAAAAATGTGCCCACTCTATAAGGGACACGTGATATTTTGTCTGGGATAAGAGAGTATTAAGTGAGTGCATGTGGGAGAGACTGGAAAAGAGAGAGCTTAGGAAAACAAATGTCCTCTGCTGAAGTAGTTCAGTTTGCATAATTTATTTTATAATATGGATCCTTTCTGGTGTGTGAGTGCTCCTTCCCTCTCTCCTCCCTCCTGCCTTTCTTTTAAAAATAGGAATTTCTGTGCTGCTTGCATTCCAATATTTCAGTTCAAACAGGGTGCCTGGCAGTAGATCAGCACCTTTGTACTTGACTGCTCACTGCTGATGATCCTTGTTTGCTGGTAATCTAGATTTATGGTAAATCTACCCTTTCCCTTCATCTACAAGGTCCAGGGACATTCGGGTAGCCAATCTGCCCTTAAATATGTCTCTGAGGAAATGGTGCTAATTAGTATTGGAATTTACAGCCTTCCATTTTATTGACTTGTCCTACTTTCTTCGATAATTAACTAATGAGTAAAGTAATGAGCTATGTTAGTCAGTCTTGATGTTCAATTAAACAGCAAATCAATTATTGAAAATAGTTTCGGACAGCTCTTGTGTCATCATAAGGAGTGCGTGTATGTATATGCATGTTTCAATCATGTACCCTAGATGTGGCAGCGTCCCTCACTGGAGGGTATGTGGCTGCAGGGGGGATGTGTGATCACAGCCAAACCCTACCAGCAATCCCACTTGCCCACGTTTTCCGTTCTCTGCTTAGTTCCACTAAGTAGCGCCCTTACGCTGTGCCTCCCCCAGGTTAGCTTTGCAGAAGGCCCCAAAGGGTCCTTCCAAACACTGGATTGTGGTAAAACAGAGAGAACTTTTGGGGGATGGGGAGTTTGGCAGAGGGATGAAGGGAAGCAGGTGTGCCTGTTCACAGCTGTGAATTTGCCTCTTTGATTGGCACATGCAACCTTTCCCACTGATGAATGGAGTAACCTGCTCGGTATTACCGCAGCAGAGGTCAATACGAAAATATTAGTTCTCAAAGCCCTGTGTCTCTTCTGGTCACAGCAATACTGAGGGGCAACAATGAGGATGACAAGGAGTACAGACTTTTCCTCTGAGGGCTTTTCATACCAGCCTGAGCAGCAATTGCCCGTGGGAAGAGGCTTCCAGGACCATTGTGTCATGCGTCCCCTACACCATGCCCATATGGTGGGGTGGCACCAAACCTGGGAAAGTGCTGAACCTCACATATGTTCCTACCTGGCCACTGGCAGGTCAGGTCACTGTTTGCCTGGGTAAAGTACTGACTCTGTCCTTACAGCACAGGTGGCTTCATTTAGCAAGGGCTGAGCACCCTGTTTTGTCAAGGTGAAAAAATATAGACATTTATTCTCTACCTAATGCTGTGAGTTCAATTTTGCCTAGGAAATGTGAAGCACAGAAAACTATAGGTGACACTTTCAGTAACTTGCTGGCTGTTAAGGTTTAATTATTCTTTCATTTGAACTTTTTACCCTTTCTTTTTCCTTCAGGTCTTTCACTTCATCCTGTCTGATGCACTAGCTGATAGCACCTACGTGCCTGCTACAAATAATTCTGCGTGATTTTAAGTTCGCCCTCCTAATGACACCCAGCTTGTTGTGTTTACTGTTACTCTTAGTTCTGCTTTTCGTGTTAGAATGTGCCACAACATTATTACCAGGTACAGAAAGCAAACCTATCCTGAAAATTCAGCAGTCCAGGAACAACTTTTACTTATACAAATAAGTTTTGACTTGCTTTGTCAAAAGACCACCTTTCTATGGGCAGCGGCAGCTTTTAGAGGTGATGCTAATATTGCATTAAGCAGTTTGATGGCTTTAAAATGCAATAAAAATGTAAAGGTTATTAGATGGGCAATTTGGGTTAGGCTTAAAATTTTAATCTAATGTTATCAGATACACTGAACCAGAAATAACACTCCTAAGGCCTTCTTGTACTCTCTCGCAGTTCTGTTTGAGTAGCAAAGTGGCACAAATAGTACCATGCTGTGCCTTCAGGTTTTATAGTCATACAAATGTGTCCTTCAATTATTTGTTATTCGTAATAGTTGCCATATTACGATTTGTTTCAAAGACAGTGAGCTCCCCCCACCTTCAAAATTCAGAAACAAAAGCAGGCCAGCGAGTAAGATGCCTGGCTATGAAGTAAGGAGACTGAATATCTTTGCCTTAGACATCCAATTGAATCACGATTCACTAGAGAAACAACAAGCCAAAACAAATCAAAGACAGTTCAAAAAAAGGCAACATAAAGTTTTCATTTCCAAACGGTTTTAATTCGCTGTTTCATTTCCAAACAGTTTTAATTCACTGTTTCATTTCCAAACAGTTTTAATTCGCTGTTTGTGCTCTTTACTGAGAATATGCAAGGAACACAAACATTCCCATATGAATAAAATTACAATTTACATATGAATTACATTAGAAATATGAGCTACACTAAAGAGATAATTAGTGCTGTCCTGGGTTATGTGAGCGCAAACAAAATTAAATAAGAACAATTTCAAAGCCAAGTTTTGCTTTGCCTTTTTAACTAAGCTGGTTTAATCAGTGATAATGACTGAAATAAATCCATTACATATAAAACAATGCACAACATATCATACTGTGTGAAATGCCATTACTAAGTCCCGTGCCTTGGTAAATCATGCAGTCAAACAGGAGTACAATGTCACTGATATGATGTTACAGAGGATTTGCCACTCCTGGGGGCTCAGTGCTGAAGGTGGTGATTCCAGAGGTTTGCAAGAGAGCTGGATCCACCACAGGCCAGTGTCTCTGTGCTGCTCCAGAGAGAGTAGCAGGGAGGGGACATAGAAGGATGTATGGAAGGGATTTTTTAAACCTTACATATGAATGAAAAAGTGGTGCCGCCAAAAAAAAAAAAAAAAAAAAAAAAAGCCAGTGCTAGTAGAGAGCAGTAAGAGGGAGGGGGGCTGGAGAAGTGGGGGTGGGGGAAAGGAGAAGTGAGAAAGATAAAAATACCACCTAGAAGCAGACTACCTGTGCATCCGTGCCTCAGCCCCTAAATAGAGCTGTGGTTTATGACTACCTTGCCTAATGAGCTAAACTCTGGTGACCATAAAACTGAAATATAATTATGACATTAAAGATGCCTATATTTGAACTTAATTATTAATTAATTTAATGAGAGAATAGGAGGTTGTAAAATTGCTAATTAAACGGCTCTGTAAAACTGCAGACGGCAGAGGATTTACCAAATGATGAATCCCACAACAGTATTTGGGCTATATCAATATTCTATTAATATACAGTATGCCAGAGGTACTGGCTAGTACACTACTCACAGTTAAGCCGATGTGACAGGCATACAGAGTGAAAGAAAATGAAGGACATAAAATTCCAGATGACAGCAACCTTGAAGACGATCTCTGCCCCCACCTCTGTGGCAGTTTCTGAAATCAGTTAAATAAACTCAGAAATGCAGTATAAAAATCAATCTTACCATTGCAAATGTGAATAAATTGGCTTGAAGCAAATGACCTACCTATGGTCTTAGGCACCGTGGTGTTGTCGCTCTCTGCTTGCGTGTGGGAATGGTCAGAGCTAATCTGGACTTAAGTGCAACAGAATGGGAGGGATGCAGCACGTGTGTGTGGTGTGTGTGCTCATATGTGAAAGAGACGCTGAGTGAGAGGTAAAAATAACTGTCCCTGTGTGAATAGTGAATTTCAACTCAAGTGAACCTTCAGGGGCTGAAATCAAACCTGCGGGGGAAAATTTTAGGGATTCCCACACTGTACTATTAGCAGGTGATGAATTTCACTGTAATGATTAAATGGTAGTGCCATTTGGATTGCATTATTTAAAAATATAGATTGAAAGTGTGGAAAATATTTTCTTTTAGCATTGAGCCATATTCAAGGAATATCAAAAGAAAATGCAGGGTGTTTCATTCTGCATGTATCTAGAATGTCAATCATGACTAATTACTGGCATAAAAACAAAGGGGAAAAGTTAAGTATATCTTTGCAGTTTTGTAGGAAAATATGAAATATCACTGGGCAGCATAACAGAAAATCACCAGCAAACCCAGGTTAAATGTAGGAGGTAAGCTATGTTTTAATATTTGCACAAATCATTAGATTTATTGCTTTTTATACCTGTCATGTGGCATATCTTTTCCTTTATGCCTTTTTGGTTTTTACTGTTGTATTGACAGCAACAAGAAGTGATTTGACAGGAAAGACTAAAAATACAAGATCAAGAAAATACGGTGGGAGGAAACTCATCTGGTACTCTAAGAAAAACAATGCAGTCACTACAACAACATCTCCTATTCCTGGAAAATGGATGGAGGATCTTGAGACTAAAGAGACGAGTTGTATTCCCAAGTAGTTTGAGTTCTGGAGAAATTACATAAACTTTCTGTCCCTGAGTCTCTGCTTTCTAAACCAGGAATAACAGCAGTTTCTTGCCACTTATCATTCATGTTTCAGAACACTAAATTGAGGTTTGCAAGTAATTTCCGAGAAAATGATCTCTAGAAGTCAATTTTATTGACTGGCTTGAAACAAGACTTTAGAAAGTATCACTTCTTGCTTTGGTTTTTTTGATGTCTATCTTGGGACATTGGAACAATGTTTTAAGGATTCGTGCACTACGCACAATGGTCTTGTTTACTTTGCATCAAATACTAGTACAGTTCCCAGCCTTTCAATAATCAGAAACCTCAGTGGTGGTTTTTGTATGAGAATCTTCAGCTAAAATAGCTGCTGCTTAAGAAAAAATAATCTTGATCCCAATTTAGAAGACTGCTCTGGCTGATTTCTATCTTGTAATATGTGTAATTAATAAATATGAAAGCTTCTATGCATTTATTATCATTGTATCATGCCCTCCAGTTTTATAGATCCAGTTTCTCAAAAAGTTCTCTTACCAGAAATAAAACCAGAGAGATTTCTTCTATTGTGTGACCAGCTATCAAGCCTGCCCTTTATCTGGAGGCTTTTTTTGGGGGTCTGAACTGTATTTCACTTGCTCAGGTTTCAATCCCAGCAAGACAAGAGAATCAAAAGTCAGAACTGGTGTGTTTCTAGTAAAAAGGAAATGCCAAATGTCTCATCACCACCATGTTGCAGGTTACACGTGTTGCAGCATCAAAGAAATTGCCTCTGTCTACCAGAGTTACCACATGGTGAACTTTTACTGGTAGTTCCTCTCCTTGATAGAGAAATTCAATCCGCAGCACAGTGGCCAGCTTGAAATAGAAGATAAACAGGGTGACGAAATTTAGGGATCTTCTTGTCTTCAAGCTTACCTTGATGCAAGCATTGCAAACAGCTCCCTGTGAGAAATAAGTATTTGAGAAACAGTAAATATTGGTGAGAGTTATTGTCAAACCAAAAGCCTACTGGGCAGGGACGGGCAGCGATCTCCTCATTGCGAGGAGTGTAAGAGGTACAACCAACACCTCTGAACCTGAGGTTCATGAGACGCTGCAGACCCTGGGAGAAAATTATTTTGCCACTTTATCCTGCTGTAAGGGCAGGCAGCAGGCTGGTCACTGTTGCCTGACAGTGATCATAGGAGTGAATGAGCAGGACAGGTATCTTCACTGGGTGCCAGCACACGAGGTAGCAGCGCTGCTCTCAGCCTTGTGTTACATATCACCCCAAATTGGCTCACAAACTGCTAGTAGCGACTTGACTAGTATTTATGTACGTCACAGTTTGCAAACCTCTAGGGTTGCACATTCCTTAAACATGACGGGTAAAATTCAGCTGTGGCCCAGAGCTAAGCCATACAGTTGACAGAGGTACCTGTCAAGCTCGATCACCAGGAAAGAACTCCAAAGTAAAAACAGGCATGATTAACTACTGTTGGTACTGCAGGCATGTGCCAGGGTCTCACTGCAGTACATGTCAGAAGTGCGTACAAACCCAAAACTTTCATTGATTTGATTTAACTCCTGAGGATTTAAATAGTTTGCTTTAATCATGATTTAAAACATCAAGAAGGTTAACTTGGTTTAAGTTATCTTATTCTTGTTTGTGATTCTCCTTTTTGTTTTTACCCTTTTGAAAGCTTTCCCTTTTTCTGTTCCTTGGTAATCTGTAAAGTATTTGGATAAATACATCCTACAAGGTAAGCTGCCCACTTCATGTATTTGTTATTGATCATAAGGATAATTTATATCTTTGCCAGTTGGACAGTTTTTTAATTTCATATAATATTTGCTTCTTAATTTTTTACCTTTACATAATCTGAGAATATGGTGAATGCTGCACCTTTTTTTTTCTTTTCATTAGGCAAATACTATTTTTTCTTTGGTACTAGTTGTTGAAACTATTTATATAGTGCTTGCTAAGAACATAATCAAGCTAGCTCCACAAACTGAACGAGATTAGCAGTGGTGAAATATTTATAGATTTTTGAACACACAGGGATCAAGTAAATTTGTGCAGTGCTGAGATGCTATTTTTGACAGAGGGCTTAATATTATGGGATACTGGGAGAAGGAAAGGGATCTGCTTACTTTTTTTTAGTTTTAGATTGCAAGTTCTTCAAGGAGAAAGATAAAGCAACTTTGGGATCTGCAGTCTAGAGAAAACTCATGCTTTTTACTTTGCCACCAGATCACAGTTTTGTTTTAATCTTCCTACCCAGTTCTTCTCACTGCCTTTTTATGAACAGCCTATGAACTTTTCCATACCACAAATTAGGTAATTATCATAACGCCCCTACCCCAAATACAAATATATAGGTGACAGCAAATGGATTTCAGCTGCTGAAGTAAGCTGTTGTGACCTCTGTGGATATTTTGCTGCAGGGAATTAAATAACTTTTCATGTGATGTTGCAAGGAAGGCTGAAGCCTGGCAACCCTTCATGCTTGGCACGTGCTTGAAAAATCTAGCTGGATAATTTTCTTTTGTTCCAAATCACAAACCAGGCAAGCATCATAAACAAGGATGAGTCAGTCCTCCTACTCCGAAATCCTGAATGTGTTAATCTTTTCCTTACTCTGTCAGTTTTGATTTAATTCTGGAGGAAAAGTAAGGTAGGAAAGCAGCTTGACCGAAGCTGACTGCACTATCCTACAAAACTAAAGAATCAAGGTCTAATATTTCCCAGTTTTCCAGCACTTCAGGTCTTGTCCTTGCAGGAAGCTGATGCGCATCAGCCTTTGTTGTCGTGTTCAGAATTGGTAGCTCCACAAATCCTGTGGGCTTCTGCTGTGTTAGTGTGCTTTGCTATGGTTTGTCCAACCCAGGGAAGGCACCAGGAATAAAATCACTTTACAGGTAACCCAGGATAATACTACTTTTTTTTTCACCTATTTTCTTCCTCATGGTTGTTAATCATGTTATGCCTGAACGCAAAATTTGTTACAACCCCAGCTGGTCAGAAGAGTGTTTAAAAACTGCTCTAAATACAGTTCCCTGTCCTAGATTTCAGTGGGAATTTTCATATAGCTAAAACTACATGCCTGTTTAGGTGCTAGACTGCATTTGCAGGCAAACTTTAGCCTTTAGCCCCACCTTAATATTTGGACTTTTTATTTTTGTTTTGTGAAATTGGATAATTCTTATTTGTTTTATAAAAAACTCCCCTTATATATTAAAAGCTTATAGAGAAAGCCACAGCCATGCATAACAAATACGCTACAAAACCCTAACAAAAAAAGAAACAGCAGTATAAAAATATGTGGAAAGATGTAAATCCTAGCTATAAGAAAAAGTAATAATAATACAAATACAAAAAAGGTACCCTACTCACATGCATGTACAGTTTCAGGCACTGTTTTCTTCTGAAAGATAAATCTGATTGTAGACTATATGACATAATTTAAGTAAATATAGTCTGTAAAAACAACAACTACCCATTTTCAGCAGATCCACTTGAGAAACTAAAGATGAAAAGAAAAAGGTTAACAAAGTATCTCAGAAGTACAAGCGTGACAGTATTAATATCTGTGAAAAATTAAAGGAAGGGATCATAATACCACCTTTTTTCTTAAGTGTAGATATGGCTTGAAGGAGGATAGGAAGATAGAGGTGTGCTTGTCTTATGTGAATGCTTTCAATGATTGATTCATCTGTGTCTTCAGCTTTCTGGGTGTGAGAGAAGTTGTGTAAACTGGGAAATAAGTCACTCCGTGTTCTGGGATGAGGAGCAGAAACACTCAAGTTCTTGAGTTCTTACTGTTAAGAAGAGAAGAGATGCCTGGCATAGTAAATTAGATTGAAAGGATTAAATAACAGTTTGGTCTTTGCATTATGAAAAGTAAGTTCCCATCTGGTATGAATTTGCTTCTTGTTTACAAATGCCTTAGTCTGAACGAAGAATAGAAAAAAAAGAGTTTCTGCTCATTCCCTCAAGCAGATGGGAAATTCAGTTGCTGATGAACCTCCATCGTAGGCAGGCCAGTAGGATGCCATTTACAGTTGGCCACTGATATCTCTTCAGATAACTCCATGTATATATGCGCACTTGGCCATCCCTAAGCTTTTCTGCTGACATGAATTTGCTTGAAACATATCTCATTTCCTTTTGATGCATCCTGTCACAGTAATAAGGTGTATCACTGCATCACCAAATGACATTGGGACACATGACAACAGCCACCAACTGGATGACCTCACTTTTGCCCTACTTTGATCTTCTTTAACAATTTTTGGTGACTCAGGTGTATAGAACGATTCCCAGGAGATGGCTAAAAAAAAATGCAGATCACATGGGTTTCATATGCATTTGGGAATACCAGCTGCAGTGAACAACTGGGTAGCACAAGTTCAGGTTGCACAAAGGATTTAAATCATATATCACAAAATACTTTTCCTAAGCCTGTATCAGCCCTAACCATGAGTTTAAAGGCTTTTTTCCTCCTCGTGCTGTATTACTTAGGGGTCAAATTAAAATGCAATCCACAAACAAAACATTAATGATAGTAATAGGTCAATCTAGCATCCTTATTGAGTACACACGATGAACAAATATAAATGTTTAATCATAGCAATGATTGAGATATCCAGCTCCACCAATGTACCTATGATATTAATACATTTACATACACTTTTATACTTATGTAAAAGAAAGCAAAAGTTGTCCTATTAAAGAAAAGGGAGATAATGATTGTGTAGTATCAGTTTCAAATTTACGTCTTTGTTATTTAAGCCATTTTCAGAAGTATTTTAAGAGCAGAGGATCTGATTCTTATTTACACTAATAATATAAGAACGTAAAATAAACTAAACAATGGTGTAAGCTACATTTAATCTGCCCAGCCTGATACAAAATAAAGAGTAATATAAATGAGAAACTGTCCCAGAAGCTCTCCCCCTGCAAACTGATTAATATATCATTGTGAACTGCAATGTAGTTATCCTGTAAACAAAAATGACCTAGAGGTGTAATTGAATGGAAGCTTCTTTTAAACTGCTTGACTTGAATGGAAGGAAAAGCAGTACTCTTATATTTCCTCCTGTTTTTTTTTTTCTTTTTCCACTTATAACAGTTGGTCTAATGAGAGGCATTGCCTTTCTCAAAATGCCTTCCTTGTCTTTCTCTTTACACCAGCACAGCAACAGGAACATTACTACCATAAAAGTATGTGTTACATTTCAAAATGCAGCAGGAGAGAAAATTTTAAAATTCATTTTTCCTTTTTTCTCTCCCCATGCTCCTCAAGCTCTTTTGTTTTGCCACTTTTTCCTGCCCTGCTTACACTGAGCTTTATTTCTGCTCCAGCATTTTTGAGGCAGGTGGTTCACAGTTGTGTGTTAAATCATGAACAAAACCAATCCCTCTCCCTCTCTCCTCCTCTTTTTTTGTTGTCTGTTCTCTTTTCTTAAACATAGCTTCTAGGTTAATGATTTAGTCTTCTTAAAAGCTACTGTGCCTACCAGATTATACTGTAAAATCTGTCTTTCTGTTTATGTTTAAAATACAAGATTAAAGCAGTGGTCATGCTGAGGGAAACGGTTCTTACACATAACAAGAAAGGATCAAGCCATGTCTGCTGAATATAAGCTGTTATAGCAGAGGCTGCTGTTTTGGTGTGCTGCCAGACCCCAAAGAAATGTGTCTGAGCTTTGAAACTTGGTAGCCATTCTTGCACCAAAACAGCAAGGACCTAAAATAGGACTTATCACACACTAATGTACCTTTGAAAGTTACAGCAGCCTAGCTGTCTGTAAATTGCAGGGAAAGCACTTGAGAAATAAATTATTCAGTCCTAATGGGAAGAGAAAAGGTGAAAAATTCTATTACGAAGAAGCCTGTGTGGTACTTTAAAAGTATTTCAGGCTAGGAATTTGTAACTGGTATTGTGGAACTGATATTTAGGTCAAATATAGCCAAATTATCAGTGGCACTAATGCTTTTTTTTTATGATGTAACATATCAGCATAAAGGCAAATCAAAACCAATGTTAGTATATTCTGTTACTACAGTATGACTTATTCACCAGATCAAATACTTTGATCCATAAGATCTAGCTGGGTGTGCAATGCCAGCCAGATATTAGATTTGAGACTTGTATACACTTGAAAATTTACAAAAATAGCTCATTTGAAATAATTGTTCTGGAACAGCTATTTGGGCAGAAAGCTGTAGGGATATTTAGCAACCATTTTAGATTAGTTATCTCAGTAAATTTCTAAGTATAGACAAGCACTCGTGATCTGTCCTGCCAAATGAAGATTGTTCTGTTCAATTAGGTCTCATTAAGGAAGGCAGAGAGGGGTAAAAGTAAATTTTCATTAAGTATAAATTTCCATATTTATTAAGCAGAATTGAGAATACACAAATTCAATTTCACATGTATTTTTCACTCATTGAGTGAAGCAGGCCTTCTGAAGAAGCCGTGAGCCTTGAACATGTCTGGAAGAGGTTGCGTGGCATTTAAGGGATCCAGGCTGATGGGAACACTGCTATTCTAGGTGAGGGTCTGAATTATGGTTATGAATCATGATTATTAATTGTTATCTCAAGGAAGGGTCATTGTGGGAACATCTTATGTCTGGGCTTTCTTCTCCCCAAAATTTTAGCTTGATTTTTAAGCAGGACAGGAGATATGTTTTAAATAAAAGGTGATACTTTGAGGGGCAGGAACTGAAAACGCTGTATGTCAGACATCAGCTTCTGCATAAAAGTCAGAGTTGGTCATAAAAATCTGACATCTTTTCTAACAGCAGTGTTACACGCAGTACTGCATGTAAGCACTGAGGAAGCAGAGTTTGAGCAGGGAATCTAAGCTTCTGCTTGTTATATCTGTGAGTAGAAAATGCCACTATTTTGTACACGTTGTAGTCCTCAAGAGTGATGTGTTAAAGTTGCACTCTGTGCTTGTTCTGCTGCCCATGACCTTCCCTTGTTCCAGAATACTGTGTCTTGGAGGAAAAACTTCATAATTCTTTCTAAAACACTGTGTTTAAAGACATTGATACATGCATATGGATTAAAAGCTAGACTGTTTATTATACATACTTAGGTCCTAACTGGACATAGATTACTATGCAAGCTAGATTAAACACTTTTAAATTACCAAACCAGTGCTGGCTGTAAAGAGGGTGAATTAAATGTTTAATATATCCTGTATCATCTTTCCCAGAATGGTTTCTATTTATCATCCAAGTACCTAATCAATGCAACTACATATAAAATCCACAGATTTTATAGTCCAGTAATAAGTACATGCAAATTATGTTGTCATATAAGCATACTGGCTCAAAAAGATGTATAATACCTATCAGACTAGTTAGCCATTATCTTAATTATGAAAGGATTATCCTCGTAAAGGCATGGCCATAATATAATAGGAGTTCTGAAATATGAATGATCTCTGGCTGTTTACCATTAATTCAGATTGCACTTATATTCCCATTTCCCCTTCTCTACTGTTTATTTTTGTTAATGTTTATGTGTCTCTTTGTAAGCAGCAATATGGTACAACATCCCATCAAATGCACTATGAAAGCTCCAAAGACCCATCCTAAGTATATTAATCCTCCATAAAAATAAATAAGCTATACGAGAAAGAGCATTTCTATAAGGTTTTGAGTGTTAGCACTGGCAGCTGGAGCACGAGGTGGTGAAAATGTGTGTGCCAACTTTGAGATTCATGCATGAAAAAGCTCTTTGTGGTATTTTTTTCTGAGATGGCATTTGTTGGTGGATTTTTTTTCCACTTACTAAAGATTTTTCTGCAATAAAAGACACTATCTTTTTCCGTCTTTATGACTGTGGAAGTGAAAAATGCCCTCTGAAGGGTGGGCAAAAGATAGGAGAGTCTGAAAGAGATCAGGTTGCACAAGAAAGATGTTTCACAGTTGGGGCTTTGCAAATACAATATAGAAAAAACAACAAATATAATAAGTAAAACCCCATCTCTTCCTAACATTGCATTTGCTCTGATCTATTTTCTGAAAGCTGCCCAAGTATAACTATTTATTTTAACTAAAGTAATCAAGATTAATGTCAGCAGTTATGACACACGCTGTTTGCTAAAGAACACATAGAACAATTGCTCAAGGCAAGCTTCATTAAGAAATCAGATAAAATTAGTAAAACTGATTATATTTCAAAACTCAGCAGCGGCAGCAGCTCAAATTGCCATTCAGGAGTCTCCAATTAAAACAATTGGTCTTGTTCACAATCAGCTTTGTAATCTCATTAGCCTATTATATTTTAATCATTGCGATAACTGCACAACAAAACTTATTTTATTTTTGCACTGACTGCTGATGGCATAAGCAAACGTGCGACATGCTTTTTCTTTCTCTTTTTCTTTCTTTTCCTTTTTTCCCCCCTTTTCTTTCTAGAGAACAATGCAGACTCCTTAGAGCATTATCCTTGTTACAGATTATTACCATACAACTTTGTCAGTGCTAGGGAATGCTGACAGCAGGCATCTAATTTGGCATTAATTGGCAGGGGACTAATTGCATAACTGACATTGCTAGTGAAACTTATAGACTGTAAGGTAGGGATGGTACAAAGTATCAGAAAAGAAAGAGGAAAAAAGAGCAAACAAATGCCTGCAGACAGCTCTGTGGACACATGCATATAATTCCTTTGCCTGCTTGGTGTGCTGCCTTGTTTCATAAATGTGTTCCAGAGATATTGGCCCTTGTAAAAACACAAAGCCTTTCTGTCCTTTAGGTACTGGCAGTCTGCAAATACCTACAATACCAGTGTTTCATTGATATTGAGTATTGCCTGCTGCAATGAGATTATGTTCTATTGATGGGAACTGGGGTGTAACATAGCCATCTAGAGAAAGCAATAGGTTGCCCTATTTTCCAGCTGAAAATGCTATGTATTTTATGAACTGCCTCTATCTTGCACACCAGGGATGTCTCTGTGGCTAAAGCCATAATAGGATTTTCCTAAATGATACAGAAATACAAATATTCTGACTGAGCACTTTTCTAGGCTCGTCTTATTTACCAGCAAGCTTTGATACAGTATTTTACTTCCATCTTTTAAAGGACATTTTCAATTTCCCATTTCTCTTATGAGTGCTTCCTGTAAAGGTGTCAATAACCACTAATTGCGTTCTGCTTGGCCAGTCCACAAATCAAAACAGCAAAGGCAGCAAGCCAATATGCATTCAAATCCCGTTACTTGGCTGCCTCATTCTCAAATGGAAAGATACAAGAAGGCAAATATTCATACAATTGTATGCCAGGAAATTCAGAATTTCTCTTGTGATCTCCAAAGCTACCTATGCTGTTGCTCTTAATTCACAGACTTTTATTTTAAGAGGGTTATTGCTGGGGGTATCTCAATGTTGTTTCTTTTATCTTCAGTCCAGGCAATGGTATGTCTTAGATCAGAGTAAATGTAAAAGGAAATAGTTCTACAATAAGAGCAGAAAGAGAGTATGCAATAATTAAATTAGGAGCCTGCTTCACAGGCAGGCCAGTGACAGAACAAGGCAATTTTACTGTGTTGGTGGCCTAAGCAAGTGGTAGGATTTAGCTGCACTGCATATCATACAGTGAAAGAAGTCATTGATTTGATTAATTTTCCTCCTGTTTCATGACTTACATGTCAGCAAAGTGTTGATTTTCATAAATTGATTGGTCATACCAATGTGTTAGCTGCATAATTTCTGCTTGTAATATTTGGCCTGAAGTCTGTTTGAGAGAGAAGTTTGTTGCCAGCATTTGCTGCAGTGATTCAAACTGCTTTGATTTCACACTGTCAGAAGGGCCATTTTCGTTTTCCTAGTTTGAGAAACAAGCTTTCCAGGGTGGCTGTCCATCAACAGAAGTTCCAGAAGCACTTTCCACATATGTTTTTCCAATTCCGCTTAAAATCTTCAGCTCGGCTAATAGTTTCCACCAGAGAAATTCACATACAGAGAAAACCCTTACAGGACATCCAGAGGTGCCAAGAGATTTAGGTCAAATTGACAGCAAGTGCTGAGTGCTTGTGTGCAGGACACATGTTTACAAGTCTGTTTGGTTCGCTTCTGACATGAAGGACATCCCTGTTGTCTCTGCCCACCACGGTCTATTTTGAACCACACTTAGCCTGGCTATTAGGAGGCTGCATGTCTTCTATTTCTGGTGCCTGCAGGAATGACCCTTCTGCACGGTGCTGGAGGACTGCTGATTCATAGGCTTTTTCTCTTGCCTTCATGGATCCAAAAGCAGCAACTTGTCCCTTTTCTTTCATAAAGCACTTGAGCAGGTAAATAGTCTGGTGGAGGAAGATAAATTAGTATTGAAACAGAAAATGGGAATATGGAAGATCTTTCTTTTCATCTGCTAACTAGCATATTTGACCATGTTTATAATACCAAGAAACTTATAAAAGATGAAAAAGTTGCTCCATGACCTTTTGGGGGAGCGATAGTTTGAATAGATTTTGGATTTTGTTATAACTTTGCCTAAGTAACTTCCACTGTTGGTAGCTTTTATTTTACTAATCAACTTATCACGTTCTACCCAATTCTGCTAGTTTTCTATGAAAGACTTAAAATACACTTAGAGATTAGACAGGCAAGTAATGATAGGATACTTGTTCTCAGACTGAATATTGTAAGGAGAAGGGAGCATTAACATACCAACTCAAGCTATTGCTTAACCATTTCTGGAAATTACAGATGTGATATAGTGGTACAAGTAACTAAAAGGTGTGGCAAATCTGGCACACTTTTGTTGTTGTGAGATATTCTGTGATGTTTCTTTCATTGTCATTCCAGGTACAAGAGTTGTTGTTGGATTCTTACTTCACACTGTGTTTTGCCTGGGTCTTTGAACGAAAGCAGGCTGAGAAGCCACAGATCTCTAGACTGATGTGGCTAAGCATGTTGGTGTACCCACTGCCAGTCCCCCTCCCTGTATCCTGGCTGTTCTGCATTAACATTTCATTGCACAAGCAGTTGGTGAGGATTTTTACTTTCCAGTACAGGTTTTCCGGGATGGGAGCTGAGGCCAGCTCATTCTTAGTATCAAGTGATGCTGAGCTATGTAGATATTGCAGTGTGTCAGCCAAACCAAACAAACTGTTTAATGCTATAAGTCATGGTTTCTGACAGCTGATGGTTTATTGGTGTATTTTGTTCACTGAGCATATTTTGCATGACTGGTAAAGGTGATGCTATCAGTGGAAGTATGTTGAATCATGATGGCAAGCAGAAATGCACAGGCAGGCAGCAGAGCACTGGGAGAGTAGAAAGGATTGGGCAGGGAAAGTTGTTGTGGTGTTTAAATGGAGTTGAATTCTGCTTCAGAATCTGTGATTGAGCATTTATGAACTATAAAGAAGAGCCTTTGCTGCTGCCAGTCATGCTGGCCATAACCTTATCTTTTCCTTTACTCCCAAGGATTAACCCTACTGACTTCAGTGCACCTTGGAGTAAGCTGCTTGCCAGCAGCTGCAGTCAGAGTATGTGTGAATATGCTCCCTCACTGCATCTGCAGGGTGTATTGGAAGGAAAATCAATGAGGTTAAGCTGCTGCCTCCTACACCCACCCATGAGACAAGCAAGCTACTCCCAGGCAGTAGACTAAAGTATCAAAAGCTATGGTAGCGCCCCATATAAACATACACACCAGGCCAGCTGGGAGACAATGATATCATCTTGATGTGAAACATCACTACAATGTGATGTCACCAGTCACTGTGGGTTTAAGAGTAAAAGAAAATATTTGTGGCAATTACGAAAAGCTAGTGCAGCTTTATAAATACTCTTAAAAGCAATTTATGATACTACAGACAGAAGTGGCTTTTTCCTTCAAGATTGAGACCGACCTATTTATTAACTTATTTCTTTATAATAAAGCCTGGGAGCACAGTTGGTACATTGCATACGGCCAAGATGGTGTTTAAAAGGCTGCACACACATTGGTAGAATCATCAGGATTCTCCCTTACAGAGCAGCATCTTCCTTCAGACCTGGGCTGGTAGGGTACAATGCACTCTGCTTGCACAAACAGCCGAGCCAGCAGAGTGTGTGCCCGGTTCCCCCACTGCTGTTGAGCAGTACATGCTGTTTTTTTGTTTCTGCTATTTTCCAGTGTTTCCCTACCTGTCTGGGAACACAATGACTCCAGAAGACTATAGGCAAAGCAAATTAAAATTATGTGCCTTGGATTTTGCACCAGTGAGCCCCAGTTCAGCTTCAGAAGTTCATTGTTAGTCTTCTAGTACAATATCGGCTCCCTCAGTAGCTCAGACAGCAGCAGCAGATGGGCCTAAGAGTTATGTTTCTGAGCGTGCCTGCCCCTCCTCACTCTTACTGTCTGTCTGTGAATTCACATTTTGTGTTGTAAAATCACACAGCGTGTATCCAAATGCCAACCCCAGCAGCAACAACAGAAAAACCCTGGGACTCGCAGGAGACGTATCTGTGGGACTGAAAGATACCTCAAGATCCCAGGATCCTGCTTTCCGCAGTCCCAGGTTGCATTCCCTAGTTAAGCACCATCAATATCAATACGTAATGGTATTCTCTAAGCTCAGGCAGTGAAGAAAATAGGGTTGTTATCTATCAAAGCACATTTTAGTTTTTGACAAGTAAAAAGCAGCATGGGGAATGCAGTAAGTCTGAAATGAAAGCCTAAAAGAAAACTCATATAACATCTGGTGTCATTTATCCCCTGTTGGCCTTTCATAGTGTGATATGATGAGCTTGTTCTGATTTAAGATCAGATGATTTGGTTTGAAAGAGGGAAGTGGGGGATGGAGCCAGTCTGGCAGCAAATTGGGATACAAAATCTGCTCAAATAATTGGAAACACGACAGATTTTCCTTAACTGATGCCAGTGGCATCTTAGTTTATCCATCTCTCTCAGCTGAATTTGTTAAGTGCATTATCTTATTGGTTTTAAAGTTTTCATCTCACTTATTTGCAAAGGAAAATGTGAGCAAATCAGTCATGATTGATTGCCTAATTTTCTGGGCTGAATAAACCACTTTTATAAGACTGTTGATTCCTGGGTTATTAGTTAATAGAAACATTTATCAATTTCTTTATAGAGACGGGGAAAAAAGCCTTTAACCAATGATTGCATTTTAAAACTTTCATTAATGTTTCCACATGATGCTTAGTGTTGGACATGAATATGGTAATCACAGATTTAGGGCTGGCTTGAAGCAGAATTTTTTTTGTCCTTCCTTCCTTCCCCTTTTTCAGTAGAAATTTTAAAAAAAAAAGTCAAAGCAAAAGGATGTCATTAGGTTGGTGATTATATTGAGTGTTCTTTGATCAAGAAAAGGGGCAGAGGAAGAGAAAGATCATTTCCTAGCTAGAAAACATGATGCCCATTTCTATTACCACGTTTCTTTACACAAATGGGGCCTGATTCTGTGAGTTTAAATGTTAATGACATAGCAGTCTCTGTCATCTACTCGATATACTCAAGTGCCAGTTGGATGTTAATTCTGACTTTTGTATGACTTAAGCATATCATTAAAGGTACTTAGTCTTCCATGAATCCCTTGAGATTCTTTGGACCAAAATAAATGTACAGCTTTTTGTGTGGTTCAAAATGCACCCTCTGAAAATGTTGGTTTTTTGATAGGCATCCAAGTGGTGTAATCTGCGAAGTGACCCTATTAAAAAAAAAACACAATCAGTTCTTAAAGGTAAGAACTCTCTTTTCAGTTTTACAAAGTTTCAGCTCTGATACTCACCAAAATCCATTTTTAAATGCAATATCTCCAAGCAGATGAAGGCAGTGTAAAACAGAGGGGTGAAGTAGCCAGTTGACAACATTAGATGGGGCACCATACAGCTGATGTACACAGGGAAGAAAATGTCCCCTTACCCTCATTCAGGGTGTAGCTGTGCCTGTTATCTACATACTATAAAGCCCTTTGCATAAAGGGCCTTAATATAACTAAAGAATCTTTGCACATTGATCAAACCAAAGTATCATTTAAAAAGACATCAAGTTCGGAGCAAGAATACATCATGTGTAGAATGGTGAATAATGAACTCATGTTCTAAATGAGATGCAGAATGTCCATTAAATTTTTTTAACACCTCTATTTCCATCTCCATCTCCTTTTAACATCTTAGATACCTATGTTGAGCCTTGGTACCAGAAGTGCAAAAGACACTTCCTTCAGAATAAGAATGGAGTTAAAAAACTTTTATGCAAGTAGACTTTGCTGTGAAATGTTATCTTTTGTTAGTTCAAAGGTTTCTGAAGATATAAATTCTTCACAACTGCCCTGAGGTACTGAGAATGTAAATTGAATACTTTACAATTTGTAGACTGTTCCTGCAGTAATGTGTATCTCCTCTGTGAGTGAGTGTTTAGGGATTTTTCAATTACTGTAGTCTGAAAACTCTCCGAGATTCTTTAGGGCAGAAAAAGGCTTCCTTCACAAAGTAGAGTCACTGATGTTCAAATTAGCTGCCAAAAGCATTCTAATGATCTGTGTTCCAGATTTTGCTAAACAGGGAAAAATCTGGCCCATTTCACCAGGGAAAAGGAAAAAAAAACCTCACCAAGTCTTTCCTCCCCCAGCATAAATATTCAGGGCATTTTGCCAGGGTCAAGAGTGAGATGAATTGTTGACAATAAGTACACCTTGTTCAATAGGTCAAGGTCATTATTAAGGCATTCAAATGAACTTCTTTAAATTTCCAGGGCTGTAGAATATGTGTGGCCTCCAGGCTCACGGTGTTGTTTAATAGCTTTTGTGAAGCCTTAAGTTAAATGATAAATTGGTTGAACATGTCTTTAAACTCAGTAAATTTCAAAATCATATACAGTACACTCACATTTTTATATACTGTGATCAAATGCATTTTACAGAGCATAGTGCAAATGGTCAGAAATACCCACATTGTGCCAGCTGATTATGATTTAGCACTGTTTACTGTAGGCTACAGTTTATTGCTGCTAAGGTTGGTAACTAATGCAATTTAACGGCTATTGCATTTCTGATAAGTAAAAGATCCTAGTTTATTTCTAAATGTAACATGCACTGAAAATAGTGCAGTTAGAAACACCCGGATGCTGGGGGGAGATGGAACTCCATAATAGTACGTAATTCCTTAGGACATCAGGAAGACCTTCTGTGACAGCCAGTGGAGGTGCCCATTTTTATCCATCTGATTATCTGGGGTTGAGCTGCTTCTTGACTTGCGAGTGGGTGGGTGGACTACTGCACCAGGCTGACTCATTGGCGGGCTCTTTCCTAAACCCGTCAAATGTCTTCAAATGCAGCACTGAGGTAATCGGCCCCCCCGATGAGTTGATGTGATATGCTTGCCAGGATTTGGGTTGCTTTGCTCATGCAGTATCTGCACTGTGATTGGTCATTTGGAGCCACTTCTGACTCAAAAAGTGGGGAATGTTCTCTGAAATGGAAAGGCAGCAGACTGAAGTGTGATGAAAGGACGTATTTCTTGCTTAGCACTAGAGGTAACCTGTTGAATTCATTGCCAGGAGATGACATGTTCTGAGAGGTAGAAAGAAGTGTGAGAAAATAAGTGGTATTGGAAAACTGTTTCATTCTTGCAGCCTGGATATGTTCAGCCTTTGTCTGTTGCCCTGATTTTGTTCAAAACACTTAATCAGTGTTTTGAGTCTCCTTTTTAACTTTTTTCCTGCGCCCGAGCCAGTTGCTCTGCAGCTAGCATTCTCCATTACTAAACCTTGTTTTCATTCAGATCCCACTTATTACAATCGTTTTAGTCCTTGGAAGAGAAGATCTACCAAAGCTTCACTATTTCCTATTCCAGTAGTCCCTACACACCAGTGTTTGCTCCTCTGCTTGCTGTACCATTTACCTTTGTGTGACTTTTTAGTTGTCCCAGAGATTCTGTAGCCATTTAAATTATGCAGAACATGTATGCTTTTTTAAAAAAGTACACAGCCTCCCCTTTCCAATCAGTTTGTGAAATAGTGTCATTGTAAATGAGACCCACATATTTACAGTGGGTAAATTCAGTTCACAGTTACTGAGAACTACACTTCCCTGCCCCTAGCTCTGCCAACAGCCTCTTTCTGTATGCCAGTGTGCTGACATGGTTTTGGCCATGCTGAACAAAGACACATACCCTTCTCTGCAGATCTGCCAAGGGTCAAAAGTCCTGTGGCATGCTCTTTGTAGACCATCTACACTACACCTGGCTTTCTGATCCAGCATGGATATTTCTCTGCCTAAGATTTCTTCATGTAATACAATGAATGCATAATTTAAAAGGATTTTAATGCAAAGTAGTATCAGAAATGTAACTTTGACCATCATCTCAGAGCTTAGGCATACCAGAGGCCCTTCTTTCTTCTGAAGAAAGTCACAGTTGATGAGCCTTGCTTAGCTGATCACTTCTTAAACAAACTCCTGTGATAATTCTCCATCGATAACATATCTTTAAAACAGGGAAATAAGGACACTGACTATTAGGTTTTATGCCATAGTGAAACCCCATGAGATCCAGGAAATAAAGAGTCAAGAGCAGTTTTGTGAATGCATAACAGGCGCAAGGATATTTTCCACATGGGTTTCTCTGCAACCCAACTTTTTAAGCCTGGGCCTTCGACTTTTCTCTAGCACTATTTAGTTGCACAAATTATCAAAGGTAAACTGAGTAACTGCCAGATTATTCAGTTTGATGTGTTTATTTCTGGGTGAACCATTTCTGGGATCTGTTAATGTTCTCCAGCCGGATTACAGAAGCACTGACTTTCCCCCTTTCCTGAACGTGTCAGTATTTTTTCCTGCTGGTCCCTCACTGCTGAAGATGATATAAGCTGCTGTTGGGCCTGTTCCCTGGCAACTGTCCCATTTCTTGGCTTTTTCAGCTTCAGCTGAAAGCCAGTCCAAGTCACCCTGCATGCTTCCAGTGTATCAAACAGACATAGGCTCAAGTTAATCTTGTTAGCACAATGAGGCAGTTTTCAAACATTGCAGCAAATCAAATCATCCCTAAGGACCAGGAGGGAGGAATGAGAGAGTAGGGGGAGGGTAGAGGAGAAAGAGAAGGAGGCTGATCATCAAAGGTGGAATTAGCATGAAGGAAGCCTGGCTGCTACCTGGCCACTGTCAGCGAGCTCCTTCAGCGCGGCACCGCCAGCTCTTGCTTTTCCCATTGCTGCCTCCCTCCCAGCCTGTCCCTGGATCTGTGCCATGCTCAGAGGGAAGGCAGCAATGGGCAGCGAGAGTGAGGGAGCTCATCTATCTGAGAGGAAAGAAGCAGCTTTGATGGTTCCCCAGTGAACGTAATTGTGCTCATTACTGGCCATTTACATTTCATCACTCGATTATCGCAAATGCCTCATTACTGTTGATAAGGGTTTGCTGTTGAACTGCTTGCTAACTATTCATTCCTGAGCTTCGCTGTCATCAGGAGATCAGTGGGAGACAGGACAGGACTGAGGGGCTCTGCAGGAGATGGGGAAGCATGGAGAAGGCATGGGGGGGCAGGGAGAGACAGGAATGGAGAAAGGTCTTCTATCAGATTTGATTAAAGGCTATGATTTAAATCGATATTTAATAAAGTGGCTGCTGCCACATAACGCGTGCAATTCCCCATGCAGGCAGAATCATGAATCCAAGGGCCTTGCTGCCTGCTACATAACTCAATTGGGTTTTGTGCACTGGTCTGGCACCTGTGTCCCTAAGCACAGCGCCTCCGAGGTAATGGGTTTATGAGCCGATGAACAGAGCTGATAGGTTCTAAATGGATTAACTAGGTGTCTGCAGCGTAGTGATGAATACATCAGGAAAAAAAAAAGAGAGAGAGAAAAGAAAGAGGGAAAAAAATGTCTGCATAAACAGAAAGTGATAGAATGTGTTGACAGACACTGTGGCTGCCACAAGCCCTACAGCGTGAAACACTGCTCAGCTCCTGTCAGTCAAGTGCTCCCTGAATAATGGGTGAAGATACCAGGCAGTGAGGCTTCACAAGCCTACAGGTGCCAGGTAGCGTCTCACTGCTGCTGCTCTGACACTGCTGCAAGAGGCTAAAGCGGGGCTTGACTCATCTCACAGCTATGGCCAGCTTGTGAGTTTGTCAAAGGTGCTGCACATGCCTATTTGTTAAGTGGGCCTTCCTTCCATGATGGCTTTAAATGCATGTTCAAGCCAACCTGCATATGTACTTATACCACTGAAAATAGGTGATTGTTGCTGTTAGCATCGTCTCACAGTAGTTCCTCAAGCAGAGTTGGATTTATGCAGTGCTGAGCCTTACACACAGACATCCACTGCAGGATATTTCCTGCCCATAAGTGCTTTTAAAGTGAATAAACCACAGGAGTGATGAAAGAGGTATTATCGTCTCCCCAGTTGGGGGATAGGAACCAAAAGATCAAATAATTTGCCTAAGATTCCATAGGAGAGATGGAAATTGAACCCAAATCTCTTAAACTCAAGTCTAATACACTAACTATGAATTTGTTCTTCCTCCTGTGGAAGGGGCCATGGAATCTTATAGTCCATGATTGATGTATGGAGTATGTGGTAAGTGGTAAATGAAATCAGACTTTAATCCTGACCTCTGTTTATGACTATTAAGCTACCAACAGTACAGTAGTAGGTTGGAGAATTTGGTGGAGTTTTATGTCTTTCCTTCCTCATTTCGTACCCAATAACAAGATATATGTTTTGTAAGTGCTATTATCTGCCACAGTGCTACAGAAAAAAATAAAAGCAATATTAGTACATGCAGACTTTACACAGATAAATGAGCCAGTGCCTGTATCTACTGTCATGGTTACACAGGAGTTAAACAGAATGGATTGAAGTAGGCAGCTGTTCCTTAGAATATGTTGCTTTTTCACCAAAAACTGAAAATTGAACATTTTTATTTGAAAAATACTTCCACAGAGCTCATGGGAGTTATATTTTGGATCTTTATCCCACCATTGTTCTTGTTGTGTTACTCTCCCTAAATAGATTACACTGTATATAGTTTTCACATCTTGCTGAGCTGCTGCAATGAATTGTGCAATCCATTGGTTTCCTGTAGGAAATGAAATCTGAACTATTAGTACCCCAGATATTTCCAAATTGAAATTTCTTGTTTTAAAAAAGAAGCAAAAAGAAACTCTGCAAAAAATAGCATATTTTCACTTTTTATTGAAAAATGGAGTAATTTTTAACCTTAAATATATGTAACACAGAAAAGGGTAGGCACAGCAGATAGCTGTTTACTATGTTGTTGCACATAAACCACAATTTAAAATCATTTTCTGATCATGTTAAGCCATGAATTCAAAAGTCTACCCAGTCAGGATGCCTCCAGGAGAGCAAATTCTCCGAGGACACTGAACACCACCTCTTTATGTGAGTTATTGCTGTGTGCCCACACATGCTAGTTGCTTTTGAAATTCTGGCCCCAATATTTACTAAGTCGATTTCTGCAAGGAAAGAAAAAAACACCCAGTGGTATGAGTTACTTTTATTCTACAAAACAACATCTCCCACAAAATTTTATGCAATTAGAGTGGCTGGAATCATTCAGTATTATTCAGACCATCTGGATAAACTATATAATACCTTCCTGGGTATAGCAAACTGCATTCAAAAGTATGAGGAAAAGCATTTTTTTTCAATAAGGATGCATTTTAGGAAAGGAAAACAAAGTTCTGAACATGTAGGCAAAAATATCCACCAGTGGATGATCAGAAGATGATTGGCTATGTGAAGATAATGCAGACAAGCTGCTTTTCTCCATTCATAAAACTTGCCTGACACTGAATTTGTGATAAATTATCTTCTCATTTCAAATTGACGTTGTATAATTCAGCCACACAGGTAGCTGAAGACCCTGGTTGCAAATGTGCTTTCAGAGTTCTGAAGTCTCTAAATGATGCTTGTGGCTTTTAAAGACAAAATAGATGCCATGATTACACTTATATAAGTTTACATTAAATGAATAGCCATTAGTAATAACCAAAGTACATCTCATGATGTCTATATTTGTTAAAAGGTTCTTCCTGTTGGTTAGCTCATTGTCATGAAAGCAGATTAGATGATAGAACTTCCACTTACCAATTTGGCATTTTCCCTCTGAAAGCTGAGAGGAGAAAAAAAGGTGAACTACTCACTGGAGACAGAAGTCTGAGCCACCAGAAGTAAAAAGTACTCTAGTTTGGAAATACCAGTATGACAAACATCCAATGCACTATCCATGGTGGACTTGCCACGGAGGGGTGTAGCATGTTATGGTACATGGTCTGGCTGGGGAGAAAAGTCAGAGGGCATGCATGAAAGCCTGAGGTTAATCAACCATCTAGAGTGTTTGTCAGGGAAAGGGGCAGTGCTGAAAGAAAGAGTGACTGCAGCTGGCCACAAGA
This sequence comes from Phaenicophaeus curvirostris, assembly GCF_032191515.1. NCBI lineage: Eukaryota > Metazoa > Chordata > Aves > Cuculiformes > Cuculidae > Phaenicophaeus > Phaenicophaeus curvirostris. The sequence continues at coordinate 34,567,290 of NC_091394.1, read as the reverse complement.
CCACCTTTAATTTAGACTTTCTTCAGAGAAAATGTCATGAAAACTGAAAATTTCTAATGGAAATTTTCAATTCTACTCAAATTCTGTTTGTTTTACTCAAGAATCTACTTTCCTATTTGCTGTTATTCTCCTTGTTACTAATGAAGATTCTGGTTTAAGAATCATTCTCTTGAGACGTGATTTAATTTTGTAGGTAGGTCACTTGTTCCAATCTTAAAATACGACTATTGACAACATTCCTGAGATCAGTTCCTCAGTGTAAACTCCTGTGCAGATAGAGTTGGGATGATGTAGACACTCAGGTCAGTGTACTTAGCATGGGAAGATAGAATATGTAACTTATTCTGCTTTGCTAATCAGGAGACACCAAAGTAAAACCTTAAGAAGTAAAACCTTATCTTTCCTGGTGCAACATGGAAATTGTTCAAAAATGCATTCTTTTGCAATCAGAATGTTTTCTTGAATTAAAAACACCACTTAAATTACCCTGCCCTGCCCTCCTCCCCCTCTGCCTTTCCTCCAGAATAAAAAGACTGTTATGGGGGAAGAGAAGCCTCAGCATCAAAACATGGTCTGTGTGCACCCATCTGTTCAGTGGAAATTACAGATCCTTGAATCACTAAATGATGACTCAGAATCAGAGTGAGGTGACCTTGACAAGCCAGATCTGATGCTTTTGTCATGGTTTGTGATCCCTGAGTTCACTTTGACTTGCGTCCTGAAGGACCTAATCTTTGTCCTCTGGAAAATGCAGATGCAGACAGAAATAGTTCTCCTGCTCACCAGGAGGTAACATGCAATAGAGTGCCCTTTGATCCTCCTTAGTAAAGGTTCTTTTTCTTCTGGTTGCTGCCCTCTGTGGAGATGGGAGGGTCTTTGGTCAGCCTACTACTATGATCTCTCCAGCTCAGGCCTCTGAAGTCCTCTCAGATGCTTTAGCCAGCACTTGCTTGCTGTTGCTCATCTATCCCTGTAAGGAGCCTTAAACCATGTCCCTCTTGAGAGGGACCGTTTCTTAAACCATGTCTCACCCCTTGAGAGATCAGAGGAACACGTATGCATATATGTATGCTGAGGACAGTCTACAAGCATTCTTCCGTAGAGAAATTTTGAGGCAGCGAGGTATGTAAAACTGCCTCTAAAATGGTTTAGGATGTACAATGGCCTATAGAAGGGTTTAGGGTACTGAGCACTCACAACTCTTACCAAGGCTTTATAAAGGGAAGATCCTGCCTGACAAACTCAATTTCCTTCTATGATAAGGTTACCCACCTAGCTGACCAAGGAAAACGAGTTGATATAATGTTTCTGGGTTTCAACAAGGCCTTTGATACTGTCTCTCACAGCATCCTCCTAAAGAAAATGCCCAGCATACAGTCAAATAAAAACATAATGCAGTGGGTGAACTGTTGACTGATGGGTTGGGCTCAAATGGTTATAGTGAATGGGGTTACACTGGCCTGGTGACCAGTCACAGCGGGGTTCCACAGGGATCGGTCTTAGAACAAGTACTCCTTAATATCATCATAAATGACCTGGATGCAGGACTGGAAGGTTTACTAACCAAGTCTGCTGATGACACAAAACTGGGCAGAGCTGTTGACGCTCTTGAGGACAAAGAGGCCTTGCAGAAGGATATAGACAAGTTGGAGAGTTGGACAGTCACTGATCTCATGAAGTTTAACAAGGGCAAGTGCTTGGTTTTGCACCTGGGACATGGCAACCCTGCCCTACATTCAGAACAGGGAGCAAGAGGCTGGAGAGCAGTCCAGCAGAAAAGGATCTGAGGGTAGTTGTTGACAGCAAGTTGAACATGAGTTAACAGTGAGCCCTGCCAGCCAAGAGGCCAAAACGTGTACTGAGGTGCATCAAGAACAGCATTGCTAGCCGCTTGAGGGAGGTGATTGTCCCACTCTACTGCACACTGGTGTGCCCCCACCTCAAATATTGTGTGTAGAATGAAAGAATATCAAGCTACTGGAGAGGGTCCAGAGGGCAACTACAAAGTTGGTGAGGGGTCTAGAGGGGAAGTGGTATGAGGAGCAGCTGAAGTCACTTGGTCTGTTCAGCTTGGAGAAGAAGAGACTGAGGAGGGAACGCATAGCAGTTTACTGCTTCCTCACACGGGCAGGAGAAGGAACTTATCACTTCTCTCTGGTGACCAATGATAGGACCTGAGGGAATGGTAGGAAGATGTGCCAGGGGAGGTTTATGTTGAATATTAGGAAAAGGTTCTCCACTCGGAGGGTGGTGGAGCACTCGAACAGGCTCCTCAGTGAAGTAGTATGGCGCCAAGCCTAACAATATGCCAGAAGCATTTGGACAATGTGCTTAGACACATGGTGTAAATCTTGGGGTTGTCCTGTACAGGGATAGGAGCTGGACTTGATGATCCGTATGGATCCTTTCCAACTCAGATCATTCTGTGATTCTGTGATACCACAGGAAGAGCAGTGTGGGTGTTCAGCTCCTCTGGATCTTGGCCATGGTGTCAAATCATAGGAAGGATTTATTCATACCTTAGCTGAGAAACATTTTACAGATGCAGCTCAATGAAGGCATCTGGACCAACAAAGATATTAAAACCAGGACAGAAACAAAGAAAAACTCCTTTCATAACCTAAAGAAGATCTGACCAATTGAATCCCTTTGTTTGCATCAGCTAAATGTTCGTGCATGGAAATCCAGTGGTTAGAATAAATATTTGGTACCTACTTGGTAATATTCATGAAATGCATTTACTTGTTTAGACTTTTCCAAATCTGCATACCTAAACTTTAAGCATATGTGCAATCAGCTTCAAATCTTCTAAACAAAAATAGATCAAGAGGGGGGAAAAAAACATCTGCTCCTCAGCTAATCAAACCACCCAGGGAGAATGTTCATAAACATTGCAACAAGCAGGTCCTCATGCTTCTCCTTATTCCTTGCATGTCACATTGCATAATGGCCGTTAACTGAAAGCAGATCATTGGAGGTTGCTAAAAAGTGGTTCTCAAGCCCAGTTCAGCAACCCCAGGTTTTGCTGTAAAATGTCGAACAGCTTAGCCTTCCACTCCATACGAGTCCATACGAGTGAGTATATTCCCTTGGAAATTGCTGAAGTTGTGGCCCAGTTGCTGCAGGTGAGGTGAAAATGTCATTCATTTACACCAGCTGAGCACCTGGCTCAGAAGTAGTTGTCATCTCCCCTCCCCTCAAAAAAACATTTTACATAGAGGCAAGCACCTTACAGTCTCACTGTTCAATTGCCTCTAGATTTCTATTGCTACAGATAGTCAAGAAATAGCGTGGGTGGTGCACAAACCCAGGCACTGGCAATGGGGGCTGCAGGGGCAGCCCTTGTGTGGAGTGGGCCAGGCTGCCCTATGCCAGACAGAGTTGCTGCTGGCCAGCTCCAATGGCTCCACAGCAAAGCATGGCAGAGCTCTTCAGCAATTATTTTATTTGGCAATAAATGAATTTTCCCCAAGTCAAGTCTGTTTTTTCCTGTGAGGGGGGCTGGTCCTTACTTTGACCTATAGTTTTTCCATCTTATGTTCTTTCCCCATCCTGTTGAGGAAGAGGAGTAAGGTAATATCATAGTGGGTGTCTAACTAAGGCCAACCCACCCCAGAAGGAAAGTCACAATAGCAGGAAATAAGAGGATTCTCTTGACAAACATAATTTGAATATCAGAAGGCAATCTGTGACTATATCATAGAATCATAGAATCATAGAATCATAGAATCATAGAATAACCAGGTTGGAAGAGACCCACCAGATCATCGAGTCCAACCATTCCTATCAAACACTAAACCATGCCCCTCAGCGCCTCGTCCACCTGCGCCTTAAACACCTCCAGGGAAGGTGAATCAACCACCTCCTTGGGCAGCCTGTTCCAGTGCCCAATGAACCTTTCTGTGAAGAATTTTTTCCTGATGTCCAGCCTAAACCGCCCCTGGCGGAGCTGGAGGCCATTCCCTCTTGTCCTGTCACTTGGGAGAAGAGGCCAGCACCCTCCTCTCTACAACCTCCTTTCAGGTAGGAGCAAAATAGCTGGAGGAAGCCATTCAATGTGTGTGTAAATGGTTGCCTTCTGCAAAACAAAATGCCAGAATAGGAATACCTATGTATTCCATAACAATAGCTACCTGCCGTCTTGTTTAATGAGCAGTTGCACATTTTTGGAAAAGAAAAGATGATTTCTGTATGTGCTGTTAGCATGACATTTTGAGTGGCTTTAGTGGATGGAGTGCTGATACATCAACATGAAAAATGTTATAGCATACTATATGCTTAATGTTACGTGCTACTTAGAACTGTATCTCATATGGGATGGGACTAATGGGAAAATGAGATTAAGAAACATGACAATGGAAGGAAAAGTGAGGCAGAAGTGTGATATGAAGGCTAGCTGTTTTATCCATTACAATCACATACTACCAACAGCCCCTGTATTCACTGCTGATTTTTGGTTGTTTGCTCCTTCCTTTTACTTGAGGTAGGGAACTCTTATGGTCTTGTACAATGCATAACAGTCTGTCAGCTGCATGTTACGTTTTCCCTTTGAGTGGTCTTTCCGGCAGACATGTTGTCATGTTAAACCCAATAGCAGGAAAGGAATAGTCCTATATTACACTGGAAAGACTCAGTGTGAGCAGGATGAAAAATGGCTTGGGTAGGGCTAATGTGTATTACCCCAGTATAATTGTTATTGTATCTGCTAGTCAGAAGAAAGCCTGTGCCAGTAAGAAAATGATGACAGAAACAGGCAAGAACTGTTGCCTGGGGAGCTGAGGAGCTGCTTTCATTCCTTGTACCCAGAATATGTGGTGCCAGCTGTGTTGCAGTAGCCCTGAATCTGAGTCTGTGACCAGTGCCGGGGCACAGGAGTACCATTGTATTGCTTCACAATCCCATTTCCACTAGATCAGGATATGGCATTCTGTGCTTTTTAATGTGTGGGATGCAAGGAGCCTTTGTCACTAAATAAGGTGTTTTGGAGTAGAACAATCAAGTCACTTTCTTTGAGTTGCAATATGCTTTAACACATCAAGGAGGCTGCTATAAGATTCCCCCTGCCTGCCCCCTCCTGTTAATGCCATGCCAACTCCTGACTGTAAGCAGAGCTTAAAGCAGTAGCCAAGATGCATAGAAAAATTACTTCAGATTTATTTACAGAGACTCATTTGTGTTGAACTAGCAGTTTTGTATTGTGTCAGCAGTTCTCTATTGCATTTATTTGTTACTGTGACATTAGGCAAGAGTACAATCCTATTAAACCTGTACATTACATTTCACAGAATTGTAAGCCTTTTCTATTTCACAGAGTGGGAAGAAATATGAATTCTTACTGCTGAAAATTCCTGATACAGCAGTCAAGCATAAAAATACAGTCACTATCAGAGTAAAAGTTTGATTTTTTTTTCTTTTTTTTTAAACTTGTGTGTTTCATAATAATTTATTCTTAAAATAAAACTGACTGGTTTATTTCATTCATCTGGACGATAAAGAAGACACTGAGAAAACTATTGATGAAGAATTGGAGAGGAAAGTTATCACTGTTCTCTCCAGCTGGCACAATTTTCTTTGAGTTTACCCTCCATTTTGCAGTTAGACAACTGATACGAGGTCATAGAATCATAGAATTACTAAGTTGGAAAAGACCTCTTAGATCATTGAGTCCAACCATTCCTATCTGCCACTGAACCATGTCCCTGAGCACCTCGTCTACCTGTCTTTTAAATACCTCCAGGGATGGTGACTCCGCCACGTCTCTGGGCAGCCTGTTTAAACCTGAGCTTAAAATTATAATTCTTTGTAAACACCTGGCATGCAATACCTTCTAAAGAAGTAGGTGGTTGCAGAAGCATGATGGCCCAGGCATTTTCAACACCTTCTCAAGGCCAGCTGAGTTACTCACTCCTCACGTTCACTTATCCTGCCAGAGCCCTGACTGGTGAGATTCCTCAGAGCATCATCCTCAAGTAGCAAAAAGGCATCAGAAATGGTTCAGGGATCGTTTGGTTTTCTTCATGGACAGCTAACATTTTACAGCAGCAGTGCAGACCCTTTGAAAATTCCATGTTAATGACCACATACAGGCTACCTTACTTCTCTTACATTCTGTGGATACCTTAGGCAGAGGCAACAGACCATGAGTTGAAAACCAGAGTTTGGTGGAACAGGTATTTAGTTTTGTCACACTTTACCACATAAGAAGTATAAATGGGGGAAAAAGTAGTATTAGTTTGGGCAAATTCCTTCCAAAAAAAGGGAGGGGATGTGGATCTAGCTATGAAAGTCTCTACCACTTCGGTATCAGTGCATGAGATCATGGCTTATTATATGCAGCTTTTGTTCTGCTAGTTCTGTTAATTAATTATCTTAATTAATATGATAGATTCACTGGAAATGATAAAGAAATGAGAACTTGACTTTCACTGGAGACAGAAATCTGTGCTCCTGTTTCAGACTTGGAGTGAGAACCCAGCTAATTCTGGTTCGTTTCTTGTTCATGACACAGCCTTTGGTGTCACCTTGTACAAATCTCTGCCTCTGTACATCTGATTTATTTTCCATAAAAAGAAGATAATACCTTCTCCCCTCAGATGTGTTTTGTATGGGTATGGTTTGTAAGGTACTTCAATCTTAATGTGATCAATGTCATTTAATTTCTAGGGATGAAAATGCTATTTGCAAAAGATTATAAGGCATGATTACAAGGTCTGTTCAAATATTCCTTTGACTACTTCATCTGCTATGATACAAAAGTTGTTAATTTCACTCTACCAACAATTTCTATGCTATCTGTAATTCATATCAACGAAGTTAAGCTATGACACATTTAGGTTTTAAATTTTTACTTGAACTCCTCAGTAGGAGATTGTCTACAGTAATATGAATTTTCTGAAGCAAATTTACATCAGCTGAAGATCTGGCTTGTTGTGCCTATGGTAATAATAACTTTACCTGAAGTTACATTATGTCAATTTTTAATATTAACAGCAAGGTTACCTATTTTCTGCCACAAACTTACACCAAGAAATACCTAAATTTTACATCTTTATCTCAAGATGTGACAATCTGTGACAAAATAATGATTTGGACAGAACTGTTGACTCAATTTGGTTATAATTTTCTTTTCTTATGGGTGAATCATTATGCAAACTTAAATGACTGAACATGTATTTTACCTATTTTTTATTTTAATCCCTTTCAAATGCTTAAAGAGTTTTGAATTTTAAATCCCATATGAAATAAATATTTAAATCATCACACGAATTAGCTGCAAACATATATGCTGTGAACCATATATGCTAATATGATAAGTTTTTCCATATATTTGAATCGTTGAGGTATCAGATGACCTTCAAAATCTTATGTGGTGCTGAAGTTGGAGGTATGGGGAATTCTGTAAGAGCTAAGCAAGGCTTATCAGGGCTCAGTGTGAAAGACTAAGATGACTCATATTTATTTTTTGGTACTCCATGAGGGAGGTGATGTTTTTTTATTTGACCGAGAGTTTGCATAGAAAATGTTTAGATGTTTGTTTAGATGCTAAACATTATTCAGTGTAACTGGAAAAATACCTGAAAAACTGTGTGTCATGTTTCAAGGAAAACTTTGTGTTTTCTAGAAAGTTACATCCGTTTGCTAAATGCTGATGAATAGAGAAATATAATGCAATGTATAAGGGACCTTTGGTAGACTGAGATGGCTGTACTCTAAGCTTTTAATATAATAACCAGTTTTTCTAAAATGTTTGCAGCATTTCTTATTTGACAGAGAAATAATCTCAGGCTCAGGGAAGACAGAATACCTTGTGGTAAAGCAGTGTAATAAAGTAAATAAATATCTGTGAATGTTAAAAAGTTATGTTAACAAGTATTTAGTTTCCACTGCTTCAAAAGGAATAGTAGATGAGTTTGCTGAGATTTATAAAATAAAAATATGTCCTCTTTGTTTTTTAATACAAAATCATCTGTTTAAAAGAAAAGCTGTCATTAAAATAAGTCTCAGAATCCTTTATCTGCCCATTAGTATCTATTGGTCATCTGCAAAAGATCAGATTTTGCTAGTATTTTTTATGCAATAGCACTTGAAATCCAGCAATAATGCTCAGTTCAGAAACCACTTTGTCATGACAGCTGGCAAACACCTTCTTTCTTAATGTCAATGCCAGTGATACACTTGGAACATATGCTGGAAGATGAAACAGATATTGTGTGGACAGCTCAGAAAACTCCCAGTTTGTAATTTATTTTTTCAAGATGAGTTCAATTTGTTTGCTGCATCAAAAAATGACCAAAAAGAATAGCATGGAACACAAAAGAAGTTACCAACAATTGCAATTTGGAAACAGAGTAATTCCCCTGTGTATTATTCTGAAAATTGTTCCTTTAAGAATAACAGTGTTGTACTAGCAGTCTCTAAGACGTCACTGTAAAGTTTCTCAGATAAATGATCCTAAGTGACCACAGTTCAAAACGGAATGAACTAGGTTAGTGTACTCATGAAGTAGCATCGAAAAGTCCTAGAAGACTGCAAAAGTTAAAATGATCTATTCTACAACCACAGAACAACTCACCCTAAACAAGCACTCATAATGTAAGGCTAACATTCTTTTTTTTTTCTTTACAATTTATTAGCATTGTTATTCTAAAAAGCCAAGTGGAAAGCTTGTAAACATTGACACACATAAGGGTTTTCCAAAATTTTTCTTCTTACGAAACGATCATGTCACAAGGAATGTATATAGATGATAATTGGAATAATTTTAGTGCCACACATAGCCTGTCTCCCACTCACATGTCCTATGGACTTGCACCAAGTACATCAGAGGACTTCCTATGCTCACCACCTTTGACCAGAGATATTTCTCTTTAAGGCAACTTGGCCTGTCTTTCAAGATCTGTGTTAAAAGATGTGTGATTCTAAGATGTATTCTCCCCCCTTTATTTATTTTAAGCCGAAATACCTAGATACATGCATACATATATGTGTGTGTGTATGCACATATAAAAAAGATCAAATATTATCAATTATAAAATATTCTTTGTAGATGTGTTTCAAAGTTTGTAATTCCTGAATAAAACAATATTCCCAATAGCATTTTCCTCGTTTAGAATTATTCATGCACATTCCCCAGAGTACTGGGAAAGCAGATAGCAAAGGCTTTTTATACACATCATATAATTGGCAAAACCAGGTTCCTGGCATAACGATGAAAAGATATCCCATTTCTGCTTGATGCACATTTTAAAAAATTGTGAGATGTTCTTTGATTCACTGAGGGCAATGCCTTGGGAAGAACTGGGATAATTTTGGGAAGGCAAGAGGCTGGTGTTCCAGGAAAAGTCTTTACTTGGTATCCAGAGATCATCTGGGAACCTATCAAAGGAGCGTGTGTGTGGTCTGAGGTCAAGTGTCCCCATTGTTCAATCTAGTCTGCCTCTCAACAATGAACTAGTCATTCTACAAGCTCTGCCTTTGCAACAGAGCCAAGAACAGAAGAAGGTTTTAAACTAGCACCTCACTGATGTTCACATTTGCCCCTACTGCTTAACTGTGGCTTCTGAAAATGCTGCCCACTTTTTGTTACATATTCTGCCCTCTGAGGGGCAGGGAAACCAGGACCTGCCCCTCATGTATGGAGGGATGAGTCCTTTTCTGTGGAAGTACTGTCAAGGCCAGATCTTTAAACAGGAGGAAGGTTTAGACTGTGGATCCTGGTGTGCGTGGTGCTGTAGCTACCAACAGTTAGTTTTGCCTCTGAGGCAACAGCCACCATTCTTGGGGCTAGTTAGGTTATGCTTAGATGATTTTAAGTTTTAAAAGGGGTATTCCCAAACTTTTAATCTTCTAGCACTGTGTCTGTTTCTTTAGATACACAGTTTGCTGTGAGTTGAACTATTCAGCAGATTCTGCAAAATAAAAATTGGAACCATAATGGCTATTTGATCTACATAGTTGGGGATTTGTTTGATTTTATTTTTCTGGAAAATGCTTAGGGGACAGAAGTTAATGCTGTTTGATAAATGTTGTCCTGCCTTCAACAGCACTCCAAAGGAGCTAGGTTCAGTTTTGACTATTACCTTAGCCAGTTTTCTTAAAAAATTTTGGAAGATGGTGGCTTGGCTTGTTTTGTTGCAAAATATTGTTTCCTTTTTGTTAGACTTTATTCTAAATTATTATTTGAATATTTGTATTGGAGCTTGTCGCTCTAAGGTCCTCAGGCACATAGAAGCCTTCCAGAACCAGAGAAGTTAGCACATCTTTGTGTTTAGTAGTGGAATTTTCTTCTAGGTACTTAACTAATTGTTCTTTTATCCCTTTTATTCTTTGTGGCTCCAAAATTTCCTACAGTAATAAGCACCATATTTTAATTACATGTTAAATGAGAAAGTATTTCCTTCTGTTAACTTTAAACTGTCTGTAATAATTTCATGTTCTTACAGACTGAGAAATAATGATAATTGTTACCAATTCATTCTCTTCATGCCATTTGTAGTATGCTTAACTTTTCTAATATTCTCATTTATTTCCTTCTGCATTTGTAGTATCCTAATCTGTTCTGATGTAGAAGGTCTACACATTGTTGACTAGCTGCATTTTCCCTCTCCTTGTTGGAGAGAATGCCACAATGAAGTTCATTAATAAGATCCTTGGGTTGCCCTGGTCCATGCTAAGCTTGGAGTGAGGAGTGGCCACAACTCATCTGATTTCAAGTGTTTTGATGAGACCTCTTAAATTTTAATGCACTAGTGGAGCAGAAGATTTGTGGTTGCCCATAAAGAGGGCAGGTCTGATTAGTACACACCTGTCCGAACAGTGAGGGAGCAGCTACCTTTTGCAAGCACAGCAGTTTTCCACCAAGCTTCAAGGGAATCCTGGCAATGACTAAATTGCAATAATGTAGTCCATGCTGAGTGTATATAAGCAAGTGTAGGATTATTTTGGGGTATGTTATGCCAGATGATGTTTGTGTGAAAGGAAAGGGAGAACAGTCTCAAGGAATAGTGAGAACCTTGAGGAGATCTCCTTGTGCTATGTTTTACTGTGCAAAGTCTTTTTGGGTCAGGATGTTTGCTGGAGTACCTAGCGTCCAGTCACATACCCCTGGTGTGCTGTACCCCAGTAACACAGCATTAAGCAGGCTGCAAGAGACAATGAAAACTGCCTGATAAGCAGTAGGCTTCAAAGACAAGAACAACTGCAAAAAAGGAAAGAGATGTAAGACCTGACAAACATGGACTTCACTACCTGCGCAGCCTGTTTCAGAGCAGAATTTCTTGTTTCAAAGCAAAAAGTGTGGTCCTTTTATTGTAGTTGTAAGTCTGAGACAGAAGGTAAAAAAGCTTGGAAGCAAAAACTGAAGAAGTGCTTCTTCTTAAAGAGGTATTTTTAATAACTTTGTTCATAGAGATATTATTGTCTAGTTTTATGTTATTCAGTATCATCATAGCTAACATTGATATCATGATTCCTGGGTTCAACTGGTCAAGAATTCACTGTATTTTCTGTGATGCCCTTCAGTGAAATAGAAACATCAGTTCAAATATTTCTTTTGGAGAGATAGATATTCTTTAAATAATACATGGAACATCAAGTATTCAGGTCTTCTTCAATCATTTGGAGCAGAAGGAGAAAGAGAAGAAGAGGGAGAAAAATAATCAGAAGTTGAAAGTTACAGTTACAAGTGGTGTTCCCCAGGGCTCAGTGCTGGATCCAGCCCTGTTCAATGTCTTTATCAATTACCTGGATGAAGGCATTGAGTGCACCCTTAGCAAGTTTGCAGATGACACTAAGCTGAGTGGAAGTGTTGATCTGCTGGAGGCCAGGGAGGCTCTGCAAAGGGATCTGAACAGGCTGGATCACTGGGCTGAGACCAATGGCATAAGGTTTAACAAGGTCAAGTGCTGGGTCCTGCACTTGGGGCACAACAACCCTATGCAGTGCTACAGACTAGGAGAAGTCTGTCTAGAAAGCTGCCTGGAGGAGAGGGACCTGGGGGTGTTGGTTGACAGCGACTGAACATGAGCCAGCAGTGTGCCCAGGTGGCCAATAAGGCCAATGGCATCTTGGTTTGTATCAGAAATGGCATGACCAGCAGGTCCAGGGAGGTTATTCTCCCTCTGTACTCAGCACTGGTGAGACTGCTCCTTGAATGCTGTGTTCAGTTCTGGGACCCTCACTACAAGAAGGATGTTGAGGCTCTGGAGCATATTGAGACAAGAAAGACAAAGCTGGTGAAAGGGCTGGAGAACAAGTCTTGTGAGGAGCGGCTGAGAGAGCTGGAGTTGTTTAGCCTGGAGAAGAGGAGGCTGAGGGGAGACCTTATTGCGCTTTATAACTACCTGAAAGGAGTTATGGAGAGGAGGGTTCTGGCCTCTTCTCCCAAGTGGCAGGGGACAGGACAAGAGGGAATGGCCTCAAGCTCCACCAGGGGCAGTTCAGGCTGGACATCAGGAAAAAATATTTCACAGAAAGGGTCATTGGGCACTGAAACAGGCTGCCCAGGGAGGTGGTTGAGTCACCTTCCCTGGAGGTGTTTAAAAGACGGGTGGACGAGGCGCTGAGGGGCATGGTTTAGTGTTTGATAGGAATAGTTGGACTTGATGATCCTGTGGGTCTTTTCCAACCTAGTGATTCTGCGATCTACAGCAGTGAAATGGATCTAGTTCTCATCTCTTTACTAGACCACGCTGATAATTAAGAGACAGGAAAATGTACTCCCTGAAAATTTTGAATGACTAAAAGTTAAAGGATTGCACCTATGGACTGAGACAACTGCCTAAGTTTTGTCTAGAGTTGGTTTGGGCTTTTTTTTTCCTGCATTGTGTTTATTTTCTCCAGCCAATACAGTAGACAAAAGAAAGAGAAGCAGATCTGCAAGAATGCCACTATCTAGGAAAAATACTGTAGGTCTGCCCTCTTCTGGGCAACAGGACTCTAGAACCTGTTGTGACCACAGGTTTTTGGTTTCCCTCATTTTCTTTTACAGCCAGCTGTAAGATTTGAGGGCCTGTGAGCTGTGGAGTAACCATGGGTACCACCAACCAGACCACATGAACGCTGCCAGCTCCTCCTGTTTGTCCTCCCTGTTATCTCAAACTGTGAGGCTGTCCTTCTTAAATCTATTAGAAAATAATAGAAGTTGGGAATTGGAGATACAAGGTCATCAGCTCTGAAGCTTGCTGGGAAAAGATAAGCTCTGCCCTCCTTCACTGTGAGCTCCTGTGGTACTTGCCGTGCTTCTCAGGAAATGCTTTATGATGTGGATAACACAAATCCCAGTCTTTCCATCTGTTGCATGTCCTACACAGTAAATATGATCTTGAATATCATAATACAGATACCCTCTCATAAGTAACAGAGATATATGTATTAAGCCTGGATCAGCATGGGAAAAAAAAAATCCCAAGAAGGAAATCTCAATTTTAAGACTTAGCATAAGGAAATAATCTCTCTAATTAGAATGTGCAACTTCACCAGGCTATACACAAGTGTATCCTGAAACCTAGAGTAAGCTTTTGCTCAGAGCCAATAAAAGTTAACCATTCCTGTCTCTTCTTTGAGTAAGTGAACACAGAAGAGTTTCACTTCTTGGTATTTTGGGATCTCTTATTCAGTTGCTTTACACATTCAGATTCCTAGTTGCAACCATTTTAAATCCTCAGTTGTTTAGTAAATATAAAGGGGTCTTTTGTGAACATTTCCTGCTTGGACCACCTAGATTCAGTCAGATTTGCATGGCTCTGCAGCAGATTTAGGGTGCAGCCCGTGATACGAAATGGCATGGTTGGCTGCCTGGGTTAGCTCAGATTGCATTTTTGGGGCCTCATTGCTGGATTTGTGAGGGAAGTTTGCAGTTCCAAATCATAGTCTCGCATCTTATTATAATCTACCTCACTTCTGCGTGTGTTGTGAAGACTTTGCAGTTTTCTTCTCACTGAGACAGTGCTTGTATATCAGACCTCTGACTACGGATATGATTGTCTGGAACTAAGAACATTCCCATCCCTCATCTTGCTATTGTGAAGCTCAGTTTTCATGGTTGCTTTCCAAAAACACAATTTGCATATTTCATCCATTGTTACTAAACAGATTATAAGGCACACATTTGTATGATAAAACATAGCAAACGGTGTTTGGCAAATCTGTTTCTCATCTCTCCTTCATTCTAACCTGGCTTAACTCCATTGATTTTCAGCAGAGCTACTGCTCATTTATGTTGAGAAAGTGAGAGGAGAATCCAAAGACCAGATTTCCCTTTTGCATATGAGCATGCCAAAAGAAGTCCTGATTTACCATTGTGAATCTCTTTCCAATATAATGCTGGCTTAACTTCTTTTGAATTATTTCACTGGAATGCTACTGCAGTGAATCAGGCCCAGTATCCATATAATTATCTTTGTGTGCTTCCTTCTCCTCTTTTTTCTCCATGCTTATTTCCCCACATTAAGACTGAACTTTACTGTCTGCATTGTCAGTGTCTCACGTATGACTCTATAAGAAAATGCACGTTTTTTAACAGAATATTAATTTAACAGAAAATGGCTACTACTAATGAGAATTCCAACACAACAAATCTTTGTTTCTGGTTATGTCATTATACTAGGAAAACAACCTCCCCAGTCTTTTTACAGTAGTATCTCAGTGTGCACTATAATTACAGAAAGCTTTGTGTAACTAGCTTTGGTAATGACGCGAAATGCTGCTCTGCCTGCCCTTTTACCTTGAGAAGATAGCACAATATAGCTAAATATGTGGTGACTGCTTACTTGCATGTACCTCTTTCTAGCCCTAACTACATAAGACCTAGTTTTCAACAGTCTCTTCTGTTTTTTATATCTTTAGATACTTATTGTAAATCCAGTCTCAAAATAAATATTCTGATATATTTAAAAATAAAACACAATAAAAATCCATTATACACAAATTTATTAATGCCATACTGAAATCAATACAAGAAACTGGCAAGAGTAACTGAAAGATTCATGTTATTAATCCTTGGCACAATGGAGAATTTTCTGTTCATATGAACAAATTATAAAGTTTTGTATCCTGCTGTTTGCATTTACTCTAGGCAACTTACAAAAGTAATATCACTGAGGAAAATCTCTGCCATGGTCCAGATTTCTTCAGTTTAGCAGTGGATTGTGCACTATTGGCAAAATCAGCAGGACTCACACTCCAAAAGCACTGAAGTGCTTTGCCACATTTTTTATCCATCACTGCCATATAACATATGATTAAAATCAGCGATGGTTGGGTTTCTGCAGCTGATTTAGGTGGAAAGCTTATGCAAAAGATACCCTCAGTTTCTCTACTGCTAGGACAGTCTTTGTGAAGAGGATAAAAATTGCTGGCAAGCAGTAATGATGCACTACCATTGTAGTCATCAGCATACTGAGCAAAGTGGTGCCTCACACACCTACAGCTACCTGGATGTGGCTGTGAGGCACAGTTACCTAGATCATGATTTAAGCTTTCATAGAACAGTATCTCTCCAGATTCTTCCTTTCCTGTGAAAAATAGACTAGCTGAACTATAGGAAGTTAAAATGAGATCTCATTAACCTGGCTATTACAGCACATACACTAATGTTTAGAAGAAAATCCAGAAGCAGGGAAAGACTAAAAGCACATTCACACACAAAAAGGAAAAGATCTGAATCTTTTATAACAAAACCATCAAGGCATCAGTTCCATAGAGTGTCAATGTTAACATTATTACAATGAAAAATAACTAAACTATAGCAATTTGAAAACATTAACGTTTTGCCTAAACATTGCCTAGTGAGTAACTAATGACAATTTTTGTCACTTCTTGGGTAAGCTCCACACAGCAAAGTTATTGAAAAGTAATTTTCATGCAGTCTACTGTAAGTGCCACTATATTAAACCCTTCAAACATGTTTCATAGGAGATTGCAATGTGAACATCTTTAATTTAATTTTTGAATCTGCAATTTCATATGCTAAGAAGGGAGAATAAAGATGTATTTGAAATATTAAATACTTTTAATCATTTCTTAATTTAACATGACAACAGTATTTTAAATACTGCATCACATTTTCAAGGGAGTGGTAGTGTGGTTTGTTGGATTACAACCAGCTTTGTACATTAATATTTTCTCTCTCATGTGCTCATCTGAATTTGAACATGTAAACCATGTTTGTACAGAAATGTGGATGGATGGATGGATGGATGGATGGATGGATGGATGGATGGATATTTGGCTCCCCTAATGGCTCCCTAGCCTTGGACTCTTTCCCCTGTGTCTGCTCTACAGCATTTGTGATGATGTATATACAGCGGTGGGGGTATGCTTTCATATATTTGTATATATTTTATTACTGTCTTATTATTTTCATCAGCATTATTATTACTATTTGATTAAAACTATAATCTTAGTTTCCAACCCACAAGTCTTTCTCCCCTCATTTTCCTTTCCCTTGTGGTGGGGAGGATGGGAATTGGAAGTCCAGCTGCTAAGTTTTAGCTGCTGAAATTAGCTGGTTTGGGGCTAAACCATGACACATGGTCACACTCTGCTTGATAGATTTACTAGTAGGAATATCAAGTTATATTGACCCCTATAATATTCACTGTACTACTCCTTGTGCTCTCTCTGTTCCAAAAGCAGTTGTAATGAATCAGGCTGATGAATGCAAACATCTTCTCTCATAGCATCTAAGGTTTTATTGAGTATTTTAACAAAGGAGAAGAAAGCACGTATCAATAAATACGAAATAAATGAGACAAAGCACAGTAAATAGGCAGAAACACAGTGGAGTACTCATACTACCAACTTCAAATACTATTAACTACGAAGCTAGGTGGTGAGGAATTCCGGGTTCTTTATCTAGTCAGTGAGGAGGGTGAGCTCTATTGTAGGGCAACTCAAAGAAGTAAAGAATATTTCCTTTTATACTGTATCACTTGTACTAGATTTGGGTTTAGGTATTATGAATACTCCCTTTAAAGTAGTAATAGAAAACTACTGTAATGACTGGAACAGGCATCAGAGCCCCACATACCATTGTTTTTCTTCTAAATTGTGAGAGAAATGCATTTTAATTCAGAGAGTGATCCTAGTTAGAGAAGAAAATTCTGGGGAAAAAACTCACTGCCACTGCTGTGTTGGAATCAAAAATACTGTGTGAGTAGAAGAAATCCTCCAAATGTTTGTAAACGGTATTTCTAAGTGGAAGAGCTTTGTGGTAGTTCTAAGAACACACACAGATTTTACACCACAGACCTAAAATATCTTTGTAACTTGGGTCATTAGTTTATGTTAGGTTGAAACAGAAGGAGCCAGTTCCATGCTGGACCAGAAGGAGAAATATTATGTTATGCCCATTATATCCTGTATTTATCAGACTGGTCAGTAACATTCTGTCATGATGCAAGGGAAATGAAGGGATTAAAAACCTTGGATTTGAGAAGTAAAAAAAAGAGTAAGAATGTAAGAGTACAGGTGTTGAGATCACAACATGAATGAGGGAATTTTCTGCCGCACTCATGCTTGAGATATCAGCTAAATAAAAAGAAAGAGTGGAGTAACTAGGGAAAGCATTCTGCAGAAAGAAGAGTCTAGGTTGAGGATGCACCATAAATTATATAAGGAGCAGCTTCAATTCTCATTGTTGATAACTAATCTTGGTAATAATCTAGGGAGAATCTATGTGACTGCCTGCCTATTTCTGCCAACCTTGCTTTCCATACGGGCCACAATACTAGCCAGTGCTTTAATGGCACAGTCTGGCCCAGGATGGGCATTGATTCAAAACAGCTGACTCAGAAATGAAATACTTGGAAAGGGAAAAAGCAAAACAAAACTCCATGTGAAAGGAAAAAGATCCAAACAACTGATGGTCTTTCTGATCCTTGAATGGATGCCAGTTTTCCTGAGGCAGTGAAGTAGCCAACAGATAATTCCCAACTTTGAAAGGCATCCATATCACCACTTGGTCAGGCAAGGGAAAAAGAAACAGCATATTAAAAAAAACCCCAAAAAATGATGAGAAAAACCCATACCCCAGCTCTCTGTCAAAAGCTTTTATAAAAATGTCTCTTAAAACAGGATAGATTTCTATTCAGCCTGCCAAAAACATGCTTAGCCACCAGGTCTTTCCCCTGCCTGACCCAAGTTTACTGTCCCACAGCAATCCTCATGACTTAAGAGAGCCAATAATAATAATGAAATTGCACTTACGTGAACTATGACAAGTATGTGGGGCATACTCCACCAAGGAATACGTGGGAAATCCATGTCTGACCACCTTGTGTTTGTGTGCTTGTGGGGAAAGAGGCACAATCATCCACATTTGCAAAGGGAGTGAGCAAGCTTTCCAGATCAAATGGCTCCTTCATAATGAGAGCAGGACATGAGCCAGACATGTCACTCTCACTTTCTGCCTCCTTTATCTCTTGCCACAACTAGGGACTGCAGAAAGGAGATTGTTCTGGCTGGAAGCTGAGGGACACAGGTGGTATCAGCAGCTGCAAGCTCTTTAGCTCTCTTTGGCTCCACTTACTAGAACATGCATTGTATGTTTAATACATTGCACTTCATTGTGTGGGAACAAGAGCTGGAGCTGGCGGTGCTGCACAACAGTTTCTTGCATTGCTGAAGAGGGAAGGCAAAGTGGAGGCTGTTCCTAGTTAGAGGTAATGAGAATCTGTGGATCTTGAAGAGAATTCGGTAACTCCAAAAGTCCTTGATTATGATTATATTTTAGTCATTCTAAGGTAGCTGTACCAGTCAGCATTTTGCAAACAGCAAATAATGCAGTGATATTTTCAAGTTAGAAATATGTAGGGGGCTAGCTTTATGATTGACTTAGTCCCAATTGAGCTGATTTGTTTATTTATTTATTTTTAAATTGCTGGTCATGAACAAAGGATTCGGGGATGCCAAGGTCAAGAATCTTCCTTTTAATTGCTTTTTGATTTGCTATTGACACCTGTAGGAAACTGTTTACCAGGCTTCTTATTTCTGAAAATATTAACTGAAAAACATTGTTTACTCTAAATGGTTTCTTTATAATCAGAATTTTAAGAACTAGTTGGTCACGACTTGTTACTTCTGTTCAAGAAAGGATTTAAAAAAGAAATCTGTGTAACTCCAGGTCTAGTACTTTTACTTTGGAGTTTACAAGGCTCTGAAATGTGTTTTGGAGAAAAGAATAATAAAGTGTGGAAACAAATGGAAAAAGGGAGGAAAACACATCACGAGTTGGTCAATGTAGATAGTTATCACACTAAACTGATATTACTCTTTGGCAAGGTTTTCTCAGTCAAACAAAGTGCGGGAGGTTTTGTCTGTCTAGAGTTTTATAAAGTACTAATATCACAATGATGGCAAATTACTGAGGTATAAAGGGATGGTGTGGTCAAGAAATTTAGGTGGGGCAGAACAGGTTAAAGGAAACTTGAGAGTACTCTGTGCTGAAAGAATAGGTATTGCAGTTACAGGTTCCTGCAGGTTCAGTTTTGGGACAGGTTTTACTTAATACTTTCATGACTGACCATGTCATAAAAAGCAGAGAATGCTAATGAAATTTGTTGAGGTTTCCCTAACACTGAGAAACCTTGTCAAGGCTGAGGAAAAACAGCATACATATCAGAGAGGCAGAACTGGAGTCCTAAGCAAAGCAGAGAGAATGCCACACAAGAAATAAACAGTAGCACAAAGTGCTTGGTCATTCACCCAGGAAGCAATATGCTTCAAATGCTTTTTGGAACTCATCTGCTAGAAAAATCTAGTGAAAGAACAACAGTGAAAGAACTGGGCATACAGTTAGTCAATCATATTGATGATTGAGACTTATCATGCTGATCCTGTGGAAAAGGCAAATGTAGTCCTAGGTTACATTGACAGCTGAGTATAATCCAGCATTCTAGTAAAAAATCCATGACAATGTCAATTATTTGAAAATTATTCTTATCTATGCAAACATATTAAGTGGCATTGACAACAAGATGAAACATCCAAATTTTCTGAAATACTTGAAAATAGGTAGTCAAGCACCTGTCAAAATAAAAATTGATAATTTATTTGGATCATTGTCCAGATAGCCAAATTTTACCTATACATTTTTTGTTCTCTAAGACCTTAAGCACTTCTTCATTTTTCTCACATGAGTATGAGTTTTCCCAAAACTTTTTTCTCCCTCCCTCCTTCCCTCCCCCAAGATCTTTGTGTGTCTAACTGACAGCAATGGGAAGCAGTTGTGTACCTGTAAGGAGGGAAGACATTCATAAAGCCAAAGAAGAAACTGTTATTATATATCAAATGGAAATAAATTAGCCAGATGCATTCAAATTCTTAGTTGGGACTGGCAGAGATTCTGCAATACCACAGTACTTCTCTATCACATAAATAAGACAATACATATCCTATGAGTTCTTTTAGTTTCCCAATAAAACTGCTTCAGGACTACACAGCTCATTTTATTTTTTAATGAGACATGCAATTGTGTAATTCACTAGGTCATAGTTAATAGGCCTGAGATCTAACATATATCTTTCTCTAGACGTTGAGGAAACAGTACTTGAAAACTTACAGTTTACCTGAAAGTCACCATTATGATCCACTCTCATTATTGTTGTACTTCTACTACATTATATATCCTCAGCAAGCAGTTTTTTACTAGTTCACTGAACTCTGAAGCATACTGAAATATTCACTGTCAGATTAGTGCACTTTAAGACCAGAGCAAAAAGACCTTCCCATGTAAGTTAAACTTCTTTGACTCGCTACTGGGTTTTGTTTGAGGTTTTTTTGTTTGTTTAGTATTGACACTGTATTGACACTGAAGATAAGAATATATTAATTTACTAACCAGGTTTTCTATTATCTCTGTTAGCCCTCCCCAAACATCAGCCTACAACAGAAAAAAAGAAAAGGAAGCATGTAACTTTTTACCCAATGTGAGTGATCATATAGTCTCTAAAACCAAGTTTTACATATGCTTTTATTATTAACATTTCCTGAGACATTAAGTCAAGTGATTACGAACACAGCTTGATTACTAAATGTAACCAAAGCCAGGCTTGTTGTTTTGGACCAGTTTTTTCCAGTCAGAGTAAACACTGTTATTACCAAGTCTTGCTTTTCCTGGTTTTCGTCTTGTTTACAGGCTGGAAAAGAAGAAATGTCATAAGCAACCGAGGGAAACTAGACTAAGTAGAAACTTGTCGAGGACTTGTCCTCATTTCACTCACACCCTTTTCCAATACTGCAAATAGACTCCTGAGATCAAGCATCAATTCCATGCAAATTTAATTGGTACAATAATAAGCAGAAACCAACTTGGATGGTTTTCTTGATGCTTATTACCCAGGAAGCCACCTAAAGATTCAATCCATTTCACTGAATCTGTTGACATGTTGAGAAATAGCAAATGAGGAAAAAATAAAAGTAAACTCATGCATTTTCTGATGCTCCTGATATTCATATTTCCCACCACATATGGTAGTCACTAGAGAAACATTAGCTGGTATCTGTCTGCAACGTCTCTGCATTTCCCTATATCCTATTGCTGTGCTATTTTATTCCTATGGCAGATAAAAAATCAGCAGCCTGTAGATCGAGTAATTATAATCATGAAGCCACAGGTTGATAGGGCCTATGGAGAAATATCTACCTTTAAAAATGTGAGCATAATTACTACATTATGCCACGGAATAAGCGGGAGAAAGGGGGAGCTGCAGACTTCTATCATGGCTATTGAATCAAAATGAGGAGGAAAGGAAATTTCACCAGTAAGAGCAAGAAATTAAGCAAAAAGGAAGGTTTAAACTAACTGTGGGCCAGATCCTCAATCAGATATTTTTTTATTTCTTTATTTTATTACCTACCTCATGTAATATTACTGCTAGCCTTTCTGTTTTGCAGAGTTCTGTAAGATGTGCAAGGCTAACTGATTTTGCACCTCCTTGTCATTCCCAGGTAAGAAGCATTAAAGTGCAGTGTCTTGCCCACAGATACAAATCATTCAGCATGGGATGAAAACCTTTCTTCCCCTTCCATTGCCTCACAGCTGGCTGGAGCCACTCAAGGTCTGAGCAAGAGGTTGAAGGTCCAATTCATTTACACTTGAACCCCAAAAATCTACTCTGTAAAGATAAGATGGTTGGTTTTCTTTCCTCTGTAGAAATAGTTGTTCATACTAATTTTCCTATAGGTATGAAACCCTATTTCTTCTATTTTCTCTAGGAAGATATAGAGGAGATTTTGCATGAAGTTGGTCAATTTGGAACCCAAAACTTGTTTATCTCATCCTGGGGGATGAATTCCCTGAATTTGACTTGATTCTAATAGATGACTGTAGACTGAGCATGTAAAACATATACAGGTGCTTCCTTGCTATAGGTGCTGCTGCAGTTGCAGAATTTCTAAAAGGCAGTTGATAATATATTGCCATATTTTCAGGCATAAAATGAACCCTTTAGAAACCTGCACTCCAACAAAAGCATCCTTACTTAAAAAATTATTCCTCTAATTGCCTGCTCAGAAGCAAGGAGTATACCGAGGAAGACAAAGCAAATTGGAGAGAAGGGGAAGACAATGAAAATCATGGCAGGAAGATGGTTAACCCATGACTTATATGTATAAGGATACCATAATTTGGGAAATACAGTGATGCTTGCTGCTGGAAGTTGGGAAGAGAATTTGCATGATGACATAATAGAAATATTTAATGTTGCTGGTAATTTCATTACTTCTCTTCCCTTTCTTCTGACTTGGCGGTTAACTTTAGACAAGGCTTGTAACATGCCAAGTCCTCTGTTCACTCATTAGTGAAATGGGTATAGTAATACTACCTACCTCAGAGGTTAAACAATTGAAGCTTAATTAATGCTTTCTTCTGTGATCTCTGTTGAAAGATACTACACAACTGCAATACTCCTGCTGCATTATTATTACAGTTTTAAAATTTTAATACACCTTCTTAACCTTTAGACTTTGTTGTAAACATTCTCTCTTAATATTTATTTTGCAAAAACAACTTGAGAATACTTTCAAAATAGTGAGGGAGGGAAGGTTGTGTAGTAATCAAGAGGCAATAGCGTTATAATAGAAACACTCCCCTGCAGTGAATTCCAGCCGGATATGGAGTCTCCAAAGTGGTGCTTAAGTGGGATGTGAGCATTACATGGCTTCTAGATACGAGGAAGGATTTATCCTGCTGTGCTGCCTGTTCATGTGAACACAAGTCCACCAATTATGCCACAAACTAAAATCTCAGCTTTTTCTTGGACATAAATGCTCACAAGAAAGTTTGCCATTGGATACTTCCAGAAAAATCCCAAGCCATTAACACTCTCAGTCAGCAGCTTGAGACTGGTACTCATTTTTGTCTTTGTTACTTGTAATAGAGAACAGAGCAGCAAAGAAATCGAATATTTGGAAGAGAATACAAAGAATGTGGTAAGTGACTAGACTCAGAGGGATGAAATTCTGGGCCAGTTTGAGTCTGAGGGACAAAATACGGGGCATTTCTTTTAAAATCTGAAAAAGGGAGAGGACTTTACACCACATGATCATTTTCTTTCCTGATGAGACTGGAGGCATATCAGTGCTAGATCAGCCAAACCTGGGCTTGACCAAATGTTTTACTGCCAGAAGCCCTGTTCCTAGCAGTATGTCACCCCTTTACCATCACAGAAAAGGCCTGCTGGTCCAACAGGCATGGGATGATGAGCTGAATGAGGTGAATGCCGGTGAGTGCTAGACGGAAAGTTACTGCAGCAGTGTTTGTGGAGAAGGTTGTCTGCGCTTGAACAGAGTTGTACTCTTGCCTGTCTGGCACCTGTGGACAGCAGACTGCAACTTTTTGAAAGTTTGCAGTAAGGAGGATCCATTACATAAGAAGAAAATGAAATGAGCAAGTGAAATCCTTCTTGTTTTATTAGGATTAATAAAATTAAATAATTACTTAAAACCAAGTGGGAAGGAATATTATTATTCTATTACCAGCATTATTATTTCTGTACTATAAAAGATAACTCCATCTTAGAAACTAGATAGCTTGGAGTGAACTGGAATAATTTTCTCTTTAATTTCAGAGGAAATTTGGTAGACATTAGGCCTTTAGATTTTGGGTAGTGTCCGTCCAGGAGCAAGTGAAATCAAAACAAATCTCATGTTTGTGTCTTTTTTCTGGACCTTTTATTTCTGGAATATTTTTTAAAATTCTTTCCAGGTACTGATGATAGATGTGTCAAAGAATACAGTATGATTTTTCAGTCCTCAACTGAGTTTGCGTTATGCTCTCATTGAGCAAACACCTTCCTTTGAACTGTGAATTGAGCAAATTTCATATGAAAGTAACTGAGAGGGAATAACCAGAGGACCCCACAGAGCCATTTTTCCCAGTCACTTTTCAGAATATAACTGAACTTAAAGGTTTCCAGGAACTAGAATGTATTGCTGCTATTTCTCTCTTTGTATACCACAGCAAAAAAAACCTTTACTCTTCTGCAGTTAACCTAAGTATCAAACCTCCTGGTGATTATTTCATGATTAAAGCACTAATCTCAGACTTGGGAGATCTATGTCAAATTTCTGGCCATGCCACAGACTTCCTATGTAACCTGGGGCAAACCAATTAATACCTCTGTGATTTCATTCCTTGACTGTAAAATGGAGATTGTACTGCCTTTGCCTGTCTACAGGGGTACATTACCAAAATCCCTTTTTTTTCAGTAGCAAGGTAAAATTTTGGAAGGAAACTTACTCCTTCCTTCCTGCTTTTCATCTTGCAGTCCTTTATCTGTGTTACTAGAAGTGTTTGCAGGATCTGGGCCAAAAAAAAAAGAAAAAGTTAGGGGGAATTTAACCTGGACTAGATCCCTAAACTGATGGATAAAGAATTGAGTGGATAGTGCTGAGGTCCTGGGTGAAGCAAGAAAGCTTCAGCTCAGCTTATTTACTGAGAAAAAGCTAAATGGAATGGTACCCCATCTTCTAGTTGCATGAGCCCCACCAGCACAGTTGTTGTTGTTTACATCACAGTAGCCAGACAGCCAAATTGATATTGGGCTCATATTGTAATAGAGTCTAGAAATGCAAGCTTTTGTTAAATGACTATTGTCCTGAATAGCTACTCCACAATCAGATTTGGTGAACGAAGAAAAGGTCTTTGCTTTCCAATTGGGATGGTGTGCACCAGCTAATTAAGTAATTTGTTGACAGTCCAAACTGCGCCAACACTAGGAACTGGAATCAGTTCCCTGCAATTCCTGCTCAGTGTTTTTCTCGTAGCTTGATGCTTTCACCAGCTTAAAGACCGTGCACATATTTGAAAGAGATTCAAACTTTACCCTTAAGTGGAATTAATGGGTGTTTTTTCCAGGAAAATATTAATCTCGAGGAATTCTGTTCTGGATATCCCAAAAATGCAAATAGTAATGATGTTAGTCCAAGTATATGAAGTTATAAGTCAGAGGAAATAAATCTTCCCTTACCCATAAACCAGCAGCATTCCCATTCTGGAGGCCAACATCACAGCTTCCAAAAGAGGGCAAGAGCCATAGGTGGCTTCATGAGGGTGGAAGTTTATGGGTTAAGCAGTCAACAGCATTCCCCACTCAAGGGTCCTCCACTCCAAACCACATGCATTTGCTACCACCTCTTCATCTGCACTACAGCTGTTTCATTCCTTCTTGCTGCACTGCTTGAAGAAGCCTCATGTTTTCTACAGCAGCAGAGGTGCCACGCTTTTCTGTGGGCTCTTTTCAGTGCTCACTGCTACACATTGGTCCAGACAGCATTTTTACAGTTTTGCAGGGGTGCCAAAACCTGCCCTTCTTCCCTCCAAGTGTGGCTGTACCTTGTCTAAGGCGAGTTGGTAGAATCCTCTGGGACTAAGCAGCTAGGAGCTGAGGAGCAGTTGATGGGCACCTTGTCTCAGGCATGCACATGAAGTTAATTGCTTTGCTTGTTGCTATCTGTAACTGAAGAAATAGCTCATCAGTTGATTACCAACATATTTCTAGAGAGAGTGCATGGCACCTTCTTATCTGATGCAGCACTATAATCTACTTGCGACATCATTAGTATCTGTATATGGTTGTTTACTGTCTGCTGGGGCAGTCATCTTGCTTTAATTTAGGACATGAATGATATTATAAGAGTGCTTGATGATGGTGTAATTTCTTTTGTTGTTTGTTATTACTGGATGTATCAGCTTTTTTTTGATACCATAAACCACAACATTTCATGTCTTCCCAAAGAGGCAAAAGGGGGAAGAAAGAGGGTAGTAGCAGGGAGGCAGGCAGACGAGGAGGGGAGAGGAGGGAAAGGAAGTCATTCAGTACTTGCCTGATTTGCTATTTGGAGTGAATGATAATTTCTTAGTACAGCAAAGCTGGCAGCAGTGCTTTTGCTATCAGGGTTTTTACCATGCTTCCCTGCTTATCTCTCAGCATGACCACTGAAATCTGTGAGATCACACTATGAGCTGTGGTATCCTGTCAGGTTTGAAATTATTTCCGACAGGCTACAAAAACAATTGAGCCCTCACTTTGGCTGCTTTTACACTAGTTGAAGTCTAATTTATAAGATAGATCATTCGCTTCACTGGTTCTGTCCTTGATACTATTCAAGCTATGGCTGGTGTTGGTGAATTTTATTTTGTGATTCTTGCATCTTCTGTGGACTTTGGGGGGGTTTTTTTGGTTGTTTTTGTTTTCCAGCTCATATCTCTTTTTGATAGGCACAACTTCTTTATCCAAATGCATTATTTCTATGCAATAGCTAGTTCATTGTTCATATCAGCTTTGACCTTCACAATACATAACAGCCTGCCTGAGCTGAGATTTATTTAATATTCTTTAGAAAGCTCTTGAGTTAGATTTTTATAGTATTTGTTCTACCTTTGTGAATTAAATAAGAGAAACCTCTTTTTCCCCTCTAGACCACAGGGTGATGTATGATTAATACTATGGACAGGTAAAGTATTAGAAAGTAGTTATTTAAAGCTGCAGTATCGCTGAGCCTTGTTAGACCAGACTAGTTTTAAGCCCACCCTCAGTTATGTAAAACTGGGTATTAAATTGAAATCATATTTCACTTCTAGAGAAATACATAGTGAGTCTGTACTTCAATAAATTAACTGCAGTACTCTATTCCTACCAAAATGCTTTTGAAAATCTGACCTCCGACTGTGGGATGGGATGTAAGAATTCAATATTCTTTGTTATTCTTCTATGTCTAGCATAGAAGACAATGACTTTAGTAAAACATGAAAAGTTGAAACTTGCACTCTCTTCACATTCCTTTGTGAACTGAAAATGGGTTGTGTTTTTATGACTAATGAAATATACCTATACTTGAAAAATGTTCTCACTGCAGTATGCAATATTGTTTTCCTGGTGGTATTATGAACCCTTGGCATGTCACATAATTGAGGAGTGACACCCTTGTAGATAAAATCACTGCTGAAATTAATAATCCATCCTCTTCATACCATTACTCCTCTTGTTTCTAGAAGTCCAAGGCCACAGCCAAAATCCACAGGGTTGAATTCTTCATACCTAACATCTTTCAAATATCATGCAGCCATGACATCATATTGGCTTCTGAGACTGCAACACTGAACCCCAGATTTATATGAAACACTCCAGCAGCCTTCATCCAGGAACTAGCATGTGGAAACCTCAGTAGGAAAAGCACTGCGGTTATACTCAGAAGACGGAGATTTCATTCTTCTTCCTGCGTTTGCTTTGTGGTTTTGAGAACATAGGCCTTAGCTCTACAAAGTGCCTTGTTATGTTTGATGAATTATTGACATACTCTTCTAGTTTCCCTATCCATAAAAGAAAAACTATGTTACCTCTGGAGCACATGCAGAGAAGAGCAACAAAGCTGGTGAAGGGGCTGGAGAACAGGCGTTATGAGGAGCAGCTGAGGGAGCTGGAGTTGTTTAGCCTAGAGAAGAGGAGGCTGAGGGGAGACCTTATTGCTCTCTCCAACTACCTGAAAGGAGGTTGTAGAGAGGAGGGTGTTGGCCTCTTCTCCCAAGTGACAGGGGACAGGGCAAGGGGGAACAGCCTCAAGTTGCACCAGGGGAGGTTCAGACTAGATATCAGAAAGAAATTTTTCACAGAAAGGGTCATTGGGCACTGGAACAGGCTGCCCAGGGAGGTGGTTGAGTCATCATCCCTGGAGGTGTTTAAAAGACGGGTAGGCGAGGTGCTGAGGGACATGGTTTAGGGGCAGATAGGAATGGTTGAACTCAATGATCCAAGAGGTTTTTTCCAACCTGGTGATTCTATGATTCTAGCTTTCTAGTAAAGTGCATGGACAATTTTTTTTGAATCTTCATATAACATGTAGCTATTATTAAATGATGGGCAGATCACTGTGTAGTCTCTAAAGTGCTCTTGGCTTGGCCAAAACACAGGAGCCTGAATTTATTCTGTGCTAAAGAACTTTCCTATAACATGCTTATATTTTCAGTGCTGAATGGGAGGAAAACCAAAGAATAAAATATGCCATGAAGATGCTGTTAGTTATTTTTGCAAATGTGATACACACACTCTGCTGAGACCATTCCTGTCACTGGAAAAAATTGTTCAGCATGAGAGATGTGAAAAATTTGTTTCCAGACTTCTCTGTCTCTGATCTCTCTGACTGGTTCCAAGGTGACAGGCGACTGGGTGGCAGAATGTGTAATGGATAGCTTGATTACTTTAACAATTAAATATGTAATGAAGAGCTGGAAAGGTTCCATGTAAGTCTCATTTTCACCCTGGTTAAATATGGTGTGCATAATTAATTTTCAAATATGAAAGGGCTCCAGCAAGAAAAGAAATGAAGGAAAGTTGAAGAGATACTGAATATTTTATTAAACGTCACTCATTTAAAACTCATTAATATACATGGTCCAGGAGTAATCATCTCCTATAAAGCTAAGTGCAGTAGTTCTTATTTTCTTGGCAAATTATCTGGTTTTTTTGTTGAACATAGTTTAATATTGACCAAACCCAAGCCCTCTCTTAGAGAGGCCATCAGCAGGTGAAGAGTCATGGCTTTCTGTGTAGATGTCAAAAGTGCTAATAGTGCAAATTTGAAAGAAAGAAGACTTTATTCTCTGTGTCAGTACTGAAATTTCTTTAAAAGTAAAGCCGTATTAGTCACTTTTCCTCAGCCACAAGGGGATAATTTTCAACCTAGAGCCAACTCAGAGCTCTGACCTAAAAAAAAGAGCTTCTTCAGCACTCAGTGAAGTGAAACAGACACCTTTGGGAAGGTGCTGACCTGCCCATGTTAATCATACATCTTGTGCACAGACCAGTAAACGTCCTTCTACCTCTCTGCCCACTGACAACAAAGGATTAGTGTATAGCCTCGTGTTTCTGTGCAGGCAAGCTATTTGTATGCAGTTGAAGTTTGGGGATACAAATCCCAGCAATGGCCTTTTCCTACATATGAACACCATTTCATGTGTTCGTTCTTCAGCTGGTTATATCTGGAGACAGCAATTTCCTCATTTTGTTTCTGAGACCATGGTTCTCACAACTGGTTAGAGGAAGGGGAGATGGCACACTGCCCTGTCACAGTTTTGGACTTAATAGAACTGGTGACAACTTGGACATTTATCTTCAAAGAAATTCCATTACTTCAAAATTTAAGTGTTCTAAAATACAACATTAAAAATACTATTCCATGCTAATTTTTTTCTGGATTATTCTACAAAATTGTCAGAGAGTTTTTAATATTTACTGACAAAATATTCCATTTCAACTTGTTGAACCAAATTTATATATTCATTTTTGGCCTTGTTCCATATTCATCTGAGATGTTCGAATGTCACAGATGGACACATTGTGGTCCTTGTCTTTTTCTGAAGGAACCAGAATTGTTTGTCAGAATGAATCCCCCAGACAATTAGAATCAAATATGAGCTAATAGGAGCTGTACCTCTCCACATCATAAAATCAGGATTTATGAAAACTGTTTTCCTTCCAAAAAATTAGCAGGGAAATCTTGGCTAGTTCTATAACTTGTAAGCCATATGGCTCATAGTTAGAGAATGCTTTGAAGATGTAAAGTCTTATGTAAATGCAAAGAAATAACAATTATTACATCTAGAATATTAATAACTATGGGATGAGAGAATATTAATCAACTGGGTTTCCTTATGAAATCCATTCGAATGAACTAAGGCTGAGGACATTTATTATATGCAGTGCTGTGCCACTGCAAAAGAAAAATCCTTGCTACAGCAAGCATGCAGCTTTCTGATTCTAGTGCACATCCTCACTCTTTCAGTACAAATCAGATATAAATAAGAATGCCAGTGTAAGGAGAAAAAGTGAGCACAGTCACATAGGCACTATTGTGTTCTTGCTGCCAATAAGAGACTGCTTTTATTCTCAATTATCCAAAATGGCTGGCCACCAAGTTTCTAGGTAGAGATTCTGAGCTTCTCAGTGCAGCTGAAAGCAACACCCTGCTCCATCTGAAAAGCTAAAGTATAACTCTGCATGTTCAACTTTCCCTGTGTTAGTTCTTGTTATCTGACACAGTTGGGACAACGAAGCTGGCAAAGGGTCTAGTGAAAAAGTCTTAATGAGGAGTAGCTGAGGGAACTGGGGTTATTTAGCCTGGAGAAGAGGAGGCTGAGGGGAGTCCTCATTGCTCTCTACAACTACCTGAAAGGAGGTTGTAAGAAGGTGGGTGTTGGCCTCTTCTCTCAAGTAACAAGTGATAGGACAGGAGGAAATGGCCTCAAGCAGCACCAGGGGAGTTTTATATTGGATATTAGGAAATGTTACTTCACTGAAAGAGTGCTGTAGCATTGTAACAGGCTGCCCAGGGACACGAAGAAGTCATGAGATGTTAAAAAATGTGTAATGTGACACTTAGAGACATGGTTTAGTAGGCATGGTGGTGTTGGGCTGATGGTTAGACTTGATGATTTTAGAGGTCTTTTCCAATCCTAATGATTCCAGGATTCTGTTATTCTATGACACCAACTTAAAGCTTTTCAAGAATTCCTTTCTTCTTTGCCTTTCTGAATATTTGATCTTTTAAGACACATCACTGGTTGCTACGATTATTATTTACTATGTTTATTTGCTGTAGTCCCTAGATGCTCTAATCAAGCTCAGAATGCTACTCTGCTGTGTGGTAGTTGGCTTTTATTTAGCAGTCCACAAAGCCCAGATTAATTGGGAATTATCTTCCAAACTGCAAGAAAACGGTTCTCTATTACCTTACTAAAATAAGGTTTCAATTTCAAGCAGTAATATCTCATTCCTTTGCAATCACTGTCAGCCTGCCTATTATGGAATCCCTAGCTCTGGCTATTAACCACAGCTATATGAAGGTCCTTATTCGAATACGGTTTCTTCTGCATCTCTAGACATAGCTGCTAGAAGGCAAGTGCTGGAAAATACTTCACTGGTTTCTGCTAGTCCCAGTTAACCCCAAAATGCACTGCTGTAGAAGATGAAAAGTGGAAGGATGAAGAAGGGAGCCTAAAAATCTATTCCATTTTGCATAGACAAATGTGACTACATGAAACATGGCCCCTATGGTAATCAATGGCAGCTTTGATGTTGATTTCAATGGGCTATGATTTTGCCACAGATGCCTATTGTGTCATATAGTTCAGACCTTCATTGTCTGTGGCTGATGGTCAGAGAGATCCAGGTTGGGTGTGGTGGGACCAAAGGAGAAAAATATGGAACACAGTGTGTCCGATGACTGGCATGGCCTTATAGTTTTATCTTTTGTAAGTGTGCTTTTAGTTTATGACAATATGTAGCTCCATTCATCACAACAGTAACTGCATCCAGGAAAGCAAAAGCA
Source organism: Phaenicophaeus curvirostris (assembly GCF_032191515.1). Taxonomy (NCBI): domain Eukaryota; kingdom Metazoa; phylum Chordata; class Aves; order Cuculiformes; family Cuculidae; genus Phaenicophaeus; species Phaenicophaeus curvirostris. The sequence continues at coordinate 34,535,466 of NC_091394.1, read as the reverse complement.
AATTAAGATGTGGGTTCTTTTGAAGCTACATGTGATAATTTAGATGGGCAGTTTCTCTGGCATGCTGTGGCTAGTTAAGCTCCCATTCTGGTTCTTCCCTTTCCTTAATGGCCTTTTTCTACTCCTAATGAAGTCGATGGTGAAGCTTGTGTTGACTTCATAGACTGCATAGCCAAACTCCCATCTTCTAGGTGAGCATAATACGTTAGAAATTGCAATTAATTTCTGTCAAATTGTGTTATACAACTAACATTTGGTAGTGTCAGTAATTCCTGCTAAGGTACTTTATATCACCACATACTACTGGATCAGATCTAATGATCAAGCATTTGTTGATCCTCCACACATTTATCTCCCATTTCTGATGTATATCTCTGTAAAAGCTGATCCTTTCTTCTTTTTTTTGGCATACAGTAAATTTTATCTAAAATTATGGATTTAGTATTTGGTACATTGGTCTTTATAAAGAAAACAGATTTTCAAATGCACTTTTTCTTGTCATTTGCTTTTGATTTGCTCTTTATCCAGTTCAGGAAAGTCTTAACACATACTAAACTTCTCAGGGACGATTGGCCAAAAATACTTATTTATCTACTTTTCTGTATAGGAATGAATTTATTTACACGCTTGCTGCTTCTTTAAACTAAGGCCTAATAAACCTTAAGTTTGGTCTTGCCTTTTCTATCTTTGCCTCAAAGGCAACTCTATCTATTTCTGGTATACATAGCACCTAGGATTATCTTGGCTATATCTGAAATTATGACCCTTTGCAATATGATAATAATTTCTCCCTCTCCGAAGTCAGTGTTTTTTTCCCAAACATTTAAGTTAACTTAAAAGGCCTTTTGCTCAATTTACAATGAGGATCCTGTACACTATTATGTGCAGAATGTATCATACGTTACTTTAATTAGGGACAGACAATAAAATGCCTTCAAAGGCTTTGCATGAATTGAAGGATGAGAAGCCTCTATAATTATGTGCATCATAAAGTATTTTCTGGCTACAGACTTTAGAAGTGACTTATCCACATTTTTTTTGAAAAAAACCCCCATGATATTTGAATAAAATATTTCAATGACACCACAGATCTCCAAGGAGCAGAACAATTGCATTCCATTTCCTCATATTTGTTATGTGACAGTAGAAATTATCAGCTTACAATTGCAATAATATGTTGTTAGTTGTCAGCATAGCAGACTTTATTTAACAGTCAGGCTAACTTCTTTTCACTTGAAATAGTCTCTGGATCTTTAGTGACTGTCCTGCTCTAAAACCTGTTTAACTTTACTCAGATAATGCCAATGGTTATAAGCAGGCATGCCATGGGCTTTTGACATAGTTGCTAGATTGCCATGAATTATAATTGGAACATTATGAACGTACTCTCTAGAAATAGAATTTAGTAAATGATTCTATTGACTAAGTATAGTCACCGAATCCAGCTTGCTCTTCTAGAGCTGTGTGGACTTCATTGTAAAAAAAATCTTTATGTTGCCAGTAGACAAAACAGTCCGTAAAAGGAGCTAATTTCTCTAGTAAGACAGTGCCATTTTTGAAAGAGTACCATGTGCAGCCATATCAGCAAGAGACTGTGCAGCCACTGGCTATTGATAAAATGGAGATCAGTGACTCCCTCAGTCAAGGTCACAGATGATAAAGTGCCAAAGGCCCTACAGCAGGGACAGAAGGCCTAAACATCAGATCAGTTTTTGAGTCTTTCAATAGCAAAATAATTTCAATATTTAACTTCCTTTTCTGCCAGAGCCTTCAAGGTCCACTGAGGGTAAGAAGTCACTCAAGTTGTCGTCTTCTTCGGTTTTAAATCATTCCAAGAGATGCAAATTGCTTCCTAACAGGGATCCCTCCTGAGCTTTGTTTGCATTTGCAGAATAATAATAACGGATTTTTAAAGCTTTCCACTTGGCAAGGGGGCTAACATCTTCTGTTCTTTTTGTCAAGTGACTTTTGAAAGAATATATGGTACCTTCAGAACATTAAAATAAAAGAAATAATCACTTATTCTGCAGGGATTTTGAAGCCAAGTTATTGCAGATTAAAAAGAGCATCTTGAAGAGATTTGCTGATGTGAGACTATTACAAAACATGATTTTTACAGACCTTGGCTCATGTCAGGAACAGTTTCTTTACAATTATTGATCTATTCCAACAATGCTTCTGGTTTTTTTTGTGGTTTGCTGCCATTATTTTTTTTTAAATATACAGATTGTGCCCAGTCCTGACTGGATGCTCCTTTAGAATTCACTTGGCATTTTTTACTAACTATGCATTTTAGGACTGCACCAAATAACAAGAGGGAAGCATTTGTGCTAAAGGAAGAACTATACCTAGCAACATACTGAATGATGTATCTGCTCTAGAGTGCGTTTGAATAACTATGTGTTTAATCACAATGACAAAATCCCAACTCTGTACTGCTTACATATCTTCTTAACTGAAACTGGCAGTAGAGGGATAGGATCCAATTAGCAAGAGGTTCCTTGTCTGATGGAATAACATAAAAATTCCAATAAAGAGTTTATTTTCCAACAACATTTGTACTAATCATAATAAGCCTCTTCCAACTGTATCCCAAAGATGAGATGGTTTGCCAAGCAGATGGTAGAGAAAAGTCAGGCTGGCCGAAACCCAAAAAATTCTATTTGACAGATTTTGAGATTTCAAGATCTGTTTTCATTGCAATGCAGAATGAAACCAAAACCTTCAGGTATTTTTCACACCCACACCCACAAACAATGACTCCACAGTAGTCCTTGCCAAGAAGGACTCTCACCTGAGATGTGAGAAATAAAGGAAGATCAGAGTGCTAAAAATAAAGGAGAAAATAATGCAAAAGTACCACAAAGAAGCAGTCAGTAGTATCTCTCCACATCCTATCTATCACTCTGTGATTCAATAGTATGCGATGACTTCTGAAAGCATTCTGGTCCCATACTGTCAGTATGAGCCTGAGGGTTAGTGTTCAATAACTGTCTAGAATTCAGAATTCAGCCTGTATAGATTCAAAGGTCTAAGCAAATGTACATGGCTTCAAGATCTGTGTCTGTGATGGAATTTTACTGATACTTCAATTAAGTAAGTAATTTCTAGTTAAAAATTCAATCTCTGGGGCTTCAAGACACATCTTAGCGGCACTTTACACTACACTTCGTTATCTGTGGTCTGCAGACTCACTGTAATCAGCGAGTCCTGACAATGGGTATACTAGGGGATTCAAACACAGTTCTGAGAGTTGCTGGTGAATTTATGAACTACTGACTTAAAAAATTAAGTGCTACTGAATATTTGTGATTTCTTTACCCCAAGCAAAAAAAGAATTTTCAACAGACTTAGAAAAAAGCATCCTCTAACTAGAAAAAACTTTTCTTCTGTCTTCCATCACCTTATCCACTATTTTTGTTTTGGGCTATGTAGATTGTAAGTACTTTGGCAAAGGGGTTGTTATTCTTTTCGTCTCGGCACAATGTGATCCTCATTAGAGCCAATGCTGTAACTGACAGCAACTGTGTGCATATAGATTTCTTGAATGAATGAAAATTGCCAAGTGAACATCCTCATCCCAAAGCAAGTATAATTTTATACATAGAAAAATATAGGTATGTAATTAAATATGTACCTTTTTGCATCTGCATGCATGTTGGAGATTTTCTGTACATATTTGGTGAAACGGTTATGTAAAAAGAACCATAACTGCATGCAGTTATCTCTGGTGGGGAAACATGCTGAGAATTTACAGAAGGAAAGGCAGGTGCTTGGATATCTTGCCTAGCTCAGAAGAGAGAAGCGTTTCAAAATAATCCATTGGCTCCAGGAGACTCAAAGGCCCGCTGCAAGTCAGAGGAAGAAAGACCATTTTAGAACTTGTCTAATTTCATCCAGTCAAAAGGCTCGTCCTGGCTTCTCATAATGCAGACATAGGTGACTCTGGAGGAGGGTACCTTTACATTTCACTTAGGATGCCAACTGTAAAACACAGTTTGTCCACTCACCACAATTGCCCCATAAACTGGGAGAACAGAGAGGTGGGGGAAAGTGAAGAAGAGGGCTTTGAGTGAACAGAATCAAGGGGGCAAAAAATTAATTGAATCAAGTAGCTGACCAGCTGTCTTCACAGCGTCTCAGCTTCTGATGGCCCTTGTAGTGTCAAGACACTGCATTGTCCTACAAAACACTCCCTCATCTCAGTTTTAAAAGGTTTCATTGCGACTTATCACAACAAAGCAAAGCATCTGCATGTTTCAGTCGTGGAGCATAGTGTGTCTGGCTCCCCTCTGGCTCTCACTAATCCCCCAGATTATCACAGCTCTCTAAAGCGGCTCTTAAATACCCTGTGAAAATAGGACTCCAAGTGGGTGTGTGAGAAGTGGAGACTGAAGCAATAAGGCTGCCTGTGTCTATGGAATTAATATAATCACAGCCACTGTTACCCCAAAAAAGGTGTCGAAATGTCTGCTTTTACATCAGCTGATCCCAGTCAATATTGGCTATCAGTGACACAAAGCAAGATCAAGTCTAGTTCATTCATTTGCTTCAGCACATCGGAATGGCTGCTATGAGTTATAGCTAGTGCTGAGCACACCCATGCATTGCTCCTGAATGATCTTTTTTTTTTTTTTCTTTCTTTTCCGAAGTCACTGCTTGTGAGTCAGGGAGTTTGCAAGATGATGCACCAGAGGGCTGCTGCAGTTCACACAGGGCGGGCTTGGTGAAGGCTGCAGAAGCAGGACAGGAACCAGGAAGCCTTTGCCATGGATGTGGCATCTGATTGTTCCTTATTGCGGGTGGATTTCCCTTCAGATCTGTCAGGAAGAGATGCTTTCAAACAGCAGGATTATTGTCCGAGCAACTCAGGTGTGAATAAACAGAGGGTTCTAGCCTGTATTGTCAGTCCAGCATCTTTCATAAGCCTCAAATCCACTTCAGAGGAAAGAAGCCAAGTAATGAACACAGAAGGCAAAGTTTTCTATATGTAAAGGAAACAAGAAGTTGATGGAGACAGCATGGCTTTCTTAGCTCTGTTGGCTGCTCTTTCCCAAAGGAAACTATAATAATCCCCATGCAAGTCATGGTACTGAGAACTAAATAATAGTAAAACCTAAAATCTTCAGTACTTCATGAGACTTTTTTTTCCTTTCTCTCATTTAAAAATAAAAAAGATTATGCATGTCTGACATTGACAGAAAGTCTGGAGAGCTGACCTGTGAAGTAATTAGAAAAGGAATTCTCCCTCTTCTCTGCCCTACTCCCCAACCTTTCCCATCTCAAAGCCAGATCAGATGAAAGGCTATTCTGTTTACTTCCTGATCTGTCTAATTTCAGTAACAAGGACCATCCTGACTTCATCTTCCTGCAGCTGCTAGAAGTGAAACTCAAGAGGCTGCCCCAGGCACTGCAAGCACCTTCTCAGAACTGCTTGACCTTAATGGATTAGCTTTTCGCTGAACAGGTGGCAATTTAACAAGAGGAGACAAACTTTTTACACTTAAGAGACCTTGGGTGAATGGTATCAAATATCAGAAGGTTGAAACAGAGCAACAAGACTTATGATGCCTTCCCACCTTAACCCTGTGCCACCTCAACCCCCTTGTTATGCACATAAGTTCCAGCTTTCCAGCTGGGATCCTAAGTCCATTTATTAAAAAATCAAAGTAAAAATGGCCTTATATTCTTAAAATATTGTACCCTCACAAATCCTATTGCATTAAAGGAGAGCAATTGCTGCTTTGATTTCAGTCTGCTTGTGTCTGAGTGTCTGGAAAGAGTGTTAGGAGCATTACTTTGGGTTCTTCCTTTTGCAAGTATGTGCCACAGTAAAAATATGTGTCATAGTAAAAGCAAGAATAATATCTTTTTGCTTATGAAGACGTATTTCTACAAAATAATTCAAAGTTTAAATTGGCAGTGCCAAATGCATTGTACTGTATGTTTTCAGTAGGTAGAACAGTAGAACAAATTGCTGGTTTATTAGAAAAAAAATTTTACTCTTTGATGATTCCTCTTGTGCACATTGGCCCTAGCAACAGACCAGGTTCTATTATACTTTATTCTACTGTGTTTTCCACTGTCTACTATGATCTGCTTGTTAAAGCATTTATCATAATAATTACAAGTCATAACTATCAAAGAGATGTCCAAGATCTGATAGCCAGTTGTTAGATACCACATCAAAACCTAAAGACGGAGAAACCTCTACCTGGGATTCTTTACAGTAGGTCTGCATTTCCAGAGGACCTTAGCACCTGCAGCTCCTACCATGATGATTTACAAGATCAGACTGTGTATGTTTTGAAATAGTACAGTGCTGCGTATTACTAGATTTTCCTGTCAGTGGCTAAGAAATTTAAGACTGGTTTTTACCACAATATGAAGGAACATTTTAAGGAGACAGGCAAGACAGTAAAAAAAAAGCAAATAAAATGCAGCAACAAAATATCTTATTTGTTATAAGTAAACATGTGTCTTCTGAAGAGTTAGGTTTTGTGAGCAATGTGCAGGAATGTTATGTAAATATGTGTATACATATACATCCACATATGTTTATATATTTTTCCATATGCATTTGTTTATGGTGTTATGTATATACACCTGTGTGTAGGTATGCATATGTGTGCATGTATATAATTCACATATGCTGCTACCAGATACTTATTTACCAGGTATTTATTTCTGGGCTCCAGTAGTTTATGTATCTTTTTATCAGCAGACAATGCTTTGTGTATTTTAAAGTTGTCATATCAAATGATTTCAGTGGAAAGTACTGACATACTCTTACCCTGTATTCTCTTAAACCTGCACTCATTCAAGATCAAGGACATTATCCTTAAAATAATGTCCTGAGAAGCATTGCTTCTGGAAACACATTCATGTGTTTGTCCAGTGACATCCAACTTTTCTGAACATATCTGGCTCTGTATTGTCCTGTCCTTAATGAGCTGTACAGCCATATACCACTCATGAATATTTAAAGCATGATTATACTTTTCACCCCAGTGTGATTCATGTCTTTCCAGATAAATCATCTATTTTAACTGAAACTGTCTCCCTAAGTAGTACCTCATATACCCACATAGTATATACATGGCTTTCTGAATACATCAGAATGACAAAGCTGCATGTCCTAAACACACATTTCTGAAGTTTTGTTTAGGAAGGGTGAATTCCCTGGGGTCTGTGCAAAGCAGGAGTAGAAGCAACTGGCAGAAACAAAGATCAGCAAAGATGAGATCAGTGGATTTCAACCCCAGTTTAGTGGGGGTCACCTAGTCAGCACTTCACTCACAGAATCACACAGAATGACATGAGTTGGAAGAGACCCACAAGGATCTTTGAGTCCAACCCCTATCCCTGCATAGGACAACCCCAAAATTTACACCATGTGTCTAAGCGCATTGTCCAAATGTTTCTACAATCTTGTTAGGCTTGGCGCTATGGCTACTACCCTGGGAAGCCTGTTCCAGTGCTCCATCACCGTCTGAGTGAAGAACCTTTTCCTAATATCCAACCTAAACCTCCCCTGGCATATCTCTCTGCCATTCCTTCAGGTCCACTGATACTGTGGCCGTGCTGATTTTGTGGACAGTGAAGCACAACTTTGCAAGTTTCCACATATAAAACCTCCCATCCTCTAATGGAAGAAAACTAGAGTAGAGCAATACAGGCCAATGTATTTCAGCACATGGTTTGTTTTCCCTCCATGCACGGTGGATCTACACTTGAGGGCTCCATGCTGTCAGAGACTTTCTTTGTAAACAATCCAGTTGCTGCATCCCCTGCCCAATGCACTCTGGTTTTGTATATCACAAATACTGCATGTTAGGAGAGGGGGGTAACAAATTAAAAAACAACTCCCCACAAACGTATTCAAACACAAAATAACATATTTTCTATTTCAAAATAAAGAAAAATTAACGATATCTCTCTCTCTCCTTGAGTCCAGCCAAATTTGCAACCAAGCAGTGGTTTCCTATAAAATGAAATTATCCTGGAATAAAATACTATTTTAAGAGAGTAAGTAAATATACGTTATACTTATGAGTCCTAAAATTATTTTACCAATAACTTTCCTCTGCAGTGGTGAAACTGGACAAACTTCTGTTATGCCAGACTAAGAAACAGTATTAGTTTAACCTCGAATCAGTCAATTTACTTCTGTCCTCAAAATGTAAAATCAGGCAAAACCTCATGCCCTGAGAATTTTCAGGGACTAATCCCCAGGTTGTAACTGATGTGAAAAAGTATTTTATTTTTATTAATTTAAACATCCAGAAATTGGAAAGAGGGAGAGATTACATGAAAGTAGTAAAAGGGAAGAATTCTGTCAAATATGCAGCACACATCTTCTGACCAAAAGAGAAATCTCATTTATGTTCTAGCAAGATGAATTTAGGGAAATCCTGGAAAATTTTGACACTCCCTTAGGTTTCTGGGTCTATAAACTAATTAATGGATGGCATAATCTCTACAATACAATAGGTAGATTTTTTATTTGTGGCAGATATAATAATGATAGTTTCTTTCATTAACTTTTAGTAATAATCTTTATTTAATAATTAATACAAGTATAATTTAATAAAGTACAAATTAAATGTATTCTTCATTTCTCTGTAATGTTTCAGAAAGCCCTGTCAGAGGACAAACGATAGTAATTGCTTACAAGATACATATATTAGTCAGATTATGTGTAGACATTTGCTTTGCTGTAACTAAGGGCCTGATGCTAACATTTTGCCACACAATTTAATATTCTGAATAGTAACTTTTGATTCTTCAAAAGAAATTAGTCAGATTTAGCCCATATCCTTGCATGTTATAAACTAAAACATGTGCGAATTTTATTTGAACATTGAACTTCATGGCAATTGCTGGTCAGATTTCACCCAGTAATCCTTCAACAGTCCCCATTTAAATTATTGTATCGGTTTTACAAAATAAAATAATATTTCAGTATTCCAAAGTTAGATAAACAGTAAGACTTTTTCTCATTAAGAGCTATGCAGACATTTCCCACAAGCAAAAAGTCTGTCGACTAACACGTCACTTAATAAAGTGTGACAGGTGTATTCCCCAAGTAGATCCACTGTAGTATTACATTGACAAGTCACAATCTTGTAGTATTTACATTAGCACTGCAAATAACTCATTCTTCTGCTGTAAGAATACTGCATTATAAAGAAGTATGTAAGTATAAAGTAAAAGGAGCCCATTATAAAGAAGTATCAATTCTGAAATGTAAAAGAGATTGGTTATTATGGGGGACTTTTTTTAGGACACTTGACTGCATTGTGTAAACTTCAAATGCTGAAAAAACAGCTGCTAAAACAACTGCTTGTGGGGAAAAGCCCTGACTTGGGGAAAAAAAAAATCAGAGAGTGGGTAAAAGCTTTGTGAAAAAGCGTGTGTACTAGGTGTGTCCTGCAGGGTGCTGATCACCTACTCACATGAAGACGTAGGGATCAGGTTTCTCATTGCCAAAACTTTAGCTGGGAAATTTATACTGCCTAAAGATCTGGGGTTTTTTATCACATTCAGCATCTTATTTGGAAAGCTGTTGGGGAAAAAAAATCACAGAGAACTTGTCACCATGCCAAGGGACTGAACCACCTTCAAGACCCTTTTCCCCCCCTCTTTAAAAAAACATAAAAAATCTTGGTTGATTTAAATTCAACTTTTTTAAGGCTTCTGAGCACACAGCAAAATTTATTTAAAAGAGATTTTGCTTGCCTTGGGTTTCTCAAACTCTCCACTCCATCTCTGACTCATTCCATGTGGGAGCATTTGCAAAATTCTTTGGCTCACCCACTCTTTGATTGACATCACCATTGTTTCCTTGCTATTTTTATCCACCTTGTCAGGGCTAGTAAGTACCATGCAGCTTATCGATTCTGAGTCAATTTTTCATCAATGTTATGGAGCTTGAAGGTTTTAGTGATGTCTTTAAAGCTGCTTACTTGATCTTTATGTGGAAGCTTAAATAAATGCTGTTTGCAGTAGGATTGGTAAATCGGAAAGATTTCTGTTCCTCACTCTTTGACACCTCACCAGCTGTAAGGTTCTTTGCAGAATTTCAGCCAGTACCTACATGTCATTTGTACTTATTAATGGTATTCTCATGATTCATCATAGAAGAGGGAGGGTGGCAGGGAATTTGCAAAAAAAGAAAAGGATGAAATAATAAAACTGAACCTTGAAAGAGTCTTCATGCATAATCTTCAGTAAATCATTCTTTCCATCCCTGCAGTCCATGCCTATAGCTGGGCATTCGGCACACATTTCTTTTTGACTTGCAGAGCTCAGTTCATGCCTGATGTAGAGGTAGAACAAGAGCAAAGTTCAAATAAATCCTGAGGGAAAACCTGAAGAGTGGGGTTAACCTCTATTCTGTTGCTGTCATCAAAAAGGGACCTGTAAATATACAGGTTACTATTACATTTAATTAACTCTTGAATGCTCCAGGTGCTATGGCCCAAATCCAGCTTCCACCTCTGCAGGCTTTGAAGTGCTGCAGGAAGTGTGTCCTACGGTAGTGTAATCAATTTATTCTCACAAGGTGAGAGGACTTTAATGAAGGAAAGGATGATCAATGGATGCTTGCCAAGTTGCTTGGCTTTGCTTCACAAATGTTCTCATTGCTGGCATTGAACCAAACCAAAAGATCCACTTATCCACTCAAATACTCCTTATTCATGATGGGAGGTAAAAGCACATGGAAGAATGAGTAGCAAAGATCACACTTCTCCAGTTTTCTATCCCACCAAGTTATCTCCCGTGCCATTTCCTAACGTAGAGGTCTCACCAAAATTTCACGTCTTGTTGAGATACTGAATTCTCTTTGTCGTCTGTTTAGCCTTGCAAGTAGTTCCAGGATTTGGCCCAAAGAATAGAGCTACTATGAGAGCCCATAGGAACTGATAAATGGACTAGTGTAAGACAGCTCAGCAACCAGTTTCTGGAATTTGTGCTGGTTGGTGTGGTCAGATAGCCTCAATCAGCTGCTGAATGATACTTCAACTCTGTTTCCAGCTCATATGTGGTGGACTTCCTATTCAACAGTTTTATGTTCTTGGCATGAGAACAAAATCTCTTCCAACTGATCGTACTACACTTAATAACTTCCGCTCCTTGATTACTGAAGAAATTAATATTAGAAGAAAGTGTGTACATCTTTCATCATGCCTGCCTTAACTTAAGTCAGGTCAGGAATGTTAAAGAAAGGAAAGGTTTGAATAGTCACTTATACTTTCTTAGAGATTCTTATTCCACTATTTTCTCTATCTCACTTATTGTCTGCTAGCTAATTAACTCCGTATCAACTTTAACTCAGCACGCAACCTCCTGCAGGCTTTTAAAACTTTGTACAAGTCTGCATCTGGAAGCTGCAGTTGTAAGACCTTGTTTTCTCCTTTCACAGACATGGAGTATGTCACTTTTGAAAACAGATGCATTAGTGTTAAAATTTTCATCCATGCTTGATGTATTCTAGTGTTGTCCCCCTAACATCAATGAAACTGCACAGCATGCTCAGGTTCACTACAAAATGAGCCTTTTCTGAAGCTGATTCCTAATAAGCTTATTTGTGAGCCTCAGTAAAACATTTGAAACTACAATAACCAAAAATATTTAGGTAATTTTAGGTCCTTCTAGTTGTGACTTTGGCATCTGTGATGTATGAAGTGAGAATAGGGTTAAAAATTATTGTTTGATATGGAATGAAGAAAACTCAACAAAAGTAGTGAAAATGCCTTATTCAAACCTTTAACACAATATAGTGTTTCTATTCTTGGGAGCAGATTACTGAAGCAGAGAAATGCAAGCTTCAGTTACTATATTTTAATTCATGCAAAAGAATGAATTAGTTAGAAAAACAGTCTCTTCTGTGGTGTTGAATTCAGACATCCTAATCACGAAAGAAGCAAATATGGAAACAGCTGTAATCAGTGCCCATTTCTAATAGAGTTAATATGTCAGATGATTAACTGACATATTAATTTATTTCATTTATTGGGCCAAATAAATGGGGATTAGCACTCTATTTTTAAATGTACTTGTCTTCATCTTCCAGTGCTTTTGACTTCAACTTGTCTACATAGGCAAAGACTGTTTCCTAAGGGTTCTTTAAGATATCAGAGCCTAATCTTGTATATGCAGTTTTGTGCTCAGTATTCAATTTGGGCAACACTAGGAGATCTAATATTTGGAGGTTAAAACAATCTTTATACATGCAAATTAAATAGTTTCATAGTTACATGCCAACAACTGTGTTTGAAACTGATGACACCTACGTTCATTCAAGCTAACACTAACAAATCAAGCCTTTAGGCAATGACTTTCAAAAGCCTTGGGACTTATATGCATAATTCCAGGTAACAGAAAGTAAACTGGCCAAACAGATCCTATAGACAACTTCAAAGACATTAGCTCTTCCCAAAATCCACTAAACCTCTTTCTTATTCTACCAGTGCAGAGAATGAGTGAACACCTTTGGAAACAATTCATCTGTGAAAACGAGCATTTTAACAGAGGAGTTTGCTTAGATGAATGGACCAGGCTGGCCAGTGAAATGCAAAAGTTGTTCTCTGATCTTAAAGTAAGGAAAAAGACTCAACCTGAGGATGAAAAAATGACAGTATAAGGCTGATTGAGTTCTTTCAAACTCCCACATACAAGCTAAATACAATAATCTGCCTCAAGGCCCTAGAGAACTTCCAGTAGTTTCACAGAGAGTGTATCTTCTGTTTTGTTTCTCCACAACAAAGTTTTATAACAGCATGGATAATGTTCTATCAATGAGATTTTGGTTTATTTTGACTGCTAGTTATTGGAATATTCCACTTTATTTCATATTTTTTATGCCATGTAATTTGGGCCTTGTATACAGTGTTAATACATGCAATAATTATAATTCTCCTTGACTGCATCATATTTAAAGGTGTAAGCTTCTCAATCCATCTCCTTGAGGCAGATTACCCAGGAGACAACCCGCACATTACAGATGGAGCTGCTCTGATCCCATTAACTGAACAGTGAGGAGAGCATTTGAATCACAGACTCCAGAGCCTAGTGAAACCCTGATCTCATTAAAAGCAAAACTGGCAAGACTGTACCATCGGGGTGCCACTTTGGTGTAACTTTGAACTTAGGGCTGCATCCAAGGGGTATGTGTTGAGTGAAAATGGGACCAAGACATTGGGATGAGGTCCCTCACATCATATCCACCTGTGTCTGTGAACTTTTGATCCTTCCTACTTGACACCTCTTAGCAATTTCTGAGAGTCCCAGGGCGCCCAAACCACCAAAGTGAGGCACAGAAGGAAAATAAAAGGGCAGACAACTTAAAGTCAAGTGGATTAATTAAATAATCAATATATTTACCACTGATAATTCTACAGTAAAATGCCTCTAGGGTTAGACATATTATAGAGATTTTAATTCCTTAATTTGGAAGGTTTGGAGCCCTGAGAATTGTTACTCTTTTTGGGTTTTTAAGTGATTTTGTGGAATTGTCATGGTGCAGTCTTTGTCTTTTGGGTTGTTTGCTGTCAATACAAACATTTGTCAAGGACAAGCTGTAAGACAGTCACACTGAAGTATTGCATGATGTAGTTTATTGCTTTTGTAGGGCTTAATGGTCTAGAGGTATACACACCGATCTGATGAATTAGGAAACCTGGATTATATTTGCTGCTTTACCAACAAAACCTCCCTTTTCCACAACAAAGATGAGAGACTTGTTTACCAAACTTTGCAATCTGTTGTCTGAACTACTACTATGGGGAAAATATTCTGTGCAAGCATTAATTACCCAGTATTAGTAGGATCATGTAGTAATTCCAGATGTGGGTAAATACATTGCACCTATACATTGAGAACTGACTCTGAAGACAAACAGAAAAATAAAAACAATATAGATCTCCCTTACCCTTCCTTTCTTATTTGACACAAATGACCTCTAAAGAAATAACTTACTGGCAAGCACAAATATATTTTTGCCTTCCTTTTACCATTCATGGCATCCGTCCTCCCCCTTTCCCTTTTGGGTTTTTTTTTTTTGTTGTTGTTTTTACTGTACGTGTGAGAAATGAGGGCCTAATATCCTATTTGACTGACAGACTTTTCTGAAGCATAGCTTACTGGAATTGTAACATGAAAACAGATATAGAGGCATAACATTCCTCATTTTCTTGCAAAGGACAGGGAAAAGTCCAAGATAAAAATATCCATGAATCAGCTGTTTAAGTAGATGTGTAAGCTGTATTTAAACTCCAGCTGGAAGTTTTTGTATGGAAAAAAATGGCAGCAAGGTTAAAGACATGGTCTCGTTGCAAGTGTATTTTGAGCCTAAAAAAGTTCAGGTTTTCCTTGTTATGGTATCCCTGCTGGCTGTCCTCTCAAATGAGGTTTGAGTCATCCAGCACAAAAGAGAGAAATCAACAATCCTACAGAAAATTCAACCAGTTTTTCATTCCTTTTTTTCTTTTTGGGTAAAAATACACCAAAAGGGAGCAGGGACACAGCATTATTTTTTTGCTTTTGTGTGCCTTTACAGAAGGCAAAAAGCAAAGACAACTAAACACCTAAACTAAATGAGAGTTAAAATTACCTTAGGGAAAAAAGGAATCAGAAGCTAGAAACAATATTTGCTCTAAGTAGTGATGTGCCACAGATAAGACTGTTTTGTCCCAGCCTCCGGTGAGTATTCTGTCCTTGAGTGCTCCCGCAGGAGGGAAGGAGGAGAAATCAGCCAAATAAGTAACATCTCCTGCGGTTTACGTCATAAAAATTTTGCATAGCCAAGGTGAGGTGAAAGCACTGTTTAGAAACCTAGCAATAACATGTTTCTCTGAAAGGGAGTATCTTTTTTGATTTATCTGTACTAAGTTATTACATACTCTTGTAAGAACAGTCAGATGTTCTCTGGGTGGGTGGTGGAAATGGCTTCATTCTGGAACAAGCTTCTGAGCTTGCTCGGGGAGCAGCAGAGCTGTGGGACAGATGGGAGCTGCCTGACTCAGAAGTGATGGGAAGGCTTTCCCAGAAGAAAGTTTTCACTACTGAACAGTGAGACACACATACACCCAAAACCAGAAACTGCAAGGACACAGTAGGCAAGAGCAGAGTTGGATTTAAACCTGTTCTGTTGTTTGGGTTTGTTGGTTGGTTGGTTGGTTTGTTTGTTGGTTTGTTTGTTTGTTTGTTCTCCTGGGGTTCTGGGGTTTGGGGTTTTGTCATTTGTTTTTGGGGTTTGTGGGTTTTTTTAAATGTTATCTACTTAGCATATCTGTTTTTTGAAGTTTCTAGTTTTTATTCAAATAAAGTCCTGATTTTTTTTCTGTCTTCTTCAAGTATCTTATTCAAAGTAAAGGCAAAGCAACTTCAGCTACAGCTAAGTTGTGTTTCTCTAACAGTGGCATTTACCTGGAAATAGGTAGTTACAGGAATAACAAAACATTTTTGTACAATGAAGGTTAGAGTTAGCAGACCCTGCAGAACATGTAAGTAAGTCTGCATACTTCTAAAAATACTTGCCATTTGATTAAACCCCATTAACAGCAGAAGAAAAATTATTCTTATGGAGGAGTATTTTGAAAAAGGGAGGGATAAGTCATTGTTCACAGCTACATTTTAGCCTTCATCCAGAAAGTCAATGTGTGTGGGAGAGATCTGAGGCAAAGAAAACATCTCAAATTTCCCTCTGCTCTGGTTGCAAAATTTTAGAAGGAGGCTGTCTAGATCCTCCCTTACCATGTCAGGAACCCTGGAATGTCTGTATCTGTGTAATGAGTTGTGTTATGCCTTTTTCTCAGGGAAGTAGTACAGAGCTGGATAAGAACAACATATTACACTGCTCCTCCCCATGTCCCAGACAGCCTCTCAGTTTAGAGACAGCATAAGTGTCTTCCCTGAGGTCTTCAGAGGACACAAAGCAGAGCTGCTGTGGAGCTGACACCTTCTGTGCATGGTGTGGTAGAGTTTTGTGGAAAGAGGCTCCCTCCTTTCATGCAGCAGAATGGACAATGAGGGCCAATAATAACATGCATCCATTGTACAGCATGAAAGAGGCTTCTTTGCAAAGCATATTGTTTGTTTTCCTTTGTGTCTTCTCAGCTGCGAAATGCAGACTTCTTCTGCCCCTTCTCTCTCACCACCAGCTCCCACTCAGTGTGCCTTCCTAGCATGCTCTGCAATGGTGACACACACTCCATTGAACCCTGCTGGAGTCTGAAATTCCCCAGCATGAGGCAAATAAACAGCCTTTCTTTCTTTTTTGGCTTTTTTGTCTAAGTTCCCAGACTGACATGTTGTAAAATAAAATAAACAAGAATTTTGAAACCTATGTTGATCAACAGTGGTGTGGTATGCAGAAAATATGTTGTGAAACAAATGCTTTGAATTAGGACAAATGCAAAGGCTTGGAGCTGATTAATAGCTACAGCAAAGACTCAAGAGATTTTTTTTAGTGCTGTGGGCCAGGATAGTATTTCAAACGTATTAGTTGCAATAGTGTGCATATTTGTTGCTGAACAACTAAGCAAAGGAAAGTAAGTGCTAGAACAAGCCAAGAAATACTTTTGGATACCCTGACACAAAGAAATCAAAACAATAGTACTACTGTCAGCCTCTGGAATAAGTAATCTGGAGGAACAGGTAACTTTGAAGATAGGGAGGAGTGAAAGACTGATAGACTAAGGGTAGATTTCACTTGCTAGTCATGTGCCAGTGTTTGACTGATGGATTTATTCAGTTTGACTGATGAAAAGTTCTATCAGCCTTACATTACATCAAGCTACAAACATGTTCAATCAGGTAAAAATGTTCATCTGCACAAAATAATCAACTAGGGGTGTATGGATAGGATCTTTAGAACAGCTGGGAGAATCCTTTACTGTACGTATAATAATTTCCTCTTTGAGGCAGTGAATTATTGCATATAAATCTGAGAAATGTGGATTTTTATACTATATTATCCATTAGGAATGGGTTGGATAGCTATTCTTTTTGCCTCCTTCTTGGGCCGGAATTTCATACAGAGATAACAACAGAAAGGTGAGCCTTTATTATAACCCCTTCACACAAAGTTAGTTGTGATGAATTGGTTTCTGCCTAGAAAAATCACCTGCCCTCATGAGCTGCTAAATAACTTACTATTTGACAAAGAAATTCAGGGATTACAAAGGAAAAGATCTCCTGTCATCTCATTTATTGAGAGGGAGAGTTGCTCAGCTAACTGAGTGGCTGCAGAAGAAGTATAGAATGACAGTTGGTTATGGTAAGTCCATACAAGTCTATATGCAAGGGGAAAGGCAAGATACTGAAAGCCTTAAGATTCAGATGAATGCTCAACAAAAGGGAGAAAACTCAGGTGAGTGCATCTGCTTATTTTAGTATTTGCTTTGTCTCTATTTATCTAACGGCATAAAAGTTCTTTGAGAAGATGTTGTACTACACGTTTCAAATCATCTCTGGAGAGGTGAACTATAAAACAAAGCCTTTTACAAAGCTGGTGAAAAATGATAAGCTTAAGTAACTGTGTTTCAGTGAGAGAGGAGCATTGATCCCACTTCCTCACTTTACCTTGTATATCCCGAAATACTAAGACCAAAGAGCCCACATTGAAAGACTATTGAACCATGCTCCAATCAAGAGAAGTAGAAGAGCGTGTTTGTCCGATATGGTGAAACCCTCCACTTTAGATCTGAAAGTGTTTGCCAAGGAACAATTATTAGGCCACTTGTTTCCCTAACACTACCAAGGAGTTTCTCCATCTGATTTCTCTGCAGTATGGAACACAAGCAGATACTTAGATGTCCTATGTAATTTCTTGAGCTCTAATTCAGGGCAGGGGATCACACTAGCCAGGGAAAAATATACGTATGAAACTTCTCTGCAAGACAGTCATGGCTGGGGAAATACCTTCACTTCTGTCCATATCGTGCTGCTTGATCTGGGAAGCTCTCTAATTTTGTCTTTTACCTCCTCTGGTAGAAGAGAACCCAGGAACAAAGTTACCACCTGTTTCATGAGTAGTGAGAGAGGCAGAAGTTACTAAAGATTCATCTAGAAAGTGTATCGTTAAAGCTCCATCTCCCAGAGTAATGCAATTATGCAAAACATTCATGGTTTCATGGTTTATTTTTTTAACACATTACCTTATCATGGTTGAAAAGACAAGTTAGAAATGGGAACAGAAAGCTGTAAAGCACAAAGGAAGCAAAGGGAACTCTGTAGTTCATTGGCTGGATGGTTTTCAATTGCATGACTCAGGTAAGGGTGTAGGGAATTAAAAGCCTTTCTTCAGAAGTAGAAATATCTTCCTCTAGAGGACTTCTGTAGCAAGCACTAGCAGTGATTTTGATCATGTCTATAGCTGTTCTCTTGCTACTGTGATACCATTTGGCTTCATAACAATACTGTGTGAATGATTAGGATGTTCAGATATGTTCCAAAGTCAGCAAAGACTTGTGGCACAAGACTAAATTGTGCCATATGAAAACATTTTAAAAGCTGAGAATATACTGCCTGAGAATCTACTTCTATACTTCTGGTGCCTTCTGGAAACCAGAAGTTGAGGCCTTTTAAAGCACAATCTACTCCTGGAAAACTTCAGCCATGCAGTGTACAAGTCCATCCTCTCCAGCACGATGCTCTTACATGGGCCAGACCTTCAGTTTCTAAGTCCTAAGTTCCACAGATGCATTTTGCATCAGTTAACACTACACCTGTTTGGAAAGCAGAAGACAACCTGTAATTATTTCAGTGCTTAAAAGATCATGTTGAGGCTCTGTAAGAAAGGACATCAAAGTATTCACAAAATCACAAGTGGCACTTGAGGAAGTCACAACTTTATTGTAACACTAGAGGTTTCTCATATTCCCTGTTTAAACTGCTGTGAGCCATAGAGTTGGCTGATGGCTGTTGGTTTGAAACAAATGACATGCTGCATGTTTTTGTTTTGAAAACTGATTTTGCTAATTCTAATATTTTAATCTATGAATCTTTGAGCTGGTGTTGCAATTACTAACTAGACTGATTTTTCCAGTAAAAATTTGTAATCAAGATGCAAGATGCTAGAGTCCTAATCAGTTCCACCCTACACACCCCTTCTCTCCACTTTTTTTGAAGTGTAATTACAAATACAGTGTTTTGCTTCCTAAGCTATAAAAGCATTTTTAGAAGTTCAAATATATTTAATCCATAAAACTAATTTATGGCTGTGCAAGTTGGAGAAACAAATGTTATCGACTAATGGCCTGAGTTATTTAAAAATTACTGAGGTAGGCACTTTTTCTCCTGATTTTTGATGACTTTTCACATGCAAATGTTGGCTTACATTGTACATGAGCTTACAAAAAGTAAGCTCATGCAGATATGGAAATACCCAGTACTGTAAAGAGGAATTTAATGTGCATTCTCACTAAACAGTAATGCCGTGGTAGCATAAAGTACATCTGCTATGCATATACATTACTGTATGCATGTGAACAGCTGAGAAAAGTCTTGAGCAAAATTCTAAGCCTGGAAAAGTAAATGACAAAATTTCTCATTCACTTCGGACAAGGAATAGGTTTCCACTTCCTTATAATGTTTAATGACTGGCATTAGCAACGTTAGATAGACCAAGAGCTGTTTTATCTGATCAATAGTGTTAGTTCAGTCACCTGAAGTGGTAGTTTGTTTCTTTCTTGTTCCTTAAAAAGAGTTACTTTTACCCTATGATACCTATTAGATATATTGCTCAATTTAGTAAAACACCTACATGTGTATTTAATCAAAGACTGCCGATGGCCATTTACTCAATAACAGTCAACTGAATTTATATATTTTTTTAAATTAGGCACATACCTAAAATTTATCTGGATTATGGCCTTACCTATCATAGCAGTGATAGGGCATAGCAATGTGTTTATTTTTCTATGTGTTCTTGACCATCACTGAAATTTGTCTGAATAGTCTGATTCCACTGAGATCTTACAAAAGTATCATCTTGGGGAGAACACATTTCAAAAAAAAATCCAAGGGAGGGTAGTGAGTTAACTCTGTTGCCTGTGTCCTGACACGGGTTGTTTTATTTATAGAAGCAGGATAGTTACAATGAAGAGTAGTCAACAATAGGGCATGTCATGAAATGGAAGAATAAATGCCTGCTAACAAGTTTTCCTAGATGTACTGAGGAAGAACAGTGGCACCAGTGAGTGGGTTAAGCCCTCCCTAAGCATGAAATTTTATATGAATAATATTGAAGAATTTAGCCTTGAACTGGTAATACAAGATGCATTTTATTAATGGAAATAGTACTGGTTTATTAAGTACACTTTACTCTAGATCACAGCCCAGGAAAGGGAGAGGGATAGGGGTAAAAGAACTACTGCTTATTCACAGTTTTAAAGGAAGTCTTTAAGGAATTATGTTCAGGAAGGTTAAATTAACTTTTCCCCAAAAGATTCAGTGCAGACTAACTCGGCTTTTTTTAATTGGTTGAAAAGATACTTAATTTTAGGGCTTTTTTTTTTACTCTTTCTTTCTTTCTTCCTTCCTTCCTTCCTTCCTTCCTTCCTTCCTTTCCATCTGTCTCTCTTTTTTTCTCTTTTTCTCTCTTTTTTCCTTTCTTTTTATTTCTTTTTTTTTTCTTTTTCTTTTTCTATTTCTTCATTTTTTCTATTGGTATTTTGGTCTTTCATTTCTTTCTTTCCTTCTTTCTTTCTCTGACAATTTGGTTTTTTTCCCTTCTATGCTGTACTAAAAAAAAAAATCTCAAAATATTCTGGATGGATTGAAGCTTCACAGGGAGAATAATAGGCATAATAACTATCATACAGTTAGAGAGGAAGAGAGGCATGCTGGGTATATCTGTCTCCCTATAGATGCTGTTCCATTTTTATTCAACTGGAAATTGCAAGAGTTGTGTAGATAGGTCCTCTGAAGATCTCTGAATCAAGCCAATTTTAATTAATCTTATCAATCATTTCAGAATAATCAAATTAATGAAAAAATATGATTGACTCTTTGATTCCAGCAGCAGCTACATTTTATCATATGAAAAAATGGCTTTTCCCTTTGTATTTTAAATGACTGAAATTTGAAAAATAGATTTGTTAACTTCATAAAGGGCAGTAAATGTTATTACAAAAGTGGTTGGTTAGCTTGTCACTGTTCTGTTCTAAGGCTTGGAGTAACAACCGCAATGGAGTTATTGATATAAATAGCATCTTTTTAGGAGGAAGAAGGCAACATGTTCCTTTGCAGCAGTTCATTTATTAAAACCTCAAGTAATCTTCACCATTTCAAAAGAAGGGAGCTTCCTGAAAATAAAGGGTATATTATTGAGGGGCACATAACTCATCAAACTTAGAGATATAATATCACTTTTTAGGATATAACTATGGATTTTTGGTGGAGTCAGGCATATGATGAAGAGCCATGGTAGCTGCATGGTACTTCGCAAAAGCAATGGGAGTACCTAGACCATCTGCTAAGTGCAATTTAATAGCTTGACTTCTGGCACATTGCTGGCAGAAAAAGTGACAAGCACCACTTTATACACTGAGCAATGCACACTCTACAGTAGTTCCATTTTATTTAGATAGTAAACTCCTTGGGGCAAGGTATCTTTCTGTGCTGTGTTTGTCAAGTAGTTTGCATGGTGGGGTTCTGGTTTGTGACAAGATGTTTTTACACTGTGCAGAGATGCTCAGGCCAGCATCACCTGAGCTCCTGCTGAAAGCAGAGGCAGCCTAGATACAGCAGTGTGGTACTGTGTTTGCATCAATGAAGAATTGCTAGCCTCTCGCATGTCTCTGACACGATTGGTACTATGCCATGCCATTGACACCATGCTGCTTTGGGATCCATATTGGTGGAGCTGTATGGCATGGAGCTGTGCCACACAGTTGTGCCACCTTGGGTCTCCACTATGCCAGGTACCTTTGTGCCATCGTTCACAATTTAGGACAGACTGGCACTTAACCTCCAAGGTACCACAGTAATGCTGCTACTAAATACAGCCCTGCAGATACTTCTCCATGAATTCAACCCTAAACAAGTTTGCACAAGTGGGTTCTCCTACCAGACTCATCCAAACCACCCCAGACTTCCTGCCTGGTTCCATGATGTGCCTGATCCAGCTAAACTCTTATGTGTGAAAGTAGGACCAGGGATTTTGCCAGGCAATCTCACCTATCTAATCTTTTTAAAGTAGGTTATGGTGGTCTCTTGATTGTAGGCCAGAGCACTCTGTGCTTTACAAGATGTTGCTCGAAGTGGTTTCAGTGGGATTGAAGGGTTTTTAGAAGCTGTTTATATATGAATTTGCCCAATATTTTTCAGGTGCTTTAAGATCTACAGTAGTCACAGGAATTTATTGATGTCCTGCAGATCCACGGAGTGTTGGTTCCCTCTCTGACTTTGTGATTCAGGGCTGACCTGTGTGTTTCCAGTGGCACATTCTGGATATCAATTCTCTGTCTCCACAGTGAGAGTGTTTTCATTTGAGCATTTCATAAGAAAACAACGTATCATGATGCCATTAAGTATCACTCTGCTCTGAGTCCTGGGGCAATGAGATTGCAGTTCTCTGTGTGGTAAAAGGACTCCCTCCTCTGCTTCATTCCCTACCAATCTGCTTGTGCTGGAGCCAAGACCTGTCCCTAGGGGACATCACCATGTGTACTAATGCACACATTGCAGAAATGCAAGATCCCACAGGGCTTTCAGCATATTTTCTTCTTCTTTTACTTGTATATTTCAGTTTTCTTCTACAGAGTGAAATGTTGCACATTGTCAACATGGGGGGAGAATATCAAAGTAAAGAGATACTCAGAGAGCTAAAGACCACCGGTTTTTACCATAACAGGGAATATCACAGGTCAGATCTTTAAAAGCATTGAAGAAATCCAAGATATTGAAGAAATCCAGAATATTAATGAACAGAGCTGCAAGATGTCGTCATGGATCACCTGGTTTTCGGCTCAGCATTTTTGTCTGGACTTTGCCTTACTTGGTAAGGTAACATTTGTCAGCCTGGGCAATGCAGTAATAACAGGTGACAGTGAAGTGTTTTTCCTGATTCTAAGTGATCATGCCAATATTATGATGCACTAACATATGTAAACTACAAGAACACTCATCACGTTAGTCTTGTGTCTGACTTTTTCTGGATTTAAATATTTTGTAATCTCTGGTTCTCACCATTATATTATCTTTCTGTGTGTTCCCTTAGATCTGCAAGACTGCTACCTGCACTTCTCCCATGTGAGAAAAAGAGAAGGGAGAGGCTGGAGACAGGCACATGCCTTTTCTGCATGTCTCTGCAGCCATGTCAATAAAAAGCTACCAACAGGTTGCAGAAAGAGAGCGGGAGAGGGAAGAGGGCAATGCTAGTCCTGTGTCACAAGGGACTTGGGAGGAAAAGAGGGTCCAAGTACTCCTGGTAACACCTTGCTAACATCCCTCCACGTGTCAGATGCAAGAATCCCAAGTTGAACTATTTTTTCTTTTCTAAAGAACTCTAATATAGCATAGGAATGGAGTGTCTCACAAATATCAAACAAAAGTAAAATAAATATTTTTACCATTTCAAATCATCCTAATTGAATATGAAGGCTGTATATAGAACTCTAATTCTGTCCAGAGGCTGCTTGTCAAGTCATGTTTTTATTGTAATTACCTGATTTGTTCAGCTTTAATCGTATTTATTTTTGAAGGTCAGCTGTCCTACTCTGAAATGGTTAGTGAAGGCTACGTGAATATGTAATATCCATAGGGAGAAAAGCAGAGAGCACATAAGCTCTTTTAATTTGGACTTCACGGCAGAAGTGGTAGTACTTTCTTCCACTTCTTAGCAGTCAATATTTCTTCATCAATGTTATTTATTATTTGTTCCATAATAACTCTGAGAAGTGTTGCCTGTGACTGGGCTGCAGTATACACTGTCACGTATATGTCCATAATCATCATCAACCCATACCTTGGAGATTTTGTATTATAAATAGACAAAACAAAGCATGAGAGAAACCGTGTCATTCTTTTCCCTACAACTGATCAGCAAAGGCCCAGAATTTTTTGCTTTAGCCTACCATCTTCATTTAACACCCTTGTCAGAGCTGTCAATTCTCTCTACATCACAGGGGTGTTTAGGTAAAGAAATCATGTTCTGTCCTCCTATCCTGGTGAGACATGTACAGAAAAATGCTTAATCTCCTTGCCCTGAAGTCATTTCTATAGACTGGAAGAAGACCAGTAAGCCTTAAAAGGGCACTTAGTGGCAATCAAATATATAATATGTATTTCCAAAGTTGTGCCAAAATACATTTCATTTGTTTACAGCTTGATAATGTCATAAAGTTACCTGTCTAGAAAAGCACACTTGTTTTTTTATGACTAAAATAAATGTTTCCCTGGGAAGATGAGAGGTATTAGTATTATGCCTCTACTGCAAAAACAATTTGGATTTTAGAGCTAAACATTGAGCTTCAAACTGTTGGCACTGGGATGATCTGCAGGATGTAGACATGTTATGAAGTAGAAAGAGCAGATTCAATCTTTCTTTTTAAAATGAAACTTAAAAAAAAAGAAGACAGCTTATTATTTTCTATGTTCAGGAGTCTTCAGTTCAGTTTATCAGTTTAGACCTCAGTTTAGTTTCTAAACTTTGAGCATGCGGTTGAAGACCACAACTGCAAGAAGGGCTCAGTGACACCTGACTCACGGTTTTTTCCATGCAACAGCCATTTTATGCGCAGCTGACTAATTAACTTTGCTGCAGCATAAATCCATCAAAGGAAAATCCCCAAATAACAAAATAACCTAACATGTAAAAAGAACAGTAGACTTTTAAATACACTTAATTATTTTTGAAGTTCTTGTGTTCCTTACAGTTTGAAAGGAACGTTAATATATTCATAAGCACTAACCTTAAGTCAGCGCTGCGTGCTCAAGCATACTTTCTATTATCAGTGGATCTACTGCAATTCTCAGAAGAGGGAATGTTGATGAGTACTAACATTGTTGGCAGCTTCTTGTTGAATATAAACACTTGCCTAGAGCTCACCTAAAGAGAAAGACTTTTGTAACTAATTTCTCACCTTCATCTTCTGGATTACCTTTTCCCATATCCTAACCATATAGAATAGCTACCTTTAAGTTAAAGTCTCAAAAAAAAATACATTTCTATATAAACATTATCTTTAAGGTCTGAGCACAAGAATTTCCCCAAGTAAATAATCTATGATGCTTCGGTTTTGTAGTGGGCTTTTTTTGCCTCCAAAGTATGTTGGATTAGAACAATTTCTAGCTGGCCATTCATCTCATGTAGCTGCACATTGTGGTACTCAGTGGTATAGTGGCAAACAAGAAAATGGAAAAACTCACCCACTTGTTCTTCCAAAGTGGGCAACATAGGACTAATCAGTCTTCTATTCATTTTAGAAACTGCTGAATTTAATATCCTTGTGTTTCCCTATGACCTTACTACTCATGTAAGTGGTCATTTCTGGAAACCTAAAAGACGCTACTATATTTCCTCCATTTCTGGTCTTTCATCAGCCTTGTGGATCCTCTGTTCAAAGTGTTATGTTTCCAGTTTCTTTTCTAATGAGATTCTTAGAGGACTGGAATAAGGATTTTGTACATCATCAATTTGCATTAGCAAAGCTGGGCAGAGGAAATGACACCACACCTGCTTATCCTAAGCATATTATTTATCCATAGGCACACCTTAATGGCATCAAAGCATGTTCTAAAGAAATGAGAGGGAGTGTGGAACAGGGAGAATTGGATCTATCACAGGGCTTATCCTGGTTCCTTCAGGTTCTGACAGTAACTCCCTCAAGCAGCTCGAGGTCTCTCAGTACAGTGGTTCCTGCAGCACACGCCTGCCCATCTGCTGTTGGCTCAAAATGTGACTAAAACAGCCCTAAAGGAGGCAGTAACAAAGTAAACCATGTAAATAAGGATACAGCGATTCATCTCAACTGTGTTGCCTTCCTGCAAACGCAAAAAATACCCTGCTGCACCACTGGACTCTAACCTTCCATTAAGTGTTGTACATGAGAAAGCACTATTTAAACAAAATGGAAATGAAGCCTAGATTATTCTGTTAACTGAAATATCAAGGAGCTGCATAAGGAAGTTTGCTTAGGGGCGTTTTATCATCAGCCCAAGTATACAGGAAGATGGTACCAGTAGATGATTCCATAAAAAAGAGAGCTAATTTCTAGGAAAAGGGGCTTTTCCTTCTGCCACTATGAGACAGTAATGATAGAATTACACGTAAAAAAAAAAGAAAGTCAAGACAAATTTCTAATCACAATTGAGGGTTTCTTTGGGTTTTTTTTCAGAAAAATTCTTTACTAAATTTGACCTGTATCCAGCAATAATGCAAATAGTGACAGTGTTACCAAACTCCACTTTCCAACAGATAATTTCATCCCAAAATTTGACCAGCTTCTGCACTTTTACATGTGAAGAAAGAGGGACTTTTTTCATGTTAACTGTTCTACAATTCATCCATCTTAAGTGCTAACTGCTTTTTTAGGACACTGTGCAATGATATGCTTACATATGGGATTATGGGGTTAAATTAGGCAAGCTCTTAAAAAAAAAAAAATCCATTGTAGACAATTCCACACTTTGTTATCTTCCTTTCAAATTGTAACCTTATAGTCTGTGTTCAAACGTGGAACTTTTACTCTTTGTTATATTGTATGGTTAACAATTCCAAATTTTACCATGTCTCCTCCCTTATTTAGAAAGCTTT
Source organism: Phaenicophaeus curvirostris (assembly GCF_032191515.1). Classification (NCBI taxonomy): domain Eukaryota; kingdom Metazoa; phylum Chordata; class Aves; order Cuculiformes; family Cuculidae; genus Phaenicophaeus; species Phaenicophaeus curvirostris. The sequence goes on along the minus strand of NC_091394.1, from coordinate 34,508,699 downwards.
TGTTCACAGCTTCATCACTATCTGCATGTAGAGACAGGCAATCATGTTCTGTAGGCTACAGTAATAATAGCACACTAGATAGTATCACCAAATCAGCTACATGCTACAAACACATCTGAAATTTTCCATGCTTCAGTAGTATTAAGATAAGTAAAATTAGAAGTATTAGGAAACACCTTTTCATTACAATGGGATCTAGTTGTGCCAAGGAAAAAATGCAATGCCTTGCATGGAGAACTTGACACATCAAACATAAAAAGCGGCCAGGAGGGATAAAAAAGTGGGAGCAAAAGATAGAAATGGCAAGAAGAACATATGCCAAAAAAAGAAGACAGAATGAACTATACAGTCATACTGCTGATCACTTCAGAAAGGAGAATTTCACCAAATGCTGATTTTGGTAGGTCCAAGATTCCTGCCAGAAACTTCCCTGGCTTGAGTTTTAAGATGGTTTGTGTGGCACATGGGACAGGGAAAGGTGGAGTGTCTTTTAAAAGCAAGGGGTAATCGATGCCTAATGATGCAGCCATTTCCTTTCTCAGCTTATGTTTTCAAGAGTGTCTTAACGGCAGGGCTATTCAATCAAGGTGTGAGCTAGCTGCTTTGCATAAAATAAGAATGAAATCAAAGGAGAACACAAATTCATAGGAAGTTCACAAGAGCTGAAATTTTGGAGACCTTAAGTCATACATTTATCGAAGGCAAAGTCAGACAGGCCACTAGAGATCTAAGCTTCATTTCCTACAGATCCTAGGCCGTTGCAATCCACATACATTACCCTGTACCATGGTCAATTACTTGTGTTTGATTAAAGTACATCTTCCAAAAAAGCATAAGGTCTTGATTTGAAGATCCCTCAAAACGGTGCTTTGTTGTGGCAATGTGTACCTCCCTACTACTGCTGTGGAAGACGTGTGCCCTATTTGCTATCTGAACAGGTTTGGCTTCAGCCTTTGGCCATAGTCATGCTTCTTTTCCCTCTTAATTAAGTAGTCCTTTAGTACCAATCATTTCTCCACCACCTGTGATCAAAGCACACCCCATCATTCTGATCAGCTGAAGACAGTCTTCTCATTAAAACCCTCACTTTCACTCTCAGATAATTTTTGTGTTTCTTTCTGCATTTTTTTCCAGTATTTTAGCATCTTTTTTTTTTTTTTTAAATAAAAAAGCATGGCCACATGAACTCTAGGTGTATCTCTTCACCCTTTTGCCAAGATCATATGTAAATGTGAGATTACTTTCCTATTTACATTCACTGCTCCTACAACTTACAGAAGGATGGCAGGAGTTCCTTCAGCCTTTCAGTTCTGGAAGTTTCCTGAGAGCTATTTGTCTCTTGTGCTCTGTTTCAGTTGCATTATTTCCAGGCAATGGGCTTATGCTCCTCTCAGCCTTGTCTTGTCATAAGCTCCATTTTTCTCTTAGATAAGATTAATTAGCTGTATTCAAACCAATTTATTTGAATGAGCTTAGCTACAACTGATCCTGATCACTTTGTGTGCCTGCATCCATGATGCCTCAGTCACCTAGAACCTTCCACAGCTGCAATTCATTATTTCCCAGTCACTGATTCCCAGCACTAAAAATGCTGAACAATACTGGCCCAGAATTGATCCTCATGGTAATCTCTCACCACGAGAACATAACTACTCAACAGCAACTCCACACTGACCACTGACCAATGATGACTGCAATTTTGAAAGCTGTCATTTGGCCAATTTTTAATTCATTTAATATGCTCTTTATTGATGTTGCATAGCATTGACTCCTTAATCAGAATATTATGCACTACTGATTCAAAGGTCTTGCAAAAGTCTATTACATTTACAGAACACCCTGTCATTCAAACCACAAAAGTGAGAAGTAAAATCATTCTTTCCCCCGCAAATTTAAAAGATACTTATTTTCCAGGAGCTGTTTTTGCTGTGCTATTATTAGTGAAGAACTGCTGGTAATATACCTCAACATCTTCATCAACCATTTCCCAAACTTCCAAATGCAGAGAAAGAAACATCTATTGAATATTTTTGTCCTTTTTGCATCCTGAGTAATACTGTCTCCTCCCATCTACTGTGTTTGTTAGCAGCTTGATGGGACAAACCTTCTCAACATTGCCAGACATGCTGTTTTTTCTGCTGTTTTCAGCCATCAAACTTCTATTTTTCTGACTTATATTTTAGATCATCGAACATCTATTCGTCGTTTATTCTAATGTACATGGTCTGACAAATAAAAAAAAAACAAGATTAACCCCAAAGCTCAGGAATCAACAGGAGTTAAAATATTATTACCATGATGAGTGCCTTAGTCAATAATTGAAAAGTTTCCATCACAGACTTCTTCAGTTTTACAAGAAACTTGATGTCACCTCACTGTTCACTCTTGCACACTGACATTTTCAAACCGAGGGTAAGAAAACTTCTATATTTGAACACACGCCTGTTCAGACTGAGCTAAGTCTTATCTCACTGTGACAGGTTAGAACATGCTCTATAACCACCTGTCTCTCCTCTCTCACTCTTGGTTCCCAAGCTATAGGGTTAGTCTCAGGGCTTTTTTGTGTTGAGGTTTGTATTTTTGGCGGGAAGTGTCAATCTACTTGAGGGTAGGGAGGCTCTCCAAAGGGATCTGAACAGACTGGACCACTGGGCTGAGACCAATGTGTCAACTAAACAAAGTGGAAATCCCATCTTCATAGAATCATAGAATCATAGAATCATAGAATCATAGAATCACAGAATCATAGAATCATAGAATCATAGAATGGTTTGGGTTGGAAGGGATCTTAAAGATCATCCTGTTCCAACGTCCCTGACATGGGCAGGGATACCTCCCACCAGATCAGGCTGCTCAAGACCCCATCCAACCTGACCTTGAACACTTCCAGGGAGGGGGCATCCACACCTTCCCCGAGCAACATGTTCCAGTGTTTTGCCACCTATATCATGAAGAATTTCTTCATAATGTCTAATCTAAATCTTCTCCCTTCCAATTTAAAGCCATTCCTATTCATCCTATCACTACATGTCCTTGTAAAAAGTCCCTCCCCAGCTTTCTTGTACACCTGCTTCAGCTACTGCAAGATGACTATAAGGTCTTCCTGGAGCCTTCTCTTCATAGCAGAGATCATCATAGTCATCATAGCAGAGGTGCTCCAGTCCTCTGATCATCTTCACAACCCTCCTCTGGATCTATTCCAATAGTCCCATATTCTTCTTCTGTTGGGGATTCCATAACTGGACACAATACTCCAGGTGGGGTTCTCTCAAAAGTGGAGTAGAGGGGAAGAACTACCTCCTGCAACTCGCCGGCCATACTTCTTTTAATGTAGCTGAGGATATGGTTGACCTTCTGGGCTGCAAGCATGCATTGCTGGCTCTTGTTGAGTCTCTCATCAGTACCCCCAAGTTCTTCTCTGCAGGGCTGCTCTCAATCACATTGTCCCCAATTGAAAATGTAGATTGCTCTGACACAGGTGTAGGACCTTGCAGTCGGCCTTGTTGAACCTCATGAAGTTCACGCAGGCCCACTTTTCCAGCTTGTCCTGGTCCCTCTGGATGACATCCCGTCCTTCTGCTGTGACAATTGCACCACTCAGCTTGGTGTGAACTGCAAACTTGCTCAGGGTGCGCTTGATCTCACTGTCTATATCATTGATGAAAATATTAAACAGCACTGGTCCCAGTATGGACTTCCAAGGGACATCAGTTCTCACAGATCTCCATCTGGACATCAGGCCATTGAACGCTCTCTAAATGTGACCATCCAACCAATTTCTTATCCACTGAACAGTCCACCCATCAAATCTATATCCAATTTAGAGAGAAGGATGTTGTGGGGAACCTGTCAAAGTCTTTACAGAAGTCCAGATAGACCACATTCACTGATTTTCCTGTGTCCACTGCCATGGTTACCACATCAGAGAAAGCCCGTAGGTTGGTCAGGCAGGACTTGCCCCTGATGAAGCCATGTTGGCTGTCTTGAATTACCTCCCTGTCCTCTATTTGCTTTAGCGTAGATTCTAGGAGGGCCTGTTCCATGATCTTCACAGACATGGAGGTGAGGCTGACAGGTTGGTAGTTCCCAGGGTCATCTTTGTTACCCTTTTTAAAATAGGCACTATGCCGTCTTTCTTCCAGTCATCAGGGACTTCTCCTGATTGCCATGACTTTTCAAATATCATGGAGAATGGCTTGGCCACCACATTAGCCAATTCCCTCAGGACTCTGGGATGCACCTCATCAGGTCCCACACACCTCAGGTTCAGATTCCTCAGGTGGTCACAAACCTGATCCTCCTCTACAGTGGGAAGGGTTTTCCCAGTACCCTTCTTGTTGTCCATTGACCCAGGAGGAGTGAGTAGAGCAGTTGTCAGTTAAGACTGAGGCAAAAATGTTGTTGAATACCTCAGTCTTCTCCTCATCTGTTGATTTGAGGTAAGCATTTTCAAACATCAGTGGGAGTATGTTCTCTTTAACCTTCATTTTCTGATTGACATACCTGTAGAAGCCCTTATTGTTAGCCTTTACTTCCCTTGCCAAGTTCAGCTCCAGCTGTGCTTTGGCCTTCCTGACTTCATTCCTACACAACTGGGCAGCATCCCTACACTCTTCCCAGGTTTCCTGTTCCTGATTGCACTGTCTGTGCAGTTCCCCCTTGTTCTTCAGTTTGACCAGCAAGACTCAACTCAGCCACCCTGGTCTCTTCCCTTCTCTGCCTGATTTCCTGCTTCTGTGGACTGAGTGCTCTTGTGCTTTATGGAGAGCATCCTTAAATATTTGTCAGTTCTGCTCTGCTCCCTTGTCCCTGAGGACCGTATCCCAGGAGGTCCTACTGAGTAACTCCTTGAAGAGCTGGAAGTCTGCTTTCCTAAAATTTAGAGTCTTGGCTATATTCCTTGCCTGTCCCATATCCTTCAGGATCTTGAACTCCACCAATGCATGATCACTGCAGCCCAGGCTGCTTCTGATCTTGACATCACTCATGAGCTCACTTGTACTGGCAACCATCGGGTCCAGTATTGCACCCTTTGGGTAGGGGTGTCTATTACCTGGGCTAAGAAATTATCTTTGATGCGCTCCTGGATTCCCTAAAGCTTGCTATGCTACTTTTCTAGTCACGCATATATCTTCAAGTCAATTATTTTTTTCTCCTAAACAAATGCTTTAAAATCAGCTAAGCAAATGTACAATTGGCACTAGTCTCACATCTCATGATCTCTTGTGCCCCTTCTAGGTCTGACCAGTATGTGTTTGGCAGGGGTTTGCTGTTCCCTTTATCTTTAGCCTTCACCTTCTATACGGGACAACTGAAGAAACACTTGCATACTCCTCCTAGATGACTTTGGGTGGAAGGATGCGGAACAATCTTATCTAATAATCTTATTTCATCGTATACAATATAACTACACTTTGAACTGAGGCTACCCTATATGCAATGTAATCAAATCAGGTTCACTGATCCTTAGACAACCACTGCTAGTTCCAGTCAGAAAGGAATTATCTTTTATGTTATAATGAAGTGTAGTAAGTCTATATATTTGAATTATAGTTTAAAACAAAAGAATTTGGAAACGTATAATGAACATCCCTTGGCTACAATGGGACCGAGATTTTTTCTCTGACCAAATTTTTGTTTCTATTTGGCAGTGCTGAAGAATGGATAATCCATCAGTACTGTCTACACCGTTCAAGAACTATTGTCAGGACATATAAAAAATGTCTGAAATGTGAAGGCCTGACACAATGCACATTCATGTCAATAACAGCGCATTTTTCTACAGAAGTCATGGACTTTGGATCAGATTTCATCACAAAGGAAATGATAAAATGCTTCAGAACTCAACTCCTGTTCTGTTAAATTGAATGAAATTGCTCTAGATCAAAGGGAAGCCCAAATAGTTAGTATGGAGAAGAAATAGGATTGTGCATTCTTAAAGAAAATGGAAAATAGTAATCATATTCAGAAGAAAAATGTAATAAAGAAAACAATTTGACGTAATATTCTGTTCGCAAAAAAAGATATCTCATTTTCAATTTAATATTAAAAAATTGCACACATTAATTCTCTTCAGTTTTCCAATATACATGTATGAGCCGCAGACTGAACTGTGCAATTCATCATAAATGTTATTTGCCAATATAATGTCCAGGCTACAGACTCTGACGAGAGGGAACAACTTACTTGATACTTTACATCCTTCATATTCTCAGTTCCTTACTTTTAATGTATATTATAGTGTAGTAGTGTTATTTAGTTCAATTTTTAGAAAAAATTAAAAGGTATGTAAAACTGTTGATAGTGCCTGCCAGTGTAGAAAGAGCATCTGAAGTCCAAAGTGAGGGAATAGTGTAGCCTTGGAGTAATGCAAATATGTCTTAAATGGTGTATGAATGTCAGTCCATGAAATATATATGCTATTTCTTTTTTATCATTAATTTCACTTTATTCAAGTAGCTCAGGTTGTAGTATGGTGCTGCTAGATAGGTCCAAAAATTTGAAATATCACTTTGAAACAGACTATACAAATGAGTCAGGAATGGTTCAGGTAGACCTGATCCTCTGCCCACATGGAAGAACATGGACAAAATGAACTTTTTGTCAACTACAGCTGTCCAGGATGTCTTTTATCTTCCGATTTTCATGCAGGATCCAGATTCCCATAATCCTATCTCAAGTCCTGACTCTGCAGTCTGCATACTTGTATATTTTGGAGAAAATATGAATAGAACATATATATCGAAATGCCCACTCTGCAGAGTGCTGAGACTCCTGCACATTGCCATAATACAAACATACACTATCTATCATATTAGCAATGGGGCACTCAACACAGACCACACTGGAAAAATTAACTACTTGTTTTCTTTTGGAGTTTCATTATGTATTTGCTCTTCCACAGCCTGTCTGCTTCATATGTACCTTCTTCGTATTTTCTTTAGGTTCATGTGATCACATACATCAATGGAAGTCTGGCTGTGATACTGTAGGTTAACAACAGCAATTTTATTTATTTTTTCTTAAGTGTTTTCATTAAAATGGGAAAAATATCCAAGGTGACAATTTAGGTGTATAATAATTTTTATCAAGATTTCAAGCACCACAGAATGCAAGGTAAGTGTAAGATTAGGTTTGGGGTTTTTTTTCCACTCTAGTGCAGTCTCTGGTTGGCAGAACCATGGTATGAACTTAGCCCACCCATATCATAGGCAATACTGTAGCAACACAAATGTTGTCCTTTCGCAGTAAATACCACAAGTGCAGCACTTAATTGAGCTACAAACACCTGTTTAGTCAAGAAGCAAGACTTGTCCCAGGCACAGGAAAAAAAGGCAGTTTCACAGCAGTAGGAGGCTGCTATAGACACAGCAAAATGACACAGACTCCGTTGTCTGTTCTCATTTGGGCCTCTGTAGAAAGCTAAGCTGGCTGCAGCTGCCCACTGAGAAGAAGCAACCAAATCTGAGGAATAGCACTGTGATCTTATCCATCCACCTGCTTCTCTCACCCTGGTCCAGGCTTTCCTTCCTTACAGACACAGTGGTTGTTCCTACCCCCACTTCTGGATCAATGAAACTAATTTTCTGCCTACTCTTCTGAGAAGCCTTGAGCTGGTTATGCCACCAGCTTAGCTCTTACCACTTCAAAACCATTATGAATAGATGGGCATACAATACACACTACAGCCTGAATAGTAATTTGTCTCTTTTATTCTTTTTTAGAAATAAATATCAAAGAGATCTATTTCTGTCCCTGTTTATACCATATGTTGGTTTCTCATACATGAAGTAATTCACTGGAAATAGAACTGATTTAATTTTCTTTTTAAGTACTTTAATTCTTCACCTTGCTCAGAAGATAATAAAAATAGGTGGGAGTGTCCCCAAATCGTCCCAGAAAGCATTCAGTAAGTAGGAGATACACTGGGACTCTTCTCCAAAAGCCTGCCACTATGAGGGAATATTTCCTCTGCTAACTCTTTGGGGTTTTTTAACCAGATTGTTTCTGAGGTCATCTTAGGCAGCCAACACTATGTGAGAGAAGAATGAGAAGCTCAAAATCATCATAACAATACCAAAAGAGGCCAATTTTCACATTACATAATTAAGCAAGAAAGGAAGGAAAAAAGGTTAGCATTGGATAAAATTAATGTAGCTGCAGCCCACTGTTGTCAGAGTAATTTGTCTGCCCTCATCTCACGTATGATCTAAAAGGGAGAGGTTGTTTTATTTTTTTTAATGGTTCCAGCTGCAAGTAATTGTAAAGGAGCTAAGTAGGATCAGCAATGACGGCCTAGAAAAGAAGTAAGTGTTTTTTGTTTCTTTCTTTCTGGGAGGAAAGGAAATAACAAAACATTTCAGAATTTAAGACAGCCAGACTCAGTAAACACAGGACTCCTACCATGCATTTGCTAGGACACCACAGATGGAAGGGTCAGTTCTCCATGGGACTACTGAAGGGATGTTCGTAAAGATCAAGTTAAGCCTCAGCATACTCGATCACCTCCAGCATCCCTAAAGTCAATGGGAAAAGCCATTTTTTTCAGAGGTTGATTCAGACTGGGTTTTATCTGCGTACTGTGATTCACATCCTTGGGCATCTTCTGTCTCTCCACTTCTGGCATTTCCCCCTCTAGGTTATCCCTGACTCCTTTGTCACTTTCAACTGCCGCAGAAATTAATCCTGATGAACCTCACATAAATCTTCCAGTTTATGAATAAAACCACTCCTAGCTTTTAAAAATAACAAATAATAAAATCAGGTAGAAACTAAAAGCAGCAGCTATCAAAGTCCAAATTTAGGAACAAAAGCACCCCCTGGTCAAACTTGCAAACCAGTAAAGGACTGAAATATCCTGCTTGTCTAGCAGGGAACTGCCACTGTTCAGGCAACTGGTCTCTGGTACATCATTTTTCTCCTACTGAAGTCTTATTGTGATCCACAAACCAGGCAGTTATTTCCTGTCTTGCCTTCACTGTCTGAGTATGCTTACCCAGCCCTCCACAACACATGGACACAGAAGGAGGTGGGGGAGGCGAGAAAGGGGAAGGGAAGTAGTTGATTACTACTTCCCAATATCTGTCGGACATTACTCCTTTTACCCCTCCAACTGAAATAATTTCAGCCTCTACGGAGTGATTTTCTGCATCAATCTGTCCTTAGGGTTCAAAATAGTCATGTTGTTCTTCAGTAACATTGAACTGCCACCCTTCTTCCACCATCCTGTAATACAGTGCTATCTGAAGCCACAAATGCTGTAAAGTGTTTAAGGCTCTGAAACTCCTTACAGTGCAGCACTAGGTGTCTACCTCTCTGTTAAATAGTTAAATGTGTCTTTTCCTCCCTCAACATGCCAGTCACCTCTGTATATTTCTTGTTGATTGTTCCTTGCCCTCCTTGTTGTGACTTTCAGAATGAGTAATCCCAGTGATGACAACAGAACTGTTCAGATACTTGTATTCTCTTCACAGATATGAGCTTCTTGGCTTGGCCACATCTCTGAATGATAGAGCTGTCACATAGTGTAGAGCCATAACTTCCTTTCTAAAGAGCAAGAGGAGAGAAAGAATGGGAGAGCAAGGAATGATAATGACAGATTATAAAGGATAATATTTCTTGGACTTTTGCAAATGCACTTCTTTGTGGGACCCTGGATGTAAACTGATATGAGGAAATACAAACCATTAAAGACAGTTGTGCTGTTTGGCCTGCTTATTCAATGGGCTCATATTTTGTTCTTTAAGGGGGGAAATTTGGTTGCGTGAATCTTGTTGCACCGAATTCAGTATCCAAATAGGACAAACACAATAAGTGCCCAAACAATTTTCAGGGCATTTATTCTATGAATTGTAACTCTGTGTGTGAATTGTCAACTACTGGAATGTTGGGGTTTTTTTTCTTTCATATACCACCTGTTGGAAATATTCTGATGTTTTAAAAATCATTCTTAGTCTGTCATTTGCTCAACATTAGTTCACTGCAAATAAACAAAACTTAAATAGATTTTCTTGGACTTTGGCTCATATTTTGTGTTTCCTGTACAGTAATAAGTTTGTCATGAGTTTAGCTATGGTTCGCAGCACAGATTTTTAGTATTAGAAATGTAGATTTCACTTTTTTTGCAAATTACCTGAACCTTAAAATCCTTCATTTGGGCAAACATTCCTGCCAATAAATCATTCACTAGAATGATCAGATAAAGTGTACATTAAATATTTATGAACAGAGTTGAAATGAGTTTATTTAAGAGCTGGAATGAGTATTTGTAGACAGATTTCTGAAGCATTCATCTAGCACTACTGAAAATGGCATAATTATTGAATAAAAAGAAATGACACCTGATAAGTGTAGAGCTGACAGCACACTGGAAGAAAACTATAGAAGATATTACTGAGATGGCAAAACTTTTATGGAAAAAAAACCCAGCAACAATTAATTCATTGCATATCCCATGCTGAGAATGTTCCTACTTGTCTGGGCAAACACAAACTTGTGTTTTTAAAAGGGGAGTTAAAATCGGACTGAAAAACGCATGGTAGAGTCATCATAAATGCCAGTAATTCATAATGGGGAGATGGAAGATTGTTTGATATAATTGTGAATTACCAGGGTGTGTTCCAAAGCAGATTTATTCAGTCATTGGCTCTTTATACTATACAGCAGCACTGATTTCACATTCAACTTGTTCGCTCTTGTTTCTGGAGAAAAAAAAGAAAACTGCTTTATGTATTTATCTTATATATATATATACACACATGTATACTTCCGCTCTGGATTTGTTGTTTTCCTCCTTTTAAACAAACAAACTAACTAACTAACTAACTAACAAACTGGTGATTTTGTGAGACTTCAAAGAATTTTACTGACATTATATAGTTAAATTTCACAATGCTCCTCTGAGGCAGAAAATTAAGTATTAAAATTCCCATTTGTTGGATAAGGAAACTTAGGGACAAAGGTTAAGTGATTTACTGAGGCCACAGGAAACAGCATAAGCACTGGAGTAAGGAGTTCTTTCAACCTATTCCTGTGGCTGGTAACATACTAGGGCACAGAACAAAGTTGTAAAATTTCACACTCTTTATCCATAGTCTAGCTTTTTACTCCTTCCTCTTTCCACCAGATAAAAAACATTTTCAGTGAAGTATAATTCCATGTAAAGTAAGGGATTTCTATTTCTATTATCATTTTACTTCAAGTAAACTGATTTTTTTTTCTCTTTTATTTAAAAAGCTATGCTATCTTATATGCAAGCTAGTCTTTCTCTCAGGAATATGAAGTGCCAGTGGGTACCGAAAATATGGTCACTACTGAAGTGTCCGGGAGCCACACAAACACATAACACAAGTGATGGCTCCACAGCTCCCTTGGAGCCTTTGGAATAAGACAGGACAAGGCAGATGTCAAACCAAATGGCATTTTTCACATGTAAAATATCATTCCAATGAAAACTGCTTCCAAAACAAAATGAGTTTGAGATTTTTTTTCCCAAATATTTTAGACAGGAAATTTTGAAATTAAATAAAATTTCTATTTTCTGACTGAAGTATTTACTTATGGATTTAAAAAAACCAATATTAATATATTAAATCAGATTTCATCCCACCTCCCCTTTCTTCCTCTTATCTTTTCCAAGTTAGCAATAACATGAATAAGCCCTGGATATATTTGTTACTCTTATCTTCACCTGTCTCCTTCTCCTTCCCCTATTCCTATTACGTGTTCCTCTATTCAATTTTCAAATCTTCTTTGACTTTGAAATACAGAAAGGAAAAGTAAAACAGTATGAATACTCTAGCATATATCCTGAAACACTGAGAAAACAGTGAAAAAATTACAAAGGTAGAGAGAAGAAAAAACCCATGGCATTTCATAAATTAATTAACTGATGCAGAACAAAAATATCTCCTCCAAGTACATTTCAAATTCTATTTCTATACTGAAAATTCCCTTTGAAACTTTTCTGAATGGGGAAAGGTGAAGTGTATTTGTGGCAACCTTTTCCAAAGAGAAACTTGGGATTTAGGTGAACAAGAGAAACTGCACAACACCTTTTAGGGCACCTTTAATATGTTCATTAACAAGCACTTACATTTTTCTGCGTTCAGCCAGCTAAGTTTGTTTATGTAGGGAACATTGAGGTAAAGCAGTTGTCAAGAAGCTAATTGTCCTCTAGTCTTTATATAAACTTGCTTTAACAAGCCACACTTGAAAAGTTTCCCTCCCCTTTCTGCAAGCATCTTTAAAATACACAGTTTTTGTAAGCAGCATGCTTTGTTAGAGAGTTAAAACTGCCTATAAGTAAACTTTTCTGAGCAGGATTTGGAGGCAGACAATAACCTTTTAACTGGATGCAACCTGCACCAAGACGCCTGAACCATTCTGTGAGGCAGCACTACATGATAAAGCACAGCAAACATGGAACTATACAGAGAGGAGCTTGTAACAGACATCCTGGCAAAGCCCTGGAACACAGCTGAGCTTGCACGCCTTCCAGCAGTGGTCAGAGTTGTCCGCATGCAGGCAGGAACTTGTTGGGGCCTGACTGCTCTGAGAATTTCTTATAGGGTACGTAGACCCTCAGTTGCTTCTCCCTTAGCTTCTAAAAGCTACAGAAGGCATTCACAACATAATTTCAGTTTCTACTGAAGATATGAAGATCTATTAACAACAAATTAAAAATATTTACCAGAACAAAATGTTTTCTTTTCACAGAAAATTCCATTTTATTTCGCTTACTTTGAAAAGGATATTTCTTGAATAAATTATCACAGCAAGAATGCAAATGGGACATAAAGCTTTCTGTACTTGACAGAGCTACCCTGCCATGTGATTCACAAAAATGTATTTTAAATAACAGCAAATTCTTTTTAAAAGCAGCTTCATTTAAATTATACCACCAACAGAAGATTTACCTGAAGCTCATATGAAGCACTTGCTAATGCATGTGTTGGTTTAATCCAAAGATGTAGGTTAGTTTTAAAAGGTAATTGGAATAACGTGCAACATATGCCAGAAAAATGCAGCAGACTTCCATCTGTACTTTGCTTCCATCTGATATTATTAAAGGGACCTTTGTGTGACCATCCTGATCTATCCAGACTCCCTCTGGCTTTCAAGATTGACAGTAACGCCAGGGAGAAGCTTACAAATCAGGGCAAATCTGCTAAGGAACATAAACCCCTTTTTTGATAGTGCCTCGAGCATTTAGGCAAAGAACTTTGGAGGGATCTTAGCAGTAATAAATATTCTAAAGATTATGGCTTCAATGCCTAAGTTGCCCAATCTTTGAAAAAACTTGCCCTGTTAGGGTTGTTAAGAGTCTAGACAATAAATAGGTTTAAAGTGTTTTGAGATCCACAGACAGTGTGTGCCATACAAGTATAAACTAGAAACATATATTTCCTTGACAAATCCTCAAAACATGCTAAAATCCTGACTGAGAACTCTACTGAGAAGAGCTTAAAACTTATAGAAAATGGACAATGAGAATCATAGAATCACAGAATCGTAGAATCATAGAATATTTAGAGTTGGAAGGGATCATAAAGATCAACCAACTCCAACCCTCCCTGCCATGGGCAGGGACACCTCCCACTAGATCAGGCTGCCCAAGGCCTCATCCAACCTGGCCTTGAACACCTCCAGGGTGTTCTTCTTCACCTCTTGGTGAAGAAATTCTTCCTAATGTCTAGTCTAAATCTGCCCCTCTCCAGTTTACAGCCATTGCCCATAGTCCTATCACCACAAGCCTTTGTAAACAGTCCCTCCCCACCTTTCTTGTAGCTTCTTCAGGTACTGGAAGGTCGCTATAAGTTCTCCTCGGAGCCTTATCTTCTCCAGGCTGAACAACCCCAAATCTCTCAGCCTGTCCTCATATGGGAGGTGCTCCAGCCCTCAGATCATCTTTATAGCCCTCTCTTGGAACTGTTCCAAGAGCTCCATATCCTTCTTATGTTGAGGATTCCAGAACTGGACACAATACTCCAGATGAGGACAATGATGCTGGATTTTGTTTGGTGTTTGTTTTGCTTTGTTGTTGTTGTGGTTGTTGTTTTTTCTTGCAAGTACAACGTTACAATTAATGGCCTTCCATTGAGCTATTTTGTGTCCTTATAGTAAAAAAGCCACTCTAATTCAGTATTGGGGAATTATTATTCCCAGAGCACTATGGAGTTAGTGCAATCAGTGAAGAACAGTGGCTGTGCTGCCCAAGATTTAAAGCAGTCTCTCATTGCTCACACTTGCACTAGACCACTCATAAATGAGTCCTATAATTGAAGGTCTCTTAAAAAAGTCACATAGCTTTGACCTGCCATGAATGCATCTCAAGGGCAAGGTTACTACACTTTAACTAAAGATTTCACTTCTGAATGCCTCTGCTGTTATATAAGTTGTTGAGATCATGTCGAGGAGGGAACCCAGGGGAATAAAGTGAAAAGTGAATGTGACAAGAATGTGGAAATAATGTTAAGAGATAAAGAGAACAGAGAATGGCAAGAAATGAAGAGGGACAAAGCACGCCTGGAAAGGGGCAAGTCAGAGAAGACTTGAAGATGGAGGTTATTTTGGAAAATGCATTAAACCCACCTTCATTTCTATTTACAAGCTGATTCAGCAGTGCCTGTCATTCAGATCATGTCTCAACAGCAAAGGAATTGTTGTGAGAAGGAAATCATAAAACCAACAGGTGCAGAGAACATGCTGCTGCTGCTGTGTTTGGAAAAAAAGAAATTACAAGTCTCACTTTTAACGTCAACTACATAAGTTGAGGTGGAAGATATTGCTGTAAGAATAAAAGGCAGTGAGCAGGCACCTATTCCTACAGTGATTTGTTGCTTTTGTTTTTTTTTTCTTGTGTGTCTGTGTTTGCATATATGTGTACATTTGCCTTGTGTGGTTTTTTTTAATCTCCCTCTCTCCACCCCATTTCTCACTGGTTTCTCTAATGAAAGGTCTACTGCTGAAAGACAGAATTTAGCTTCTTTCTCTCATTATTTTTAAATTATAATTTTTGAGGTGCCTAGGGACTTCTGAGATGCCTGGGGACTTTTGAGGTGCCTAGGGACCTGGTCACAAGTGTCCTATATTATTATTATTATATTGCCATTTTACATTAATAAAACTGTGAATGCTGTGACTGGAAATGCAGAATGCCTCAACTCACATATTTAGGGCAGAAGAGTGTGTCTGCATGCAAGGGAGTGCAGCTAACCTTGTTAACTAGCACATCTTCAGACTTTTTTACCACAAACCAATACAGATTTTGTGTCAGCTGTGCTTCTCAAGTGGCAATAATAACAGTCACGAGGTGCCAAAATAACGTTGCCCCACAACTCCCTGACTTTTTGCTGTGCTCCCCAGAAAGCACCCACACACCCAAACGCCTCTCGGACAGCAGGGAGAGGACTCTCGGCTGAACCTGCCAGCCAGCTCCAGAGGTAACATGGTGCGAAGAAACCTCGCAAGAGCTGCAGTTAGCCAACTGCCATATGCCCTGACAAAGATACTGACAGCAGCGGCGAGCCCAGGGAGTGCTTTTATCATTAGCCCCTCACCCAGCAGTGGAGGAAACTCATTTAGCCCCATGCTGGACTTTCATTAGGAGCGACTTGCATCAGATGGTCACAGTGTTCTGGCACCGGTGTCGCCTGGTCCGTTGCTGGGGACATGGCCATATCTCACCCCGGCAGGGATCCCCAGATTGGAGCGGCTCTTTGTCGACAGATGCCAAGACAGCAGCAGTAGCTGCAACAAAGGCAGCTTGGCTTGGTGCTATCTTTTATGCTGGCATGTTGCAGCCCTCAACTTTTCAGAGCTGGATTTTTACAAACCAATTATTCCTGCTAAATCTAAGACAGAAAGGCAGGGAGTCTGTATGGACGCGGAAAAATAAAATAAAATAAAATATGACTGAAATTATCACTTGAAGCTAAAGCAAGCAGCAAAGAAGCTGTCACTGACAATCATTATTTCTAACCTCAGGACTGTAATAAAAAATCAATGAAGCAAGAGATGTCAATATTCTAATAACAAAGATATGGTACCGCCACGATCCCCTCCCACCATCCTAGCTACTTATGTTAAAAGCATACAAAAGCAGAAGCATGGGTGTCAGAACAGAAATATTTTTCTCTTTCAGAAATGGCCCACCATTTTAAGACCACTGTATTGTTTGCAGGAGAGGATTTTCAGTGAGGAGAGATGAATGAAAGCTAGTTTTTGACACTGAGCTGGCAGTTGTTTAAAGTCCTTACTAACTTTTCCCAGTGTGACTAAAACAAAAAAAGAGCAACAAACCCAAGAAGAAACAACAAAGGCAAGAAAGAACCTTGACTGTTTTCACTGCTTTCCTGACTGCTTCCCAGATATGGATGTTGGGTATTTAAATCCCTCACACTTTTTGCAGTAATTTGATATGGGCTAACATATCAGTTAAGTTACCTTAGAAATTTCTAAATGAATTGCTTGATTTTATCGGTGTGTTTTAATGAACATCTTTGTTTAATAAAAAACAAACACACTCAAAGTAGAAAATAAGCTTTTTCAAAATCTCTCATTTTCCCCTGTTATGAGGAACAGCTGAGAGAGCTGGGGTTGTTTAGCCTGGAGAAGAGGAGGCTGAGGGGAGACCTCATTGCTCTCTATAACTACCTGAAAGGAGGTTGTGGAGAGGAGGGTGCTGGCCTCTTCTGCCAAGTGACAGGGGACAGGACAAGAGGGAATGGCCCCAAGCTCCATCAGGGACGGTTTAGGCTGAACATTAGGAAAAATTTTTTCACGGAAAGGGTCACTGGGCACTGGAACAGGCTGCCCACGGAGGTGGTTGAGTCACCTTCCCTGGAGGTGTTTAAGGCACGGGTGGACGAGGTGCTGAGGGGCATGGTTTAGTGTTTGATAGGACTGGTTGGACTCGATGATTTGGTGGGTCTCTTCCAACCTGGTGATTCTATGATTCTGTGATTTTTCCCATCACCACAGTAGAAGGCTGTCCCACACTATTTATGGGTTTGCCTGTGGGGAAGGCAAAATATCCCTATCTCCCTTTTACAGCTAGGAAACAAAACAGCAATAGAGACATGAGGTCCTGGCTTCTTGATCAGAAACAACAGCCCCAACTTAATCACAGAAAGGTGGACACAGCATGGGTGTGTGTAACAAGTACTGTGCGGCATGGGACGAGGCAGTCGGGAAGCTGAGAAAGGTGCTTGGGGAAGAGGTATTTAGCATCATGTCAACTAAACCTGGTGCCTAAGTCTTCCTGACTTCAGGTGGGGATCATCAGCCCAGCAACCTCTTCTCTGATACAGCAGCTTTTCACAGAATCACAGAATCACAGAATAACCAGGTTGGAAGAGACCCACCAAATCATCGAGTCCAACCGTTTCTATCAAACACTAAACCATATCCCTCAGCACCTCGTCCACCCGTGCCTTAAACACCTCCAGGGAAGGTGACTCAACCACCTCCCTGGGCAGCCTGTTCCAGTGCCCAATGACCCTTTCTGTAAAGAATTTTTTCCTAACGTCTAGCCTAAACCTCCCCTGGCGGAGCTTGAGGCCATTCCCTCTCGTCCTGTCCCCTGACACTTGGGAGAAGAGGCCAGCACCCTCCTCTCTACAACCTCCTTTCAGGTAGTTGGAGAGAGCAATGAGGTCTCCCCTCAGCCTCCTCTTCTCCAGGCTAAACAACCCCAGCTCTCTTAGCCGCTCCTCATAAGGCCTGTTCTCCAGCCCCTTCACCAGCTTTGTTGCTCTTCTCTGGACTCGTTCCAGAGCCTCAACATCCTTCTTGTGGTGAGGGGCCCAGAACTGAACACAGGATTCGAGGAGCGCTCTCACCAGTGCCGAGTACAGAGGGAGAATAACCTCCCTGGACCTGCTGGTCACGCCGTTTCTGATACAAGCCAAGATGCCATTGGCCTTCTTGGCCACCTGGGCACACTGCTGGCTCATATTCAGTCGCTGTCAACCAACACACCCAGGTCCCTCTCCTCCAGGCAGCTTTCTAGACAGACTTCTCCTAGTCTGTAGCACTGCACAGGGTTGTTGTGCCCCAAGTGCAGGACCTGGCATTTGGCCTTGTTAAACCTCATGCCATTGGACTCAGCCCAGCGGTCCAGCCTGTCCAGATCCCTTTGCAGAGCCTCCCTACCCTCCAGCAGATCGACACTTCCACCCAGCTTCGTGTCATCCGCAAACTTGCTAAGGGTGCACTCAATGCCTTCATCCAGGTCATTGATGAAGACATTGAACAGGGCTGGACCCAGCACTGAGCCCTGGGGAACCCCACTTGTCACTGGCAAGTGACAAGTTTTTCATTCCCCAAAGGGACCAATTCACCTTTCCATGAAATCAGCTTCATGCCAGTAGAGCTCAAATGGTGGGTAAACCCAACTGGTGTGAGTGCACACCCTCACTAGAGGTGCCCACAACCCAACAGCAGCTTTGGTGCAGCCATGCAGACCCTGTCAGGCCCTGCTGACTGAAAAATAGGTATTTTAATGTCAGGTCTTCTTACAGCTTGTCTGCAGACCAGACACCGCTAGGGCGGATGGCTGAGTGGGTCAGCCTGGAGCGCGGGTGACCTGGCGTCACCCTTCCGCAAGCCATCCTGCTGCTCCTCTCTTCAGAAGAGAACACCCTGGCAAAGCAACCAGCAGCTTTCCTCACCCCTTTCATTACAATTTTTGTTTCTTTCAAGCAAAGGGCGGCCACGAATGTCGACGAAGATCCGAAGAAGGCACGGACGGGGCTTTTGTGTGGTTCCCTCTCCCCCACCAACGGGATAATAGGGTAAAAGGGAGGAAAGAAAAAGAAAAAAAAAAAAGAAAAAAAAAAAAGAAAGAAAAAGAAGACGACGACGACTAAGGACTCCTCAGCGCCGGGCGGTGTTGCGGCGCCACCTACCGCCTGCGAGCGGGGGATGCTTGAGGGGTGGGAGGGGTGTAGAGGTGAAATTACATATTTGTGCCCGCGCAGATATATGATTGGGGTTTTTTTTCTCTCAAGCCCTTATTTCAGTAGGAAGACTCCGAGCCACCCTGCAAGCAGCGCCTGAGCCTCAGGAGGGTGCCGCGCTGGTGTCCGTCTGCAGGAGTGGGCATTGGTGAGAGGCAGGGCAAAAAAAAGGTTGAAAGATTTGCAAAGGCATTAGGGGTCTGGTGGAAGTATTGGGGGGAGGGGGTGAGCTGGGAGGGACAACGTGGTTTCTGGTTTTAATTGCTTCCATTTGGCCGCTGCCTGGATTGAAAGCGACGTGGACCTAAGCGAATGTGTCCTGACCACAGGAAAGAACGACGTTAAACATTTTAATTGTATGGGGAGTAAAACAAAGTAAAAGCAGAACAATGTAGTGCAAATATAAAGAAAGGAAAGCTAATTAATGGAACATTAACATAAGAATTTAATGCAACCAGGCTGAATCTGGTTTGCAGCATGAAAGAAAGAAAACGGCTCTATTGTCCTGAAAAAAACGTGAATACAACCCAGCACCCAGCGCTTTGTACATGGCACTGACGTTGTGGCCTTGTGTGGGTTACTTCCAATGGAAAGATGCTTTTAAGCTCTTTACGAAGCTGTGAAATAACCCATCTAGGCTTGAAATCTGTAGAAATGCCAAGCAGAGTCATTCAACGTAATCATTAAAACTCCATATGCAAAGTGTAGCTGTGGGTGTCTTCAAAATTAGTCTTTAAGTAAAAGCACTTGCCACAGATCTAGCTTCGAAATAGCACATATTTTGAAAGGTGCCATCCGCTTGCCAGGACACAGTTTTTGGACATGCAGTATTTGCTTATTTCTACAACCCATATGTAGGCATTTCACTTGGCATGAGAATCCAGTTGCCTCATGTATCCTCTGCAGTCAGTGTAAAGGTGAAAAAGAGGATGCGATGGTAATGCCAGAATTTGCCTTCTGTGGAGACACAGAGGAAGCCCAGGGAGATCACCCACCTTGCTGAGCGGGTCAGTATTGGGTTGCAGATCTGCCAAAACCAACTAATTTCCCTTGAAGCACTTCTGCTGAATGCTGTCCATGATCACAGTCATGTTTAAGTATGCATTCCTCTCTCTGCAACTCCAGTTGACAGAAGATTGAAATAGAAAGCCCGTTAACTACGAGGAGATTTTTCAGGTAAACTCTTTCCTATTCAGAGATCAATGCCTTTTTGGCTTTCCCACACTAGTGATGTGCATGAGCAGGAAAGATGGAGATAGGGTCAATGAACCTTTTGATTACGTGGTCAAATGCTGTCTCAGCTTGTGTGATTGTGCTACAATGAAGTTTTCATTACATCCCTTGAATTCTAGCAAAGTTTGAAGACCTGCTCATGACACTTAAGTAAATGCAAACAAATCAAAGCATTTTCAGGGGAAAGCATTCACACATCACAAGATACATATTTAAGCAGAAACCTGCAGTTCTCAGCAGATTGTGACTAGTTTAGTTAAGTTTCCACAAATCAAAGTAAAATGCAGAGAGTATGAACATCAAAAACATATCAGAATCCTGCAGCTAGGTATGTCAGTGCCTGGCAGTGCTGGTCAGAATTGGCAAAAAGGGATTGAAGAGCCTCACTTTGCTTAATGTAAGTTGCAATCTTCCTAGTGGAAGGTTTGCCATTGCTTTTACAAGGGGATAAATGCATCCTTTCTCTGGGAAGGCAAGAAACCAGAAGAGTCACCCTTAATATAACAGGGAATACAGGTTTTCCTAATATATACAGCAGTCTTTTGAACAGGTAGATGTTTTGTGTGTTGTTTTTTTAAAGCAGCAAACTGTCTGGCCTCCTTAAATACATATACAAAAAATTCAACAAAGCAAGTAGTATGTTATTACATACTTGTTTCTTAATCATCATAGTATTTTTTTATGCTATGTATCTACATAGGAAATGCACTACAGTTTGAGAAATTACTGCTAGCAAACAGTGAGATGGTAAATCACAAGAAAGTGTATCTCTTCAAAGGCTTGTAGAGATAGGACTAGGGGCAATGGGTATAAACTGGAGAGGGCATATTTAGACTAGACATAAGGAGGAATTTCTTCACAATAAGGATGGTGAGGCACTGGAACAGGTTACCCAGGGAAGCTGTGGATGCCCCATCCCTGGAGGTGTTCAAGGCCAGGTTGGATGGAGCCTTGGGCAGCCTGATCTAATGGGAGGTGTCCCTTCCCATGGCATGGGGGTTGGAACTAGATAATCTTAAGGTCCCTTCCAACCCGAACTAAACTATGATTCTATGAAAGTTACTTTTCCAGATTTCATTGTGATGATTAGACCTAAATGTTTTTCAATTACTAGCAGGACCATTTCCTAGTACCACTCCAGGAATAAATATTAGTTTGCTGTTTCTGCAATGAATGGACCAAAACTTGAAGTTGTAAATGGTTTGGATGAATGTGAGCCATACCTGACTTTTGTCTGGTACTAGGTCTAGGACAGGGTCAAACTAATCTCCCAGAACTATAAAACCTGCAATTTAAAAGCTGACTATCACCAAGTATTATAAAATTTTAAATCCAGAAATGTATGTAGTTTTGCTTCTTTCAACTTTGCCATCCTAAGGCACTGTGCCTAGATATGGGAGGAATCTTTAAGCAGTGGAGACAGATTTCATTAACTTTTTTGTGTCTCCCATTTTTTTGTTTATTGCCTCATAGACACCCCCTCAAGCCACCCAGTGGAAAATTGCTTCCAGCATATCTTTCTTCCAAGTACACTTGAGAAGGTTGCAGAAAGCCAGACCAATTGTCCTGATGTCAGGAGGAGAAAAACCCCTGTGCTTCTTCAAGGAGCTATGTCTACTGCATGTGAGCAAATGGCTGACATAAGACAAGCTTCTTTTTGGTGCCCCTGCTACAGTCTGATGACAACAGAGACAAATTGCATGTAGCATTTTGATCTTTTTTCTTACCTAATAAAGGAAAAATATCTGTCTGCTAAATATTGTTTTTCCTGATGTAGAAGATCTGAGCAAGAGACACATCATGCCAGGATGGGTAGATGACACAGAGGATCATGTGGTAGACGTAAGGGTGATATTCACTGAAGCCCAAATGGGAACACATATGAAATCTGAAGTGCAGTGCATCAATGGTCTCTTCTGATGCTGGATTTAAGCTTTTGGGTGCCGATGGTCTCTTGCAAATATAAAAGTGCTAGAAAAAATCAAAAGGGAAAAAACTTTCTTCCTGGAGCTGGTCATGTGCATAAGCAGTAATTCCAATCAGTCCTGGAGACCCTGTAGTGTTAAAACTTCCTCTGGGCCAGATCAGGCCCACACTTTATTCTCCACTGAGGATTATAACAATGTTCAAGTATAAGTATATCTGGTAGGTCAGAGGACCTGGCATCATGCCACTATAGGCAATCCAGCTCTAATGAGGAGCTGTTCCAGGCTCCCTTGGAAGCAACTTACAGTTTTGTTAGTTTTGGTAGTTGTTTTGAAATTCCCCTAGCTCTCTATCATAATGTTATCACAACCTCAAGGAATGAAAAATGCAGCAACAATGGAAGCTCTGCTGTGGCTCCATGGAGGGTAGTAAAATGCCAACTGTCAGAAATGGGAGATATGCATGGAAATATTCTTCTCTGGTTGACTCTGTAGACACCCAGTAGGACTGATGCATGAGCACAGAAAATCAGAGTCGTACACAGGCAAGAGACTAGCCAGTATGTCATTAGTAGCTGATTTGCGTGCCATCTCTTACAAAACAGATGAGCAGAAGAAAGGTACTCAGAAATACTTATCAACATTAGAGATGCAAGTAACAGCAAGTGAACTATAGGAAACTAAATATGCAACTATTAGTAGTTAAATTTGGTCCAAAACCAGAAAGTGTGCAAAGACTTTAGGGAATGTTATGCTCTGAAAAGGATGTCTCTGGTCTTCGAGGTTTTCTCTCAAATGGAGCATTGACCTTGATCATTAGAAGATGCCTGTCTTTTCTTCAGCCAAATTGTGCTTCTGTATCCAATAACAACCAATGAAGGTACAATACTGAGGAGAAATAACAGATTTGCAAATGCATTTTACCATCTCACACCTTTTAATGATGAAGAATAAATATAAGGGATGCAGTGAAGGCTAACATACTGTTAATATATTTTTTAATGTGGTTGCTTCGTTGTAGCAATGAGGCATGTGTGCCTGTATCTCTCTGTGTGTGTATATGCGTGAGGTACCTATAA